>NC_058081.1:126244260-126986526 GCF_014858855.1 Bufo gargarizans | reverse complement strand
CTTGTATCCTGCACAGTCCGGTAAAAAAAAAAATTATATATTATTTTTTTTTTACAATGAAACTCTATGGTGAACGGATGTCACTGTCATGGCATCAGTATGAGGCATCCGAATATGTTTTTTTTGTATACGTTAAACGGATGGGAAAAACGTGATGTGAACCCAGCCTTAAAGGGGTTGTCTGGGTTCAGAGCTGAACCCGGACATCCCTCCATTTTCACCCCGGCAGCGCCCCTGACATGAGCATCGCAGCAGTTCATGCTCTGATGCTCTCCTTTGCCCTGCGCTAAATTGTGCAGGGCAAAGGCATTTTTTGGAGATCTGGTGACGTACCGGGGCTCTCCATGGGGCTGCCAGGAACCCCGGTGACGTCACTGGCACTGATGGGCTGGACTTAGCTCTGCCCTAGCCAGTAAAACGGCTAGGGCAGAGCGAAAGCCCGCCCCTCAGAGCCGGTGACGTCACCGAACACACTGCCGGGCGGAAACAAAAGAGCCCGTGCCCTGCGCGATTTAGCACAGAGCAAAGGAGTGCATCGGAGCATAAGATGCTCCGATGCTAGCCTCAGGGGGGCTGTCTGGGTGAAAATAAGGATATGTCCGGGTTCAGCTCTGAACCCGGACAACCCCTTTAAATGTTGGACAAAAATGTGATGCGAACTAGTGGTGCATTGTACAGTTGTGGAAAAAAAACATACTCGCCTGTTCCACGCCGCTCCGTGATCTTCCAGTCCCCATTCTGGCCTCATACTGGTGTCCCCAAGCTGCACATGGGCGCCCAGAGGAGTGTGGCATCAGATGGATAGGGGGCCTAGAGGGCAGGGCATCAGATAAGTAGGGGGCCCACAGGACAGAACTGGTGGGGTGTGGGGGGCTTCTGAAAGGACAGCAGATGAATGCAGCTGGGGAGGCTACATGAGATGCAGGACAGCTAGGGTTGGCAGGCATAAGCCTGGAATGTATGGGCTCCTGATAGTGACAGGCACAGCATCTTCATTCTGCAGCACTTCAGTCTCCCCTCTCCCTCCTGTTACTGCCGACTACAGAGCAGTCTCTGTAGCAGGAGCTGGGCTGTACTAATAGTTAGGAGAGGGAGGGGAGACAGGATCTCCCTGTAGCACACTGTCCTGAGCCCTGGCTGCACTATTAAGCAGCCAGGCTCCTCTATTAATGGTCTGTGCTGATGGGCGGGGCTTAGCTCCCTGCTCTGCTCCGAGGATATTCCAAGCAGCAGTGAAGTGAGTGTAGAGGGGGTGTGGCCAGTCTGTTTACTACTGCTCCGGGCCCCTTGTCAGCCCGGGCCCCGAAGAAGCTGCTTCCCCTGCTTCCCTGGTAGGTACGCCACTGAGTGAATGGATAACTACAGGGACTCCTGTTTTCACAGGCCATAGTAGCTGCTTCGGGACCGTAATATCAAGGGTGCCCAGCAGGCAGTAATATTCCCTTCAGTAGATGAGACAATTGCCAGCTAAAGTAGGTAGGGGCTGCTATGATCTGCTGTGTCTCAAGCTATAAGGCCTCTTGCACACGACCATATAGCTTTTTCAGTATTTTGCTGTCTGTTTTTAATGGATCAGTTTTTCTGTGTTTTTTTGTTTCAGTAGTGTTTCCGTTCCATTTTGCCGTTCCATTTTTCAGTTTGGTTTCCGTTTGTGATCCATTTTTTGCGGCTCACAAATGGAAACAGAAGCATACAATAATGTTTAAACAGTAAGTACATACAAAAATTTGACTGGGCATAACATTTTCAATAGATGGTTCCACAAACACGGAACGGATACGGAAGACACATTTTTTTTTGCAGAACGATTGACTTGAATGGAGCCACGGAATGTGATTTGTGGGCAATAATAGAACATGTACTATGTTTGAATGGAACGGAAATACGGAAACTGAATGCATACGGAGTACCTTCCATTGTTTTCGCTGACCCATTGAAGTGAATGGTTACGCATTCGGACCGCAAACGGAACACAAGAAAGCGGAACAGAAACGGAAAAAAAACACGTTTGTGTGAAAAAGGCCTAACATACAGCCAAAGATAAAGCGTAAAGAACCTGGGTCAGCACACTTAGCTTAGCGGAGCAGGCAGAGGCAGGAACCCGCTCCGCTCAGATTATCCCCATGTGTTATGCCAGCAGTTATTAATAGTCCAGGAAGCACGGACAGGAGCAGCAATATGCGCTCCTGCCGGTACTCCCTGTGCTGCTGTGGCCCCATTCATAAAATGAGTATTCTGTACTCCATACACTGTACTGAGTTTTAGTGCACCAGTTAATGGTGCGCTTTAGGAATGAAAAAGTACAGTAAGAATAGAAAACTAATAAATTAAGTACATTAGAAAAATATTTTTTAGGGGGTTAGTGACAACATATTAAAAGTTAGTATAAAAGTTTAGTTACTCTTTAAGGTCTTAATTACGCTAGTTTCACATTTGCTTTAGGCTACATGGACACAAACATTGTTTGCTTCCGTGTCCATTCCATTTTTTTTTGTTTGTTTTTTTGCGGATAGGATGCGGACCCATTCATTTCAATGGATCCACAAAAAAGTATGTCCGTTCCGTAGTCCCACAAAAAAAATAGAACATGTCCTATTCTTGTCCGTTTTAAGCATTATTACAGAAAATGGATAGCTCATGGATGTCATGTGTTTTTTTGGGGGGCGGATCTGCAATTTGTGGACCACAAAACACATACGGCCGCGTGCATGTAGCCTTAGACATCCCCAGCAGGCTGTTCTGGCAGGGAACAGCCTGACAGACATGCGTGATCTGTCACTGCCGGCCCCATTCACTATAATGGGGAGCAGAAGAGATCCGGCCGCAATCTGGCAAACATTCGCACAGCAATTTTTGTAAGCTGATTCTCAGCATATTTGGCGGGTTGTGGCCAGATATCCTTTGATCTCCCTTACAATGAACGGGGCCAGACAGTGTTGTGGTAGCTTCTAGCAATGCCGGAATGCAGAGAGATTCGGCAAGATATTCCCTATTGTAACAGCCTGCTGGATCTAAAATCCCTAGTGTGAAGCTAGCCTTAGAAAGTTACAACACTTTCTTCATATAGATTGCCCTGTACACAGCCCTCAAATTTAAAACTGATTTTATTTGAGTTCTAAGAATGATTATCATGGCCCTTGCATAACCTTAATTTGTCAGTATATGTTTTTGCTTTATGTATTACAGAAGGTTAAGGGGATTCTCCAGCTTTTTAACACTTTCTTGTGGAGAGAAACATATTTACCTGCGTCATGACACTTGGTTCTGGCTCCATTAGAAGTTTGTAAGTATGCTCCTGTTTTTCCAAGCAGTCGAAGGTAATGGGGATATTCACATGGCCATTTTTTATTTTTTAATGGCCAGTGAAAAGCATCCAGTGAAAAGCATCTATCAGAAAAATAGAACAAATTTTAATTTTGGCAAATTTTACAGCTAGACCCCAATAAAAACAATATGACCATTTTTAATCATCAAACCGGATTCCAAAAAAGTTTGGACACTATACAAATCGTGAATAAAAACTGAATGCAATGATGTGGAGGTGCCAACTTCTAATATTTTATTCAGAATAGAACATAAATCACGGAACAAAAGTTTAAACTGAGAAAGTTTACTATTTTAAGGGAAAAATATGTTGAATCAAAATTTTCATGGTGTCAACAAATCCCCAAAAAGTTGGGACAAGGCCATTTTCACCACTGTGTGGCATCTCCCCTTCTTACAACACTCAACAGACGTCTGGGGACTGAGGAGACCAGTTTCTCAAGTTTAGAAATAGGAATGCTCTCCCATTCTTGTCTAATACAGGCCTCTAACTGTTCAATCGTCTTGGGCCTTCTTTGTTGCACCTTCCTCTTTATGATGCGCCAAATGTTCTCTATAGGTGAAAGATCTGGACTGCAGACTGGCCATTTCAGTACCCAGATCCTTCTCCTACGCAGCCATGATGTTGTGATTGATGCAGAATGTGGTCTGGCATTATCTTGTTGAAAAATGCAGGGTCTTCCCTGAAAGAGATGACGTCTGGATGGGAGCATATGTTGTTCTAGAACCTGAATATATTTTTCTGCATTGATGGTGCCTTTCCAGACATGCAAGCTGCCCAAGCCACACGCACTCGTGCAACCCCATACCATCAGAGATGCAGGCTTCTGAACTGAGCGTTGATAACAACTTGGGTTGTCCTTGTCCTCTTTGGTCCCAGATTTCCAAAAAGAACTTTGAATCGTGACTCGTCTGACCACAGAACAGTCTTCCATTTTGCCACACTCCATTTTAAATGATCCCTGGCCCAGTGAAAATGCCTGAGCTTGTGGATCTTGCTTAGATATGGCTTCTTCTTTGCAATGTAGAGTTTCAGCTGGCAACGGCGGATGGCACGGTGGATTGTGTTCACTGACAATGGTTTCTGGAAGGATTCCTGAGCCCATTCTGTGATTTCCTTTACAGTAGCATTCCTGTTTGTGGTGCAGTGTCGTTTAAGGGCCCGGAGATCACGGGCATCCAGTATGGTTTTATGGCCTTGACCCCTACGCACAGAGATAGTTCCAGATTCTCTGAATCTTCAGATGATGTTATGCACAGTTGATGATGATCGATGCAAAGTCTTTGCAATTTTTCGCTGGGTAACACCTTTCTGATATTGCTCCACTATCTTTCTGTGCAACATTGTGGGAATTGGTGATCCTCTACCCATCTTGGCTTCTGAGAGACACTGCCACTCTGAGAAGCTCTTTTTATACCCAATCATGTTGCCAATTGACCTAATTAGTGTTAATTGGTCTTCCAGCTCTTCGTTATGCTCAAATTTACTTTTTCCAGCCTCTTATTGCTACTTGTCCCAACTTTTTGGGGATTTGTTGACACCGTGAAAATTTGAATCAACGTATTTTTCCTTTAAAATGATACATTTACTCGGATTAAAGTTTGATCTGTCATCTACATTCTATCACAAATAAAATATTGACATGTGTCCGAACTTTTTTGGAATCCGGTTTGTATGTTTATACAAGAGTGCACCTGTCTAATGGTCTTTAAAGAGTATATTAGTGGAAAACTGACCTTTTCGGGGTTAAAATAAATAAAAACTAATTACTTACTTTATCCCCTTACATATGCAAGGACAGCTGCTCCCCACTTTATTCAGAAAAACCTGGTGACATCATCAAGCTGGGAGAGCTTATCGTTCTGCATGAAGTGATGAGCAACTGTCACTATGAATGGAATTGGATGAGGTGAGGAATGTTTTTTTTTTTTTTTTAACATAAGCATAACTGGGGGGGGACACAAATGGGGGAATTATTAGTACTGGGACCAACTAATGGGGTAATTAGTTATAATGGGGACCACTAATAGGGACATTAATAATCCTGGAGGGCATTTATGGGGGTATTCTTTATACTGGGGAGTACTATAGGGGCCATTATTCATACTGGGACATTATGGGGCCATATGATGTCCATGGTGCACTATAGGTGGCATTATATGTACTGTGAGGATACTGCAAGGGTAGGGATGTAAAAAAAAGCTAATAAAATTGCTTATATTTTAACAGGCGTGATGCACTATAAAATAATAACACAAAATAGATGTAAAACAACCATTAAAAACAGACAGGCAGAAAATGGATGCACAAATGGAACTAAAAAATGTGTCTGGTTTTAATAGCATTTTTTTTATTTTTTTTATGTAGACTAAGGGCTCATGCATGCGAACGTATTTTCTTTCCTTGTCTGTTCCTTTTTTTTTTTTTTTTTGCGGACCGTATTCGGAGCCATTCATTTCAATGGGTCCGCAAAAAAAAGCAGAAGTTACTCCGTGTGCATTCCGTTTCTGTATGTCCATATTTCCATTCTGCAAAAAAATAGAACATGTCCTGTTATTGTCCGCATTACGGACAAGGATAGTACTGTTCTACTAGAGGCCAGCTGTACCGTTCTGCAAAATACGGAATGCACACGGATGTCATACTTATTTTTGTCGGATCTGTTTTTTGCGGACCTCAAAATACATACCACCGTGTGCATGAGCCCTAAGGCTAAGTTTAAAGGTTTTGGTGTCTACATGTATGATGTACTGAGCTGGGTGTTGTGTTATAGCATCTTAGCAAGTGATGGATATGTACATAAAAGCACTGTTTGCATCTGCTTGCTGCCCAAAACTAGGGCACATAGATAAGGGGAAAGACAGCCCCTACCTAACCACCATGCTTAGCAGTGGCATAGCGTGGGTTGCCAGCACCTGGGACAAGCCAAGTATAGTGCCCCCCCCCCCCCACCTGTGGCCATGCCCCTTTTTACAGATAACGCAGTAGATATCAATTTCAGCCATAAGTAACAACACAAATAACACAGTAATAACTCTGAGTACAGATGAGGTAATTGTCAATTACCACCTTATATGCAGACTCCTGCTAAATTAAAACCACCTGTGCCGAATGGGAGGAGTGCTGATACCAGTAATAAAGAAGAAAGGTTAAACATGCATATATCAAGGGGAGAAAAACAGAATTTGATCGCAGAACTTGGTAGGCTGCAGGACCCAGGAGTCAAACAGTGACCCTGCTATCTGACAATGCCACCCACGACAGTGGGTCTCACCAACCCACCAGCACAGGGCTACAAAAACAAAGGACACCACGCAGTACTGCACCATATGAACAGATGTCTAACGCAACATGTCCTTTGCTATCAGAGACTGCAGGTCAATTTGTGAAAATTGCAGTATGCACACGGACGCCATCCGTGTTTTGCAGATCCGCAACTTGTGGACCGCAAAACACACAACGGTCGTGTGCATGTAGCCTAACACTGCACGTCAGACATTTTTGTATGCATTTTTGAACCAAAAAAACACCATCACAAAAACATAATATGGCAGCAGCATTCCAGGTTCCCAATGATAAATAACTCCTTGAGTCAGTATCCAGTTTTTTCTTGTTAAATGAATTCACAACACAAGATAAGCTTTTCACGAAACTGGCAAACCTCTATAATATCTACCTGACATACACATCATGTCTGTTCTGAAATCACTTAAGTTATCAGTACAGGATTTACATCACGTTGACTATACATTAAAGGGTTGTCCTCTATTTAGGGTTTGCATGACGGCTTTCAGCACAAGGTTCACAGTGTAGATCTGCTAGCATAGAAATGAATGAGGTTGCATGTTTGTCGCAGACTGCGACCTCAAAATCAAAATCTGCAGTGTTAGATTTCTTTGCAATTCTGGGGTCACGGCACAGGTGTGAGCTGCGCTGTGACCCCATTTATTTGTATGCTAGCACTGTTACTGTACACTGCAATACCACTGTGACCCTGGGTGCAACAGCTGTCATGCCACTAGGACCTGTAAAGGGAACTACACCTAAATGTGCAACACTGCTCAGCTCCGGCTCCATGGGTCCAGAGCTATCATCAATGCATTTCCTAACCCTAAGGGCTCATGCACACAACCATATGCCCTCCAAGACATACACTCCATGAGTAGGCCATTTGTCCCGGAGCGGCATACATCGTGTGCATGGGAGCGCACAGCATCATAGGTTACTATTATGCTGTGCGCACCGGGCCACCTGCGGGACTACTGTCCTGCAATCATATGATATTATGCATGCGGGAAAATAGATCCGTGGGCGGCCCGATGCGCACAGCATCATAGTAACCTATGATGCTGTGCGCTCCCATGCACACGATTTATGCCGCTCCGGGACATATGGCCGCTCACGGACCGTATGTCTTGGAAGGCATACGGTCATGTGCATAAGCCCTAATTCTAAACTATATTTCCTCACCCTAAGGGCTTGTTCGCACAGCCATTTCTACTATGGAGGGGGCACAGTGAACATAGGGTATTACTACTCTGAAGGGGGCACAGAGGGCATTACTACTATGAAGGGGGCACAATGGGCATTACTAGCACAGAGAGCATTACTACTATTAACATAGTAACATACTATATAAGGCCTAAAAAAGACATTTGTCCATCCAGTTCGGCCTGTTATCCTGTAAGTTGATCCAGAGGAAGAAAAAAAAAAATACCCTGTGAGATAGAAGCCTATTTTCCCCACTTAAGGGGAAAAAATTCCTTCCCGACTCCATTCAGGCAATCAGATAATGTAACACACCGAGAGTTGTGTTACTACACGCCTCTACCCAGCTACTATCTCCTAAGAGCCTTTACCTTGTCATCTGATATGATTTTGCTCATGTCTTCACATCTGTGCATTTAAACCTATGTTAAATGTAAATTTCCTTGTAATTTTCCATGTTCACCAGCAGGTGGCAGCAATGCGTTGGTAAGGTATTAGTACAGCTAGGCTGGAATGGTTTAGTCCAGCTTAGCTCCCCCACTGTGGAGGTGTGGACTGTTCCCACATCCTGCAGCATGGGTGGAGAAGTAAGTTAGTGTCAGTGTGCCAGCCACCCCTGTTGGGGAAGGCTGTGTGATAGCCTTCAGGAGTCCCCATGCATAGGAAAGAAAGCCATGATCTTGTCTCAGCTGAGACACTGATGAAATTCCCAGTCTGAGCCCTTCAGCCTCAGCTGCATGAAAGGAAGCAGACAAACTCCAGTTCCAGGAAGAAAGTATTCCCTGATAGCCTACCTGAGAGTAAGTCCAGAGACCTAGGAGAAGCCATATTCCTCCTCAGCTAGTCAGTCCCCACCAAGCAGAAGATAAAGAGAAGAGCAGAAGATAAATTCCTGACACAGTTTTGAGCTAAAAAGCAGACGTCTTATCCTGCAAGCTCCAGATTTATAGTGCAGAAGATGTATTCCTGCCAACCATTGCCAAAGCCTGCTGGGACCAAAGACCAAAGCTGTATTCTGTTTGGATTCAAGTTATCTTCAGTAAAGAAAAGTTTGAACTTCACCTAACGGTCTGACATCATTTCCGCTGTAAAATTCCTCTATTGCTCCTACTATCACTACATTGAAATTTATTGCAAGTGAGCCAGGAGTCCAGCCGTACCCAGGTAGGAGACACCGTTGACACAATTATCACCACCTATCGATACATTATAAACCATTACACCACTCTGGCACTCCTAACCTGGGACGTGCATTGTAACACCTTAGAAGGGCCCTGTGATAGTACCCTGTGCACGCTGCAATTGGCATCACAAACAAACTATAGAATATTAACCACCCATATCCTGACCCACTGCAAAAGTGGTGTCAGCGTACCCGTATCCTGCTCATTGCAATAACTCCCTGGATCAATGACCCCTCTCTACTAGCTATAGCATGTAATATTATTACACTCTAGAAATACATCCAGGCCCAGCTTGAACTGTTTTAGTGAACTTACCATCACCACCTCCTCAGGCAGAAAGTTCCATAGTCTCACTGCTCTTACCGTAAAGAACCCTCTTCTATGTTTGTGTACAAAACTTCTTTCTTCGAGGCGCATAGGATGTCTCATTGTCAGTCACAGTACTGGGGATAAATAGATGACGGGATAGATCTCTGTACTGACCCCTGATATATTTATACCTTTTTTTCTAAAGTGAATTACTCTAATTTTGATAATCTTTCAGGGTACTGTAATTCCCTCATTCCCGTAATTACTTTAGTTGCCCTCCTCTGAACCCTCTCCAGCTCTGCTATGTCTGCCTTGCTCACAGGAGCCCAGAACTGTACACAGTACTCCATGTGTGGTCTGACTAATGATTTGTAAAGTGGTAGGACTATGTTCTCATCACGGGCATCTATGCCCCTTTTGATGCAACCCATTATCTTGTTGGTCTTGGCTAGGGATGAGCGAACCCGAACTGTATAGTTCGGGTTCGTACCGAATTTTGGGGTGTCCGTGACACGGACCCGAACCCGGACATTTTCGTAAAAGTCCGGGTTCGGGTTCGGTGTTCGTCGCTTTCTTGGCGCTTTTTGAAAGGCTGCAAAGCAGCCAATCAACAAGCGTCATACTACTTGCCCCAAGAGGCAGTCACAGCCATGCCTACTATTGGCATGGCTGTGATTGGCCAGAGCACCATGTGACCCAGCCTCTATTTAAGCTGGAGTCACATAGCGCCGCCCATCACTCTGCTCTGATCAGCATAGGGAGAGGTTGCAGCTGCGACGTTAGGGCGAGATTAGGCAGGGATTAACTCCTCCAAAAGACTTCATTCAGAGATCGATCTGCAGCTGTGGATGATTGAACTGCTGCTATTGAATTGCTCACTGTTTTAGGCTGCCCAGAGCGTTTTTCAGTCACTTTTTTCTGGGGTAATCGGCGGCCATTTTGTGTCTTGTGGTGCGCCAGCACAAGCTGCATCCAAGTGCATTTAACCCTCAATAGTGTGGTTGTTTTTTGGCTAAAATCTACATCAGGGTCAAGCTGTCACACCAAGTGCATTTAACCATCAATAGTGTGGTTATTTTTTGGCCATATACTACATCAGGGGCAAGCTGTCACCAAGTGCATTTAACCCTCAATGGTGTGGTTGTTTTTTGGCTAAATCCTGAATCAGTTTCAAGCTGAGCCTGTCACCAAGTGCATTTAACCCTCAATAGTGTGGTTATTTTTTGGCCATATCCCAGTCTAATTCTGTCAGTAAACCTATACCTGTCACCCAGCGCCTAAATAATAGGCCTCAAATTTATATCCAGCTAAATCTGTAGTTACTGCTGTGGCTGGTCAAGTTATTTAGTGTCCGTCAAAGCACAGTTTTTGTTCTGGGTTGAGCAGTCAGCAGTCTCGGATTCTTTTCGCCGCTGCGCCCTGTACCTGAATCATCTACATAACTCCCTGGAAGACCAGGAAAACAGGGGGCGCAGAAACAACCTGAGATTTAGGGGAATGCCAGAATCAGTTTCCCCGGGTGAAATTCCTACTGCCATCATTGAAATATGCAGATCCCTGCTGGGACCTGATCACCCACATGAAATCTTTATAGAACAAGCACACAGAGCTCTGAGACCCAAGCCCAAACCAGCCAAACCCCCCTGGGATATCATATGCAGATTTCTCAATTTTCAAGTGAAAACTGCCATTCTGGAGGCCGCACGCACTCATCAAGATCTGAGATATGAAGATTCCAAGATCGACATATACCAGGACCTGGCCCCTTCAACTTTGAGGAAACGCAGAGCCCTCAAGCCCCTGACTGATTGGCTTCGGTTCAACAAGGTTCTGTATCGCTGGTCATACCCCTTTGGTCTATCGTTTTCATATATGGGCAAGAGGGTGAATGTTTCATCATTTTCGGATCTTATAGCAGTATATGAGCTACTGAATGTGCCTCCTATGCCGATCGAAAACTGGGAACTTTTTCAAGATTTAAGTATTCTGCCTGATGTCCCCAAGGCGGTCCCATTTGAAGTGCTCCGTACGCCGAAGACCTCTCGTTCCAAGAAAAGAGGCCAGCATCTCACCCCAAGAAGTCTCTCGCAGGAACACTGAATGGACTCATGTGACCTCTACCTGTTGGTTATAGGCTTTGATAATTCCTAAGGCTACAGCGTTGTCTCAGTTATATTCGGAGTTCCACTGCCACAAGGACTATGAGAGGTCTAATCTCTTATGAAGTCCCTTCCCCTTTTCTTGCCTAATTAAGGCCATTCCCGAGGCGTTAAACGGTCTCCTAAGTCGGTCGACAGACCAAATTACCCCCTCCTGAATACAACATATTCCAATATGTCTATGTTTTCGTTTATTGTTTGTTCTTATAATTATGTTATGTTTTCCCTCTCTTTCCCTACTCCAAGGTATCTGTCTCTCGCATTGACATGGAACAGGCTTCTATCATGCTCGACTCCTACATCACACGGGACAATGGATTCACATAACTTTGATATGCTCTTTTGGGGAAGGTCACACCGGCGACGAGGTAATTCTATCCACATCACACCTAATGGCTGATCTTTCAATAGCTTCTTACAATGTCAAAGGCTTTCACTCCCCTTCAAAAAGGAGCCAAATCTTTGCCATTCTAAGAAAAGCCGGAGCCGGGGTGATATTCCTACAGGAGACACATTATCGTTTCAACCACTACCCAGACATGCGATTTTCCCATTACTCCAACTGGTATCATTGTGGGGGTAGTTCCTCAGCCTCCAGCGGGGTCAGTATAGGGCTACAGAGGAAGATCCCCTTTAAATTTGTCAATCAGATCTTAGACCCAGATGGAAGGTATTTGCTACTTAAGGGTGCTATAGGGCCACAGACCTATACTTTCAGCAACTTGTATGCCCCGAACTCTAACCAAGCCCGCTGGCTCTCTGTCATATTCCCCTTAATAGAATCCTTCAAAGAGGGCATTGTGATTGCAGGGGGCGACTTAAATGTGGCTCTGTTGCCACAACTTGATGTCTCCACCCACAAATCTTCCCATTCTAACAGGTCGCTAAAGGCAATTAGGAGCTCTATCTGGGAACTACACCTGATTGACGTGTGGCGTACCCAGCACCCCAATGACTTAGATTTTACGTTCTATTCGTCCCTACATGGTACATACCATTATTGATTGATTACCTATTTATATCTAAGGAACACCTACATTTATGTCAGGAATCTTCAATTGGCTCAATTCATTTGTCAGACCATTCCCCAGTCTTTGTAACAGTTAAGGCTCCCAATGAAACCCCCTCGTGCTTTAATTGGCACTTAAATGAATCCCTCCTGGGACACCAAGAATGAATTGAGAAGATATCTAAGCACATTAAGGAATATTTTTCCCTAAATAAAAGTCCGGAACTCCAAATCAATACTATCTGGGATGCTCACAAACCGGTAATTAGGGGACAGTTCATCAGCATTGGCTCATTCCAAAAGAAAGCCAGAGAAAAAGAAATAGACGTAACTCTGAAAAACATCCAAAGGCTTGAGTCCGTCCACAAAGTTAAACCGTCTGACCCTCAATTTAGTGAGCTATCAAGATATAGAGCCAAACTCAAATCCCTTCTAAACGCTAGAGCAGCCAAGTTTTACATGAGCTCCCAACATAAATTTTTTGCGCACGGTGATAAGGCTACCAAATTCGTCATGAATAGGATCAAAGGGAGAAGGTCCGCAAATTATGTTCACCAGCTCTCCTCTCAAGATGGGACTCCCATCTTCTCTGCTACCCAGATTGCGGCCCAATTTCGCTCCTTTTACAATGATCTTTATAATCTCCCCCCAAAAATAGATGCGGAATCCCGCTCCTCGGCTATATTCTCCTTCTTAGAGGCTGCTAACCTCCCTAACATTTCCCCAGAACAAAAATCGAGTCTTGAGGCCCCTTTTTCCCTAAATGAGCTTAAAACAGCGATGAACAAATGCCACTAGGGAAAAGCCCAGGCCCCGATGGTCTCCCGCTGGCCTATTACAAAACATTTCATGAACTTCTCCTACCTCACCTCCTAGAAGTCTGTAATCAGACTTTGCGGGGAATCCCCCTCTCTAGGGATATGACCGCGGCCAACATCACTCATCATTCATCCCCAAAGAAGGGAAAGATGCTAAAGTATGTGCCAATTATAGGCCTATTTCCCTCCTAAACATAGACCTCAAACTCCTGGCCAAGATGTTGGCTAATAGGTTAGCTGCCCTTCTTCCCCAATTGATCCATGGAGACCAAGTTGGCTTCATCCGTAATAGGGAAGGCAAGGATAGCACCAAAAGAGTGATCAACACTATATGCCATGCCAAACGAGTATCCTCTCCATTACTTTTACTTAGCACGGATGCCGAAAAAGCATTCGATAGGGTCAATTGGTCATATCTAAGACATGTTTTACGGAACTTCGGCATACCTGATTCTTTTGCTCAAGCAACATTTGCGATGTATGAGTATGCATCAGCTGCAGTTCTAGTTAATGGCACAGTATCTTCTCCATTTCCCATTAGAAATGGGACACGTCAGGGCTGCCCCCTTTCACCCCTTCTCTTTATCTTGGCCCTTGAGCCCCTACTGGCCACCATAAGATTGGACCGGGAGGTAATAGGTCTATGTTTGGGAGGCAGGGAACAGAAATTAGCTGCCTTTGCTGACAACGTCCTTGTGATGAGGGTCAATACAAAGACTTCCCTACCCCGAATTCAGTCCCATCTAAATGAATATAGCAACCTCTCGGACTTCAAAATCAATGCTAGTAAATCACTAGTCCTCTGCCTAGGTGTCCCACAAACAACTAAACATCAATTGATGATAAACTCCCCTTTTAACTGGTCTCCTCCCACTATTACCTACCTTGGGGTCAAGATCAGCCCTAACATATCAGAACTTTTCTCCCTCAACTATACCCCACTGAAACGTTCACTCTTTGAAGCCATAGATCACTTAGCTCGAACTAATCCCACGTTGTCTTGGTTTGGTCGCAAAAACCTTCTTATGTTCCTAATACTTCCCCGACTCACATATTTGCAACAAGTTCTCCCCATTTCGGTCCCCAAACATTATTATGATTCAATTATGCAGAAATTCAGGTTCTTTATCTGGAATGGAAAGAAGGCGAGACTATCCTGCACCCTTCTCACCAAGCCTAGACAAGCAGGGGGAATTGGTCTGCCAAATCCTGAATTATACGGAAGAGCCATTCAACTTTCACGGGCACTAGCTTGGTTACGCCCTTCTCCACCACCCATAGTGGTACAGATGGAATTAGACATTCTGAATAGCCCAGCCAGGGCGCTCATTCTAGGCCACAAACTAGTCTTTCCTGGCCCTATGTCTCACTACCCAATACTTAAAGCCACATTAGAAGCCTGGAAGTGGCTGTCCTCCACGCATTGTTCTATCCCATTCCCCTCTCCAATCCTGTCCGTATCAGACGTATTAAATACGGCCCCCTCTGCATTGACAAGGGCAACCTCTTCGGAGCTCTTGTCATCCAAGACCCCAATATTTTCCCTAGCACTTCCAACTGGAGAATGGATGGATCTTAAGGACATAAATGTCCTACTAAACCCTCACCCGCGTGATTTTTTCTCTGTCACCTACATTAGAGCTTACCTGAAACAACATATCACATTAGGAGGCCTCACTCGCCCGTGGGTTTGGCTTGAATCTCTGATATCCCAGTTTCAGATACCAAAAAAACTCATCTCGCAGATCTATAGCAAACTGCGATCACCTCCTATGTTAGCTAAGCCATCATTTATCGCGCAATGGGAATTGGATCTAAATACCGCAATCCCATTTGAATTACTGTCTACTTTACTGGAATCTCCCCATGGGTCCTCCCGCTGTGTCAGAATCCAGGAAAATGGCTATAAAATCCTTACTAGGTGGTACAACACGCCAGATAAAACATCAAGGTATACTAGATCTGCTTCTGACGCCTGCTGGAGATGCCTTGGAGAGAGAGGGACTTTCCTTCACATATGGTGGACTTGTCCCCTTATCTATAAATGGTGGAGTGAGGTCTTCTCGGTCGCCAACAAGGTCTGCGGCACATCGATCAGTCCGTCACCCCAAATAGCCCTTCTCTCCCTCCCTCAGTCTAAGGAGGACGCTAAACCCCCATTTGTATTCACACAAATGTTAATAGCGGCCCGCCTCCTCATCCCTAAATTTTGGCTCCGTCCTGAAGTTCCAACCCTGGAACAGTGGATCCTAAAAATTGACCAGATCCATAGATTTGAGGAATTGCCAGCCTGGGAAGCACGCGTTCACGGGTCATTTCTCAAAAAATGGTCTCTTTGGTCTAAATTTTGATCTCCCAAGCCATAGTATACCCTATGGATGATTACTCTGATTGTAGCACATGTCGGTAGCTGCTTAGCAATATCAATTAACATATGACATACTTATTAGGGGTGGTATTCCAGCCTCATATTGCATATTTCAATGTCTCCCTTACGGCTGTACCTGCCTTTTTGGCTCGGACTCTGTCTTCTCCTTATTACTTTGCTTTGCCCTGGTCTGATTGTGAGTCTCCCTTACACCAAATAACGTTCTGTGCTTCTCTACTACTTATTGATATGTGCCTGCTCTGTATTTCATATTAATGTCTTACATCTGCTTGGCCTGCGAGCCTTTACCTTGGTATCCTGTTACCTCTTGTTATACCTTGAAATTTACAATAAAAAAAAAAAAAAAAAAATAAGCTAAATCTGTCGTTACTGCTGTGGCTGGTCAAGTTATTTAGTGTCCGTCAAAGCACAGTTTTTGTTCTGGGTTGAAATACAATTCCCAATTTAGCAATTTCCTAATTTAGTGGTTTCTGCTGTATCAGAGCTATTTTAAATCTATCCCTAAAAGGGTATATAAGATTCAAGGTGAACATAGGGTCATTCTGAATAACTTCACACACACGCTACTGTGCATTTCCGAGTCTAATTCTGTCAGTAAACCTATACCTGTCACCCAGCGCCTAAATAATAGGCCTCAAATGTATATTCAGCTAAATCTGTCGTTACTGCTGTGCCTGTATTAGTGAAATACGGTACCTAAATAGATAGCCAGATAGTGTTAGGTGTCTGTAAAAAAAGGCCTGAATTTGAATTCAATACATTGGGCCAAAAAATATTTTTCTTATTGTGGTGAACGGTAACAATGAGGAAAACATCTAGTAAGGGACGCGGACGCGGACATGGTCGTGGTGGTGTTAGTGGACCCTCTGGTGCTGGGAGAGGACGTGGCCGTTCTGCCACAGCAACACGTCCTAGTGTACCAACTACCTCAGGTCCCAGTAGCCGCCATAATTTACAGCGATATTTGGTGGGGCCCAATGCCTTTCTAAGGATGGTAAGGCCTGAGCAGGTACAGGCATTAGTCAATTGGGTGGCCGACAGTGGATCCAGCACGTTCACATTATCTCCCACCCAGTCTTCTGCAGAAAGCGCACAGATGGCGCCTGAAAACCAAGCCCATCAGTCTGTCACATCACCCCCATGCATACCAGGGAAACTGTCTGAGCCTCAAGTTATGCAGCAGTCTCTTATCCTGTTTGAAGACTCCGCTGGCAGGGTTTCCCAAGGGCATCCACCCAGCCTTTCCCCAGCGGTGGAAGACATAGAATGCACTGACGCGCAACCACTTATGTTTCCTGATGATGAGGACATGGGAATACCACCTCAGCATGTCTCTGATGATGACGAAACACAGGTGCCAACTGCTGCTTCTTTCTGCAGTGTGCAGACTGAACAGGAGGTCAGGGATCAAGACTGGGTGGAAGACGATGCAGGGGACGATGAGGTCCTAGACCCCACATGGAATGAAGGTCGTGCCACTGATTTTCACAGTTCGGAGGAAGAGGCAGTGGTGAGACCGAGCCAACAGCGTAGCAAAAGAGGGAGCAGTGGGCAAAAGCAGAACACCCGCCGCCAAGAGACTCCGTCTGCTACTGACCGCCGCCATCTGGGACCGAGCACCCCAAAGGCAGCTTCAAGGAGTTCCCTGGCATGGCACTTCTTCAAACAATGTGCTGACGACAAGACCCGAGTAGTTTGCACGCTGTGCCATCAGAGACTGAAGTGAGGCATTAATGTTCTGAACCTGAGCACAACCTGCATGACCAGGCACCTGCATGCAAAGCATGAACTGCAGCGGAGTAAACACCTTAAAACCAAGGAAGTCACTCAGGCTCCCCCTGCTACCTCTTCTGCTGCTGCCGCCTCGGCCTCTTCTGCTGCTGCCGCCTCGGCCTCTTCTGCTGCTGCCGCCTCGGCCACTTCCTCCTCCTGGAGGCACCTGCCGCCCAGCAAACAGGGGATGTACCACCAACACCACCACCTCCGTCACCAAGCATCTCAACCATGTCACACGGCAGCGTTCAGCTCTCCATCTCACAAACATTTGAGAGAAAGCGTAAATTCCCACCTAGCCACCCTCGATCCCTGGCCCTGAATGCCAGCATTTCTAAATTACTGGCCTATGAAATGCTGTCATTTAGGCTGGTGGACACAGACAGTCTCAAACAGCTCATGTCGCTTGCTGTCCCACAGTATGTTGTTCGCAGCCGGCACTACTTCTTCTAGAGAGCCGTGCCTTCCCTGCACAACCAAGTATCCGATAAACTCAAGTGTGCACTGCGCAACGCCATCTGTGGCAAGGTCCACCTAACCACAGATACGTAGACCAGTAATCACGGCCAGGGACGCTATATCTCCCTAACTGCACACTGGGTAAATGTAGTGGCAGCTGGGCCCCAGGCGGAGAGCTGTTTGGCGCACGTCCTTCTGCCGCCAAGGATCGCAGGGCAACATTCTTTGCCTCCCGTTGCCACCTCCTCCTACTCAGCTTCCTCCTCCTCTTCTTCCACCTGCTCATCCAGTCAGCCACACACCTTCACCACCAACTTCAGCACAGCCCGGGGTAAACGTCAGCAGGCCATTCTGAAACTCATATGTTTGGGGGACAAGCCCCACACCGCACAGGTGAGCCTCAAGCCCGGCCTGGTGGTGTGCGATAATGGGCGAAATCTCGTTGCAGCTATGGGACAAGCCGATTTGACGCACATCCCTTGCTTGGCGCATGTGCTGAATTTGGTGGTGCAGAAGTTCATTCACAACTACCCCGACATGTCAGAGCTGCTGCATAAAGTGCGGGCCGTCTGTTCGCGCTTCCGGCATTCACATCCTGCCGCTGCTCGCCTGTCTGCGCAACAGCGTAACTTCGGCCTTCCCGCTCACCGCCTCATATGCGACGTTCCCACCAGGTGGAACTCCACCTTGCACATGCTGGACAGACTGTGCGAGCAGCAGCAGGCCATAATGGAGTTTCGGCTGCAGCACACACGGGTCAGTCGCACTACGGAACAGCACCACTTCACCACCAATGACTGGGCCTCCATGCGAGACCTGTGTGCCCTGTTGCGCTGTTTCGAGTACTCCACCAACATGGCCAGTGGTGATGACGCCGTTATCAGCGTTACAATACCACTTCTATGTCTCCTTGAGAAAACACTTAGGGCGATGATGGAAGAGGAGGTGGCCCAGGAGGAGGAGGAGGAGGAAGAGGGGTCATTTTTAGTACTTTCAGGCCAGTCTCTTAGAAGTGACTCAAAGGGAGGTTTTTTGCAACAGCAGAGGCCAGGTACAAATGTGGCCAGCCAGGGCCCACTACTGGAAGACGAGGAGGACGAGGATGAGGAGGAGGAGGTGGAGGAGGATGAGGATAAAGCATGGTCACAGCGGGGTGGCTCCCAACGCAGCTCGGGCCCGTCACTGGTGCGTGGCTGGGGGGAAACGCAGGATGATGACGATACGCCTCCCACAGAGGACAGCTTGTCCTTACCCCTGGGCAGCCTGGCACACATGAGCGACTACATGCTGCAGTGCCTGCGCAACGACAGCAGAGTTGCCCACATTTTAACGTGTGCGGACGACTGGGTTGCCACCCTGCTGGATCCACGGTACAAAGACAATGTGCCCACCTTACTTCCTGCACTGGAGTATGATTGGAAGATGCGCGAGTACAAGCGCACGTTGGTAGACGCGCTACTGAGAGCATTCCCAAATGTCACAGGGGAACAAGTGGAAGCCCAAGGCCAAGGCAGAGGAGGAGCAAGAGGTCGCCAAGGCAGCTGTGTCACGGCCAGCTCCTCTGAGGGCAGGGTTAGCATGGCAGAGATGTGGAAAAGTTTTGTCAACACGTCACATCTAACTGCACCACCACCTGATACGCAACGTGTTAGCAGGAGGCAACATTTCACTAACATGGTGGAACAGTACGTGTGCACACCCCTCCACGTACTGACTGATGGTTCGGCCCCATTCAACTTCTGGGTCTCTAAATTGTCCACGTGGCCAGAGCTAGCCTTTTATGCCTTGGAGGTGCTGGCCTGCCCGGCGGCCAGCGTTTTGTCTGAACGTGTATTCAGCACGGCAGGGGGCGTCATTACAGACAAACGCAGCCGTCTGTCTACGGCCAATGTGGACTAGCTGACGTTCATAAAAATGAACCAGGCATGGATCCCACAGGACCTGTCCATCCCTTGTGCAGATTAGACATTAACTATCTTCCCTTAACCATATATTATTGTACTCCAGTGCACTTCCTCATTTAATCCTATTTTTATTTTCATTTTACCATTATATTGCGAGGCTACCCAAAGTTGAATGAACCTCTCCTCTGCCTGGGTGCCGGGGCCTAAATATATGACAATGGACTGTTACAGTGGTGGCTGACGTGAAGCCTGATTCTCTGCTATGACATGCAGACTGATTCTCTGCTGACATGAAGCCAGATTCTCTGTTACGGGACCTCTCTCCTCTGCCTGGGTGCCTGGGCCTAAATATATGACATTGGACTGTTACAGTGGTGGCTGACGTGAAGCCTGATTCTCTGCTATGACATGCAGACTGATTCTCTGCTGACATGAAGCCAGATTCTCTGTTACGGGACCTCTCTCCTCTGCCTGGGTGCCTAGGCCTAAATATACGACAATGGACTGTTACAGTGGTGGCTGACGTGAAGCCTGATTCTCTTCTATGACATGCAGACTGATTCTCTGCTGACATGAAGCCAGATTCTCTGTTACGCGACCTCTCTCCTCTGGCTGGGTGCCTGGGCCTAAATATATGACAATGGACTGTTACAGTGGTGGCTGACGTGAAGCCTGATTCTCTGCTATGACATGCAGACTGATTCTCTGCTGACTTGAAGCCAGATTCTCTGTTACGGGACCTCTCTCCTCTGCCTGGGTGCGTGGGCCTAAATATATGACAATGTACTGTTACAGTGGTGGCTGACGTGAAGCCTTATTCTTATCCCGAACCCGAACATTTCCGGAAAGTTTGGCCGAACTTCTCGAACCCGAACATCCAGGTGTCCGCTCAACTCTAGTCTTGGCAGCAGCTGCCTGAAAAAAGAGAGATATCCGGCACATAGTAAATATTTTAAGTCGCTTTGGTCTTTATTTTCAAACATTAAAATACATCTAGTGAACACCAACTTCCCTCTCACCAACGTTAACACATTTCGAACAATGCAGATCTTATTCGTAACCTCTCTGTGCACCAAGGAGCAGGAACGAAATGTGAGTTGGATTTACTTTTCTATAGCAGCTGCCTGACACTGGTTTTTACAGGTTAGTTTGCTGTTCACAAAAATTCCTAGGTCCTTTTCCATGTTAGTGTTACCCAGTGGTTAACCACTGTCCAGATCCATTTTTAGCAGTATACTGTCCACTTCCATGTCAATTACTTTACACAATTTAGTCATCTGCAAAAATAGATATTTTACTGTGCAAGCCTTCTACAAGATCATTAATAAATATATTGAAGAGGATAGAGCCCAATACTGACCCCTGAGGTACTCCGCTAGGGACAGTGACTCAATTTGAGTGTGTACTATTAATAACGACCCTCTGTTTTCTATTACTGAACCAGTTACTTACCCACATACAGACATTTTCTCCCAGTCCGAGCATTCTAATTGTGTATACTAATTTTAATTATGCGGTACAGTGTCAAATGCTTTGGAGAAGTCCAGAAATACAATATCCATTAATTTGCCGCTGTCAAGTCTAGAACCTACCTCCTCTTAGAAACTGATTAAATTAGTTTGACATGACCAATCCCTCATGAAGCCATGCTGATATGGCGTTATTTGCTTATTTTCATTGAGGTGCTCCAAGATAGCATCTCTTAAAAAACCTTCAAACTGTTTAGCCACGACAGATGTTGAAGTTACCGGCCTATAGTTTCCCTTTTTGAATATCGGCGCCACATTTGCTATGTGCCAATTCTGTGGAACACTCCCTGTCAGTATAGATTCCTTAAATATCAGAAATAAGGGACATTACTTAATTCTTTTAGGATACGGGGGTGTATGTCATCCGATCCAGGCGATTTGTCTATTTTAATCTTTTTAAGTTGCTGTTGTACTTCTTCCTGGGTCAGACAGGACACTTTTAATGGGGAATTTACTTTTAGATTCTGCATTTCATCTGACAGTTTATTTTCTTCAGTGAATACAGTGGAGAAAAAAATATTTAATAGCTTTGCTTTCACCTCATCGCTCTCTGCAACTACCCCCTCATCACTCTGTAAAGTGCCGACACCAGATTTATGCATTTTACCATTTATATAATTTAAGAACTTTTTAGGGTTGGTTTTCTTCGTTAGTAGTCTTCTTTGGCGCTTAATCTCTCGGTCTCTTGTTTGGCTGCTTTTATTTGTCTTTTACATACCGGTATTCAATTTTTTTCCTTATAGTTTTTCAATGCTTTCTTGCTACCCTTCTGTTTTAGTGATTTAAATGCTTTCTTTTTGTAATTTATTGCTTTCTTTACATTTCTATTTATCCACATAGTTTTTTTCTTGTTCCTTAACCTTTTATTCCCATAAGGTATGTACCTCTCACAATTAGATTTTAGGATGCTTTTAAAAATATTCCATTTTGTGGCTGTATTTTTATTTTTGAGGACTTTGTCCAGTTAGTTAGGCCTATGGCCTCTCTTAGTTGGCTAAATTTAGCTTTTCCGAAGTTTGGTATGTTTGTTCCTCCCTGAGAAAACGCTCTTTTGAATGATAATTGGAAGGTTATTACTTTATGGTCATGTTCTGTCAGGTCTATTGGTTAATACTAAGTCTCGTATGGCCGTCCCTCTAGTCGGGTCCTGAACCAGTTGGGAAAGGTATTTGTCTTTGGTTATTGGCAAGAACCTGTTTCCTTTATGAGATGTACAGGTTTCAGTTTCCAAGTCTATATCTGGGTAGTTTAAGTCCCCCATAATAACAACCTCATTATGATTTGCCGCACAATGTGAATTTCTACTATGGAGGGGGCACAGAGGGCATTATTACTGTGAAGGGGCACAATGGGAATTATTACTGTGAAGGGGCACAGTGGGCATTACTAATATTAAGGGGGCACAATGGGCATTATTACTTTGAAGGGGGTACAATGGGCATTACTAGCACTGAGGGCATTACTACTATTGTTAGGGGGCACTGAAAGGAAATTTTTACTGTTTGGTCGGCAGAAAGGAGATTAGGTGGGCTTGGAGGTGTGGATTATTGTAATAAAAAATAATAATAATGCAGCGCTACACGCCAATAGTGTTGTCCCTCCTGATAATTTTTTTTTGTTTTGCAGCTCGGACCTTAATCCTCTGGCAGACTCGGGTATGTGGACCTTTACAAAAAGTACTTGATTACCCCTGTTGTAGGAGATATCTGGCAGCTGTTTACTTCCTTCTCCATATTCAGTACATATGAATGCGCAGCCATGAATACATGTGTGTGGGAAAGTCAGGAGGGTTGGTCAAAAGAGCATTAAAGTTTTTTGCTGCAATTTAGGACAAGACCCAAACTAAGGGACTACACCTTACTTTTCTGTGGGATTCAAACTGGCAAGTGGTCTTCCCTTGTACCAAGGGCAATTGCCCAGGGCCCCCATTGTCTAAGGGGCCTCCTGCTTCAGTGCTACTGTTCAGCTGAGCATCTGAGGAACCAAACGGGTGGACAGCTGAACAGCTGCACTTTACAATGCACATATAAATCATTACCCTAGTGCTGAATGAGCCTGCTATAATATCAGATGCAGGAGGTGGAGCTCAGCAGAAAAGAGGGGATGAAGGACCTGCAATGACCTCACCATCATGTGACCAGAACAGGAGGCGGAGCTCAGCAGTGCAGTAAAGTAATGAAGAAGACCAGCCATGCATGTGAAGAAGTATGGATTCAATGTAAGTGCAAGGGAAATGCTGGGAGTTGTAGTCCTCTCATATTATACCTCCTGTTACATAATATTAGAGTACATTACAAGAGAAGGTATGAGGAGAGGACTACAACTCTCAGCATGTCCAGGCCATTATTATATAATATCAGGGTACATTATAACACCCTGGATGCTGAGAGTTGTATACCTCCTCTTATAATGTACTCTGATATTACATAACTGCTTGGACATGCTGGGAGTTGTAGTCTTCTCTTAAACCTCTCCTTTTAACCACCTCCGGACCGCCTAACGCAGATGTGCGGTCCGGAGGTGGCGGCCCTGCGCAGAGTCACGCATATATGCGTCATCTCGCGAGGGCCGGGATTTCCTGTGAACGCGCGCACACAGGCGCGCGCGCTCACAGGAACGGAAGGTAAGCGAGTGGATCTCCAGCCTGCCAGCGGCGATCGCTCGCTGGCAGGCTGGAGATCCGAATTTTTTAACCCCTAACAGGTATATTAGACGCTGTTTTCATAACAGCGTCTAATATACCTCCTACCTGGTCCTCTGTTGGTCCCTTTTGTTAGGATCGACCACCAGAGTACTCAGGTAGGTCAGTACAGTCGCACCAAACACCACACTACACTACACCCCCCCCCCCCGTCACTTATTAACCCCTTATAAACCCCTGATCACCCATGATCACCCCATATAAACTCCCTGATCAACCCCCTGTCATTGATCACCGCCCTGTCATTGATCACCCCCCTGTCAGGCTCCGTTCAGACGTCCGTATGATTTTTACGGACGTCTAAATGGAGCCTTACAGGGGGGTGATCAATGACAGGCGGGTGATCACCCATATACACTCTCTGATCACCCCCTGTCATTGATCACCCAACTGTCATTGATCACCCCCCTGTCATTGATCACCCCCCTGTCAGGCTCCATTCAGACGTCCGCATGATTTTTACGGATCCGATCCATGGATCTGTAAAAATCATGCGGACATCTGAATGGAGCCTTACAGGGGGGGTGATCAGTGACAGGGGGGTGATCAGGGAGTGTATATGGGTGATAACCTGCCTGTCATTGATCACCCCCTGTAAGGCTCCATTCAGACGTCCGCATGATTTTTACGGATCGATGGATACATGGCTCGGATCCGCAAAACACATGCGGACGTCTGAATGGAGCCTTACAGGGGGTGATCAATGACAGGCGGGTTATCACCCATATACACTCTCTGATCACCCCCCTGTCATTGATCACCCCCCTGTAAGGCTCCATTCAGACGTCCGCATGTGTTTTGTGGATCCGATCCATGTATCCATGGATCCGTAAAAAATCATGCGGATGTCTGAATGGAGCCTTACAGGGGGGGTGATCAGTGACAGGGGGGTGATCACCCTGATCACCCTGATCACCCCCTGTCATTGATAACCCCCCCGTAAGGCTCCATTCAGACGTCCGCATGTGTTTTGCGGATCCGATCCATGTATCCATGGATCCGTAAAAAATCATGCGGATGTCTGAATGGAGCCTTACAGGGGGGGTGATCAGTGACAGGGGGGTGATCACCCTGATCACCCTGATCACCCCCTGTCATTGATAACCCCCCTGTAAGGCTCCATTCAGACGTCCGCATGTGTTTTGTGGATCCGATCCATGTATCCATGGATCCGTAAAAAATCATGCGGATGTCTGAATGGAGCCTTACAGGGGGGTGATCAGTGACAGGGGGGTGATCACCCTGATCACCCTGATCACCCCCTGTCATTGATAACCCCCCTGTAAGGCTCCATTCAGACGTCCGCATGTGTTTTGTGGATCCGATCCATGTATCCATGGATCCGTAAAAAATCATGCGGATGTCTGAATGGAGCCTTACAGGGGGGGTGATCAGTGACAGGGGGGTGATCACCCTGATCACCCTGATCACCCCCTGTCATTGATAACCCCCCTGTAAGGCTCCATTCAGACGTCCGCATGTGTTTTGTGGATCCGATCCATGTATCCATGGATCCGTAAAAAATCATGCGGATGTCTGAATGGAGCCTTACAGGGGGGGTGATCAGTGACAGGGGGGTGATCACCCTGATCACCCTGATCACCCCCTGTCATTGATAACCCCCCTGTAAGGCTCCATTCAGACGTCCGCATGTGTTTTGCGGATCCGATCCATGGATCCGTAAAAATTATACGGTCTTCTGAATGGAGCCTTACCAGGGGGGTGATCAATGACAGGGGGGTGATCCGGGAGTCTATATGGGTGATTACCCCCCTGTCATTGATCACCCCCCTGTCATTGATCACCCCCCTGTCATTGATCACCCCCCCCTATAAGGCTCCATTCAGACATTTTTTTTGGCACAAGTTAGCGGAAATTTTTTGTTTGTTTTTGTTTTTGTTTTTTCTTACTAAGTCTCATATTCTACTAACTTGTGTCAAAAAATAAAATCTCACATGAACTCACCATACCCCTCACGGAATCCAAATGCGTAAACATTTTTAGACATTTATATTCCAGACTTCTTCTCACGCTTTAGGGCCCCTAAAAAGCCAGGGCAGTATAAATACCCCACATGTGACCCCATTTCGGAAAGAAGACACCCCAAGGTATTCGCTGAGGGGCATATTGAGTCCATGAAAGATTGAAATTTTTGTCCTAAGTTAGCGGAAAGTGAGACTTTGTGAGAAAAAAACCAAAAAAATCAATTTCTGCTAACTTATGCAAAAAATAAAAAAATTCTAGGAACTCGCCAGGCCCCTCATTGAATACCTTGGGGTGTCTTCTTTCCAAAGTGGGGTCACATGTGGGGTATTTATACTGCCCTGCAGTGGCGACTCTAGGAACAATATATAGGGGGGGCACAAAGATACCACAGTCAAAAATGGGGGTGCACAAACAAAATAAGTATATATCAATAAGATTACAAAATACGAGAGAATTGCGATATGCAGGGATACAGTTATAATAAAGCAATTTACTTACAAAAGAAGCTATTCAGTCGTCTGCAGTGCCGTCCTCTGCTTGCTTCCACGGATTCTTTCCCCTTCTTTCTGTCTCTCGTCAGTGCACAGGCGCACTGTTATGGTGGATCTGTGGAAGACACACTGTTATGGGGGCATCTGTGGATGACACATTATGCCTCTCATTAGCCCTCATTATGCCTCTCATATCAGCCCCCATATCAGCCCTTATGCCTCATTAGCCCCCATATCAGCCCTTATGCCTCATTAGCCCCCATATCAGCCCTTATGCCTCATTAGCCTCCATATCAGCCCTTATGCCTCATTAGCCCCCATTATGCCTCTTATTAGCCCCATTATGCCTCTTATTAGCCCCATATGCCTCCTATTAGCCCCCATATGCCTCCTATTAGCCCCATATGCCTCCTATTAGCCCCCATATGCCTCCAATTAGCCCCATATGCCTCCTATTAGCCCCCATATGCCTCCTATTAGCCCCCATATGCCTCATATTAGCCCCATATGCCTCATATTAGCCCCCATATGCCTCCTATTAGCCCCCATATGCCTCCTATTAGCCCCCATATGCCTCATATTAGCCCCATATGCCTCATATTAGCCCCATATGCCTCCTATTAGCCCCCATATGCCTCCAATTAGCCCCATATGCCTCCAATTAGCCCCCATATGCCTCCAATTAGCCCCCATATGCCTCCAATTAGCCCCATTATGCCTCATATTAGCCCCCATATGCCTCATATTAGCCCCATATGCCTCCTATTAGCCCCATGTGCCTCCTATTAGCCCCATATGCCTCCTATTAGCCCCAAATATGCCTCCAATTAGCCCCCAATTATGCCTCCAATTAGCCCCCAAATATGCCTCCAATTAGCCCCCATATGCCTCCAAATGCCCCCATATGCCTCCAATTAGCCCCCAAATATGCCTCCAATTAGCCCCCATATGCCTCCAAATGCCCCCATATGCTTCCTATTAGCCCCCATATGCCTCCAATTAGCCCCCAAATATGCCTCCAAATGCCCCATATGCCTCCAATTAGCCCCCAGCAGCCACATTTTCTATAAAATAAAAAATAAAAACACTTACCTCTCCTGCTCCTGGATGGACGCCGCCTGCCATTTTCTCCTCAGTCGACTGTGCTCTAAACTGGCGCGCACAGCGTGAGGTCACAGAGCGACCTTACGCTGTGCGCAGCCCTGCACAGCCGACAGCCGAGGACCAGGAAGTGGTGAGTACAGAGCGTTCACCACTTCCTGGTCCTTCGGTACTAATGAGCGCTTCCATAATGGAAGCGCTCATTAGTATTCACTCTGGGGAATCAGCGGGGGGGCACCCGGGGGGGCAAGGGACAACATAGGGGGGGCAATTGCCCCCCCTCGCCCCCCTCTAGCGACGCCACTACTGCCCTGGCTTTTTAGGGGCCCGAAAATGTGAGAAGAAGTCTGGGATCCAAATGTCTAAAAATGCCCTCCTAAAAGGAATTTGGGTCCCTTTGCGCATCTAGGCTGCAAAAAAGTGTCACACATCTGGTATCGCCGTACTCAGGAGAAGTTGGGGAATGTGTTTTGGGGTGTCATTTTACATATACCCATGCTGGGTGAGAAAAATATCTTGGTCAAATGCCAACTTTGTATAAAAAAATGGGAAAAGTTGTCATTTGCCAAGATATTTCTCTCATCCAGCATGGGTATATGTAAAATGACACCCCAAAACACATTCCCCAACTTCTCCTGAGTACGGCGATACCAGATGTGTCACACTTTTTTGCTGCCAAGGTGGGCAAAGGGGCACATATTCCAAAGTGCACCTTTCGGATTTCACAGGCCATTTTTTACAGATTTTGATTGCAAGGTACTTCTTACACATTTGGGCCCCTAAATTGCCAGGGCAGTATAACTACGCCACAAGTGACCCCATTTTGGAAAGAAGACACCCCAAGGTATTCCGTGAGGGGCACGGCGAGTTCCTAGAATTTTTTATTTTTTGTCACAAGTTAGCGGAAAATGATGATTTTTCTTTTTTTTTCTTTTTTCCTTACAAAGTCTCATATTCCACTAACTTGCGACAAAAAATAAAAGATTCTAGGAACTCGCCATGCCCCTCACGGAATACATTGGGGTGTCTTCTTTCCAAAATGGGGTCACTTGTGGCGTAGTTATACTGCCCTGGCAATTTAGGGGCCCAAATGTGTGAGAAGAACTTTGCAATCAAAATGTGTAAAAAAATGACCGGTGAAATCCAAAAGGTGCACTTTGGAATATGTGCCCCTTTGCCCACCTTGGCAGCAAAAAAGTGTTACACATCTGGTATCTCCATACTCAGGAGAAGTTGGGGAATGTGTTTTGGGGTGTCATTTTACATATACCCATGCTGGGTGAGAAAAATATCTTGGTCAAATGCCAACTTTGTATAAAAAAATGGGAAAAGTTGTCTTTTGCCAAGATATTTCTCTCATCCAGCATGGGTATATGTAAAATGACACCCCAAAACACATTCCCCAACTTCTCCTGAGTACGGCGATACCAGATTTGTCACACTTTTTTGCTGCCAAGGTGGGCAAAGGGGCACATATTCCAAAGTGCACCTTTCAGATTTTGCAGGCCATTTTTTACACATTTTGATTGCAAGGTACTTCTCACACATTTGGGCCCCTAAATTGCCAGGGCAGTATAACTACGCCACAAGTGACCCCATTTTGGAAAGAAGACACCCCAAGGTATTCCGTGAGGGGCATGGCGAGTTCCTAGAATTTTTTATTTTTTGTCGCAAGTTAGTGGAATATGAGACTTTGTAAGAAAAAAAAATAAAAAAAAAATCATCATCATTTTCCGAAAACTTGTGACAAAAAATAAAAAGTTCTATGAACTCACTATGCCCATCAGAGAATACCTTAGGGTGTCTACTTTCTGAAATGGGGTCATTTGTGGGGGTTTTCTACTGTTTGGGCATTGTAGAACCTCAGGAATCATGACAGGTGCTCAGAAAGTCAGAGCTGTTTCAAAAAGCGGAAATTCACATTTGTGTACCATAGTTTGTAAATGCTATAACTTTTACCCAAACCATTTTTTTTTTTTTGCCCAAACATTTTTTTTTTTATCAAAGACATGTAGAACAATAAATTTGGCGAAAAATTTATATATGGATGTCGTTTTTTTTGCAAAATTTTACAGCTGAAAGTGAAAAATGTCATTTTTTTGCAAAAAAATCGTTACATTTTGATTAATAACAAAAAAAGTAAAAATGTCAGCAGCAATAAAATACCACCAAATGAAAGCTCCATTAGTGAGAAGAAAAGGAGGTAAAATTCATTTGGGTGGTAAGTTGCATGATCGAGCGATAAACGGTGAAAGGAGTGTAGTGCCGAAGTGTAAAAAGTGCTCTGGTCATGAAGGGGGTTTCACCTAGCGGGGCTGAAGTGGTTAATGAACTCTAATATTACATAATAATGGCTTGGACATGCTGGGAATTGTAGTCACATCCTCTTATACGCCCCCTGTATAGTTCTCTAAAATTAAATACAAACCGGATACCCAAAAAGTTGGGACACTAAACAAATTATGAATAAAAACTGAATGCAATGATGTGGAAATGGCAAATGTCAATATTTTATTTGTAATAGAACGTAGATGACAGATCAAACATTTAATCCGAGTAAATGTATCATTTTAAAGGAAAAATACGTTGATTAAAATTTTCACAGTGTCAACAAATCCCCCAAAAGTTGGGACAAGTAGCAATAAGAGGCTGGAAAAAGTAAATTTGAGCATAACGAAGAGCTGGAAGACCAATTAACACTAATTAGGTCAATTGGCAACATGATTGGGTATAAAAAGACCTTCTCAGAGTGGCAGTGTCTCTCAGAAGCCAAGATGGGTAGAGGATCACCAATTCCCACAATGTTGCGCAGAAAGATAGTGGAGCAATATCAGAAAGGTGTTACCCAGCGAAAAATTGCAAAGACTTTGCATCTATCATCATCAACTGTGCATAACATCATCCGAAGATTCAGAGAATCTGGAACAATCTCTGTGCATAAGGGTCAAGGCCGTAAAACCATACTGGATGCCCGTGATCTCCGGGCCCTTAAACAACACTGCACCACAAACAGGAATGCTACTGTAAAGGAAATCACTGAATGGGCTCAGGAATACTTCCAGAAACCATTGTCAGTGAACACAATCCACCGTGCCATCCGCCGTTGATAGCTGAAACTCTACAGTGCAAAGAGGAAGCCATTTGTAAGCAAGATCCACAAGCTCAGGCGTTTTCACTGGGCCAGGGATCATTTAAAATGGAGTGTGGCAAAATGGAAGACTGTTCTGTGGTCAGACGAGTCACGATTCGAAGTTCCTTTTGGAAATCTGGGACTCCATGTCATCCGGACCAAAGAGGACAAGGATAACCCAAGTTGTTATCAACGCTAAGTTCAGAAGCCTGCATCTATGATGGTATGGGGTTGCATGAGTGCATGTAGCATGGGCAGCTTGCATGTCTGGAAAGGCACCATCAATGCAGAAAAATATATTCAGGTTCTAGAACAAATAATGAATAACTGCCCCGCCCTAAGTTTCCTCTAGCTGATAAACGCCAGCTCAGAGGCAGAAACCGGTAACCAAGGGCAACAAACGTGGGCTGATACCCGCCATATAACACCCCCAAACAATACCTTGGGAATCCAGAGCTCCTTTGGCTCCCTCCCCACCACACCACAGCCACCATAACCACCAACTCCAAGGTCCCACCACCGCCCAAGACACAAGAAGGTGAAACCTCACCTCCTTGCATTCCGCCACACCCACAACGCCAACTCAATCCCAAACAACGATACCACCATTCCTCACTACAAACCTACCGACAGCCTTGGTAACCTTTATCCTTGCTTTGTTCAGCATTTCCACAGACCTCATGTCCCTCCATTTCTTGCACGGCACCATGTCAGACCAAACAATTCACTGAAACTGCGCCCACAAACGTAACAGGTTGAACTTGTTGTCCTTCGTAATCTCCTGGAAGGGGCACCACCCCAAATGGTTCCCCCCGACATGCAACACCCAAACTCCCAGGGACATATCTAACCTTGCAAACTCCACAGCATTGCTCTCATCCCCAACCAGCGGATCAATGCCACCTGTCTTGATAAACCCAACTGCTTTCTGTCTGGCCTGACCACTGCTTGCAATGCAACCCAGAACACATGAGAGCGACCCCTTAATCCACACCAGACACGACAAACCACCTGCAGGGAACAGAAAATATAACACATCAACAAACAACCCCCGCCAAGCCATAAACCCTGCCAAAACCTCTCCCCCATTATAACCACGCAGGTCTGACATAGGATCGGAAACTAATAGCCTCCCATTAGCCAATGCAACAAATCACTTCATCCCCCAACCCCTCCTAGCTGCTTCTGTGGCCGCACCTATCTGAAAAGAATGACCCCCATATAACAACCCCCGACGTATGTTTCGCTCCGCTTTCTCAAGGAGCGTGAGAAAGCGGAGAGAAACGTACGTCGGGGTGTGCTGACCGGAGGTTGGATCCTTGTTTGTTACCATTGCCCAGGTATTGTCTGTATTTCCTTAGTTTATTGCTGCCTGTATGCCCACTTTAGGTCACCTGCAGGGACCTCATGTGAGGGCTTGTTTATACAGGGCTCTTTGGTATATCAGACACCTTGTAGGGCAAAATTGGTACATGAATATTTTCTTTCTTCTTAGTCACTGCTGGTATTTACTAGGTGCCTAGTCTATTTTTACTTTCTGGGATCTTACACCATGCCGGTTAGCATGTGAGCTACCATTTGCTACATCACCTGTATTGCTGCTCTATATTTTTTAGATTCTTTGTCTTATATAGTCTTGTTATTACTTGTATGTAATTATTTAATAAAATTTCATATTTTGTGTATGTATGGGTGTTCCGTTTGGATTACCTTTTGGGTTTCTATGTGATGACATACATCTTACCAACTGGTTGTTGGTTTAATAGGTTGTATGTATGTATGGACAGCAGAACCTATCAGCTATACTATATCAGGATCTAACCTACACTGACTATCTTCCACTAACTATCTGTATTATATATATATATACATATATATATATATATATATATATATATATATATATATACGCTAACTAACTAACTAACTAACTGACTAACTATCTAATGCAATTAAACAGTAAAGCACAGAGCACAGCAATGACACTGCTCTCTCTCAGAGCTCCATAAAACTACAGAAAATGTCCGCTGGGGAGTTTCTTGTATAGTAAGGGGTAGGCAACTTTTCTATTGGTTGCTAGGGATGTTGCTAAGCTCAGACAAAGACATTGCAGCCTTCTCATTGGCCCACAAGCAAGAAGCAGGGAGGGATCATGAGTTCAGATGGAAAAAAAAAATCTAGAATATTTGAAAATGCAAATATATATCACTATATCCTAAATACAAGCAAATTCTCAAAGGACGGACAGCAAACACGGATCAAGGCCGCTGATGAACAACGGTGCATTTTCTGAGTTTTCAACGGACCCATTGAAAGTCAATGGGTCAGCAGAAAATCATGGAAAACGGAACAACGGCCACGGATGCACACAACGGTTGTGTGCATGAGGCCTTACAATGAGAAGATAGAAGGTCCAGAGTTCATTTCAAGTGTGCTATTTGCATTTGGAATCTGTTGCTGTCAACTCTCAAGATGAGATCCAAAGAGCTGTCACTATCAGTGAAGCAAGCCATCAATAGGCTGAAAAAACTAAACAAACCCATCAGAGAGATAGCAAAAACATTAGGCGTGGCCAAAACAACTGTTTAGAACATTCTTAAAAAGAAGGAACTCACCGATGAGCTCAGCAACACCAAAAGACCCGGAAGACCACAGAAAACAACTGTGGTGGATGACCAAAGAATTCTTTCTCTGGTGAAGAAAACACCCTTCACAACAGTTGGCCAGATCAAGAACACTCTCCAGGAGGTAGGTATATATGTGTCAAAGTCAACAATCAAGAGAAGACTTCACCAGAGTAAATACAGAGGGTTCACCACAAGATGTAAACCATTGGTGAGCATCAAAAACAGGAAGGCCAGATTAGAGTTTGCCAAACGACATCTAACAAAACCTTCACAGTTCTGGAACAACATCCTATGGACAGATGAGACCAAGATCAACTTGTACCAGGGTGAAGGGAAGAGAAAAGTATTGAGAAGGAAAGGAACTGCTCATACCACCTCATCGGTGAAGCATGGTGGTGATAGTGTCACTGCGTGGTCATATATGGCTGCCAATGGAACTGGTTCTCTTGTATTTATTGACAATGTGACTGCTGACAAAAGCATCAGGATGAATTCTGAAGTGTTTTGGGCAATATTATCTGCTCATATTCAGCCAAATGCTTCAGAACTCATTGGACTGTGCTTCACAGTGCAGATGAACAATGACCCAAAGGATACTGCAAAAGCAACCAAAGAGTTTTTTAAGGGAAAGAAGTGGAATCTTATGCAATGGTCAAGTCAATCACCTGACCTGAATCCGATTGAGCATGCATTTCACTTGCTGAAGACAAAACTGAAGGGAAAATGCCCCAAGAACAAGCAGGAACTGAAGACAGTTGCAGTAGAGGCCTGGCATAGCATCACCCGGGATGAAACCCAGCGTCTGGTGATGTCTATGCGTTCCAGACTTCAGGCTGTAATTGAATGCAAAGGATTTGCAACCAAGTATTAAAAAGTGAAAGTTTGATTTATTATTATTATTATTATGTCCCATTACTTTTGGTCCCTTAACAAGTGGGAGGCACATATGCAAAATGTTGTAATTCCTACACCGTTCACCTGATTTGGATGTAAATACCCTCAAATTAAAACTGACAGTCTGCAGTTAAAGCACATCTTGTTTGTTTCATTTCAAATCCATTGTGGTGGTTTATAGAGACAAAAATGTTAGAATTGCGTTGATGTCCCAATATTTATGGACCTGTATGCAGATAGAGTGCTATAATATATTTGCGCTTACGAATTTTCGGCAATTAATGATGCACATATTTTTCTCAATGCATGCAACTTGTGACATCACAGCACTTTGTTTGTAGCATGTATGTATGGACAACAGAACCTATCACACTGCCTTACACCCTGCACTGGAACCTATCAGCTACACTATAGATCAATCTAACCTACACTGACTATCTCCCTCTAACTGTCTGATTTATGTATATAAGTCAACTGTCTAATGTAATACATCAAAGCACAGAGCACACCAATGACACTGCTGTCTCTTTCATAACTGCAATAAACTAGAAAATAGCTGCCGGGGAGGTTCTTATATAGTAAGGGGTAGGCAACTTTTCTATTGGTTGCTAGAGATGTTGCTAAGCTGTGACAAAGCCTTCTCATTTGCCTACAAGCTAGAAGAAGGGAGGGATGATTGCCTGATGTGTACTTTGTTAAATGAAAAAAAAAAATACAAAAACGGATATTCCTCATTACGAATATATAGCACTATATTCTAAATATTAGCGAATTCTCGAAGTGCCGATATCCATGATAAAAATTTGGTTGTCGAATATTTGCGCTCAACACTACTTCAAATCAGAATCTACACCCTTACTGGATTCATAACCCAACGCTTTTCTTGTGTCCCTATTTTGTGAACACTTCTTGAGGAGCGAGAGAGAGCAGTAAAGAGAACAATCACAACAGTTGGTAGCAAAGACGCGGCGTGTATCTACACATGTAGTGTGCAGCATACCCGGCACTGGAGGCATAACTCCCAACCGTCCAAATCTGGTGAGACAGTCCCAGATTTCAGTGGCTTTCCTGGTCCACAAATGGAGGCATATCCCGCTCTCAGTTGTCTCTGTGTCTATTAGACACAGAGACAGTTTTCTGTGATGGTGAAGTAGGGAGGCGTCCACTTCCTGCTTTGCTGCTGGGCTGTGTAGAAGGAGAGATTTATGCCCAGGAATCAGCTGGTGCATCTCCCACAGAGCCCAGCAGTGCAAAGTGTGACAGTATTCTGTCTTCTGCTCGGGAGCAAAGGGTGAGCTGTAATTGTGATGATCTTCGGAGGAACTAGGGGAGTATTCTTTTTTTTTCTTCCTGTGAAGGGGCACATATATGGTCAAAACTACTCTGAAGGGGCACATATCTGGGCATAACTACTGTGAAGAGAACACATATCGGCATAACTATTGTGAAAGGGCACATGTGGGCATTAATACTGTGAAGGGGGCACATCTGGGCATAACTAATTTAAAGGGGCACATATATGGGCATAACTACTGTGAGGGGGCACATTTGGGCATAACTACTGTGAAAGGCACATATGCTGGCATAACTACTGTGATGGGCACAATGTGGGTATTCCTATGTGAGTTGCACAATGTGGGCATTCCTACTGTAAAGAGCAAACATGTGGGCATTGGTTCTGTGAAAGGGGCACATGTAGACATCACTACTGTGAAGGGGACACAATATGGGCAAATCTACTGTGAGGGGCACAATATGAGTATTGCTAGTGTGAGGGGAACAGTGTGGGCACTACTACTGTGACACGGCACAATCTTGGCATAACTACTGTATTGTGGCACAAGGGGAGAATAGTTACTATGCGGGGGCATTAAGGGAACTGAGTGGGATTAGGTGTGTATAGTTATGTTTTGGGCTGAGTTAGAGGCATGACCTAGTATAAAAACATTTGCCACTAAAGAAGGTAAATATCAGGTCGACTTCCCCTGTAAATATTGACTTACATGTTGTTGTGAGCTAATGACTGGACAGTCACTTTAAATCAAATCCTCGATCCTATTATCTTTTTTTTTCTCTATATTTTAAGCAAAGTGTTTAACTTTTATAATGTTGTCTGTTTTGTATAGCAGAGTAACGCATTCACCTAGATTTGTTAGGCTGCTTTTAAACAGTAATTAATAGTGAAAGTCACAGCATGTAATTTACTCTGTGCTAGAGCTGTTCATGACTTGACACCTTCACAGTGGTAGCATAGACTGTAATTCATTGTGTAAAAACAGCTGGAGATGTGATTACAACTGCTTTATGTCTTGTACTGATCAATTTATTCATGTGCTCAGCAAACAACTAGCCATATATTATTTCTTGTAGAAACAAATGAAAAAATTTACAATAGCAAATATATATATTTACCCTAGCCTATCTATTTACTGAAGTACAATTATAAGAATTTCATAAGTTTATTTATTTACTTCAGATTTTTTTTATTTATTGAAGAATTAAGGAGTACATATAGATAAATATAACATACAGTACATGTACTCCAAAACTGAATGAAAACAAGGAAAAGAAGTAGATGTTACAGCTGTTTTACACCAATAAGATACTTTTCAGGTTTGAATGGTCAAAGGTAAGTCACGTCATCTTTTAAATTTTCTATAAACCTCCCATTCCTTCCATCTTTCTCTAAACTTTGTGTGAGTCTGGTTTTCCCAGGCAGCTATTTCTTCAAATCGATACAGAGTATCCACTTTATTAATCCAATGGTCAATGGGAGGATATTTAGGCATCAGGAGACGGGCTGCCACAGTAAGTTTTATGAACAAGAACGGAGCCCAGGCTGCTGTGTCGGGGGGAGGCAGGATTAGAAGAGCTAATTCGCGTGAGACGGGCACAGATGTTTTACATATCGTGTTGCTTATATAGAAAATCTCTTTCCACCATTTGTATATTAATGGACACGTCCACCATATATGATAAAAAGTACCTCTCTCCTCTCCACAGCGCCAGCAGACATCCGACCCCCTCCCATCATACCTGCATGTGATGTCTGGTGTCTTGTACCATATTGTACGAACCTTATACCCATTTTCTTGTATCCTCATGCATCGTGAAGAGACGTGAGGTTCCAAGTATAGGTGAGATTGATCAACAGAGGAAAAAGAGATCTTCAAGTCCTTTTCTCAAAGCTCAATAAAAGCTGGTTTTGACATCATAATTGGACAACTGAGTCTTTTATAAAGTTGTAAGATCGGTTTAGTTGGGGGAGTGTGACTGCTCACCAAGCTTTTGAACCATGTGAGTGGTCTGATTAGCGACTGGTATAGGACATGTTTGGAAATATGTAAGCAAAGGAATGAGAAGGGATACACTTTAGACCAGAGAATACAGATAAGAAATCCTCGCCATCTAACAATTTCCCATTCTCATTGAACAAGGAGAGGAACGGGATTTTGAAGTTCCGAATGGATGCCAAGAGGCTTTGTTTCAATTCAACTGGTGCTAAATCTATAAATTCTCTGACTTGTATAAGGGGGAGGGTAGTGGGATTTCGTAGGTCGAAGTTTGGAACCATCTACATGCCTCAAGAGTGGCTTTATCTGTTGGGCTGAGGTTTCGTGTATTGCTGATGTTGTTTTCAGTATCAGCTAATAAACCTCTAAAAGTTGATTGTGAGAGTAAAGCCGCCATCCCAATCCAAGATCCTTGGGGCATTTGTCTAAACCAATCTAAGACTCTTGTCAGAAGGATAGCTTTGGGGCGGAGCTAGCGCCGGATGAAGATGGTCGCATAGCTCCGTGCTCTGTGAAGAGTTTCGTCCCTGACGCCAGCAATCATCAGCCTACAGAGACAGAGATGGTTAAGATAGTGAACAACAAGCATGTGGACACCCCTGCTCCCTCTAAAACTCAGATTGCAGGAGGTGAGATGGAGAAATTCCTAAAGAAAGCTGCCGCTACCGTGGCCGCCAGAGAACCCAAGATGGCGCCGACGCCGCAGGCCAAAGCTCCGAAGCGCGCCCCTGCTCCATCGGAGGGTGAGAGCGATTCGGATGAAGTGCAAGCCAGCTCCGACCTCCCGGTCACAAGGAAATACCTAGACCGCGCTCTGAGTAGAATGATGGAGCCGATACTAACGGAACTTACTGCCTGCAGGAGCGAGGTGAGACAAATAGGGGATCGGGTGGAGAGTCTGGAGAACCATCAAGCAGAAATCCTGAACCATCAGTCTGCTGTTACGGACTCTTTTCGTCGCTGCGCTCTCTATTTGAATGACCTCCACTGTTCCCTAGAGGATCAAGAAAACAGGGGGTGCTGGAACAACCTCAGATTTAGGGGTGTGCCTGAGTCGGTCACCTCTGGAGAGGTCTCGGCGTCCATTACCAAAATCAGCAGATCGCTGCTGGGGCCTGATTTTCCTCAGGAGATAATCATAGAGCGGGCGCACAGGGCCCTCAGAGCTAAGCCCAAGCCGGATGAACCGCCCAGAGACATTATTTGCAAGTACCTGAACTTTCAAGTTAAATCAGCCGTCCTGGAAGCCGCACGTGCCCACCCTGATCTGGCATTTGAAGGATCCAAAATAGAAGTTTTTCAGGACTTAGCTCCGTCAACATTAAAAAAGCGTAGAGCCCTTAAACCCCTAACGGATTGGCTACGCTCCAAAAAGGTGCTTTATCGCTGGTCTTTCCCTTTTGGTATATCCTTCTCATATGCAGGAAAGAGAGTGAACATCTCGTCTTATACAGACCTCACATCTGCCTTTGAGATCCTGAACGTGCCACATATGCGGATTGAGAATTGGGAACTTTTTCAAGACCTCGGCGCTTTACCTGAGATACCCAAAATGGCTCCATTCGAGATACTACGCATGCCAAAGTCATCCCGCTCTAAGAAGAGGGGTCACCATCTCACCCCGAGAAGTCTCTCACAAGACCACTAGAGAGACCTGTTTGTATACAGTATAGTTGCCATAAGTAATCCTGTCTCTTTAATTTGCCTACCTTATTGCCAGGTTTTCATGCTTTCATTGCTAGCGGAATACCTTTTAGCCTAAACCTTGGCGTTCAATGTTCCTTTAGTTCTTTAATGCATTATGAACTGATCCCGTCCTATCATTGCATATCCTAGGGCGTTAAACGATCTCTTAAACGGTCTACAGACCAAGTAACCCCCACTAGATTTAGACATCAAGCACTATGTCTTTGTTTGTACCCTATGTTTGTTTAATATGTTATGTTTTACTCCCTTATTTTTCCCCCAACTCAAGGTACTCGACTAACTTGTCAGACAGGATCGTCTCTGCCACATGTGCGACACCAATGGTACAAGAGATATTGGTCCAGGAGGGTTCCAATGTGTCTCCTGGGGGGAGGCCACAACGGCTCCAAGGTAAATTCGCACACACTGCAAATTATGGCTGACATATCAGTGGCCTCTTACAATGTCAAGGGATTTCACTCCCCATCTAAACGGAGCCAAGTCTTTGCCATTCTGAGAAAAGCCGGAGCGGGGGTGGTGTTCCTCCAGGAGACGCATCTACGTTTTAATCACTACCCAGACATGAGGTTCTCGCACTACTCCAACTGGTATCACTGTGGGAGTAACTCCTCAGCTTCCTGTGGAGTTAGTATAGGGTTCCAGAGGAGAATCCCCTTTAAATTTGCCAGCCAGAGTTTAGATCCAGAGGGCAGATATATCCTTCTTAAGGGTTCTATAGGGCCACAAGTATACACCTTTGTCAACCTGTACGCCCCCAACAACAGCCAACCCCGTTGGTTTTCCGACATCTTTCCCATCATAGAGGCTTTTAAGGAGGGTATAGTAGTTGTTGGAGGTGACCTAAACGTTGCTCTCTGTCCTCAGTTAGATATTTCCACACGTAAATCGTCCCACTCTAAAAGTTTCCTGAAAAGTGTTAGGAATACCCTTTGGGATCTGCACCTGGTTAATGCCTGGCGGTCCCTCAACCCGAATACTTTAGACTTCACATTTTTCTCCCCGGCACACAAAACTTACCACAGACTAGACTACCTGTTCATCTCTAAAGAACACTTACATCTGTGTAGGGAAGCATCCATCGGTGCCATTCACATCTCAGACCACTCTTCAATCTACCTCTCAGTTAAGGCCCCCAGATTGACACCCTCGTGCTTCAACTGGCGCTTAAATGAAACATTACTAGGATTCCAGGATTCGGTTGACCGGATTTCCAAGCAAATCGCCAAATACTTCTCCCTCAACAAGAGTCCTGATGTATCGGCCAACACACTCTGGGATGCGCACAAACCTGTAGTTTAGAGGGCATTTTATTAGCCTGGGCACGCACCTCAAGAGAGTGAGAGAAAGAGAAATAGATGACACTCTAAAAAATATTCGGATACACGAGTCAAGTCATAAAACCCAACCCTCTGATGCTCTTTTCCAAAAACTATCTGAATATAGGGCAAAACTTAGATCCCTGTTGGCCACTAGGGCCGCTAAATATCACATGAGTTTGCAGCATAAATTTTTTGCCCATGGAGATAAGGCCACCAAATTTGTAATGAGCAGAATTAAGGGGAGGAAACCTTTGTTCATCAACTTTCAACACAGGAAGGGACCCCCATTTTCTCAGTCGAACAGATTGCCGCTCAATTTTGTTCCTTTTATAATGACTTATATAATCTACCCTCATCAACAGCCCCTGAAGCTCGCGCCTCTGTGATATCTTCCTTTTTGGAAACAGCTAAACTCCCTAGAATTGACCCGGACCAGGAATCATGCCTTATAGCCCCCTTCTCCCTAACTGAGTTAAAGGACGCAATGAATCAAATGCCGACAGGGAAAAGTCCAGGTCCGGACGGCCTACCGTTGGCCTATTACAAAACGTTCCAGGCAATACTCCTCCCTCACCTTTTGGATGTGTGCAATCAGACTCTTAAGGGGATCCCACTATCAAGAGATATGACAGCGGCTCACATTACTCTCATTCCCAAAGAAGGGAAAGACACTAGATTGTGTTCTAATTACAGGCCCATCTCCCTCCTAAACATAGACCTCAAGCTCCTGGCCAGGATGCTAGCTAACAGACTTGCTATCATTCTTCCTCACCTTGTCCATGGAGATCAGGTAGGCTTCATCCGCAACAGAGAAGGGAAGGATAACACCACAAGGGTTATTAATACCCTCTGTCATGCTAAACGACTCTCCTACCCTCTGCTTTTACTCAGCACGGATGCTGAAAAAGCATTCGACAGAGTCAACTGGTTATACCTAAGACAAGCTTTAGCAGGATTTGGCCTACCTGACCCCTACATCAAGGCAGTCTTCTCGATGTATGAAAAAGCTACAGCCTCAGTCCTAGTTAATGGCACCACATCACCTTCTTTTGCCATCAGAAACGGGACTCGTTAGGGCTGCCCCCTATCGCCTCTCTTATTCATCTTGGCCTTGGAGCCCCTTTTAGCGAACATAAGATTGGACCAGGAGATAGGGGGTCTATGTTTGGGAGACAGGGAACAGAAAATTGCCGCCTTTGCGGACGACGTTCTTGTAATGACAACTAACCCAAAAACATCCCTCCCTAGACTCCAGACCCACTTTAAGGCGTATAGCTTAATGTCTGACTTTAAAATCAATGCCAATAAATCCTTAGTCCTTTGCCTAGGTATTCCCCAGTCAACCCGACACCTCCTAATGAAGGACTCCCCATTTAACTGGTCATCTCCTAACATTACGTATCTAGGGATCAAAATTAGCCCAGACATAACGGAGCTTTTCTCCCTTAACTATATTCCCTTGAGGAAGTCTATCTTCGAATCTATAGACAACCTGGCTCGAACCAACCCAACTCTCTCTTGGTTTGGTCGAAAGAACCTCCTTTCCTCCTTGATACTTCCCAGACTTACATACCTGCAACAAGCTCTCCCCATCTCTATCCCCAAACATTACTATGTCTCGATAATGAGAAAATTTAGTTCCTTCATCTGGAATGGGAGGAAGGCGAGGATCTCCTCCTCTCTTCTTATTAAGCCCAGGAATGCTGGAGGGACAGGCTTGCCAAGCCCTGAACTGTATGGGAAGGCTATTCTTCTCTCTCGTGCACTAGCTTGGCTGAGCCCCCCCCCCCCCATACTCTGTAGTGGCCCAGATAGAAATAGACATACTGAACATACCAGCTAGGGCGCTTCTACTGGGTCAGGAGACCGCTCTTCCTGGCCATATGTCCGCATACCCAATTATCGGGGCCACATTGGAAGCGTGGAAGTGGCTATCACATACACACTGCTCCATCCCCTTCCCTTCGCCCACCTTGACAGTATCAGACGCACTGAACACGGCCCCCCCCCACATTAAGGAATGCCACCTCACCAGGATTGCTGTCCTCTTTGATACCACTAATATCCTTAGCTCTCCCGACTGGAGAATGGATGGATTCTAGGGACATGAACACTCTACTTAATCCTCACCCACGGGATTTCATCCCAGTAGCTTACCTTAGGGCTTACTTAAAACAGCACATCAAAGTAGGGGACCTTCTTCGTCCCTTAGTCTGGATCGAAGCCTTGTCTGCCTCACAAACATTGCCCAGAAAGCTCACCTCTCGGCTGTACAGCAAACTACGCCTACCCCCTATGCTAGCTAAGCCCTCCTTCGTCAGGCAATGGGAATTAGACCTCGGTATCACAATTCCCTTTGATTCACTGCCTAGATTCCTTGACTCCCCCCACGGTGTCTCTCGCTGTGTCAGGATCCGGGAAAACAGCTACAAAATCCTCACAAGGTGGTACAACACTCCGGATAAGACATCAAGATATGCTGGGTCGGCCTCTGGCATGTGCTGGAGATGCCTTGGGGAGAGAGGAACCTTCCTCCATGTTTGGTGGACCTGTCCTCCCATACAGAAGTGGTGGAGTGTGTCACGAACCTCCCAGGGAGCCAGTAGTGGGATGAGGAACCCACTGGCAGTAAGCAGCTGACAGCCCAGAATGCGGTACAAGTTTAGGGATAATCCAAGAGGGGTAGTCAATGTCCAATCCGGGTCGAGGCAGGCAGCGAAGGTTCAAGGCGGAAGACAGTCCAGGGGTCAGTAGCCGGGAAGGATACAAAGAAACAACAGGCAATAGAAGGATCTGCAGGGAGGCTAGGTGTTCACCATAAGGTGGAATAACTCAGCAATGAACCAGAGCTCAGGCCAGGTCTTTATAGCCAGGGAAGGTAGGAACCACCCTCCCCAGGAACCTATGGCAGGCGAGGAAGGTGGAAGGTGTGTACTGGGAATCTCCCTCAGCAAGGCTCACACCTGACAGCCGGATAATGCAGGAACTCTATGCACCCGGAAATGTGCGAGCAGCCTGTGTACTGCGCACACGCCGTGCACCCGCACCTCGGGCACCAGGTGTTCTACCGAGCTGAAGGGGAACCCGTGCCCTGCGCCGTGCCCGTGGTCCCAGAGTAGGGGTAACACCCCCTGCTTCCTGACAGAGCCCCCCACCAAGGAGCGGCCTCCGGACGCGACCCTGGGAAGGCCTCTCGGGGTGAGCCCGATGGAACGCCCGCACCTTGGCGGCCGCATGGACATTCCCCAAGGGCTCCCAGGAACGCTCCTCGGGACCGTACCCCTTCCAGTGGATGAGATACTCCAGGACCCCACTCCGGCGGCGGGAGTCCAGGATCTCCTGGACTTCATACTCATCATCGTTATTCACCTGGATGGGAGGTGGTGGAGCAGGTGCCCGGTCCAGGAATGGGTTGGCACGGTGTGGTTTCAACAAGGACACGTGGAATACCGGGTGGATTCCCAGGGAAGTAGGCAACTGAAGCTTGGCTGCAACGTTGTTGACCATACTCACGATCTCAAAAGGACCAAGGTAACGGGGTCCCAGTTTTCGGGAGGGACAGGACAGCTTGAGGTGCTGTGTGGAAAGCCACACCTTGTCCCCGTCTTTGTACCTGGGGAATTCTGTGCGTCTACGGTCTGCCTGCATCTTGTGCCGCTGCTGAGCGGCCTGGAGTTGTTGCGTTAGGGTCCGCCTCAGTTCTCGTAGGAGCCGGAGCCGTTGAGCCACTTCAGGCACTGGGACATCAAGGGGGAGATCCGGGAGAGTTGCGGGATGATAGCCATAGTTGGCATAGAATGGTGAGAGCCCGGTGGAGGAATGAAGCTGATTGTTGAAGGAAAATTCCGCGAAGGGGAGATGGCTCACCCAGTCGTCTTGTAGATGGGATGTGTAACAGCGAAGGAACTGTTCGAGAGTTTGGTTGGTCCTTTCGGTCTGCCCATTGGACTGGGGGTGATAGGCAGAAGACAGGCTGCGAGTGATATGAAGGCTACGGCAAAACTGGGTCCAAAAGCGGGAGGTGAATTGTGAGCCCCGGTCTGAGACGATGGAATCAGGGAGCCCGTGCAACCGGAACACGTGTTGGAGGAACAACTCTGAGGTTTTTTGGGCCGTCGGGAGACCGGAGGTCGGAATGAAGTGGGACATCTTGGTACATCTGTCCACCACCACCATGATGGTGGTACAGGCTTGTGAAGGCGGTAAGTCCACAATGAAATCCATGGCTATGTTGCGCCATGGAAGGGTTGGCACTGGCAGAGGCTGTAATAACCCAACAGGTTTTGAGGTGGGACGTTTGTAGAGTGCACACACGGAACAAGACTCTATGAAGGAGCGTACGTCGGCTGCCAAAGAGGGCCACCAAAACTGACGTAGGATGCATTCCATGGTGTTGCGCCTACCTCGGTGGCCTGCTGTGGGGTGGTCATGGTGATGCTGTAGTACAGGCAGTCGCTGGGAGACTGGGACGTAGATCCACTGTTGGTGGTAACAAAGCCCCTGCTTCATTGGCAGATGGGCTGCCTCCTCTGGAGCTGGCATGCTGGCCCGTCGGATCCTCTCGATCAAGGAGTGTTGGGTGGCTAGAAAGTATGCGGCTGGCAGGATCGGTTCCGGAGGTGCAGGATCGGCCTCGGAGGAGCACATACGGGACAAGGCATCAGCCTTGCCGTTCTTGGATCCCGGTCGATAGGTAATCTGGAGGCGAAAACGGGAGAAAAAGAGAGCCCACCTGGCTTGTCGAGGACGCAGTCGCTTGGCACTGCGGAGATATTCGAGGTTGCGATGGTCGGTGTACACCACCACAGGGTTTTCGGCTCCTTCCAGCAAATGTCTCCATTCCTCCAGGGCGTCCTTGATAGCGAGCAGCTCCCTCTCACCCACATCATAGTTGCGTTCGGCCCCGGTGAGTTTGCGGGAATAAAAGGCAACGGGATGGAGAAGCTGCTTCTCCCCTTGGACCTGGGAGAGAACAGCCCCGATAGCCCCCTCGGAGGCATCGGTCTCCAGAAAAAACGGGCAAGAGGCGTCCGGTTGTACCAGTATAGGTGCCTGTGTGAACAGCCTCTTAAGGTGCTGGAATGCCTGTTGGACCTTCGGGGTCCATTCAAACAGGGTGTTGCTCCTGGTCAGAGCAGTGATGGGAGCGCAGATCGCTGAAAAGTTCCGAATGAATCGGCGGTAAAAATTGGCAAAACCAATGAACTGCTGCACCATCCGCCGATTGCGGGGGACAGGCCAATTCTGGACGGCCTGGATCTTCCTGGGGTCCATCTCCACTCGACCTGGGGATAGGATGTAGCCCAGGAACTCAATGGACGAGACTTCGAAGGTGCTTTTTTCAAGCTTGCCATAGAGACTGTGGGTCCGCAGACGCTGGAGCACCGTTTTGACATGCCGTTCGTGTTGTGGCAGTGATCTGGAGAAGACAAGGATATCGTCCAGATATACCACAACATGGGTATCCAACAGGTCACGGAAGACGTCATTGATGAAGCACTGAAATGTGGCAGGGGCGTTACAGAGCCCGAAGGGCATGACAAGGTACTCGTAGTGCCCAAACCGTGAGCGGAATGCTGTCTTCCACTCATCCCCCTCCCTGACACGAATCAGATTGTAGGCCCCACGGAGGTCGATCTTGGTGAAGAAACGGGCATCCTTGACTCTGTCCAGCAAGTCGGGAATGAGAGGGAGTGGGTACCGGTTCTTCTTGGTGATGTCGTTCAGGGCCCGGTAATCGACACAGGGCCGGAGACCCCCATCTTTTTTCCCCACAAAGAAGATGCCGGCCCCAACTGGAGAGGTCGAGGGACGGATGAACCCCTTCGCTAGGCTCTCCTCTATGTAGTCCTTCAGGGCCCTGGTCTCGGGTTCGGACAGATTGTACAAGCGCCCGTACGGCAGTGGAGCTCCAGGGAGCAGGTCAATGGGGCAATCATAAGGCCTGTGTGGCGGCAAGGCGTCTGCTCCTTTTTTTTCAAAAACGTCTGCATAGTCCCGATATTTGTCAGGTAGTCTGTGTTCAACGGTGCCCAGAACCGCAGGAGGGCTTGGAGCCGGAGACGCGTGAACAGGAGAACCGGAGGGGGGCGTGAAGGTGATGGAGCCAGAGGTCCAGTTAATCGTGGGGTTGTGTCTCCGGCCTACCTTCGGGAGGTTGGATGGGACAGTCCTTCAGGAAATGGCCCGGTTTTGCGCAATATAAACACAGACGCAAGGTTCTTCTCCTGGTTCTCTCCACCGTGGACAGGGGACCCCGAACAGCCCCGATCTGCATCGGCTCCTCCTGGTTACCGTCTGCTGCCACAGGAACAGGAAGCCTTAAGGGTTCCGACCGGCGCTCCGTTAGAGGCGGGGTCTGTTGTCGCTCCTGTCGTCTTTCCCGGAAGCGGCGATCCAGGTGGGTTACTGAGTCCATCAGGCCCCCCAAGGAGCCCGGCACCCCAATGCGGGCGAGCTCATCCTTGAGCTGCTCGGACAAACCGATGCGGAATTGGTCAATCAAGGCCACCTCGTTCAAGCCCGTATCCGGGGCTACCTCACGGAATTCCATGATGTAATCCTCCACTGGACGTCTGCCCTGGCGGAGGGTGCGCAAGGTACCCCTGGCGGTTGAAGAACGCAGGGGGTCATCATAAAGTCTTTGCATAGCTGCGGCAAAGGACTTCCAAGATGCCAGCACTGGGTCATCGGCTAGTAGGAGTTGGTGCGCCCAGGTCTGGGGAGGCCCTGAGAGCAAGGAAATTGCCGTGCGTACCTTGACGAAGTCCGTGGCATATGTACGTGGCTTCAGGGAAAACAACAGCTCGCAGGAGATGATGAAGGAGCGGTACTTCCTCCGATCTCCTGAAAACCGCTCAGGGAGGCTGACTGACGGCTCGCTAGAGACCACTTCCAGGGTGCGCGCCGGCGTAGGGGGAGGCGAGGGTGGTAGCGCGGTGCGCTCTGCGATGCGCTGCTCCTGTGTGGCAACCCTCTGCAGCAGGTGCTCATGACTCGCTTGCATCTCCTGAAAGGCCTGCGTCATGAGGTTAAGTTGCTGGGTCATGGCCGTCATGGGATCCACTGCTTTTGCGGGTTCCATGGTGAAGGCTGAGTTATTATGTCACGAACCTCCCAGGGAGCCAGTAGTGGGATGAGGAACCCACTGGCAGTAAGCAGCTGACAGCCCAGAATGCGGTACAAGTTTAGGGATAATCCAAGAGGGGTAGTCAATGTCCAATCCGGGTCGAGGCAGGCAGCGAAGGTTCAAGGCGGAAGACAGTCCAGGGGTCAGTAGCCGGGAAGGATACAAAGAAACAACAGGCAATAGAAGGATCTGCAGGGAGGCTAGGTGTTCACCATAAGGTGGAATAACTCAGCAATGAACCAGAGCTCAGGCCAGGTCTTTATAGCCAGGGAAGGTAGGAACCACCCTCCCCAGGAACCAATGGCAGGCGAGGAAGGTGGAAGGTGTGTACTGGGAATCTCCCTCAGCAAGGCTCACACCTGACAGCCGGATAATGCAGGAACTCTATGCACCCGGAAATGTGCGAGCAGCCTGTGTACTGCGCACACGCCGTGCACCCGCACCTCGGGCACCAGGTGTTCTACCGAGCTGAAGGGGAACCCGTGCCCTGCGCCGTGCCCGTGGTCCCAGAGTAGGGGTAACACCCCCTGCTTCCTGACAGAGTGACATCTTCGCTACTGCAAATAAGGTTTGTGGAACAAAGTTCCAGCCCTCCCCGCAAATTGCCCTCCTCTCACTCCCCCAAGGTAACGGGAAGGCCAAGCCGCCATTTGTATTTACACAGATGATCCTAGCGGCCCGCCTTCAACTTCCCAAATCCTGGCTCCAGACTACAGTCCCAAGTCTAGATCAGTGGATGCAGAAAATTGATCAGATTCATAGATTTGAGGAACTTTCTTCATGGGAATCCCGTACACATATGGTTTTCCTCAAAAAATGGTCATTGTGGGCAATTTTCAGATCCCCAAACCCTAGATTTCTCAATGGAATCCTCTGGATGTTCTGACCCTATAGCTTCTGAACATAGACGTGCAAAATGCCCTAAACGCCTCACCGACTACATGTATCCCATGCAAAGGTTTTAAACTGTCTTATCAACAGGGTCTTATCATCTCTCTTGGTTTTAACTGATTGACTTTATAGATGCTTCACTCATTGGGAATGCTGTTTCTCTTTTGTCAATAGTGGTTGACGGTCTTGGCTACTTGTCTAATATGCTTAAAGCTGATCCTTCCCTGTATTTGACATGTATTTACGTTTGTAAAGTCGAGGCCTGCGAGCCTACACCTTGATACTATGTTCCCTTTGTTCTATTGTATAACCTACAATAAAATATTAAATAAAATTAAAAAAAAGAAGGATAGCTTTGTTGTAGAGTGATGGGTCGGGTAGACCCATACCTCCATATGTCCTAGGTTTCTTTTTATTCTATATGAAAGTTCTTATATGCTCAGTTAGCGTTATATAGTAAGATTTAGGGATAGGAAGAGGCAAAACTTGCTGAAGATAGTTAAGTTTGGGAAGTACTAATGTGATGTGACCACATTTTTGCGTCCAAACCATGATAGCGTAGGGAAATGCAGTCTGGATAATTGTTCCTGCATAGACTGTAGGAGTGGAATATAATTAAGATAAAAGAGGTTTGCGTATGTCTGAGGGAATCTTAATCCCTAATTATGTTAAATAGGAAGCTTCCCAATTTAAAGGGGAATGTCTAGCTAGATCTAAAAGTTTTGAAGACCAGTGCACAAGACATTTTACTTTTTCATGTTAATTTTGAAGTTGGATATAGGTTCAAATTTCTCCAACAGCTCATAAATGAGGGGAAGAGAGGTTTACGGGTTAGTTGTTATTACCATAAGGTCATCGGCGAATGCCGCCACTTTGTGTTCCTGATTACCTAGCTTAATACCCGCAATCTTGTTCTCTTGGTGGATAGCTTGGAGCAGATTTATTTTACATAGTTAAATATTGACCACAGGTTCTTAATGGAATTGAGATCTCTGTAGTTTCCAGGCCATGGACCCAAAATTGCAATGGTTTGTTCACCAAGCCACATAGTTATCACTTTTGCCTTGTGACATGGTGCTCCATCATGCTGGAAAAAGCTTTGCTCATCCCCAGATTGCTCCTGGATCATAGGGAGAAATTGCTCTTGATAGATATTTTGATAAAATTATTTATTAATAGCAGAGCTTTTAGGCAAATGTGTGAGTGAGCCCACTACCTTTGTTGAGAAGCAACCCCACAAATGAATGGTCTCAAGATGCTTTACTCAGCAAAGAAAATATTTTTATTTCAGTGCTATGAAGTCCAAGTCAGAAAGTCAGTCTGTCCTTGATGTTTTTCTTGGAAAGAAGTGGCTTCTTTGCCACCAGGCCATCCTCCAAAAACCACTCACAAATTCCTGCTGCAATTCCTAAGCAAGCTCTGCACGGGTAGTAAACTGATCATGTAGTTGAATCCTCTTTAGGAGATGGTTCTGGTGCTTGCTGGACTTTCTTGGGTGCATTTTAAAGTTTTCTTTACAGCAGCTGAACCTTTCTCCTTAAAGTTCCCGAAGATCCAATGAATGGTTGCTTTAGGTGCGATATTAGAAGCAGCAATGTCCTTGCTTGTGAAGCCCTTCTGATGCAAAGCAAGGATGACTTGACATGTTTCCTTGGAGGTAACTATTGTTTAACCTTTTGGGGACACAGGGCGTACAGGTACGCCCTGAGGTCTTGGTACTTAAGGACACAGGGCGTACCTGTACGCCCTGTGTATTTACGATCACCGCCGTGCGGCGGTGATCGGAACAGAGTGCCTGCTGAAATCATTCAGCAGGTACTCTGTGACAATGCCGAGGGGGGTCCTGTGACCCCCCAATTCAGACCTGCAGTTTGCAGCGCTTTCGGAAGTTTCTGATCCCCGCGGTCCGTGACCGCGGGGATCAGAAAATTCAAAATTACAGATCTTTTAATTTTTACCCCCCTTCCCCGCAGTCCTCATTGTTATGTGCTGGCAGGCTGTGCGCGGGATGTGCAGGCAGTGCTGGCGGTGCGGGCTGTGCGGGGTGCGGGTGCGCGATCATCCCGCCTGCCCCTCTCATTTCCAGGATGGCCGAGTGGTTTTAGCAGAGTGTCAGCACATTGCTGACACTCTGCTTGAAATAGCTGACATCTGTGCTGTGATGTCAGCCGTTTAACCCCTTCCATGCCGCAGTCCGTAGGGACCACTGTATGGAAGGGGTTAACAGGGAGGGAGCTCCCTCTCCCATCAGGGCTGCTGTGCCGTTTCAGTCCCTGATTCTTGACGGGATCACAGAGAGAGGGGGCCCCCTTCCCTTCCCTATCACCCGCTGCTCTGCTGTGGCAGCGGGTGATGGTTACCATGGCAACTGGAGTGAAAATACAGTACAGTACACTATATAGTGTACTGTATTGTATTGTATTATACAAACATCAGACCCACTGGATCTTCAAGAACCAAGTAGGTCTGGATCAAAAGAGTTATCACTGATTAAAAATAAAAAACTAATAAAATGCACTACACATGTTTGATATCACTGCGTCCATATTGACCTGATCTAGGAAACTGTCGGAAACTGTCATGTTACTTTCCCCGCACGTTGAACGCCATAAAAAATAAAAACTATGATGAAATAGAAATTTTTCCCTTCTTAATTCCTCAAAAAGGTAATAAAAGTGATAAAAAAGTCATATGTACACCAAAATAGAACCAATCAAATCGGCACCTCATCCCGCAAAAAATGAGCCCCTACATGAAACAATCGCCCAAAAAAGTAAAATAAATGTGTCTCTCAGACTATGGAGACATTAAAACATGATTTTTTGTTTTTGTTTCAAAAATGATATTATTGTGCTAAACTTAAATAAATAAAAAAAGGTATACATATTAGGTATTGCCGTGTCTGTAAAAACCTGCTATATATAAATAGCACATGACCTAACCCCTCAGGTTAACACAGCAAAAACATATATATATATATATATATATATATATATATATATAAATACGGTGTCAAAAGCCATTTTTGTCACTTTTAATCACAAAAAGTGTAATACCAAGCAACCAAAATGTCATATGCACCCCAAGAAAGTGCCAATCAAACCATCTCATCCCGCAAAATGGGGTAACTTTTTTGGGAGTTTCTAATGTAGGGGTACATCAAGAGGGGCTTTAAATGGGACATGGTGTAAAAAAAACTGTCAAGCAAAATCTGCCTTCCAAAAACCATATGGCGTTCCCTTCCTTCTGTGCCTTACCGTGTGCCGTACAGCAGTTTACGACCACACATGGGGTGTTTATGCAAACTACAGAATCAGGGCAACAAATATTGAGTTTTGTTTGGCTGTTAACCCTTGCTTTGTTACTGGGAAAAAATGGATTCAAATGTAAAATTTGCCCAAAAATTTAAATTCAGAAATGTTATCTCCATTTGCCATTAACTCTCAGAATGGCCTGGATAATTAAAAGCGGTTTAAAGTTATTCACATATAAAGTGACACTGGTCAGATTTGCAAAAAATGGTCTGGTCCTTAAGGTGAAAATGAGCCCATTCCTTAAGGGGTTAAGGATGACTCCACATGTTTCCTTGGAGGTAACCATTGTTAACAGAAGAATTTTTTTTTTTCAAGTGCCACCTCCTTTTAAAGCAACCAGTCTGCTCTACTAATTCAGTCAGCATGACAGCGTGATATCAATTGTCTTGTCCTTCTTAACATATCTATCATCTTATATCTATTATTTACCTATCTCTGTCTATTTAAAAAATAAAAACTCAGACCTCCACTGATCAAATCATTTTATATGTCTCTATGACATCTAAAAAGTTTATGAAAACTCAGTGACCTTCTGTACAATACGCCTGTAAAGTAAAACTGTCAGCATTAAAATGCAGTGCAATCTGCAAGTTGCATGTGAAATGCTTCCTAACATTTTAGTTGGTTAATTTGGGTCAATTAAGCCCTATCCACTGAAATGTCCCAATCGCACAATCCTCTCCCAGTGTGACCATCTGCTGACGTCATCGTTACCACATGATCATGCTGGGAGCACTCAGTGATCGTTCTCAGCAAAGGTCCTTTGGTAGGTCTTTTCCACTCAAACGAGGAGCAGACTGCCTCTGCACAAGCAAGTGGATGAGTTGAGTGATTTGTTTGTTTCTTTAAACTCAAAAGGCCATATTGCACTAGCTAATTACCATTTTTAGCGCCCGTTAAAAACTGTCCCATTGATTGATAGGCTGAAATGGGCTTTAACATACTGATTTGTAAAAAATTAATTCTTAACGAATCAAATATTTTGTCGAGCTTCGGCGAAGCTACCGATTCAAATTTTATTGCTTCTATGTCCGATGTGCGCTTGAAAAAATCAGGCAGAACATAGACAAAAAAATAATTATATATATATATATATATATATATATATATATACACTCACCTAAAGAATTATTAGGAACACCTGTTCTATTTCTCATTATTGTGATTATCTAGTCAACCAATCACATGGCGGTTGCTTCAATGCATGTAGGGTTGTGGTCCTGGTCAAGACAATCTCCTGAACTCCAAACTGAATGTCAGAATGGGAAAGAAAGGTGATTTAAGCAATTTTGAGCGTGGCATGGTTGTTGGTGCCAGACGGGCCGGTCTGAGTATTTCACAATCTTCTCAGTTACTGGGATTTTCACGCACAACCATTTCTAGGGTTTACAAAGAATGGTGTGAAAAGGGAAAAACATCCAGTATGCGGCAGTCCTGTGGGCTACTTCCAGCAGGATAATGCACCATGTCACAAAGCTCAAATAATTTCAAATTGGTTTCTTGAACATGACAATGAGTTAACTGTACTAAAATGGCCCCCACAGTCACCAGATCTCAACCCAATAGAGCATCTTTGGGATGTGGTGGAACGGGAGCTTCGTGCCCTGGATGTGCATCCCTCAAATGTCCATCAACTGCAAGATGCTATCCTATCAATATGGGCCTATCAATCAATGCCACTTAGAATTAAGGCAGTTCAGAAGGCAAAAGGGGGTCCAACACCGTATTAGTATGGTGTTCCTAATAATTCTTTAGGTGAGTGTGTATATATTTATATATATGTGTATATATTTTTTTATATATTAAGGATGGGTGAATCCTTCTGTAAGGTGTGGGAAGGGAGGGCTGTATTAAATTATTTGTTACACGTTTTATAAATATGATGTTAACAGTGCTTAAGTGCAAAATAAAGATTACAAAAAAACTTAAGCATATCAATTTTACCAATTCAGAATTTGCCACAAATTTTGAGAGCGTGAGAAGTAGGCTACTGTGGGTTTCACACCAATATATAAGTGTTGTCTGGGGTAGTATTTTTTTTCATTATGGAGAGCACCAAGTATGTTTAGTACGTGTGCAGAGTATTGTAGGTCAGGCAATGCCCCTCTGGGTTTCTGGGAAAGATATACAAATTTGCTTTCCTAAGCTTATCTGATTCCAGATAGATATAAGATGTTTTTTACCACAAACCTAGAGGAACTTGACTAAGTTACAATACTATACTTGGCACCCTCCATAAGAAACAATAGTACCCAAACCAAAGCCTCTCAGGCAGCCAAGCAAAGTTTCTTTGCTCAGCTTTGTTACACAATACTTATCCAGAAAGTGCTGGATTCCTTCCATGAGGCAGCTATCCTTTCAGAAAGGAGTCGAGCTTATATGTCTTTTTCCCAGAAAAGTAGTATATAGTAATGCAAGTGTAGCAATAGATAAAAATTGGATTATGAAGAAAGCACTGATTTAACTGTTTAATGATACAACCAAAAATTCATATTTTTCTAAAAAGCCTCATGAAATAAACATCTAGAAGAAAAACCCACATCACCCAAGATTCAACTAAAAATTAGGCATGCAATCTAATTTGCCATTCAAAACTACTAGAATATCCCACTCAGCATTGCACTTCTAGCAATGAGACATACATGCTAACACTCTTTCACGAAAAAAAAAAAAGAAGGAACTAGAATGTCTCAAGAGAAAATTAACTCCCTTAGCTGACTGGCCTTGGGGAATATTCTGTGTGGTGCTCTTTAACAGTAGGAAAACTAAAAAATATTCATGATGAGTATTGTATGCCAGGCAACCCTGCTCTTGCTATCTGGCAAGAATAAATGCAAATTAGCATATTTTAAATCTCTTAATTGCATATCATATCCGAATGGATATCCCTAATTCATTTTAGTGAGGCAAGCTAAATTGGAAACATTTGGGTTTCTGGAAAAAAATATACTCAAATTAGCTTTTTTTGAAAAAGAGAAAAGATCAATAATCTTATCTCATACCAGCCAAGTTAAGATATGTTAATTTGCATTATTTTCCTCCTAGATACAAAGAGTAGTGTTGACTGACATAAACAAAACTCATTGTGCATATTTTTTTTTCGGTCTCCCTAATGATAAAAAGCACCACAAAAAGTTCCCTTCCTCCCCCTAAGACCAGTCAGCTAAGCAGGACAATTTTCTCTTGAGGTGTTCTGGTTATGTTGTCTGTCTTATTGAGGGAAGTGTTATCTTGCCTCACTTTCAGGTCAGTATTTCTTACTGTTTCTTTTTTAAAATTTATCCCAAAATAGTAAAATGGGTTTGCTTGCTCCTTATTCTAACAAGCTCAAATATTTTGCAATTCATTTCAGACACAGATATCCATATGTGAAAAAAAAAGTGCAATTCAACTTTCTTTCCAGAAAGGACTTCCAAAAGCTGAGTGTTTTATAACCACAGCAAGTCCTTGCTGAGACTTTTAAACATACTTATGTTGCAAAACTTGGATTCTTGCTAAACTAGCTTCAGATCTGCAACTAATTCTTTCAGGACAAAAAAATATTTATCAGAGAAAAGCAGATCAAATCACCTTTTCTACTTGCAAGGCCTAGGGGGACCTCTAGTTGGATATTATTTATATTATGGAAACTGGTTAATATGCGTGATATCTATTGTAGGCTAAGCAACATTCTACTGTGAGCTAGGAAAGCTATATGAAAATTTGCACATCTTATATCTGCTGGCATCAGATAGGCTTAGGAAAGCTAATTTGAATATCTTTCCCAGAAACTGAAAGGGGTATTGCCTGCCCTACAATACTCCACATACATATTATGCATAGTTTTCTAACCTTAGAACAAATGCTGCTTATGGCACTTAAGATAAGTGACTGATATCGTAGCCAAGCTCTAGTAACACACATCTAGGGTTTGTATGTACAGAATACCCTCACGTCGTAACCAACTCCTGTGTAATGCATCATATCACTGATGTTATACATGGTTCACCACTGACATAACTAACGAAAAGCTTTCTTTTTATTAAAAGTCGGATTTTTCTGTGAATTTCAAAAGTTGTGAAACAGTTCAATCCTCTGTAGTACTGTTTATTCTTTAAGTTTTGGCACAAAAAGATTTTGAAGGGCTCTAGTCTCTATGTCATGGCTGGTGTGTCTGCTTACTACAGTGGTTTGATATTTGGTTACTGCACATTTCTTCCAACCCTTATGTACGTATCATAGGCAGTGGTAAAAAATAAAGTGATATTCCTTATTTGTTTTAAAAATGCTTTTTAAATTTCATGGTGAATGCATTCAAATAAAATTTCTATGATCATATGGCTCATTCACCATAGAAATGATTACAGTTTACCTAAATAGCAATGTTACCATATATTAGTATCTATTAGTTGATTGTTCTTTTGTTCTATATGCAGTACCCAGTGGTTTACCATTAATGGAGACAAACCATGGGCTACGGGGCACATGGGAAGGAGAGACCCGGCATTGAACCTCCTCTCTTCCAGACATGAATGCACTAGGGGGAGCACAATCCAAAGAAATTATTGCAGTAACAGTATAAATTTGCATGCAATGAGCCCCCACACCCCAGTGATGGCTACAAGCAGCAAGATTTGTAATAAATTACTTGAATAGAAATGGTCATTTAGAACAGAGATGTATCAATATATTTATGGCAGTTGCCTAGTGTAAATACATTGAGAAATATGCTATTCAGAATGAGCTGCATATTTTGGAGAACCTGTTCCTCTTTTTCCAACACAGAAATCGTATAAAATAGATGAAGTCAAAGATGACTTTCTTACTTTTTTAAATATTTTTTTTTCCTCTCAATAAAAACGCTAAAACATAAGTTCATCAGAATGTGCACTTTGCATTCATCGGGTATTACTTTGCATCCTGCGTTGCCTGAGAGTATTTGACACATACGTACTGGCAAATTGGATTGGATTGGGCAGGGGGTCCCATAATACATTTTGCAATGGGTCTATATGATATTTGATACACCCCCAACAGTAACAATAGAATACCACAAAGTGTAAGTTGCACATGATTTTTTGTAAATATTTCAATGTCTACTCCATATGCATCATAAAAGAAATCTATGCACGTGCTGCAGAAACAACACACTGACACGTATTGCATGAATGAGACTCTCAATCATATACATTTCTATAATAGATCTACTGCATATGAACATTGAGTCTTCAGATATTTTTATTGTATTGATGATTAGCCTTCCATGCCCCATAACTTCCATGTTTCAGTGTTACGTTACGGTTTTGCATGACAATACAGTAGCTATATCCCAGGGAAATTGTTCTAGTTCTCTAGCTGTAAGAGAAATTAATCAGCCACCTATAGAGCACATCCTGCCAGGAATTAAATTCACCTAGTGTTGAACACAAAAGAGTCTCCTAATTACCGTGTGAGGTGATATTCTAGAAGGTGACAAATAATCTGCCATTTATGCTGCAAAGTTTATAAACAGCCTGGAGATACACCTACATATAGACACGCGGATGATGTTGACGTATGAATGGTCTTTTATATAAACTATAGCAGAGGCATAAGAACGGGAATATTCACAAATGCCATGCCTTACAGAACCTTTGATGTCATATGTTAAATAAAAAATAAAAAATCCTGCCATAATGTCCAGAACTATACAACATATTGCACTTACTGGCTTTTGGCAGCATTATAATGAAAACACATATAGACAGTTGTGTAACTATGTAAGCATATATCACAGTTTACTGTTATTTACCTATTTAGTATGTCTGTGAATGTCAGAGTCCCGCCGTAAGATCAAATTATCCTAAAGGTCCTCCCTCCATTTATGCACAACATATGCATGCACACTTTTAATTCCATTTATTTAAATGTTATCATTGTACACACAGAATATATCAATAGTAACTTCTAGCATTTTTTTGCAAATCAGTTTATAAGTGTTGCAGTCATTAGGAATGTACCTAATGTTGTGTTTTCTCCTGTCTATTAGTATATTTTAGAACAGTTGCTATGCAGCTATCAAAGCTGATCCATTAGTGTGGGTCAGCTGAGCTCTTTGCTGCAGCTAGGCTTGTTTTAGAAGTGGTGTTCCTAATTGGTTAGCTTCTCTTCTTAGGGGTTTTCCAAGATTCTGAAATGTATGACCTATCCCCAGATGTTTGCAGCAGCTGGAGTACTCCTTTAAGTGCCACATCCATCTTGCTAGTTGCCAAGCATAGTGCTATCCAGTGGATAGTGATTCTGCTTGTTATTGCAGCTTGGCCCTATTCACTTGGAGTTTAAAGGGAACCTGTCACCTGGATTTTGGGTATAGAGCTGAGGACATGGGTTGCTAGATGGCCGCTAGCACATCGGCAATAACCAGTCCCCATAGCTCTGTGTGCTTTTATTGTGTAAAAAATAAATAAAAAATGGATACATATGCAAATTAACCTGAGATGAGTCAGAGCTTGAAAATATGACTCTTCTCTGGTCACACAAGTAAGATATGACTCTTTTATGTTAATGTACATAAAAGGCAGGAAGTACAAAATGCATAATACTTATTGAATTCATCTGCAAATGAAATTAAAAGTGTAATTTATATGTTTAGGGTAACACAATGAACATTTAGAAATGCTCAATGAGGGTAGCATAGTAGAGGTGACAGGTTCCCTTTAACCTCAGAACTTGTTCTGAGGATAAGGCTACTTTCACATTAGCGTTCGGGGCTCCGCTTGTGAGTTCCGTTTGAAAGCTCTCACAAGCGGCCCCGAACGGATCCGTCCAGCCCTAATGCATTCTGAGTGGATGTGGATCCGCTCAGAATGCATCAGTCTGGCACCGTCTGTCCTCACCTCCGCTGGCCGTGCGGAGGCAGACGGATCCGTCCAGAGTTACAATTGCAGGTCAATGGGGGCGGATCCGTTCGAAGGTGACACAATATGGTGCATTTTTTAAACGGATCCGCCCCCATTGACTTTCAATGTAAAGTCTGGACGGATCCGTCTGAATACAAATTGTACTGTGAAATATAATGCAAACGGTTCCGTCTGAAAGGATACCATTGTTTGCATTATAGGAGCGGATCCGTCTGTACAAATACTAGACAGATACGCTACGAACGCAAGTGTGAAAGTAGCCTAAGTCGTCAATATCAAAATCTCTGGGAACCCCTTTAAATGTTTTTGGCATTAGTAATGTGTTATCAGTAGAGTTGAGCAGACACCTGGATGTTTGGGTTCGATAGGTTCTGCCGAACTTCACAAACAAGTTGGAGTTCGGGACCCGAACTTGACCCAAACTTGACCCCAAACCCAAACCCCGTTGAAGTCAATGGGGACCTGAACTTTTGAGCACTAAATTGGCTGTAAAAATGTCATGGAAAGGGCTAGAGGACTTCAAATGCCAGCAAAATGTGGTTAAGAGCATGGCAAGTGCTCTGCAAACAAATGTGGATAGGGAAATGACTTTAAATAACATAATGTGGATAGGGAAATGACTTTAAATAACAATAATAAAATACGTTAAAAAATGTAATACAAATCTTGTTCTAGGAGGTCCATATGGAGTAGGAGGTTGAGGAGGCAGTGGATGTGGCGGTGTAGGTGGAAGCGGCGGTGGAGGAGGAAGAGGTAGCCTACACTGCTTTTTGGTTTTAAATGTATTTAAATTATTTTAAATTAGGGTACACCCCAAAACATTTGGAAATATAACCTATGATAACCGCCTCCAGTCATGCTAAACACACGTTCAGACCAGTTTGGATACCCAGAAGTTGCAGGGGGCAGACCCATCAGTCAGTTCATGTAGGGGTGTGCAAACATACTGCCCCACCATGTTGCACGTCCCCGTAATGTTCACGATTCAATTGGATATCTGCTCTATCAACTTTCGATGTTCTTTTCTGCGCCTACCATGTTGATCATGGTAAGCGGCGAATCAGAGTTCCCCGCCGGAGAGGGAGCGTGAGAAAGAGAGACCTCATCCAAGGGAGATCAATGGATGAAATTTAATTGTGGTCGGGCAGAAATGTGGGAGAAGCTATTAAAACGACTCGGGGAGGTAGTGACGATAAAGAACAATACATTACTCTTAAGAGGCCCTGTTATTGGAATGAATAATGAAAAAATTATAAGGAATGTCACTGGGGTATTAAGGATTTGGAAACGTTAGACAGGAGGGGCCCTGCTGCCGCTTTGTTGACTCTAGATAACTTCTGCCTGATCGCACGTCCCCGTGACGTCCACGATCCGTTTGGATATCTTATCTATAAACTTTCAATGTTTTTTTTTTTTAGCCTACCATGTTGATCACGGTTATCAGCGAATCAGGGTTCCATGCCGGAGAGGGAGACCTCATCCAAGTGAGGTCAATGGCTGCAATGTGATTGAGCTGAAATGTGGGATGAATTATTAAAGCAGAAGGATCGAATGAAAGGGCCAATTAAAAACAAATTTTACTAATTTAATTCCCTGTCACCTATGCAGAGCAGGGGTTTTTATTGCCAGAAATGGGTTAATATCACCCACCAATGGAACAGATGATTTTTAAAAATTTCGGTCCCTGTCATCTATGCAGAGGCAGATGCAGACAAGGCCGCAAATTTAGTTTTTTACCCAAAATGGGTGTTTTTTAATAACAGAATAGAACACCAGTATCTAATGCGTGTATCTCACAATGACAGATGCAGCCAGGGCCGAAATATTACATACTTTGCCCAAAATTAGTGTTTTTTTAAAGCCAGAATATTATTGCTGTATTTCAAGCTTGTATCTCACACTGACAGATGCAGACATGGCCGCAAATTTAGTTACTTGCCCAAAATAGTTGTCTTTTTAAATAACAGAATATGACACCAGTATCTAATGCGTGTATCTCACAATGACAGATGCAGCAAGGGCGGAAATATTAAGTACTTTGCCCAAAATGAGTGTTTTTTTAAACCCAGAATATTATTGCTGTATTTCAAGCTTGTATCTCACACTGACAGATGCAGACAAGGCCACAAATTATTTTTTTGCCCAAAATAGGTGTTTTTTGAATAGCAGAATAGAACAACAGTATCTAAAGGGTGTATCTCACAATGACAGATGCAGCAAAGGCTACAAAATTATGTTTTTATTTCAAAATAGGTGTTTTTTTAATAGCAGAATAGAACAACAGTATCTAAAGGGTGTATCTCACAATGACAGATGCAGCAAAGGCTGCAAAATTACGTTTTTTGCCCAAAATAGGTGTTTTTTAAAACCCAGAAAATTATTGAAGTATTTCTAGCTTGTTTTTAACAATGACAGATGCAGCAAACACTGCAAAATTAGGATTTTGCCCATAATGAGTGTTTTTCTAATAACATAATATGACAGCAGTATATAACGCTTGAATTTCTCAATGACAGAGGCAGCAAGGGCTGAGTATTTTGCCCAAAAATGGTGTTTTTTAAAACCAAGAAAATTATTGCTGTATTTCTAGCTAAAAATTTCACATTGAAAAATGCTGAAAGGGCACCAGATGTAGGATATTGCCAAAAATGGGCGTTTTTTTAAACCCAGATTATTTTTGCAGTAAACTTGCACCTAACTAACAGACGGATAAAAGTTCTTTTTCTGCGTCACTGGGCTCAGGGCACGGTAAAAAGATTGTGCACTGCACACACAAAACTAAATCTAGGTAGATTGCTGAGTTAACAAGCACTTCTGATTAAAGATTCTGTCCTATTCTCTCCCTCACAGCAGCAACATCCTATCCCTACACTAATCAGAGCAGAGTGACTTGCAGCACTACATGACTCCAGCTTATATAGAGGCTGGGTCACATGCTGCACTGGCCAATCACAGCCATGCCATCAGTAGGCATGGCTGTGATAGCCTCTAAGGGCACACAAGTTAAACGCTTGTTGATTAGCTTCTCTGCAGCCTATCAAAAAGCGCCATTAACTCGCTGAACTACGAACCCGAACCCAAACTTTTACTGGGTTCGGGTCCGGGGTTTAAAAATCCTAAAGTTCGGTACGAACCCGAACTTTATAGTTTGGGTTCGCTCAATCCTACTTGTAACTAATACATTGACTAGTTGGTCTTAGACGGTGTACTTTTTCTTGTTTTTCTTTTGTTTTCTTTTTTAAACTAGATCTTGTTTGCAGCTTGTTTGTGTCCTTTCCATTTGAATCTGTTTTCTTTGATTCTGGTTATTGTAGTTAATATCTGCTTAAATTGGTTTTCTTGTCTCTCCTTGTCTCTCCAGTTGTTATGGTGATTTCAGTATTGCAGTGTAGTGTTTAAATAGGGAGATACTTAGGAGCATTGCAATCAGTCTGTAGTGTTAGGGCCAGTTTTCAGGAAGATTTAGTTATGGTCAGCTGTGCTGTTTTAGAGATTAGCAAATAAGGTTTGTTACAAACTTCACATAAATTCTTCCACAAGACAAACCCGAAGCTTTCAGGTTTACTTTGGACAAATCCAGTAAAATGGTGCACAGCGTCATTTTACTGCACCTGTTGGAGAGAAAAACCACAAAGGAGGTAGAAGGATGCTCACATGACCCCAGGAGGAAGTGTCAGGGGGACTTGCGTTCTGTGTTGGGTTGTGAATGAGGATGAATGGGTGTAGATGTCTCTGTCAGAAAACAATCTTAGGGACAGTGTACAGTCACAATCAAGCTAGTGTCAGGGATAGTGAAGAGCAAGACTGGAAAGAAGAATAGTTGTGTACAATATGAATGGGCAGGGAAAGCATTCAGCCCGGAAATGAGGATCTAAGGCTGGGTGATCCTGGCGCAGGATCCAGTGGTCTTTATACAGTAGCTTTTTCCCCCCGGGCATTCAGTATGATAATCCATCCTCGTCAGGAAAGGAGGCTCTAAGATGACATCACTTATGGCTATTTTCTGGACCCTCGTTGAAAAGTGGCAACTCAGGAGAAGAAATGGAGAGAGAAAAAATCTCATGCAGGATATAACAGTAAAGGAGTTTGTTTTATTCGGTTATACTCACAAAATTAAAACTTTCAAAAGGCATATCATGATAAAAACGCAGATCCCGCTGACTGACCGGTTTCGCCAGTAGCGGCTTACTCAAGGGCTGGTTTCCTACACACTCCTCCAGCTGAGGCCAATGAATAGATATTGCTTTGCTGATGGTGCCTTTTCTTGTCACTGTTGTTCTCTGCCTGTCTGTCTACCATTATGTTCCGTACAGCTGCTGCCATCATGCCACTGCTGCTGTCTGTTTGCCTGCCAGCATATACCATATGGCTCCTGCTGTCGCCACTGCCTCAACTGCCACTCCTCACTGTTAACCCTCTACTGCCACCACTATTAATGCTACACATCCACTACTACTTCTACCACTACTACTACTACTCATCAACCGTTGATTTTCTGCCTTGTATGTTCCATTCTTTGCTTCTACTGCTGCCACAACTATTGCGCCCACGTGCCTCTACTACCTTACCCTTTCCACATCCACACTGTACTGCATTTGCTATCAATTCTTTCCCCATTAAGGCATAATTTTTTGTCTGGATGCTTGGTGCGTTTAAGCAAAATCTGTCCCCAATAAGAGAACATTTTTGGAAGCTTTGGAATATGAACACATGCCATGATGTGGTGTGTTTTTAAACACAATCGGGGTCATTTATTATACTGAAATACACCTATATTAGGCCTACTTCAAGCGCAGATGGTGGCTCAACAGTTAGTTTCGCTGCTATCTGCGACTTCTCCCTGCTCACACCAGGTCTAAAATTGTGGGTGTGGCATGGGTGGGGAAGGGAATGTGCCGGCAGGCCGGCTCATTTACCATTTTCTACCCCTGTTTAAGGGGTAGAAAATGGTCTAAATGTAAGACAGATAGGAAGCTGTCTTACATTTACAACTGCCGCTGGATGTGACGAAATTATGGAGAATCCTGCGCCTTTTCATAACTTCAGCGGATTCTCCGCCAGCTATGGGGCTTTATTTAGACTGGCGTCTAAAATCCCAGTCTTAATAAATATGCCCCAATGTTTTTTACCGCCATCAACCATAAATTTTCCCATATCTATGTATGTCAGTGTCACATCATTTTCCTTTGCTGTCAAAAGCTGTTCAAAAGCTTAGGGAGGGGAGAAAAAGCAAGAATTTATAAAAACAAAATCAACAAAAATAGATAAAATCTTTTATTTTATTTTATTTTTTTATCTGAGCCTGGGAGAACAGAGGGTGTTATATACCAGTTGCCAGGTAAATTGGAACAACTTAGTTAAAGCAAACATCATTTGGCACACCTAGACCAAACCAAATTTCAAAAGGATTGCTCATCTCTAAATTATTTTATGTTCAAGAGCTTTGGGAGGGGGATAGAATATATATATTTTTTTATTTAAACATAATATAATGTAATATAACTTAAAATTAACAAAATGAGATAACATCTTTTCTTAAAAATTAGATAAGTAGAGGAGTCAGGTAAGAGGATGAGCAGGGCAGTGGTGAGGCAATTAGGGCTGAAGCTACCATTTGCAAAGGGACTGAGGAGTGACTGTTGTTCTGCTAAGGCTTGTTTCACACTGCCGGCAGCCTGTTTCTGCTGGCTGTTCCAGCATAGAATGGTGGGAATCAGCATAATAAAAACCAATGCTTGCATTCTCTGCATATCTGCCAGATTTCTGCCAGATCACTGCCAGAGCCCATCATAGTTAATGGGGCCGGACAGCATTCCAGTAGCATCTGCCAATGCCGGGTATGGCAGGCTACTCCCGACCGATCGGCAAATGCAAATGTGAAACAAACCTAAAGGGGATCACAGAATGTGCCCACTGAGTAGCTCTGGTAGGCAAAGAAAGAGTATAGGCGTGCTCAAACCCTGTCACACCAAATAAGGACCACGCCAAGAACCACAGCGTTGCTTGAGTAAAAAGAGAAAAAGGTCCAGCTCGGTTAAAATGTTACCTTAATTTTTCAGTACAGATTAAAGCCAGTTACATGAAAGTAAAAGATCCCCTTTTCCTCTTATTGTTTGGATGTGTCAGTCTACGTGTGAGGGAAAAGGTAGTTTTTTGTCCTACGGAGGCTCTTGTACTCCCAACGGTGACGTCACCGAAAGCGGTTTCCCGGACAACAGACTCACAAGCTCCCTTGCACTGCCCGTGCTTCCGGCCGGGGCCACGCTGCTGCTGGTAGGAGAGCAAGGAGGACGCAGCAATTTAAAAAGACAGTACCAACAAAAGAAGAACACAGAACAGACAAGGATTGAGCAGTACATTAGATAATCAACTAGGGGAGCAACACTATCATTGTCCTTAACCCTTGCTTTCACCGTTTAATATCCAATTCATACAGTAAATATATTTATTCCTTTATCCTTTTGTTTGCCCTCACCGTTCGATTTCTTGTCAAGATTCTAATAACAATACAAACTTATTTTAGCCTAGCCAACCTTGGAAATTAACCCCTCACTTTTTAAACTGGCACTTTTTAAACTGATTGTGCAAAGTCAAAGGATTAGCTGTTTGATTGTGTCCACCAGCGCTCATGTCTCACATCACCCCCGGGTGATATACTATTTACATAAAAGCCTAGTCTAGTCTGGACTGTAACTCGCTTTTATCTGCACTGAAAAATAAAGGTAACATTTTAACCGAGCTGGACCTTTTTCTCTTTTTACACTGAGTAGCTCTGGTCTGGGGATGGCTGAAATGAGTAAGTTGTGCCAAAGACTTGTAAATTATTAGCTTAGTAATCTTTTGCTTTCTCTGCAAGGAATTGACTTGGTGTGCGTGGAAATACAATTATGATGCCTATTATAACTTTTTTCCCATTCTGTGAGAACTACTAAGTTTCTGTATCTGGACTATAATTGACAAATGTATGTGCCTTATGCGGCAATGCCAACTGTAATGCAATAATTTTGCCTTGAGAACCCAACCACCAAGATGATAGTTTCTGGTCTTGCCAGCCTGTGTGTGTGCTGTGCTGTTCCTCTGCTGGAGTAGACAACTATATTCCATTGCCTTCCAACCCATTCCAATACTTCTGTCTATCCCTTACATCTTGTAACCTTCACAATGTAGCTAGCAAGAAGTAGTAGACAGATGGGGGTATGCTTGTGGTCTGGTATCCATAGAGAAGCATAGGGAGTATCCATATGTAGAAGATGTATACACAATAATATTTTTAATAATGATTGTTTGCAGTATTTTATTTCAGATGCTTGTGAGCTACGGTGTATGCAACTTGGAAATGCATAAACAGCAGAATTAGTAGTTGAAAGATATTTTTTTTTTTATAATTTAGTGGTATTTTTAGAAGAGTTTTTAAAAGCATTTTAGAAGAGTTTTTGAGTGAGGTTTTTTTCTTCCCCGTTGAAATCCACAAATCTACTTCTAAGGATGGGTTCACATCACGCTTTTTTTAAAAAAAAAATCACATTAAACGAATGCCTCAGACTGATGCCATACAGTGGCATCCATTCACCATACAGTTCCATTGCAAAAAAAAAAAAAAAGTTACCATGTTTTTTTCCATTGTAAAAAAAAAATTTGATTTTTTTACTGGACTGTGCAGGATTAGGGATGAGCGAACCCGAACTGTATAGTTCGGGTTCGTACGGAATTTTGGGGTGTCCGTGACACGGACCCGAACCCGGACATTTTCGTAAAAGTCCAGGTTCGGGTTCGGTGTTCGTCGCTTTCTTGGCGCTTTTGTGACGCTTTCTTGGTGCTTTTTGAAAGGCTGCAAAGCAGCCCCAAGAGGCCGTCACAGCCATGCCTACTATTGGCATGGCTGTGATTGGCCAGAGCACCATGTGACCCAGCCTCTATTTAAGCTGGAGTCACATAGCGCCGCCCGTCACTCTGCTCTGATTAGCGTAGGGAGAGGTTGCGGCTGCGACAGTAGGGCGAGATTAGGCAGATTAACTCCTCCAAAGGACTTGATTAATCGATCGATCTGCAGCTGTGCATCATTGAGCTGCTGAAATTCAATTGCTCACTGTTTTTAGGCTGCCCAGACCGTTTGTCAGTCACTTTTTTCTGGGGTGATCGGCGGCCATTTTGTGTCTTGTGGTGCGCCAGCACAAGCTGCGACCAAGTGCATTTAACCCTCAATGGTGTGGTTGTTTTTTGGCTAAAGCCTACATCAGGGTGAAGCTGTCACACCAAGTGCATTTAACCAGCAATAGTCTGTTTATTTTTTGGCCATATACTACATCAGGGGCAAGCTGCGCCTGTCACCAAGTGCATTTAACCCTCAATAGTGTGGTTGTTTTTTGGCTAAAGCCTACATCAGGGTGAAGCTGTCACACCAAGTGCATTTAACCAGCAATAGTCTGTTTATTTTTTGGCCATATACTACATCAGGGGCAAGCTGCGCCCGTCACCAAGTGCATTTAACCCTCAGTAGTGTGGTTGGTCAAGCTGTCACACCAAGTGCATTTAACCAGCAATAGTCTGTTCATTTTTTGGCCATATACTACATCAGGGGCAAGCTGCGCCTGACACCAAGTGCATTTAACCCTCAATGGTGTGGTTGTTTTTTGGCTAAAGCCTACATCAGGGTGAAGCTGTCACACCAAGTGCATTTAACCAGCAATAGTCTGTTTATTTTTTGGCCATATACTACATCAGGGGCAAGCTGCGCCCGTCACCAAGTGCATTTAACCCTCAGTAGTGTGGTTGGTCAAGCTGTCACACCAAGTGCATTTAACCAGCAATAGTCTGTTCATTTTTTGGCCATATACTACATCAGGGGCAAGCTGCGCCTGTCACCAAGTGCATTTAACCCTCAATGGTGTGGTTGTTTTTTGGCTAAAGCCTACATCAGGGTGAAGCTGTCACACCAAGTGCATTTAACCAGCAATAGTCTGTTTATTTTTTGGCCATATACTACATCAGGGGCAAGCTGCGCCCGTCACCAAGTGCATTTAACCCTCAGTAGTGTGGTTGGTCAAGCTGTCACACCAAGTGCATTTAACCAGCAATAGTCTGTTCATTTTTTGGCCATATACTACATCAGGGGCAAGCTGCGCCTGTCACCAAGTGCATTTAACCCTCAATGGTGTGGTTGTTTTTTGGCTAAAGCCTACATCAGGGTGAAGCTGTCACACCAAGTGCATTTAACCAGCAATAGTCTGTTTATTTTTTGGCCATATACTACATCAGGGGCAAGCTGCGCCCGTCACCAAGTGCATTTAACCCTCAGTAGTGTGGTTGGTCAAGCTGTCACACCAAGTGCATTTAACCAGCAATAGTCTGTTCATTTTTTGGCCATATACTACATAAGGGGCAAGCTGCACCTGTCACCAAGTGCATTTAACCCTCAGTAGTGTGGTTGGTCAAGCTGTCACACCAAGTGCATTTAACCAGCAATAGTGTGGTTATTTTTTGGGCATATCCCAGTCTAATTCTGTCAGTAAATCCATACCGGTCACCCAGCGCCTAAATACTAGGCCTCAAATTTATATCCCGCTAAATCTGTCGTTACCGCTGTACTGTTCTGGCTGGGCAAGTTATTTAGTGTCCGTCAAAGCACATTTTTTGTTCTGGGTTGAAAAACAATTCCCAATTTAGCAATTTCCTAATTTAGTGGTTTCTGCTGTATCAGAGCTATTTGAAATCTATCCCTAAAAGGGTATATAATATTCAAGGTGCACATAGGGTCATTCAGAATAACTTCACACACACGCTACTGTGCATTTCCAAGTCTAATTCTGTCAGTAAATCCATACCGGTCACCCAGCGCCTAAATATTAGGCCTCAAATTTATATCCCGCTAAATCTGTCTTTACCTCTGTACTGTTCTGGCTGGGCAAGTTATTTAGTGTCCGTCAAAGCACATTTTTTGTTCTGGGTTGAAATACAATTCCCAATTTAGCAATTTCATAATTTAGTGGTTTCTGCTGTATCAGAGCTATTTGAAATCTATCCCTAAAAGGGTATATAATATTCAAGGTGAACATAGGGTCATTCAGAATAACTTCACACACACGCTACTGTGCATTTCCAAGTCTAATTCTGTCAGTAAATCCATACCGGTCACCCAGCGCCTAAATACTAGGCCTCAAATTTATATCCCGCTAAATCTGTCTTTACCGCTGTACTGTTCTGGCTGGGCAAGTTATTTAGTGTCCGTCAAAGCACATTTTTTGTTCTGGGTTGAAAAACAATTCCCAATTTAGCAATTTCATAATTTAGTGGTTTCTGCTATATCAGAGCTATTTGAAATCTATCCCTAAAAGGGTATATAATATTCAAGGTGCACATAGGGTCATTCAGAATAACTTCACACACACGCTACTGTGCATTTCCAAGTCTAATTCTGTCAGTAAATCCATACCGGTCACCCAGCGCCTAAATACTAGGCCTCAAATTTATATCCCGCTAAATCTGTCTTTACCGCTGTACTGTTCTGGCTGGGCAAGTTATTTAGTGTCCGTCAAAGCACATTTTTTGTTCTGGGTTGAAAAACAATTCCCAATTTAGCAATTTCATAATTTAGTGGTTTCTGCTATATCAGAGCTATTTGAAATCTATCCCTAAAAGGGTATATAATATTCAAGGTGCACATAGGGTCATTCAGAATAACTTCACACACACGCTACTGTGCATTTCCAAGTCTAATTCTGTCAGTAAATCCATACCGGTCACCCAGCGCCTAAATACTAGGCCTCAAATTTATATCCCGCTAAATCTGTCTTTACCGCTGTACTGTTCTGGCTGGGCAAGTTATTTAGTGTCCGTCAAAGCACATTTTTTGTTCTGGGTTGAAAAACAATTCCCAATTTAGCAATTTCATAATTTAGTGGTTTCTGCTATATCAGAGCTATTTGAAATCTATCCCTAAAAGGGTATATAATATTCAAGGTGCACATAGGGTCATTCAGAATAACTTCACACACACGCTACTGTGCATTTCCAAGTCTAATTCTGTCAGTAAATCCATACCGGTCACCCAGCGCCTAAATACTAGGCCTCAAATTTATATCCCGCTAAATCTGTCTTTACCGCTGTACTGTTCTGGCTGGGCAAGTTATTTAGTGTCTGTCAAAGCACATTTTTTGTTCTAGGTTGAAAAACAATTCCCAATTTAGCAATTTTCTAATTTAGTGGTTTCTGCTGTATCAGAGCTATTTGAAATCTATCCCTAAAAGGGTATATAATATTCAAGGTGCACATAGGGTCATTCAGAATAACTTCACACACACGCTACTGTGCATTTCCAAGTCTAATTCTGTCAGTAAATCCATACCGGTCACCCAGTGCCTAAATACTAGGCCTCAAATTTATATTCAGCTGAATTTGAATACAATACATTGGGCCAAATAATATTTTTGTTGTTGTGGTGAACGATAACAATGAGGAAAACATCTAGGGACGCGGACGTGGACATGGTCGTGGTGGTGTTAGTGGACCCTCTGGTGCTGGGAGAGGACGTGGCCGTTCTGCCACATCCACACGTCCTAGTGTACCAACTACCTCAGGTCCCAGTAGCCGCCAGAATTTACAGCGATATATGGTGGGGCCCAATGCCGTTCTAAGGATGGTAAGGCCTGAGCAGGTACAGGCATTAGTCAATTGGGTGGCCGACAGTGGATCCAGCACGTTCACATTATCTCCCACCCAGTCTTCTGCAGAAAGCGCACAGATGGCGCCAGAAAACCAACCCCATCAGTCTGTCACATCACCCCCATGCATACCAGGGAAACTGTCTCAGCCTCAAGTTATGCAGCAGTCTCTTATGCTGTTGAAGACTCCGCTGGCAGGGTTTCCCAAGGGCATCCACCTAGCCCTTCCCCAGCGGTGAAAGACATAGAATGCACTGACGCACAACCACTTATGTTTCCTGATGATGAGGACATGGGAATACCACCTCAGCATGTCTCTGATGATGACGAAACACAGGTGCCAACTGCTGCGTCTTTCTGCAGTGTGCAGACTGAACAGGAGGTTAGGGATCAAGACTGGGTGGAAGACGATGCAGGGGACGATGAGGTCCTAGACCCCACATAGAATGAAGGTCGTGCCACTGACTTTCACAGTTCGGAGGAAGAGGCAGTGGTGAGACCGAGCCAACAGCGTAGCAAAAGAGGGAGCAGTGGGCAAAAGCAGAACACCCGCCGCCAAGAGACTCCGCCTGCTACTGACCGCCGCCATCTGGGACCGAGCACCCCAAAGGCAGCTTCAAGGAGTTCCATGGCATGGCACTTCTTCAAACAATGTGCTGACGACAAGACCCGAGTGGTTTGCACGATGTGCCATCAGAGCCTGAAGCGAGGCATTAACGTTCTGAACCTGAGCACAACCTGCATGACCAGGCACCTGCATGCAAAGCATGAACTGCAGTGGAGTAAACACCTTAAAAACAAGGAAGTCATTCAGGCTCCCCCTGCTACCTCTTCTGCTGCTGCCGCCTCGGCCTCTTCTGCTGCTGCCGCCTCGGCCTCTTCCTCTGCCTCTGGAGGAACGTTGGCACCTGCCGCCCAGCAAACAGGGGATGTACCACCAACACCACCACCACCTCCGTCACCAAGCATCTCAACCAAGTCACACGGCAGCGTTCAGCTCTCCATCTCACAAACATTTGAGAGAAATCGTAAATTCCCACCTAGCCACCCTCGATCCCTGGCCCTGAATGCCAGCATTTCTAAACTACTGGCCTATGAAATGCTGTCATTTAGGCTGGTGGACACAGACAGCTTCAAACAGCTCATGTCGCTTGCTGTCCCACAGTATGTTGTTCCCAGCCGGCACTACTTCTCCAAGAGAGCCGTGCCTTCCCTGCACAACCAAGTATCCGATAAAATCAAGTGTGCACTGCGCAACGCCATCTGTGGCAAGGTCCACCTAACCACAGATACGTGGACCAGTAAGCACGGCCAGGGACGCTATATCTCCCTAACTGCACACTGGGTAAATGTAGTGGCAGCTGGGCCCCAGGCGGAGAGCTGTTTGGCACACGTCCTTCCGCCGCCAAGGATCGCAGGGCAACATTCTTTGCCTCCTTTTGCCACCTCCTCCTACTCGACTTCCTCCTCCTCTTCTTCCACCTGCTCATCTAGTCAGCCACACACCTTCACCACCAACTTCAGCACAGCCCGGGGTAAACGTCAGCAGGCCATTCTGAAACTCATATGTTTGGGGGACAGGCCCCACACCGCACAGGAGTTGTGGCAGGGTATAGAACAACAGACCGACGAGTGGTTGCTGCCGGTGAGCCTCAAGCCCGGCCTGGTGGTGTGTGATAATGGGCGAAATCTCGTTGCAGCTCTGGGACTAGCCAGTTTGTCGCACATCCCTTGCTTGGCGCATGTGCTGAATTTGGTGGTGCAGAAGTTCATTCACAACTACCCCGACATGTCAGAGCTGCTGCATAAAGTGCGGGCCGTCTGTTCGCGCTTCCGGCGTTCACATCCTGCTGCTGCTCGCCTGTCTGCGCTACAGCGTAACTTCGGCCTTCCCGCTCACCGCCTCATATGCGACGTGCCCACCAGGTGGAACTCCACCTTGCACATGCTGGACAGACTGTGCGAGCAGCAGCAGGCCATAGTGGAGTTTCAGCTGCAGCACGCACGGGTCAGTCGCACTACAGAACAGCACCACTTCACCACCAATGACTGGGCCTCCATGCGAGACCTGTGTGCCCTGTTGCGCTGTTTCGAGTACTCCACCAACATGGCCAGTGGCGATGACGCCTTTATCAGCGTTACAATACCACTTCTATGTCTCCTTGAGAAAACACTTAGGGCGATGATGGAAGAGGAGGTGGCCCAGGAGGAGGAGGAGGAGGAGGAAGAGGGGTCATTTTTAGCACTTTCAGGCCAGTCTCTTCGAAGTGACTCAGAGGGAGGTTTTTGGCAACAGCAGAGGCCAGGTACAAATGTGGCCAGCCAGGGCCCACTACTGGAGGACGAGGAGGACGAGGAGGAGGTGGAGGAGGATGAGGATGAAGCATGGTCACAGCGGGGTGGCACCCAACGCAGCTCGGGTCCATCACTGGTGCGTGGCTGGGGGGAAAGGCAGGACGATGACGATACGCCTCCCACAGAGGACAGCTTGTCCTTACCCCTGGGCAGCCTGGCACACATGAGCGACTACATGCTGCAGTGCCTGCGCAACGACAGCAGAGTTGCCCACATTTTAACGTGTGTGGACTACTGGGTTGCCACCCTGCTGGATCCACGCTACAAAGACAATGTGCCCACCTTACTTCCTGCACTGGAGCGTGATAGGAAGATGCGCGAGTACAAGCGCACGTTGGTAGACGCGCTACTGAAAGAATTCCCAAATGTCACAGGGGAACAAGTGGAAGCCCAAGGCCAAGGCAGAGGAGGAGCAAGAGGTCGCCAAGGCAGCTGTGTCACGGCCAGCTCCTCTGAGGGCAGGGTTAGCATGGCAGAGATGTGAAAAAGTTTTGTCAACACGCCACAGCTAACTGCACCACCACCTGATACGCAACGTGTTAGCAGGAGGCAACATCTCACTAACATGGTGGAACAGTACATGTGCACACCCCTCCACGTACTGACTGATGGTTTGGCCCCATTCAACTACTGGGTCTCTAAATTGTCCACGTGGCCAGAGCTAGCCTTTTATGCCTTGGAGGTGCTGGCCTGCCCGGCGGCCAGCGTTTTGTCTGAATGTGTATTCAGCACGGCAGGGGGTGTCATTACAGACAAACGCAGCCGCCTGTCTACAGCCAATGTGGACAAGCTGACGTTTATAAAAATGAACCAGGTATGGATCCCACAGGACCTGTCCGTCCCTTGTCCAGATTAGACATTAACTACCTCCCCTTTACCATATATTATTGTACTCCAGGGCACTTCCTCATTCAATCCTATTTTTATTTTCATTTTACCATTATATTGCGAGGCTACCCAAATTTGAATGAACCTCTCCTCTGTCTGGGTGCCGGGGCCTAAATATATGCCAATGGACTGTTCCAATGTTGGGTGACGTGAAGCCTGATTCTCTGCTATGACATGCAGACTAATTCTCTGCTGACATGAAGCCAGATTCTCTGTTACGGGACCTCTCTCCTCTGCCTTGGTGCTGGGCCTAAATATATGCCAATGGACTGTTGCACTGGTGGCTGACGTGAAGCCTGATTGTCTGTTACGGGACCTCTCTCCTCTGCCTGGGTGCTGGGCCTAAATATCTGACAATGGACTGTTGCATTGGTGGCTGACGTGAAGCCTGATTCTCTGCTATGATATGAAGACTGATTCTCTGCTGACATGAAGCCAGATTGTCTGTTACGGGACCTCTGTCCTCTGCCTGGGTGCTGGGCCTAAATTTATGAAAATGGACTCTTACAGTGGTGGGTGACGTGAAGCCTGATTCTCTGCTATGATATGAAGACTGATTCTCTGCTGACATGAAGCCAGATTGTCTGTTACGGGACCTCTCTCCTCTGCCTGGGTGCTGGGCCTAAATTTATGACAATGGACTGTTGCAGTGGTGGCTGACGTGAAGCCTGATTCTCTGCTATGACATGAAGACTGATTCTCTGCTGACATGAAGCCAGATTGTCTGTTACGGGACCTCTCTCCTCTGCCTGGGTGCTGGGCCTAAATTTATGACAATGGACTGTTGCAGTGGTGGCTGACGTGAAGCCTGATTCTCTGCTATGACATGAAGACTGATTCTCTGCTGACATGAAGCCAGATTGTCTGTTACGGGACCTCTCTCCTCTGCCTGGGTGCTGGGCCTAAATTTATGAAAATGGACTGTTGCAGTGGTGGCTGACGTGAAGCCTGATTCTCTGCTATGACATGCAGACTGATTCTCTGCTGACATGAAGACAGATTCTCTGTTACGGGACCTCTCTCCTCTGCCTGGGTGCCGGGGCCTAAATATCTGAGAATGGACTGTTCCAGTGCTGGGTGACGTGAAGCCAGATTCTCTGCTATGGGACCGATCTCCAATTGATTTTGGTTAATTTTTATTTATTTAATTTTTATTTCAATTCATTTCCCTATCCATATTTGTTTGCAGGGGATTTACCTACATGTTGCTGCCTTTTGCAGCCCTCTAGCCCTTTCCTGGGCTGTTTTACAGCCTTTTTAGTACCGAAAAGTTCGGGTCCCCATTGACTTCAATGGGGTTCGGGTTCGGGACGAAGTTCGGATCGGGTTCGGATCCCGAACCCGAACATTTCCGGGAAGTTCGGCCGAACTTCTCGAACCCGAACATCCAGGTGTTCGCTCAACTCTATGCAGGATACAAGAATGTGGTGTGCTGCTAATTTTTTATCCTTATTTTTCTAATGTATACATCAAACGGAGGCATAAAATGTCATGTGAACAGACCCTAAGAAGTAATATCACTTCTGAATCATTTTTACAAAATTTGTTGCTGAAAATTCTTTAATGTGCACAAGGTCAGGCTTTGTACATTAAAGTCAATAGGAACTGGAAGCTGTTGATATGTTTTTGAACAAGAGTTCTGCAGTGGATGCATCAGTGGCAGATTTTGTCCATGTGAACTGAGCCTCAGCAGAAAAACTTACCAAAATCATTATTGAAGGTCAAAAGTAAAATTAACGCTATAGTTATGTATATACTTATGGAAAAGTAAGTTGGACTCAGTATTACGTATCCTACTGTAAGTATTTCTCAATCATAAAAAAAATAAAAATAAGATTCCTTTGGCAGAATATCTTGCTTGCATATTTTAATAAACATTTATAGAAATATAATTTAGAGAAATTAAGCTTCCATTTTCCATTAAGTCTAATTTCATGTTATTTTATGAGTTTCAACTTCAAGCAAAGCATATTATTTTTGTAATAAAAGACATTGTAGCTAAAGAAATGATTTGCTAAATAAACTAATTTGACTTTATTTTCCAGTGGAAAGAAACTCAAAAAATCCTTGCTGTTACAATGCTCCTTAGTCGTGTCTTCATCGGCTGACTGACCTTTATAATTAATTTCTTGTAAGCTACAACATTGTCTTTATTTCGGTCCTTTATTTTGGTCCTATCCACTCTTTGATTTTAAGAAGAATATACAGCTATTTCTCTTTATTGATTGTGAATAAATCTGTTAAATGTTCAGCCTGGGATTCAGTTTAGGGGCCATAATCTCAACAAACATCTGCTTTTATTGATTCTCACAACACAAAATTGCTCATGTCTAGACTAGAATTAAACAACTAAGAACAGTTATAGCAATAGAAATTATGTTACTTGTGTTAAAGGATTTTATTTTCATTTGTCAATATTTCAGTTATCATCATCAACTACTAATTATTGTCTCTTTAGAAAACAGAGAGTGTATGCATGGTAGTTTATCTAGTTTATAACATGGCACAGTCACAGCCTACCTGCTAGGAGAAAGACATACTGTTAGTGTTACCATGAAATGTCATTTTAGTTCTCTTCACTCAGAGGACCACAATAAGCTGCTCCAATATGACATGCATACTAAATTCACCATTAGTATCTCATGACAGAGTCATAATGATTCGCATACAGCTTGCTTGCTAGGTGTGGTAAACATCAGGGTTAATCCTAAATTGGATGGCGCCCTGTGCAGTACTATTATGAAGTGGATGTGACAGATTTAACTTGGAGCAGGTTCACCAGGCCACTACATTTTGAAGTAATCTCTGTTCAAGTGACTGCTGACCCATGGGAGCAGGGCAAGGTCAGGGGAGACAGTGTTTGTGCAACCATTAAACATTCTGAGGTCATGACGGCCAGCTCAAGGTCAGAACAGAGATCAAGCAGAGGTCAGCATTTTTTTATGATTCTTTTTTCCCTCCCCAATCTCTGGAACGGAATGAAAGCAATAGTACATGATGTCTGTGTGACACTGACATACATAGCAATGGGTAAACACGAGAGTTGAGCGGACACCTGGATGTTCGGGTTCGAGAAGTTCGGCCGAACTTCCCGGAAATATTCAGGTTCGGGATCCGTACCCGACCCGAACTTCATCCCGAACCCGAACCCCATTGAAGTCAATGGGGACCCGAACTTTTCAGCACTAAAAAGGCTGTAAAACAGCCCAGGAAAGGGCTAGAGGGTTGCAAAAGGCAGCAAAATGTAGTAAAATCCCCTGCAAACAAATGTGGATAGGGAAATGAATAAAAATAAAACAAATAAAAATAAAAATTAACCAATATCAATTGGAGAGAGGTCCTATAGCAGAGACTCTGGCTTCATGTCAGCAGAGAATCAGTCTTCATGTCATAGCAGAGAATCAGGCTTCACGTCACCCACCACTGGAACAGTCCATTGTCATATATTTAGGCCCCGGCACCCAGGCAGATGAGAGAGGTCCCATAACAGAGATTCAGGCTTCATGTCAGCAGAGAATCAGTCTTCATGTCATAGAAGAGAATCGTGCTTCACGTCACCAACCACTGGAACAGTCCATTGTCATATATTTAGGCCACGGCACCCAGGCAAAGGAGAGAGGTCCCGTAACAGAGGATCTGGCTTCATGTCAGCAGAGAATTAGTCTGCATGTCATAGCAGAGAATCATGCTTCACGTCAGCCACCACTGGAACAGTCCATTGTCAGATATTTAGGGTCCGGCACCCAGGCAGAGGAAATAGGTCCCATAACAGAGATTCAGGCTTCATGTCAGCAGAGAATCAGTCTTCATGTCATAGCAGAGAATCAGACTTCACGTCACCCACCACTGGAACAGTCCATTGTCATATATTTAGGCCCCAGCACCCAGGCAGAGTAGAGAGGTCCCATAACAGAGATTCAGGCTTCATGTCAGCAGAGAATCAGTCTTCATGTCATAGCAGAGAATCATGCTTCACGTCACCCACCACTGGAACAGTCCATTGTCATATATTTAGGACCTGGCACCCAGGAAGAGGAAAGAGGTCCCATAACAGAGATTCAGGCTTCATGTCAGCAACTCAGCAGAGAATCAGTCTTCATGTCATAGCAGAGAATCATGCTTCATGTCACCCACCACTGGAACAGTCCATTGTCTCTTATTTAGGCCCCGGCACCCAGGCAGAGGAGAGAGGTCCCATAACAGAGAATCTGGCTTCATGTCAGCAGAGAATCAGTCTTCATGTCATAGCAGAGAATCATGCTTCACGTCACCCAACACTGGAACAGTCCATTGTCATATATTTAGACCCCGGCACCCAGACAGAGGAGAGGTTCATTCAACTTTGGGTTGCCTCGCAATATAATGGTAAAATGAAAATAAAAATAGGATAGAATGAGGAAGTGCCCTGGAGTACAATAATATACGGTTAAGGGGAGGTAGTTAATGTCTAATCTGCACAAGGGATGGACAGGCCCTGTGGGATCCATGCCTGGTTCATTTTTATGAACGTCAGCTTATCCACATTGGCTGTAGACAGGCGGCTGCTTTTGTCTGTAATGACGCCCCCTGCCGTGCTGAATACACATTCAGACAAAACGCTGGCCGCCGGGCAGGCCAGCACCTCCAAGGCATAAAAGGCTAGCTGTGGCCACGTGGACAATTTAGAGACCCAGAAGTTGAATGGGACCGAACCATCAGTCAGTACGTGGAGGGGTGTGCACACGTACTGTTCCACCATGTTAGTGAAATGTTGCCTCCTACTAACACGTTGCGTATCAGGTGGTGGTGTACTTAGCTGTGGCGTGTTGACAAAACTTTTCCACATCTCTGCCATGCTAACCCTGCCCTCAGAGGAGCTGGCCGTGACACAGCTGCGTTGGCGACCTCTTGCTCCTCCTCTGCCTTCGCCTTGGGCTTCCACTTGTTCCCCTGTGACATTTGTGAATGTTCTCAGTAGCGCGTCTACCAACGTGCACTTGTATTCGCGCATCTTCCTATCACGCTCCCGTGCAGGAAGTAAGGTGGGCACATTGTCTTTGTACCGTAGATCCAGCAGGGTGGCAACCCAGTAGTCCGCACACGTTAAAATGTGGGCAACTCTGCTGTCGTTGCGCAGGCACTGCAGCATGGAGTCGCTCATATGTGCCAGGCTGCCCAGAGGTAAGGACAAGCTGTCCTCTGTGGGAGGCGTATCGTCATCGTCCTGCGTTTCCCCCCAGCCAGGCACCAGTGATGGGCCTGAGCTGCGTTGGGTGCCACTTCGCTTCATCCTCATCCTCCTCCACCTCCTCCTCGTCCTCCTCGTCTTCCAGTAGTGGGCCCTGGCTGGCCACATTTGTACCTGGCCTCTGCTGTTGCAAAAAACCTCCCTCTGAGTCACTTCGAAGAGACTGGCCTGAAAGTGCTAAAAATGACCCCTCTTCCTCCTTCTCCTGGGCCACCTCCTCCTCCATCATTGCCCTAAGTGTTTCTCAAGGAGACATAGAAGTGGTATTGTAACGCTGATAACTGTGTCATCGCCACTGGCCATGTTGGTGGAGTACTCGAAACAGCGCAACAGGGCGCACAGGTCTCGCATGGAGGCCCAGTCATTGGTGGTGAAGTGGTGCTGTTCCGCAGTGCGACTGACCCGTGCGTGCTGCAGCTGAAACTCCACTATGGCCTGCTGCTGCTCACACAGTCTGTCCAGCATGTGCAAAGTGGAGTTCCACCTGGTGGGCACGTCGCATATGAGGCGGTGAGTGGGAAGGCCGAAGTTATGCTGTAGCGCAGACAGGCGAGCAGCGGCAGGATGTGAACGCCGGAAGCATGAACAGACGGCCCGCACTTTATGCAGCAGCTCTGACATGTCGGGGTAGTTGTGAATGAACTTCTGCACCACCAAATTCAGCACATGCGCCAGGCAAGGGATGTGCGTCAAACCGGCTAGTCCCAGAGCTGCAACGAGATTTCGCCTATTATCGCACACCACCAGGCCGGGCTTGAGGCTCACCGGCAGCAACCACTCGTCGGTCTGTTGTTCTATACCCCGCCACAACTCCTGTGCGGTGTGGGGCCTGTCCCCCAAACATGTGAGTTTCAGAATGGCCTGCTGATGTTTACCCCGGGCTGTGCTGAAGTTGGTGGTGAAGGTGTGTGGCTGACTGGATGAGCAGGTGGAAGAAGAGGAGGAGGAAGCCGAGTAGGAGGAGGAGGCAACAGGAGGCAAAGAATGTTGCCCTGCGATCCTTGGCTGCGGAAGGACGTGCGCCTAACAGCTCTCCGCCTGGGGCCCACCCGCCACTACATTTACCCAGTGTGCAGTTAGGGAGATATAGCGTTCTTGGCTGTGCTTGCTGGTACACGTATCTGTGGTTAGGTGGATCTTGCCACAGATGGCGTTGCGCAGTGCACACTTGATTTTATCGGCTACTTGGTTATGTAGGGAAGGCACGGCTATCTTGGAGAAGTAGTGCCGGCTGGGAACAACATACTGTAGGACAGCAAGCGACATGAGCTGTGTGAAGCTGTCTGTGTCGACCAGCCTTATTGACAGCATTTCATAGGCCAGTAGTTTAGAAATGCTGGCATTCAGGGCCAGGGATCGAGGGTGGCTAGGTGGGAATTTACGCTTTCTCTCAAATGTTTGTGAGATGGAGAGCTGAAGGCTGCCGTGTGACATGGTTGAGATGCTTGGTGACGGAGGTGGTGGTGTTGGTGGTACATCCGCTGTTTGCTGGACGGCAGGTGCCAACGTTCCTCCAGAGGCGGAGGAAGAGGCAGAGGCGGCAGCAGCAGAAGAGGCCGAGGCGGCAGCAGCAGAAGAGGCCAAGGCAGCAGCAGCAGAAGAGGTAGCAGGGGGAGCCTGAGTGACTTCCTTGTTTTTAAGGTGTTTACTCCACTGCAGTTCATGCTTTGCATGCAGGTGCCTGGTCATGCAGGTTGTGCTAAGGTTCAGAACGTTAATGCCTCGCTTCAGGCTCTGATGGCACAGCGTGCAAACCACTCGGGTCTTGTCGTCAGCACATTGTTTGAAGAAGTGCCATGCCAGGGAACTCCTTGAAGCTGCCTTTGGGGTGCTCGGTCCCATATGGCGGCGGTCAGTAGCAGGCGAAGTCTCTTGGCGGCGGGTGTTCTGCTATTGCCCACTGCTCCCTCTTTTGCTACGCTGTTGGCTCGGTCTCACCACTGTCTCTTCCTCCGAACTGTGAAAGTCAGTGGCACGACCTTCATTCCATGTGGGGTCTAGGACCTCTTCGTCCCCTGCATCGTCTTCTACCCAGTCTTGATCCCTAACCTCCTGTTCAGTCTACACACTGCAGAAAGACGCAGCAGTTGGCACCTGTGTTTCGTCGTCATCAGAGACGTGCTGAGGTGGTATTCCCATGTCCTCATCATCAGGAAACATAAGTGGTTGTGCGTCAGTGCATTCTATGTCTTCCACCGCTGGGGAAGGGCTAGGTTGATGCCCTTGGGGAAACCCTGCCAGGAGAGTCTTCAAACAGCATAAGAGACTGCTGCATAACTTGAGGCTCAGACAGTTTCCCTGATATGCATGGGGGTGATGTGACAGACTGATGGGCTTGGTTTTCAAGCACCATCTGTGTGCTTTCTGCAGAATACTGGGTGGGAGATAATGTGAACGTGCTGGATCCACTGTTGGCCACCCAATTGACTAATGCCTGTACCTGCTCAGGCCTTACCATCCTTAGAACGGCATTGGGCCCCACCAAATATCGCAGTAAATTCTGGCGGCTACTGGGACCTGAGGTAGTTGGTACACTAGGACGTGTGGCTGTGGCAGAACGGCCACGTCCTCTCCCAGCACCAGAGGGTCCACTAACACCACCACGACCATGTCCGCGTCCATGTCCCTTACTAGATGTTTTCCTAATTGTTACTGTTCACCAAAATAACAAAAATATAATTTTTTCCCAATGTATTGAATTTAAAATCAGGCCTTTTTTTACAGACACCTAACACTATCTGGCTATCTATTTAGGTACTGTATTACACTAATACAGGCACAGCAGTAATGACAGATTTAGCTGAATATAAATTTGAGGCTTATTATTTAGGCTCTGGGTGACAGGTATACGTTTACGGACAGAATTAGACTTGGATATGCACAGTAGCGTGTGTGTGAAGTTATTGAGAATGACCCTATCAGCACCTTAAATCTAATATACCCTTTTATGGATAGATTTAAAGTAGGCCTGATACAGCAGAAACCACAAATTTAGAGAATTGCTAAGTTGGGAATTGTATTTCAACCCAGAACAAAAACTGTGCTTTGACGGACACAAAATAACTTGACCAGCTACAGCAATAACCACAGATTTAGCTGAATATAAATTTGAGGCCTATTATTTGGGCGCTGGGTGACAGGTATACGTTAACGGACAGAATTAGACTTGGAAATGCACTGTAGCGGGTGTGTGAAGTTATTGAGAATGACCCTATCGGCACCTTGAATCTAAAATACCCTTTTAGGGATAGATTTAAAGTAGGCCTGATACAGCAGAAACCACTAATTTAGGAAATTGCTAAGTTGGAAATTGTATTTCAACCCAGAACAAAAACTGTGCTTTGACGGACACAAAATAACTTGACCAGCTACAGCAATAACCACAGATTTAGCTGAATATAAATTTGAGGCCTATTATTTAGGCGCTGGGTGACAGGTATACGTTTACAGACAGAATTAGACTTGGAAATGCACAGTAGCGTGTGTGTAAAGTTATTGAGAATGACCCTATCAGCACCTTTAATCTAAAATACCCTTTTAGGGATAGATTTAAAGTAGGCCTGATACAGCAGAAACCACTAATTTAGAAAATTGCTAAGTTGGGAATTGTATTTCAACCCAGAACAAAACTGTGCTTTGACGGACACAAAATAACTTGACTAGCCTCAGCAATAACAACAGATTTAGCTGAATATAAATTTGAGGCCTATTATTTAGGCACTGGGTGACAGGTATACGTTTACAGACAGAATTAGACTTGGAAATGCACAGTAGCGTGCGTGTGAAGTTATTGAGAATGACCCTATCAGCACCTTGAATCTAATATACCCTTTTAATGAATAGATTTAAAGTAGCCCTGATACAGCAGAAACCACTAATTTAGGAAATTGCTTAGTTGGGAATTGTATTTCAACCCAGAACAAAAATATATCCTTTGCCAGACAGCAGACAGTATTGCAATTGGCTGGCCACAGCTGAAACACCATATTTGGGTACTGCTATTTTGGCAATTGTATTTCACCACTCAATAAAATAGCAAGCACAGCCAAGCCCCTGATGTAGGATATCCACACTATTGATGGTTAAATGGACTTGGTGGCAGCTTGTGCTGGCGCACCACAAGACACAAAATGGCCGCCGATCACCCGAGAAAAAAGTGACTGAAAAATGCTCTGGGCAGCCTAAAAACAGTGAGCAATTGAATAGCAGCAGTTCAATGATCCACAGCTGCAGATCGATCACTGACTTAAGTGTTTTGGAGGAGTTAATCACTGCCTAATCTCGCCCTAACAGTCGCAGCTGCAACCTCTCCATACACTGATCAGAGCAGAGTGATGTGCGGCGCTACATGTCTCCAGCTTAAATAGAGGCTGGGTCACATGCTGCACTGGCCAATCACAGCCATGCCAATAGTAGGCATGGCTGTGACGGCCTCTTGGGGCAAGTAGTATGACGCTTGTTGATTGGCTGCTTTGCAGCCTTTCAAAAAGCGCCAAGAAAACGACGAACACCGAACCCGAACCCGGATTTTTACTAAAATGTTCGGGTTCGGGTCCATGTCACGGACACCCCAAAATTTGGTAAGAACCCGAACTATACAGTTCGGGTTCGCTCATCCCTAGTAAACACACTTTTGACTGTGTTATCACACAGCATATTTGAAAACACATTTTTCATGCTTTTTCATATTCCAAAGCTTTCAATAATAATCCTTTATCAGGGGAAGATGATGAAAAATCACATGGTGTTTTGAGAAATATAAATAAATAAATGAAAAAGTGGAAGATGATGGTTGGCAAGTGGCATTAGTGTCATGATGCAGGCCACAGCAGCAGCCGTACAGAAAGAGATGGTTGGAAAGTGGCATAAGTAGCGTGATGCAGGTCGCAGCATGCAGCAGCCATACACAACATGATGGCAGGCATATAGACACCAAGAGTGGTAAGATGGGGCGTCGATAGCAAAGAGGTCTATTAAGCACATTCAGCCTGCCTGGACTGTGAGAAAATGTCAATAAATGTAACCCCCCCCCCCCCCCCAAAAAAAAGAAAATAAAAAAAAATTGCAACCATGTTAACCCCCATTTTTTAACCTCTCCCCAAAAATGTAAAAATTTCAACTATGTGGAAATAGTGTCATGTTGCAGGCCGCAGCATTACCTGGACTGTTAGAAAATGTCGTTATTAATACAGTAATCATATGCATTTATGCTGTCCCTTAAATAAATTTTCCCCCCATCCCAAATAAAAAGCATTTTTTGTTGTCATAATCGCTAAACATTTAACCCAGTTCTGATAACTTTGTAAAACTATTTTGAAAACGAACCACAATTTTTTGTAAAACACACCCAAGTGGAGATTTCTTCCAAGCAGTTCAATCGTATAAGCTCCCATTACACGTTTGGGTGAAACATATTCATAATGTAAGACAGGAGGCCAAGGACTAGAGATGAGCGAATCGAATCAGACGAAGTGGAATTCGATCCAAATTTCAGGAAAAATTTGATTAGCAACAAACGCATCGCAATCATGGCAACAAAAATGACCCCATTTTGAAAACTACACCCCTCAAGGTATTTAAAACTGATTTTACAAACTTTGTTAACCCTTGAGGTGTTCCACAAGTTTTAATGAAAAATAGAGATAACATTTCAAAACTTCACTTTCTTGGCAGATTTTCTATTTTTTTCAGTTACAAATCAAAGGCTAACAGCCAAACAAAACTCAATATTTATGGCCATGATTCTGTAATTTACAGAAACACCCCATATGTGGTCATAAACTGCTGTACAGGCACACAGCAGGGCAGAGAAGGAAAGGAATGCCATACAGTTTTTGGAAGGCAAATTTTGCTGGACTGGTTTTTTGACACCATGCCCCATTTGAAGCCCCCCCCCCCCCCCCCGATGCACCCCTAGAGTAGAAACTCCAAAAAAGTGACCCCATTTTGGAAACTACGGGATAGGGTGGCAGTTTTGTTGGTACTATTTTAGGGTACATATGATTTTTGGTTGCTCTATATTACACTTTTTGTGAGGCAAGGTAACAAAAAATAGCTGTTTTGGCACCGTTTTTACTTTTTGTTATTTACAACATTCATCTGACAGGTTAGATTATGTGGTATTTTTATAGAGCAGGTTGTCACGGACGTGAAAATACCAAATATGACTACTTTTTTGGGTTGTTTGTTTTAGTTTTACCTAACAAAGCATAAAAAAATGATTCTTTAGTGTCTCCACATTCTGAAAGCCATAGTTTTATTTATTTTTTGTGCGACTGTCTTGTGTAGGGGCTATTTTTTTTTTGGAATGAGATGACGGTTTGATTAGCACTATTTTGGGGTGCACATGGCTTTTTTATTGCTTGCTATTACACTTCTTGTGATGTAAGTTGAAAAAAAATAGTTTTTTACAATATTTACCTGAGGGGTTAGGACATGTAATTTTTTTTAGAGCAGGTTATTACGGACGCGGCAATGCCTATTATGTCTGTTTTTTTTAAATTATGTACGTTTTACACAATCATTTCATTTTCTAAACCCCAAAAATCATGTTTTAGTGTCTCTTTAGTCTGAGAGCCATAGTTTATTCAGTTTTTCAGTTTTTGGGCGATTATCTTGGGTAGGGTATGATTTTGTGTGGGATGAGATGACTGTTTGATTGGCACTATTTTGGGGTGCGTATGAATTTTTGATCGCTTGCTATTAAAATTTTTGTGATTTAAGGTGACAAAAAATGGCTTTTTTTTTACAAATTTTTTTTTTTTTTACGGTGTTCATCTGAGGGGTTAGATCATGTGGTATTTTTATAGAGCTGGTCGTTACGGACGTGGCAACACCTAATATGTATACTTTTTTTATTTATTTAAGTTTTCACAATAATATTTTTGAAACAAAAAAAAATATCATGTTTTAGTGTCTTTATATTCTGAGAGCCATAGTTTTTTCAGTTTTTGGGAGATTATCTTAGGTAGGGTCTCATTTTTTACGGGATGAGATAAAGGTATGATTGGCACTATTTTGGAGTGCATATAACCTTTTGATCGCTTGCTATTACACTTTTTGTGATGTAAGCTGACAAAAAATGTATTTTCTTTACACCATTTTTACTTAATTTTTTTATGGGGTTCACCTGAGAGGTTAGTTCATAGATATTTTTATTTTTATAGAGAAGGTTCTTATGGATGCAGAGAGACATAATATGCATACTTTTTTAATTTACTTAATTTAATTAAGTTGTACACAATAACAGCTTTTTTAAAACAAAAAATTATGTTTTAGTGTCTCCATATTCTGAGCCATATATTTTTTTTTTAGGTGATTGACTTAGGTAGGGGCTTATTTTTGTTAGATGAGGTTAGATTGGTACTATTTTGGCGGGCATACGCCTTTTTGATCGCTTGCTGTTGTACTTTAAGTGATATAAGGTGACAAAAAATTTGTTTATTTGGGGAAAATGACTTTTTTTTACTTGAAACTTTAAATTTTTGGGGTGGAAACCTTTTATTATTTAACTTTTTTTTCACTTAATTTTTTGTCCCACTTTGGGACTTCAACTTTGGGGGGTCCAATCCCCTTTACAATGCATTCCAATACTTCTATATTGGAATCCATTGGCTGTATTAGTAATACAGTGTGAATTACTCATACAGCTTCCTGCCTGTGAGATCCAGGGGGATGGATCTCACAGGCTCTTCACCGGAAGGGAGCCCCGATGCCTAAGGAAGTCATTGCGCTGCCTTTCATGCCTCTCGGGTCCCCATTACGGCAGCACGGGGACCCAATGCCTTCCACAATCGCCGCCGGAATGACCCGTAAACGCTGCAAACCGCAGGTCTGAATTGACCTGCGGTTTGCACCGATTACCGATACGGGGGGAAGTCACAGGATTCCCCTCGGCATTGTTACAGGGTACCTGATGAATGATATTAGCAGGCATTCTGTTCCGATCACTGCCCGCCGCGCTGCGGTGATCGGAAATACACAGGGCGTACAGGTATGCCCTGTGTCCCTAAGGACTCGGACATCAGGGCATACCTGTACGCCCTGTGTCCGCAAGAGGTTAAGGAGGGGTCCACGGGTTCACATAAGCAGTGGCAGAAGCAGTCAGTCAGTGCGTAGTGTTGTCAGTAAAACAACACTACATGGCCATATGTAGAATCTGTGGGAAGGTGAAGCGTGGCCAGTGTGCCAATGTTGGTACTAGGGCTGAAACGATTACTCGATTGAATTGAGTAATTCGACACAAAAAAATTCTCAATGCAAATTTTATGCATTGAGGGTTCGTTACCCACTGGCAGGCACCACACAGCGCTTTCTTCCTGACACATCGTGAGGTCATAGAGCACATAAGCATGATGCACAGAGAAGAAGATGGAGGAGCCAACTTTGTATAAAAAAATGGGAAAAGTTGTCTTTTGCCAATATATTTCTCTCACCCAGCATGGGTATATGTAAAATGACACCCCAAAACACATTGCCCAGATTCTCCTGAGTACGGCGATACCAGATGTGTGACACATTTTTGATGCCAAGGTGGGCAAAGGGGCACATATTCCAAAGTGCACCTTTCAGATTTCACCGGTCATTTTTTACAGATTTTGATTGCAAAGTACTTCTCACACATATGGGCCCCTAAATTGCCAGGGCAGTATAACTACCCCACAAGTGACCCCATTTTGGAAAGAAGACACCCCAAGGTATTCCGTGAGGGGCATGGCGAGTTCCTAGAATTTTTTATTTTTTGTCGCAAGTTAGTGGAATATGAGACTTTGTAAGGAAAAAAGAGAAAAAAAAAAATCATCATTTTCCGCTAACTTGTGACAAAAAATAAAAAATTCTAGGAACTCGCCATGCCCCTCACGGAATACCTTGGGGTGTCTTCTTTCCAAAATGGGGTCACTTGTGGCGTAGTTATACTGCCCTGGCAATTTAGGGGCCCAAATGTGTGAGAAGTACCTTGCAATCAAAATGTGTAAAAAATGGCCTGCAAAATCTGAAATGTGCACTTTGGAATATGTGCCCCTTTGCCCACCTTGGCTGCAAAAAAGTGTCACACATCTGGTATCGCCGTACTCAGGAGAAGTTGGGGAATGTGTTTTGGGGTGTCATTTTACATATACCCATGCTGGATGAGAGAAATATCTTGGCAAAAGACAACTTTTCCCATTTTTTTATACAAAGTTGGCAATTGACCAAGATATTTTTCTCACCCAGCATGGGTATATGTAAAATGACACCCCAAAACACATTCCCCAACTTCTCCTGAGTACGGCGATACCAGATGTGTGACACTTTTTTGCTGCCAAGGTGGGCAAAGGGGCACATATTCCAAAGTGCACCTTTTGGATTTCACCGGTCATTTTTTACACATTTTGATTGCAAAGTTCTTCTCACACATTTGGGCCCCTAAATTGCCAGGGCAGTATAACTACCCCACAAGTGACCCCATTTTGGAAAGAAGACACCCCAAGGTATTCTGTGAGGGGCATGGTGAGTTCCTAGAATTTTTTATTTTTTGTCGCAAGTTAGTGGAATATGAGACTTTGTAAGAAAAAAAAAAAAAAATAAATCATCATCATTTTCCGCTAACTTGTGACAAAAAATAAAAAGTTCTATGAACTCACTATGCCCATCAGCGAATACCTTAGGGTGTCTACTTTCCGAAATGGGGTCATTTGTGGGGGTTTTCTACTGTTTGGGCATTGTAGAACCTCAGGAATCATGACAGGTGCTCAGAAAGTCAGAGCTGCTTCAAAAGGCGGAAATTCACATTTTTGTACCATAGTTTGTAAACGCTATAACTTTTACCCAAACCATTTTTTTTTGCCCAAACATTTTTTTTTATCAAAGACATGTAGAACAATAAATTTGGCGACAAATTTATATATGGATGTCGTTTTTTTTGCAAAATTTTACAGCTGAAAGTGAAAAATGTCATTTTTTTGCAAAAAAATCGTTACATTTTGATTAATAACAAAAAAAGTAAAAATGTCAGCAGCAATAAAATACCACCAAATGAAAGCTCCATTAGTGAGAAGAAAAGGAGGTAAAATTCATTTGGGTGGTAAGTTGCATGACCGAGCGATAAACGGTGAAAGGAGTGTAGTGCCGAAGTGTAAAAAGTGCTCTGGTCATGAAGGGGGTTTCACCTAGCGGGGCTGAAGTGGATATAGACTCCCGGATCACCCCCCTGTCATTGATCACCCCCCTGGTAAGGCTCCATTCAGACGTCCGTATAATTTTTACGGATCCATGGATCGGATCCGCAAAACACATGCGGACGTCTGAATGGAGCCTTACAGGGGGGTGATCAATGACAGGGGGGTGATCAATGACAGGGGGGTGATCACCCATATAGACTCCCTGATCACCCCCCTGTCATTGATCACCCCCCTGTAAGGCTCCATTCAGACGTCCGTATGATTTTTACGGATACATGGATCGGATCCGCAAAACACATGCGGACGTCTGAATGGAGCCTTACAGGGGGGTTATCAATGACAGGGGGTGATCAGGGTGATCACCCCCCTGTCACTGATCACCCCCCCCTGTAAGGCTCCATTCAGACGTCCGTATGATTTTTACGGATCCATGGATACATGGATCGGATCCGCAAAACACATGCGGACGTCTGAATGGAGCCTTACAGGGGGGTTATCAATGACAGGGGGTGATCAGGGTGATCACCCCCCTGTCACTGATCACCCCCCCTGTAAGGCTCCATTCAGACGTCCGTATGATTTTTACGGATCCATGGATACATGGATCGGATCCGCAAAACACATGCGGAGGTCTGAATGGAGCCTTACAGGGGGGTTATCAATGACAGGGGGTGATCAGGGTGATCACCCCCCTGTCACTGATCACCCCCCTGTAAGGCTCCATTCAGACGTCCGTATGATTTTTACGGATCCATGGATACATGGATCGGATCCGCAAAACACATGCGGACGTCTGAATGGAGCCTTACAGGGGGGTTATCAATGACAGGGGGTGATCAGGGTGATCACCCCCCTGTCACTGATCACCCCCCCTGTAAGGCTCCATTCAGACGTCCGTATGATTTTTACGGATCCATGGATACATGGATCGGATCCGCAAAACACATGCGGACGTCTGAATGGAGCCTTACAGGGGGGTGATCAATGACAGGGGGATGATCAGGGAGTGTATATGGGTGATCACCCGCCTGTCATTGATCACCCCCCTGTAAGGCTCCATTCAGACGTCCGCATGTGTTTTGCGGATCCGATCCATGTATCCATGGATCCGTAAAAATCATGCGGACGTCTGAATGGAGCCTTACAGGGGGGTGATCAATGACAGGGGGGTGATCAATGACAGGGGGTGATCAGGGAGTGTATATGGGTGATCACCCGCCTGTCATTGATCACCCCCCTGTCAGGCTCCATTCAGACGTCCGCGTGTGTTTTGCGGATCCGATCCATGTATCCATGGATCCGTAAAAATCATGCGGACGTCTGAATGGAGCCTTACAGGGGGGTGATCAATGACAGGGGGTGATCAGGGAGTGTATATGGGTGATCACCCACCTGTCATTGATCACCCCCCTGTAAGGCTCCATTCAGACGTCCGCATGTGTTTTGCGGATCCGATCCATGTATCCATGGATCCGTAAAAATCATGCGGACGTCTGAATGGAGCCTGACAGGGGGGTGATCAATGACAGGGGGTGATCAGGGAGTGTATATGGGTGATCACCCGCCTGTCATTGATCACCCCCCTGTAAGGCTCCATTCAGACGTCCGCATGTGTTTTGCGGATCCGATCCATGTATCCATGGATCCGTAAAAATCATACGGACGTCTGAATGGAGCCTTACAGGGGGGTGATCAATGACAGGGGAGTGATCAATGACAGGGGGTGATCAGGGAGTGTATATGGGTGATCACCCGCCTGTCATTGATCACCCCCCTGTAAGGCTCCATTCAGACGTCCGCATGTGTTTTGCGGATCCGATCCATGTATCCGTGGATCCGTAAAAATCATACGGACGTCTGAACGGAGCCTGACAGGGGGGGTGATCAATGACAGGGGGGGTGATCAATGACAGGGGGGTGATCAGGGAGTTTATATGGGGTGATCATGGGTGATCAGGGGTTCATAAAGGGTTAATAAGTGACGGGGGGGTGTAGTGTAGTGTAGTGTTTGGTGCGACTTTACTGACCTACCTGTGTCCTCTAGTGGTCGATCCTAACAAAAGGGACCACCAGAGGACCAGGTAGCAGGTATATTAGACGCTGTTATCAAAACAGCGTCTAATATACCTGTTAGGGGTTAAAAAAATCAGATCTCCAGCCTGCCAGCGAACGATCGCCGCTGGCATGCTGGAGATCCACTCGCTTACCTTCCGTTCCTGTGAGCGCGCGCGCCTGTGTGCGCGCGTTCACAGGAAATCTCGGCTCTCGCGGGAGGACGCGTATATGCGTCCACCCAGAAGAGCAGGGCCGCCGGCAGGACGCAATCCTGCGTACGGCGGTCCTGGAGTGGTTAACATTGGTGGCAGTGTGCGGCCTCCCCTGAGGGGTTAATTGTACGGATCACAGCCCCCTGTAAGGGATCGGGTGCTGCCAGGCAGCAGGGGGCAGTCATGTACACAGTTCGTTGTATATTCTAACTAGAAGCGTCTCCATCACCATGGGAACGCCTCTGTGTTAGAATATACTGTCGGATCTGAGTTTTCACGTATGTATGAAAGTAACCTAAGGCCACGGACTAGGATGCCAATCTTGTGTGCATCCGTGTTCTTTCACGGACCCATTGACTTGAATGGGTCCGTGAACCGTTGTCCGTCAAAAAAATAGGACAGGTCATATTTTTTTGACGGACAGGATACACGGATCACGGTCTCGGCTGCAAAACGGTGCATTTTCTGATTTTTTCATGGACCCATTGAAAGTCAAGGGGTCCGTGAAAAAAAATGGAAAACGGCACAACGGCCACGGATGCGCACAACGGTCGTGTGCATGAGGCCTAAAAGAGAGGTTTACCTCGGGACCTGTACTAGTCCAACCTGATGTCTCCCAGCCTTTCATTGTTGAAGTCGATGCGTCAGAGGTGGGAGTGGGGGCTGTGCTGTCTCAGGGTCCATCTCCTGGCAAATGGCGTCCTTGTGCTTTCTTTTCTAAAAAACTATCTGCAGCAGAAAAGAACTATGATATTGGCAATAGGGAACTATTAGCTATTAAACTAGCGTTTGAAGAATAGCGTCACTTTTTAGAGGGGGCAATCCACCCCGTCACTGATTACGGACCAAAAAAACCTTCTGTACCTCGAATCAGCTAAGCGTCTCACCCCTAGACAAGCTAGGTGGTTGCTATTTTTTTCCAGGTTTAACTTTGTTATTGAGCGGAAGTCCCAATGGACAGTGTGAAGCAATGCTAATGCCAGAACGTACCTGAAGTCATGGTGGTAGATGGACTGTCGGACCCTGAGCGCGTAACCTCGACGCGCGTTTCACCTTACAGCTTCGTCAGGAGGTACTAGATTATGTGCAAGCAGGGTATATATAGAACAAAATGGGAGTGGGTGGGTAGGGAGAAATTACCTCCATATGAAGCACCTGCGGTCCACATGCTCGGGCGCGGAAAACTCCATGATGCAAGACGTCATCTCTCGGCGTGGCACTTGCAGACGTAACGGAGCGCGTCGAGATGGCGCCGTGTAGTGCATGCATAGTCCGCGACCCAGTGGAACGCAGGTGACCCGCAACTCACAATGGATGAACGGAGGGCCAACGAGCGTCATAATCACATGAGTGGCAATGACGCTGTTCCGGAATCCACACTACATATTCCATATTGAGTCCCATATATGATAACATGGGCATGGAACCAGCAAAAGTACTCACAGTGGCGTGAAAAAGTATATAATGAATACAATATAGTATATACTATGTGTATATGTGTGTGTGGGACAGAGCATATTCCTATGCAAATGATTGCTCTGGCCCACCCACACAAGAAAAAGTGAAAAGACAAAAAGAAGAGACGTATATCAAGGGTCCATAAAATTGGAACCAAAGTGCCATATATTAGGGGTCCATATAATTGGAACCAAAGTGCATAGTTGCATGGTGAAATAAAGCATTATATATAAGGACATAATTTTTTATTTATGAAAAAATATACTATAAAAAGTGATAGATAAAAAATAAAAGATAAAAAATAAATAAATAAATACATAGAAAATAAATCAATAAATGCATGCCCAATACATTATATGTCGTAAATGCAAGAAAATCAAGTATCACGTACATAATTAAATAGCCATGATTAGAATAGCCAAATTGACAGTACAGTATATAATAGCCATGATTGAAATAGTAGTCCAGTACACAATATATATAAATGAGTTACATGATTAAGGACTAATCCGTATAAAATGGATGACGTTACTTATATAACTGTTCATCAAAACATAATAATTCCGAGCTCATCCTATCTTCATTATCAAAAAATATATGGGCATACAAGATTTATTATACATAAACAAAAAGTGACCATCAGTGAATACAAGGAATTTTCTCTGGTGAGTAGATGAACTAAATACGCTGGTATTGATAAGGGCCACCAAATTGGCCCCTCAGGGATGGCTAAGCAAAAAAAGGACCGAGATATGGGGTGGGAGCACCAGAGGCGGCACCACGGGCGGCAATGGCCGCCAGTGGGGTCGACCCAGGAACTCCCAGCTCATGGCTATTATATACTGTACTGTCAATTTGGCTATTCTAATCATGGCTATTTAATTATGTACGTGATACTTGATTTTCTTGCATTTACGACATATAATGTATTGGGCATGCATTTATTGATTTATTTTCTATGTATTTATTTATTTATTTATTTTTTATCTTTTATTTTTTATCTATCACTTTTTATAGTATATTTTTTCATATATAAAAAATTATGTCCTTATATATAATGCTTTATTTCACCATGCAACTATGCACTTTGGTTCCAATTTTATGGACCCTTGATATACGTCTCTTCTTTTTGTCTTTTCACTTTTTCTTGTGTGGGTGGGCCAGAGCAATCATTTGCATAGGAATATGCTCTGTCCCACACACACATATACACATAGTATATACTATATTGTATTCATTATATACTTTTTCATGCCACTGTGAGTACTTTTGCTGGTTCCAGGCCCATGTTATCATATATGGGACTCAATATGGAATATGTAGTGTGGATTCCGGAACAGCGTCATTGCCACTCATGTGATTATGACGCTCGTTGGCTCTCCGTTCATCCATTGTGAGTTGCGGGTCACCTGCGTTCCACTGGGTCGCGGACTACGCATGCGCTACACGGCGCCATCTCGACGCGCTCCGTTACGTCTGCAAGTGCCGCGCATGCGCGGTGAGCAGATGTGGACGCGCCGAGAGATGACGTCTTGCATCATGGAGTTTTCCGCGCCCGAGCATGTGGACCGCAGGTGCTTCATATGGAGGTAATTTCTCCCTACCCACCCACTCCCATTTTGTTCTATATATACCCTGCTTGCACATAATCTAGTACCTCCTGACGAAGCCGTAAGGTGAAACGCGCATCGAGGTTACGCGCTCAGGGTCCGACAGTCCATCTACCACCATGTCTTCAGGTACGTTCTGGCATTAGCATTGCTTCACACTGTCCATTGGGACTTCCGCTCATATCCATAGTGAGTCCCTAATATATTTGTTGTGCATACTGTCACCATCTTCTTCCTGACTGAGATACTGACTCTTATATCGAGTACTTGTTATCATTACGGTCGGTTTAGATATTTATGCATTGTGTCATGTGTGAGAAAGCTCATGGTTCACCGGGTATGGTCACTTGCACAATTTGTGCATAGTTTTACTGCGGTGACCTTGCTGCTTGGCCATCCTGGTTATCCCTGAGCTTTCATTATTCTCATGGATTGTACCTTTCTGTGTGTTATATCTCACAGACATATTGGTGTTTTTTGGCGTCAGTGACCCTGCGCTTCTCCGTATCTTTGTATGTCATCCTGTAGTTTCCATATCCTTTATACTTTATAATAAACTTATATTTTTATACATCATCTCCACTTGTTTGTTTGGGTTTACCTTGTATGTTTTACGAGTGGTAATTGTAGCTGTCTAGTTGACAGGTGGCCTTTTGTAGGTTAATATTAACTTTGTTATTACCTATCGTCCTGGGGCAAAAAATACCAAGGCTGATGCATTATCTCGTTGTTTTCCTGGAGGGGGTAATGTGAGTGATACGGTATCCATTCTACAAAGAGGAGTGGTTGTCTCTGCGGTACACTCTGCTCTGGAGGGGAAGGTGTTAAAAGCCCAGGGGGATGACCCGGTCTCTTGCCCCTCAGAGAAATTGTTTGTACCGTTGAACCTGCGTTTCGAATTATTAAAGGAACATCATAATTCGGCACTTGCTGGGCACCCGGGTAGTAAAGCAACCTTGGAGCTATTGTCTCATTGTTTTAGGTGGCCAAGGTTGAGTCAGGATGTAATGGATTTTGTGTCTTCTTGTTCCACTTGAGCGCGCGCGACCATACACGTCCTGCAGGGTCTTTATTGCCACTTGTCATTCCCAATAGGCCATGGACACATCTGTCAATGGATTTTATCACTGACTTACCTTTGTCTGCGGGTAAAACAGTTATTTTGGTAGTAGTGGACAGGTTTAGCAAAATGGTACACTTCATTGCGTTACCCGCACTACCTAATGCTAAGACTCTTGCTCAGGTATTCATCAGTGAAATCGTGAAGCTTCACGGGGTCCCTTCCGATGTTGTTTCGGATCGGGGTACCCAGTTTATTTCTAAATTTTGGAAAGCTTTTTGTTCTCGTTTGGGGGTACACTTGTCATTTTCCTCAGCTTTCCATCCTCAGTTGAATGGACAGACTGAGCATACCAACCAAAACCTTGAGACATATCTAAGATGTTTTGTGTCTGAAAACCAAGAGTTGTGGTCATCATATTTACCGTTAGCTGAGTTTGCCATAAATAATCGTCGTCAGGAATCCACTGGCAAGTCACCATTTCTTGGTGCATATGGTTTTCATCCCCAATTCTGTACTTTCAAAGAGGGGGGGTCTTCTGGGGTTCCCGAAGAGGAACGGTTTTCGTCAGTTCTTTCATCGGTATGGCAGAAGGTGCAAGCTAACTTGAAAAATATGGGAGGTAAATACAAATTCATGGCTGATAAGAGACGGTCGCCAGGTCCGGACCTAGGAGTGAATGACTGTGTGGTTGTCTACTAGAAATATTAAATTAAAGGTTCCCTCTTGGAAACTGAGTCCTAGGTTCATTGGCCCTTACAAAATTGTAGCCATCATTAACCCCGTGGCTTTTCGCCTGGAGCTACCTCAGACTTTTAAAATCCATAACGTCTTTCATAAGTCGTTACTTAAGAAATATGTTCCACCTCTAGAACCGTCACCGCTGCCACCCCCTCCTGTTGTTGTTAATGGTAATCTAGAGTTTCAGATATCCAAAATTGTTAATTCTCGTTGGGTCCTCCGCTCTATTTAATATCTGGTGAATTGGAGAGGTTACGGTCCCGAGGAAAGAATGTGGGTTCCTGCGTCTGAGGTAAACGCCGACAGGCTAGTTCGGGCTTTTCATGCCTCTCATCCTGAGAGACCTGGTCCTGAGTGTCTGGAGGCCCCTCGTAGAGAGGGGGGTACTGTCACGAGGGTGTCAAGAACTACGCCTGACTCCGTTACACCCGGGGTCAGGAAGTCGCAGCGTGTGGCTGCGCGCTCTATGTAGAAAGATAGGGCTGTTTCTTTATTGTAGCTTTCTGGGTTTGCTTTGCAACCCTTTTTGGCTCACTCAGGGATCCGTAGCTCCTTCTCCTCAGCTGTTCCTTGTCCAGCACTCCCAACCTCCTTATATTCCCCTCTCTAACTTCTCTGGTTGCCAGATATAGAGCTTCCTGCCTGGACTTCTATACTGACCCACTGGAGCTGTGTTGCTGCGTTCCCTGGTTGTTGTTCCAGAACGTTACCCTCCGGATCCCTGTTTGTCTGTATTGTCTGTCCTCTCCTTGGGTTTTTCCTCTTAGTGTCAGTGGTGCGGACTAGTGATCCCACCACTAGTTCACTATATAGGGCTCATCTTAGGGAAAGCCAGGGTTTAGGCACGTGATCGGCGTACGGGTGAGGAACCCGTCTAGGGACGTCAGGGCAGTCAGGTGCCAGCCGCAAGGTGAGTCAGGGGTCACCACCTTTCCCTCTCCCTTGGGCAGGGCCTTCCCTTTTCCCTCCCTTTGCGTGACGCCGGTCATTACAGGAATTTACTTTTACATTCTGCATTTCATCTGACAGTTTATTTTCCTCAGTGAATACAGTGGAGGAAAAAATATTTAATAGCTTTGCTTTCTCCTCGTTGCTTTCTGCAACTCCCCCCTCATTGCTCTGTAGAGGGCCGACACCTTCAGATTTATACTTTTTACCATTTATTAGGGATGAGCGCCCCAGAACTGTATAGTTCAGGTTCGTACCGAATTTTGGGGTGTTCGTGACACGGACCCAAACCCGAACATTTACCCAAAAATTTGGGTTTGTTGTTCGGCGATTTCTATGGCGCATTTTTGATAGCCTGCAAAGCAGCCAATCAACAAGCGTCATACTACTTGCTCCAAGAGGCCATCATCACAGCCATGCCTACTATTGGCGTGGCTGTGATTGGCCAGTGCAGCATGTGACCCAGCCTCTATTTAAGCTGGAGTCACGTAGCGCCGCACGTCACTCTGCTCTGATTAGTGTAGGGAGAGGATGCAGCTGCTGTTAGGGCAAGATTAGGCAGGGATTAACTCAGCAAAACCACTTAATGAAGTGATCGATCTACAGCTGTGAATCATTAAACTTCTGCTAGTTAATTGCTCACTGTTTTTACGCTGCCCAGAACGTTTTTCTGTCACTTTTTTCTGGGGTGATTGGCGGCCATTTTGTGTCTTGTGGTGCGCCAGCAAAGCTGCCACTAAGTCCATTTAACCATTAATAGTATTTTTTTTTTTTTTTTTTTTTGCTATATCCTACATCAGGGGCTTAGCTGTGCTTATTGTTACCCCTAGAAACTCAGGATAGAATTTTCTATATTCTATTGAGGGGTGAAATTCACTTGCAAAAATAGCAATCCCCTAAATCTGGTGTTCCAGCTGTGGCTAGCCAAGTGTAATACTGTCTGCTGTCTGGCAAAGTATATATTTTTTTCTGGGGTGAAATTCAATTGCCAAAATAGCATTACCCTAAATCTGGTGTTCCAGCTGTGACAGGACAAGTTTTATAGTGTCCGTCAAAGCATAGTATTTGTTTTGGGTTGAAATTCAATTGTCAAAATAGAAATACCCTAAATCAGTGGTTTCTGCTGTTGCAGGCCAAGTGTAAATCTGTCCGTAAAAGTGTATATTACACTCAGCGTGCATCTCCAAGTGAATTTTTTTCCGTAAAAGGGTATATTACGCAAAGTGTTAAATTACAATTGCTGAAAGCATAATCCTTTAAATTTGCACGCACTATTGTGCATCTCATAGTGTATTTCTGTCCGTAAATGGGTATATTACACTCAAGGTGTAAATACAAGTGCTGATAGGGTCATCCTCAATAACTTCACACGCTATCGTGCATCTCCAAGTGTAATTCTTTCCGTTAAAGGGTATATTACAATAAGTGTTAAAATACAAGTGCTCAAATCATAATCCTATATTTTTCAGACGCTACTGTGAATCTCCAAGTGTAATTCTGTCCGTAAAAGGATACCTTTCATCCAGGGCCTAAATACTAGGCCTATAATTGATATTCCCCTAAATCTGTGGTTACTGCTGTGCCTGTATTAGTGTAATATGGTACCTAAATAGATAGCCAGATAGTGTTAGGTGCCTGTAAAAAAGGCCTGGATTTGAATTTAATACGTTGGGCCAAATAATATTTTTCTTATTGTGGTGAACGGTAACAATGAGGAAAACATCTAGTAAGGGACGCTGACATGGTCGTGGTGGTGTTAGTGGACCCTTGGGTGCTGGGAGAGGACGTAGCCGTTCTGCCATAGCCACACGTCCTAGTGAACCAACTACCTCAGGTCCCAGTACCTGCCAGAATTTACAGCGATATTTGGTGGGGCCCAATGCCGTTCTAAGGATGGTAAGGCCTGAGCAGGTACAGGCATTAGTCAATTGGGTTGCCGACAGTGGATCCAGCACATTCACAACATTATCTCCCACCCAGTCTTCTGCAGAAAGCGCACAGATGGTGCCTGAAAACCAATCCCATCAGTCTGTCACATCACCCCCATGCATATCAGGGAAACTGTCTGAGCCTCAAGTTATGCAGCAGTCTCTTATGCTGTTTGAAGACTCTGCTGGCAGGGTTTCCCAAGGACATCCACCTAGCCCTTCCCCAGCGGTGGAAGACATAGAATGCACTGACGCACAACCTCTTATATTTCCTGATGATGAGGACATGGGAATACCACCTCAGCACGTCTATGATGATGACGAAACACAGGTGCCAACTGCTGCGTCTTTCTGCAGTGTGCAGACTGAACAGGAGGTCAGGGAGGAAGACTGGGTGGAAGACGATGCAGGGGACAATGAGGTCCTAGAGCCCGAATGGAATGAAGGTTGTGCCACTGACTTTCAGAGTTCAGAGGAAGAGGCAGTGGTGAGACCGAGCCAACAGCGTAGCAAAAGAGGGAGCAGGGGACAAAAGCAGAACACCCGCCGCCAAGAGAGTTTGCCTGCTACTGGCCACCGCCACCTGGGACCGAGCACCCCAAACATTTGAGAGAAAGTGTAAATTCCCACCTAGCCACCCTCGATCCCTGGCCCTGAATGCCAGCATTTCTAAACTACTGGCCTATGAAATACTGTCATTCAGGCTGGTGTACACAGACAGCTTCAAACAGCTCACGTCGAGTGGTTGCTGCCGGTGATCCTCAAGCCCGGCCTGGTGGTGTGCAATAATGGGCGAAATCTTGTCGGAGCTCTGGAACTAGCCGGTTTAACGCACATCCCTTGCCTGGCGCATGTGCTGAATTTGGTGGTGCAGAAGTTAATTCACAACTACCCCGACATGTCAGAGCTGCTGCATAAAGTGCGGGCCGTCTGTGCGCGCTTCCGGCATTCACATCCTGCTGCTGCTCGCCTGTCTGTGCTACAGCGTAACTTCGGCCTTCCCGCTCACCGCCTCATATGCGACGTGCCCACCAGGTGGAACTTCACCTTGCACATGCTGGACAGACTGTGCGAGCAGCAGGCCATAGTGAAGTTTCAGCTGCAGCACGCACGGGTCAGTTGCACTGCGGAACAGCACTACTTCACCACCAATGACTGGGCCTCCATGCGAGACCTGTGTGCCCTGTTGCTCTGTTTCGAGTACTCCACCAACATGGCCAGTGGCGATGACGCCGTTATCAGCGTTACAATACCACTTCTATGTCTCCTTGAGAAAACACTTAGGTCGATGATGGTAGAGGAGGTGGCCCAGGAGGAGGAAGAAGAGGGGTCATTTTTAGCACTTTCAGGACAGTCTCTTAGAAGTGACTCAGAGGGAGTTTTTTTGCAACAGCAGAGGTCAGGTACAAATGTGGCCAGCCAGGGCCCACTACTGGAGGACGAGGAGGACGAGGATGAGGAGGAGGTGGAGGAGGATGAGGATGAAGCATGTTCACAGCGGGGTGGCACCCAACGCAGCTCGGGCCCATCACTGGTGCGTGGCTGGGGGGAAACGCATGATGATGACGATACGCCTCCCACAGAGGACAGCTTGTCCTTCCCTCTGGGCAGCCTGGCACACATGACAGCAGAGTTGCCCACATCTTAACGTGTGTGGACTACTGGGTTGCCACCCTGCTGGATCCCCGGTACAAAGACAATGTGCCCACCTTACTTCTGCACTGGAGCATGATAGGAAGATGTGCAAGTACAAGCACACGTTGGTAGACGCGCTACTGAGAGCATTCCCAAATGTCACAGGCGAACAAGTGGAAGCCCAAGGCGAAAGCAGAGGAGGAGCAAGAGGTCGCCAATGCAGCTGTGTCATGGCCAGTTCCTCTGAGGGCAGGGTTAGCATGGCAGAGATGTGGAAAAGTTTTGTCACCACGCCACAGCTAACTGCACCACCACCTGATACGGAACGTGTTAGCAGGAGGCAACATTTCACTAACATGTTGGAACAGTACGTGTGCACACCCCTCCACGTACTGACTGATTGTTCGGCCCCATTCAACTTCTGGGTCTCCAAATTGTCCACGTGGCCAGAGCTAGCCTTTTATGCCTTGGAGGTGCTGGCCTGCCTGGCGGCCAGCGTTTTGTCTGAACGTGTATCCAGCACAGCAGGGGGTGTCATTACCGACAAACGCAGCCGCCTGTCTACAGCTAATGTGGACAAGCTGACATTCATAAAAATGAACCAGGCATGAATCCCACAGGACCTGTCCATCCCTTGTGCAGATTAGACATTTATAACTACCTCCCCTTAGCCATATATTCTTGTACTCCAGGGCACTTCTTCATTCAATCCTCTTTTTTTAATTTTACCATTATATTGCGGGTCAACCCAAAGTTGAATGAACCTCTCCTCCGTCTGGGTGCCAGGGGCCTAAATATCGTAAACTGGCCTGTTCCAATGGTGGGTGACATGAAGCCTGATTCTCTGCTATGGGACCTATCTCCTCTGTCTGGGTGCCGGGGCCTAAAAATATCTGACACTGGCCTGTTCCAGTGGTGGGTGACATGAAGCCTGATTCTCTGCTATGGGACCTCTCTCCTCTGTCTGGGTGTCGGGGCCTAAATATCTGACAGTGGCCTGTTCCAGTGGTGGGTGACATGAAGCCTGATTCTCTGCTATGACATAAAGCCTGATTCTCTGCTATGCGATCTCTCTCCTCTGTCTGGGTGCCGGGGCCTAAAAATATCTGACAGTGGCCTGTTCCAGTGGTGGGTGGCATGAAGCCTGATTATCTGCTATGTGATAATTAATTTCCCTATCCACATTTGTTTGCAGGGGATTTACCTACATTTTGCTGTTTTTTGCAGCCCTCTAGGCCCTTTTCTGGGCTATTTTACAGCTTTTTTAGTGCTGAAAAGTAATTGAAGAGCATTTTAGAGTTAGTTTTGCTCTCTTTGGTAATTAATCTCTCGGTCTTAGTTTTTTACATATTCTATTTTTTTCCTTATAGTTTTTCAGTGCTCCCTCGACACCCTCCTGTTTTAGTGATTTAAATGCTTTTTATTTTGTCATTTATTGCCTTCTTTTAAGTTCTATTTATCCACATTGGTGTTACGCTGAGCGCTCCGGGTCCCCTGCTGGCCGCGGAGCACTCACAGCGTATGCCCCCAGGCAGCACTCCAGTGTCTCGGCGTGTCCGTCCTCGCTCTCTAGGGCGCGCGTGCGCCGGGACTCTTAAATTCAAAGGGCCAGTGCACCAGTGATTGGTGCCTGGTCCAAAAGGGATATTAAGGGTTAAGGTTTGTGAGAGGCAGTGCTGACTTAATTAGGCTGCACCTGTGCACTGCCCATTTATACCTTCTCCTCCCACAGCTTCCTGCCGGATCTTTGTGCCTTGTGCCTCAGAGAAAGCGTTCCACAGTGTTTGTTTGCCTTGCCTGTTGCCGAAACCGTTGCTACCGTCTACTCGCCTTAGAACCTTTGCCGCCTGCCCTGACCTCTGCTACGTCCGACTACGCTCTTGCCTTCTCCCTGTGTACCACGCCTTATCAGCTGCCAGAGAGGTCGAGTTGTTACTAGGGGACACGACCTGGTAGTTACTGCCGCAGCAAATCCATCCCGCCTTGCGGCGGGCTCTGGTGAAGACCAGTAACTGCTTAGAACCGGTCCTTTAGTACAACCCGCGCCATCGCCTCTCTGGTCCAGAGGATCCACTACCTGTCCTGCCGGTACGTGACAGTAAGATCTGGCCATGGATCCCGCTGATGTTCCCCTGCCAAGCCTAGCGGACCTCACCACTATTGTGGCCCAGCAGGGTCAACAGCTGGCCCAGCTGACCGCCATGTTGCAGCAGCTCCTGCCTTCTCAGCAACAGCCAGCTCCTCCGTCTGCTCCTGCTGCGTCACCTCCGCCTGCAGTTGCCACCGGTTCCAGAATCCGTTTGTCCCTACCAGACAAATATGACGGAGATCCTAAGCAGTGCCGTGGGTTCTTGTCGCAGTGCTCTCTCCACCTCGAGCTTCTGTCCGACCAGTTTCCTTCTGAGCGAGCCAAGGTAGCCTTTATTCTCAGTTTGCTGTCCGGGAAGGCCCTGGCCTGGGCTACACCACTATGGGACCGCGCAGATCCTGCCACCGCTTCCGTCCAGAGCTTCTGCCTAGAGTTCCGGAATGTTTTTGAGGAGCCTGCCCGGGTTACCTCCGCAGAGACTGCCTTACTAAATTTGACCCAAGGAGGTTCTTCCGTGGGTGACTATGCCATTCAGTTCCGCACCCTGGCCTCTGAGCTGAACTGGAACAATGAAGCCCTTTGCGCCACCTTCAAGAAGGGACTTAATAGTGAAGTAAAGGACGTTCTGGCTGCACGTGAGCTTCCTTCCACTCTTAGTGACCTCATCTTGCTGGCCACTAGGATAGACAAACGTTTCGCCGAAAGACAAGAGGAACTCCTCCTTGAAAAGGAAAAAGCTCGTCCTAGACGCTTTCCTCGTCTGGCTCCCGTTTTTCTGCGTCCACCTCAACCCGCTACTGGGCTTTCCGCCGTGGAAGCCATGCAGGTGGATCGGTCACGCCTGACTCCGCAAGAACGAAGCCGCCGCAGAAACGAGAACCTGTGTCTGTACTGTGCCAGTACCGAGCACTTCCTTAGAGATTGTCCTCTCCGTCCACCGCGTTCGGGAAACGCTCGCACCTAGTAAACGTGGGAGAGGCGTTGCTAGGTGTGGATTCTTCCTCTCCACGTCTCATCATACCCGTGCAGTTGATCATCTCTTCCAAGTCCTCTTTCTCCGCAGCCGCCTTCTTGGATTCCGGTTCAGCTGGCAACTTCATTCACGCCTCCTTGGTTGATAAGTACCGTATTCCAGTAATCCGTCTACCCAAGCCGTTTTTCATCTCTACTGTTAACGGTGAGAGACTCTCTGCCACCGTACAGTTCCGTACCCAGCCTCTGCAGATGGACATCGGAATATTTCATACCGAGACTATAGAGTTCTTTGTCCTTCCCTTCTGTTCCTCCGAACTCCTCCTGGGTCTGCCGTGGCTTCAACGTCATAGTCCTGTCCTGAATTGGTCCACCGGTGAGATCCTGCGTTGGGGTTCCTCCTGTTCGGACCGCTGTCTCAAGCCTGCTCTGGTCAAACAGAACCCGCAAGTTTCTCCGCCTTCTGGGCTGCCCAAGCCATACCATTCCTTCGCGGATGTCTTCTGCAAGAAACAAGCTGAGGTCCTTCCTCCTCACCGATCCTATGATTGCCCGATCGACCTGATACCCGGTTCTACTCCACCTCGGGGCAGAATTTATCCTCTCTCACCTCCTGAGACTCTTGCCATGTCCGACTATATACGTGAGAACCTACAGAGAGGATTCATAAGAAAATCTTCTTCTCCTGCTGGGGCCGGTTTTTTCTTCGTGACAAAAAAAGACGGCTCCCTCCGCCCCTGCATTGACTACAGAGGTCTTAATAAAATTACCATCAAGAACCGTTACCCTCTGCCTCTAATCTCTGAGCTATTTGATCGTCTCCGAGGGGCTAAGATCTTCACAAAATTGGACCTTCGAGGGGCCTATAATCTGATCCGTATCCGGGAAGGAGACGAATGGAAGACCGCCTTTAACACAAGGGATGGCCATTTTGAGTATTTGGTGATGCCCTTCGGCCTCTGCAACGCACCTGCTGTCTTCCAGAAATTTGTCAATGATATTTTCAGGGACTTACTTTACACCTGCGTAGTCGTATACCTGGATGATATCCTGATCTTTTCCTCCAATTTGGATCAACACAGGGTCCACGTGCAACAAGTTCTTACTCGTCTTAGGAGAAATCGCCTGTACGCTAAACTTGAAAAATGTCTTTTTGAACGGACCTCCCTGCCTTTCCTGGGATACATTATCTCAGCCCAAGGACTTCAAATGGACCCAGCCAAGCTCTCAGCGGTTCTGGATTGGCCACGCCCCTCTGGTCTCCGAGCCATACAAAGATTTCTGGGCTTTGCGAATTACTACAGGCAATTCATCCCTCACTATTCCACTCTGGTAGCTCCTATCGTGGCCCTCACAAGAAAAGGAGCTAACCCCAAATCCTGGCCTTCCCAAGCCGAGGAAGCCTTCCAGTCCCTGAAATGCGCCTTTGCCTCTGCACCCGTTCTCTCTAGACCAGATTCCACCAAGCCTTTCTCTCTTGAAGTGGATGCCTCCTCGGTGGGAGCCGGAGCTGTCCTCACCCAGAAGTCTTCCCGGGGCAAGACTTCTACTTGTGGCTTCTTTTCTAAAACATTCTCTTCCGCAGAGAGAAACTACTCCATTGGGGACAGGGAACTGCTGGCTATTAAATTGGCACTGGAGGAATGGAGACATTTACTCGAGGGTGCCACACATCCTGTGTACATCTTCACGGACCACAAGAACCTGGCTTATCTCCAGTCTGCTCAGAGATTAAATCCCCGTCAGGCTCGTTGGTCTCTGTTCTTCGCCCGCTTTAATTTTGAGATCCATTTCCGTTCCGTTCTTGTAAGAACATTAGGGCAGATGCTCTGTCTCGCTCCTCTGATGTGGTGGGCGACGAGTTAACACCTCGATATATTATCCCTCCAGAACGCCTTATAACAGTCGCTCCCGTGGACCTGCGCCTTCTTCCTCCTGGCAAATCCTACGTACCCCCACGTCAGCGGCTGCGAATTCTCAAGTGGGGCCACGCCTCCCCTTTTGCCGGTCATCCAGGGGTGCAAAAGTCTCTCCAACTAATCTCCCAAAGGTACTGGTGGTCTTCTCTAGAGAAAGATGTCTCAGACTTCGTCCAGGCCTGTATGATTTGCGCCCGGGATAAATCGCCTCGCCAGAAACCAGCGGGTCTCCTCTTGCATCTACCCATTCCTGAAGTTCCCTGGTCTCACATCGCCATGGACTTTATTACAGATCTTCCCTCCTCCCATGGCAAGTCCGTTATTTGGGTCGTGGTGGATCGCTTTTCCAAGATGGCTCACTTTGTACCCCTGCCCGGTCTACCCTCTGCACCCATGTTGGCCAAACAATTTTTCCAACACATCTTCCGTCTCCATGGCCTTCCCAAACATATTGTCTCGGATCGTGGGGTACAATTCGTCTCCAAATTCTGGAGGGCTCTATGTGCTCAGCTCGGGATCAAATTGGACTTTTCTTCTTCATACCATCCTCAGTCTAACGGCCAAGTAGAACGGGTGAACCAAATTTTGGATGACTATCTGCGTCACTTTGTATCCTCACGCCATGACGACTGGGCTGATCTACTTCCCTGGGCGGAGTTCTCCTACAACTACAAACAATCCTCTGCCTCTAACAAGTCTCCTTTCTTTGTCGTTTTTGGCCGTCATCCTCTTCCACCTCTGCCGCAGTCTCCCACTCCTTCTTCTGTACCTGCCGTGGACAGTCTTGTACAGGATTTTTCCTCCATCTGGCGAGAAACCCACGCTGCGCTCCTCAAGGCTTCCGCCCGTATGAAGGTTCAAGCTGACAAGAGACGCAGATCTCCTCCGGAATTTCGCCCGGGTGACAAGGTGTGGCTCTCCTCTAGGTACATCCGATTTAGGGTCCCAAGTTACAAGTTGGGCCCTCGTTTCTTGGGACCCTATAAAATCAAGAGTCGTATCAATCAAGTTTCTTATCAGCTCCATCTTCCTCCCTCCCTCCGAATCCATAACTCCTTCCATGTCTCCCTTCTTAAACCTGCTGTCTTTAACCGTTTTTCTCCCAAGCTTGTTTCTCCCACCCCTGTCGCCGGTACCTCCGATATATTCTCTGTCAAGGAGATCTTGGCGACCAAGATCTCCCGGGGAAAAAGATTTTTTTTGGTCGACTGGGAGGGCTGCGGTCCTGAGGAGAGGTCATGGGAGCCGGAGGAGAACATCCTGGACCGCAGTCTCATCCGCAAGTTCTTCGGTACCAAAAAGAGAGGGAGACCAAGGGGGGGGGGGGTACTGTTACGCTGAGCGCTCCGGGTCCCCTGCTGGCCGCGGAGCACTCACAGCGTATGCCCCCAGGCAGCACTCCAGTGTCTCGGCGTGTCCGTCCTCGCTCTCTAGGGCGCGCGTGCGCCGGGACTCTTAGATTCAAAGGGCCAGTGCACCAGTGATTGGTGCCTGGTCCAAAAGGGATATTAAGGGTTAAGGTTTGTGAGAGGCAGTGCTGACTTAATTAGGCTGCACCTGTGCACTGCCCATTTATACCTTCTCCTCCCACAGCTTCCTGCCGGATCTTTGTGCCTTGTGCCTCAGAGAAAGCATTCCACAGTGTTTGTTTGCCTTGCCTGTTGCCGAAACCGTTGCTACCGTCTACTCGCCTTAGAACCTTTGCCGCCTGCCCTGACCTCTGCTACGTCCGACTACGCTCTTGCCTTCTCCCTGTGTACCACGCCTTATCAGCTGCCAGAGAGGTCGAGTTGTTACTAGGGGACACGACCTGGTAGTTACTGCCGCAGCAAATCCATCCCGCCTTGCGGCGGGCTCTGGTGAAGACCAGTAACTGCTTAGAACCGGTCCTTTAGTACAACCCGCGCCATCGCCTCTCTGGTCCAGAGGATCCACTACCTGTCCTGCCGGTACGTGACAATTGGTTTCTTCTTGTTCCTTAACCTTTTATTCCCATAAGGTATGTACCTCTCACAATTAGATTTTAGGTTTTTTTGATGACCAAAATGGGTTAATGTCACCCAACAATGAAACAGATGGATTTTAGAAATTTAGGTCCCTGTCACCTAGGCAGAGCAGGGTTTTTAAAAGGGAAAAATGGGTTAATGTCACCCAACAATGGAACAGACAAGTTTTATAAACATATTACCCGGTCTGCTATGCAGTGCAGGCAGCAAAGGTACATTATTGGCAAAGAAATGGGTTTTTTTCTCACACAAAATGAAACAGATGGATTTAACTACCAGAAATGCGCCACAGGGCAAAAAGGTACTTTATTGCTCCCAATAAAAAGATTTTTTTTAACCCTAAATAAAACAGATGGATTTAACTGAGATTATATTTCACTCTCACAAATGAAGCACAGTGGTTTTTAACATAATTTTTTTTTAATCTGTCACCCCTACAATGGAACAGATGGATTTGCTGAATTTATGTGCCTGCCTGTCACATGTGCAAGCCTCAGAGGTACTTTACACCTAAAAATGGGAATTTGATGCACAAAAATGTAGCAGCGGTATTTAATGCTTTTATTTGACTGACAGGAAGGCAGCGTAGCATAGGTCGCAAATGTACTTTATAGTAACACAAATTTGAATTTTTCATCTAAAAATCGAACTGCAGTATTTGGTGGTTTCATTGGACTGTCTGAAATACAGCACAGGGCAATTGCACCAAAAAAAGTTTTGTTTTTTTAACCCTAAATGAAACTTGGATTTAACTGAGATTATATTTCAATCTCACAAATTAAGTACAGGGTTTTTTACTTACAAAATTGTGGATATGTTACTCCCTATAATGGAACAGATGCATTTGCTAAATTTATGTGTCTGCGTGTCATATATCCAGTGCAGGCCTCAGAGGTACTTTACAAAAAAATTAAAAATATCTCACCCCACAATGGAAAAAAAATGGATTTAACTGATTATATTTCACTGTCAGAAATGCAGCACAGGGTTACTTTGCAGAAAAAAATGGGTATATGTCACCCCCTATATTCCTGAACTCACAGACGGTATTATTTGCCCTTACCCTGGCACATATGCAGTGGAGGTGCACTTAAAAAATGGGTATATGTTGGCCACTAAACTACAAGAACAGGATTAAATGATTGTCCCTGGCACATATGCAGTGCTATTGCACAAAATGGCCGCCGATGCCCACCTAACTAACAAACAAATTAAAACCTTTCTTTTCAGTCTCACTGGGCTCAGGGCAGGGTACAAAAATGTTGCATTGCACCCCCAAAACATAAAACACTGACTTCACACCAAGTGCAGATATCAGAGTCCTTCCTAATCTCTCCCTCACAGCAGCTGCATCCTCTCCCTACACTTGTAACAGCAGAGAGACGTGCGGCGCTACGTGACTCCAGCTTATATAGAGGCTGGGTCACATGCTACAACTGGCCAATCACAGCCATGCCATTAGTAGGCATGGCTGTGATGCGTTCTAAGGGCACACGAGTTAAACGTTTGTTGACTGGCAGCCTTTCAACAAGCGCCATTAAATTGCCGAACACCGAACTCGAACCTGAACTTTACAAAATGGTACAAAAAACCCTAAAGTTCGGTACGTACCCAAACTTTACAGTTTGGGTTCGCTTAACCGTAGAACAGAACTCTTTCAAAAATTTGTTGAACCGGACCCAAAACAAATTTTGAATGGTTTGCTCTTCTCTATTCTGTATTATGTCAACTGAGCATGCCATATATATATTTTTTGTCTGCTGTATTAATAGGATTAATGAGTTAAAGAACAAAAAACCCTCTGCTGCTGATGCGTAATATATTAGTACAGTGTGGCACTATAGAAGTGTGTAAGTGCCTTGGAGTTTGTACGAAACTGTGATACATTTTTGTGGACTTGAGCTCTAATGTCTAATAGATTTTGGAAACAGCTGTTATGTTTGACACACATTTTTGTTTTTTTTTGTTTCTATTTTTTCCCACTGTTTATATTTACATTTTTATTTTACACAAAAATCTATTCCTTTTGTGAGAATGTAAATTTCCAATTTCTATTGAGCATTTCTATTTCACTGCAATAAACATGTAAGTTTATATGTTGCATATCAAAGGCTTTATATATTCAGAGACTTTTTCTAATCTAATAGAATAATCTCATACACTTGATGGAGTAAGTTAATAAATCTAAAACTGTACCTACAAAAATGCATAGCTGCATAAATTGAAGTTGAGAATAATGCATATGAATATATTTAAATAAGGTGCCCTGGAAAAAAAAAAAAGTAATATATTTTGTTTCTGTAACCTCTGGGTAATATGCGTACAGATAACCCTTCTAACTCCACAGGTGGATTAAAAGTAGCAATTTCCACTGCCCAGGAGCTAATGCTGCTGAGATACAGAATGCATGAGTGTAATAATTTAGTCATTGTCCAATTTACTTACTTACTCAACATTCTGGAGAAGTAAATAATTGAAGAAGGACTCTTAAATGATGCTAACATGCACATCATTTTCTACATTTTCCAGATACGCACCTTGGTATAACTATATAGCAAGAGGACAAATTACATAAAAGATACAAACAACTCTACCATAAAAAAAATAATATATATATATATATATATATATATATATATATATATACTGTACATGATGATAAAAAGGCTGCCTTTTTATTATCATGTATGTATCTATTATATATTATCAATAAAGCTTATCGATTTTCACTTTTATTATGGTTCAATTTTTTGGCGACATTTACTGCTCCTTGTGGGTCGGCATTTTTTCGTGATTTCTTTCTTTCCGGTAATAATTGGGTGACTGGGTGATAGTGGTGGAGGCCAGGAGTGAGTCGTACCCTGGGATGGCCCAGGTGCTAGCCACGCCTAGGATTGCGGGCACTACATCCATCAGGGTCTCCGCAAGCAGCTATGTTACTGGCTCCAACCCCACTTCTCCTCCTCTTCTGCCTCATCTTCTTCCACTTCCACATCCAGCAGCCAGCAGCCATCAGTCGGTAGCTGGAAGCAGTGTAGCACTGCTGTTGGTAAGCGTCAACAGGCCGTGCTGAAGCTGATCTGCTTAGGGGACAAACAGCACACCGCTGCAGAGCTTTGGCAGGATATAAGGGACCAGACCCAGTTGTGGCTCTCTCCACTCAACCTACAACCAGGCGTGGTTGTGTTTGACAATGGCAATAAATTAGTGACAGCTTTGGAGCTCGGGAACCTGATACACATCCCATGCCTAGCCCACGTCTTAAACTTAGTGCTTCAGCGGTTTATTAAAACATACCCCAATTTGCCAGAGCTACTAGTGAAGACACTCTGCGTGTGTGCCCATTTCTGCAAGTCGTCCACAGCTTCAGCCAGCCTGTCAATGCTGCAGCAGCGCTTGCGGCTTCCAGCTTCCAGCACACAAACTGTTGTGTGACGTGAGCACGCGCTGGAACTCTACGTTCTATATGTTGGCCAGGCTTTGTGTGTAGCAGAGGGTAGTTGTGGAATATCAGCTGCAACATGTTTGGCGCCTTTCAAGTCAACTGCCACTATTCACAAGCAAGGAGTGGGCATTGATGTCAGACCTGTGTGAGGTTTAAAAGACTTTTATGAATCCACACAGATGGTTAGTGATGAGAACACTATTATCAGCGTAACCACCTCACTGGTGTGTCTACTCAAATGATCGCTGCTCACAATTAAGGACGACACTCTGAATGTGGCAGATAAGGAACTGGGGGAGGACATCTCACAGGGTGATACCCAGACCACCCACAGTTCGTCTTCTCAGCACGAATTGGACAGTGAAGAGGAGGAGGGGAAGGAGGAGATGGAGACTGTTGCCTCTGCTACTGTTATGGAATATAATGGACACTTGCATGTCACTAACAAAATGGAGTCTGTCCGAGAGACAATCCCAAGTATGCATTCTATGATTGAAACTATTTGCAGCAAAAACGTGAAACTGTCTATCATACATATGCCTTAAACCTATTTCCTGTTTACATTCCTCCTTGATAAAAGAACAATCATGTCAGCCCACTTCTCCCACTTATATGGAGGTTATATAATGTGAAGCCCCCACCTAATAAATTTGAGTTATGCTTTGACCTTATCTACTCACAGTGTTACTTCTCTCGCCGTGCATGCACGTATCTATCTATCTATCTAATTTGGAGCAGTGCATCAACCTACCTGACTATTGATCAGAACCAGAACACTACTGAGGCTAGTACTCATGGAACTTTAATTCCATCTATTCAGCGTTGATGGGCCGAAGAGGATGAAGAGGAAGAGGAGATGGAGAGTCATCCTGATGTCGACATCTTGCCTGTTGGTACTCTGGCACACATGGCTGAAGTTATGTTAGGCTGCCTTACCCGCGACCCTCGCTTTATACGCATTTTAGATAACATGGATTACTGGGAGTTCACCCTTCTCGACCCCCGCTACAAAGAAAACTTCTCATCTCTCATTCCTGTAGTGGAGAGGATGAGTAAAATGGTGCAATACGAGAAAGTACTTGTTGAGAGATTGCTCCGGAATTTTCCATCTGACAATGCTGAACGCAGAGTCAGTAGTTCCTTAGGCAACCGGGGAAGACAATGGGAACACACAGAAGTTCCAACAAAGGCAGGGCAACACTCTTCAAAGCATGGGACACTTTCATGACACCCGGCCAGCAACCTCACCCTGAAGCACGGCCTAGTGGTACAAGGAGGGAAAAGTTTTGGAAAATGGTGAAGGAATACATAGCAGACCGTGTCAGCATCCTAAATGATCCCTCAGTGCCTTACAACTACTGGATGTCCAAGCTGGACACATGGCGCAAACTTGCGCTCTACGTCTTGGAGGTTTTGGCCTGCCCTGCCACCAGCGTTTTGTCTGAGCGTGTATTTAGTGCTGCTGGTGGCATTATAACAGATAAGCGTATCCGCTTGTCCACTGGCAATGCTGACAGGTTGACTCAGATAAAAATGAACAAGGCCTGGATTGCCCCTGACTACTCCACTCCACCAGAGGAATACTGAGCTAATTAGGAACAAACATGCAATTAAAATGTATGCTTTACAATGTACTCAATCAACAAAATTCTAATGCACCCTTTTCACCTCCAAAAAAAGGGATATGTTTGAATCTTGTTTACTCATCCTCCTCCTCCTGTTCCATACAGTATATATGCCCTCGTAACAATGTATCATACAGTCTGTTCAGCTATAGGCCCTCACTCCAATGTTTCATACGGTCTGCTCAGCTGTAGGCCCTCACTCCAATGTTTCATATGGTCTGCACACCTTTAGGCCCTCACTGCAATGTTTCATATGGTCTGCTCAGCTGTAGGCCCTCACTACAATGTTTTATAGAGGTCGCTCACCTGTAGGCCCTCATTACAATGTTTCATAAGGTCTGCGCAGTTGTAGGCCCTCAATTCCAATGTTTCATACAGTCTGCTCAGCTGTAGGCCCTCACTCCAATGTTTCATACGGTATGCTCAGCTGTAGGCCCTCACTCCAATGTTTCATATGGTCTGCACACCTTTAGGCCCTCACTGCAATGTTTCATATGGTCTGCTCAGCTGTAGGCCCTCACTACAATGTTTTATGGGGGTCGGTCACCTGTAGGCCCTCACTACAATGTTTCATACGGTCTGCTCAGTTGTAGGCCCTCAATTCCAATGTTTCATACAGTCTGCTCAGCTGTAGGCCCTCACTCCAATGTTTCATACGGTATGCTCAGCTGTAGGCTCTAACTACAATGTTTTATACGGACTTCTCAGCTGTAGGCCCTCACTCCAATGTTTCATACGGGCTTCTCAGCTGTAGGCCCTCACTCCAATGTTTCATACGGTCTGCTATGCTGTAGGCCCTCACTCCAATGTTTCATATGGTCTGCTCAGCTGTAGGCCCTCACCTCCAATATTTCATATGGTCTGCTCAGCTGTAGGCCCCCACTCCAATGTTTCATATGGTATGCTCACCTGTATGCCCTCACCTCCAATGTTTTATACGGTCTGCTTAGGATACTTTCACACTAGAGTTCGGGGCTCCGCTTGTTAATTCCGTTTGAAGGCTCTCACAAGCGGCCCGAACGCATCCTTACTGCCCTGATGCATTCTGAGTGGATGCGGATCCGCTCAGAATGCATCAGTCTTGCATCGTTTGTCCTCCGCTCCGCTCAGCAGGCGGACACCCGAACGCAAACGGATCCTTCCAGACTTACAATGTAAGTCAATGGGGATGGATCCGTTTGAAGTTGACACAGTATGGCTCAATTTTCAAACAAATCCGTCCCCATTGACTTTCAATGTAAACGCCTGAGCAACTTTCACACTTAGAATTTTTTCTAAACTATAATGCAGACGGATCTGTTCTGAACGGATCCCATCGTCTGCATTATAGGAGCGGATCCGTCTGTGAAGACCTCTGAACGCAAGTGTGAAAGTAGCCTTAGCTGTAGGCCCTCACCTCCAAAGTTTCATACAGTCTGCTCAGCTTTAGGCCCTCACCTCCAATGTTTCATACGGTCTGCTCAGCTGTAGGTCCTCACTACAATGTTTCATACGGTCTGCTCAGCTGTAGGCCCTCACCTCCAATGTTTTATGGAGTTTGTTCACCTGTAGGCCCTCACTACAATGTTTCATATGGTATGCTTAGCTGTAGGCCCTCTTCTCCAATGTTTCTTATTGTCTGCTCACCCGTAGGCCCTCACTACAATGTTTTATGGGGTTCGCTCAACTGTAGGCCCTCACCTCCAATGTTTCATATGGTCTGCTCAGCTGTTGGCCCTCACTCCAATGTTTCATACGATATGCTCAGCTGTAGGCACTCACTCCAATGTTTCATGCGGTCTGCTCTGCCTTAGGCCCCCACTACAATGTTTCATACGGTCTGCTCAGCTGTAGGCCCTCTCTACAATGTTTCATATGGTCTACTCATCTGTAGGCCCTCACCTCCAATGTTTCATACGGTCTGCTCAGCTGTAGGCCCTCAATACAATGTTTCATACAGTCTGCTCAGCTGTAGGCGCTAACCTCCAATGTTTCATATGGTCTGCTCAGCTGTAGGCCCTTACTCCAATGTTTTATACTGTATGTCAGCTGTAGATCCTCAATACAATGTTTCATACGGTCTTCTCAGCCGTAGGCCCTCACTCCAATGTTTCATACGGTCTGCTCAGCTGTAGGCCCTCACTACAATGTTTCATACGGTCTGCTCATCTGTAGGCACTCACCTCCAATGTTTTATGGGGTTTGTTCACCTGTAGGCCCTTACTCCAATGTTTCATACGATCTGCTCAGCTCTAGGCCCTCACTACAATGTTTTATGGGGTTCGCTCACCTGTAGGCCCTCACTACAATGTTTCATATGGTCTGCTCAGCTCTAGGCCCTCACGCCAATGTTTCATATGGTCTGCTCAGCTGTAGACCCTCACCTCCAATGTTTTATACAGTTTGCTCAGATGTTAGCCCTAACCTCCAATGTTTTATGGGGTTTGCTGGAGATTCTGTTTCTAGAGCATGTTCTGACTCCTCACGCCTTCAAGATGGATCCTGGTAAGGTACTAGCAATTACAGAATGGGTAAGACCTTCATCCTTAAAGGCCTTACAACGGTTCTTAGGTTTAGCCAATTACTATCGTAAATTTATTATGAATTTTTCCGTAATTGCTAAACTGTTGACCGACCTTACTAAGAAAGGGGCCGATTTGGAGAATTGGTCTACTAAGGCCATTTCTTCATTTGAAAAATTAAAAAAGGCATTCAGTAGCGCTCCCATTCTGATCCAGCCTGATCAGGAGAGACCTTTTATTGTGGAGGTGGATGCGTCCGAGGACGGCGCAGGAGCAGTCCTTTCACAAGGTCCTGCTAGCCTCACTAACCTGAGACCATGTGCCTTCTTCTCCAGGAAATTCTCTCCTACTGAGAGAAACTACGACATAGGGAATAGGGAGCTGCTGGCCATTAAATGGGCATTTGAGGAGTGGAGGCATTTTCTGGAGGGGGCAAGGCATTGTGAAACTGTTGTCACTGATCATAAAAACCTTATGTTTCTCGAGTCTGCTAAGAGGTTGAATCCCCGTCAAGCCAGATGGGCTCTGTTTTTTACTTGTTTTGATGTTTCCATTACCTTCAGGCCGGGAAGTAAAAATGTGAAGGTGGACGCATTATCTCGGAGCTTCAATGCTTTTCAACCTACTGAGGTACCACCTGAATCCATCCTACCAGCAAAAATCTTCATAGCAGCTCTAACCCAGGATATATCGGCTTGCATTAGGTCTGAACAACATCTGGCACCGGTATACACCCCAACAGATAAGTTGTTTGTTCCCGTACAATTTCGTCTCCAGCTGTTGGGTGAGTGTCACAATTCTGCCTTTTGTGGACATCCGGGTGTTGAGGGCACTAAGGATCTGGTTTCTAGGTCTTATTGGTGGCCCACTCTAACTAGGGATGTCAAGTCCTACGTGTCAGCCTGTGAGGTTTGTGCCAGGTCCAAGACACCTAGGACTCGCCCTGCTGGTAACCTACGACCCCTACCCATTCCCAGTAGACCCTGGTCCCATATCTCAATGGACTTTATAACTGACCTACCGCCGGCGGAGGGTAAGACTGTAGTTCGGGTAGTGGTCGATAGGTTTAGCAAGATGGTCCATTTTATTCCCCTGTCTAAACTCCCGAATTCCAAAACCCTGGCGTCTATTTTTGTGAAAGAAATTGTTCGATTGCATGGTATCGCGGAAAATATTGTTTCTGACAGGGGTGTGCAGTTTGTGTCCAAATTCTTTAGGGCCTTCTGTCAAAAATGTCAAATTTCATTGTCTTTTTCCTCTGCCTACCACCCTGAGAGTAATGGGCAGACTGAACGCCTTAATCAGTCTGTGGAACAATTCTTGAGGTTGTATGTTGCTGATGACCAGCAATTATGGGTGAAATTTCTTCCATTGGCTGAATTTGCTTTGAATAACAGTGTCAATTCTTCTGCTGGAGTTTCACCTTTCTTTTGTAACCATGGTTTCCATCCCCGTTTTCATTCTGGGTCATCCGTCTCCTCCTCTAACCCTGAGGCGGATAGGCTCTCCTCTGAACTGTGCACAGTTTGGGCCCGGGTTCAATCAAACTTAGAAAAGGCTCAAAGTTCTCAGAAACTCAAGGCCGATAGGAGACGTTCAAGGGGGGTGAATTTTCAGGTTGGGGATAAGGTATGGTTGTCCTCCAAGAATCTCTCTCTTAAGGTAGATTCTAAAAAGTTTGCTCCTTGTTTTATTGGACCATATAAGATCACAGAGGTGATTAACCCGGAATCATTTAGGTTGGAGCTGCCCAAGTCATTCCACATTCATAATGTGTTACATAAATCTCTACTTAAAAAATATTTTGAACCGGTAGTACCATCGAAAGCCTCGCCTCTGCCGGTTCTTGTTAATGATGCTGTCGAGTATGTGGTGTCTAAAATAGTGGATGTCAAGAAGGTGCTTAATTCCTTGCAGTACCTGATTCACTGGAAGGGGTATGGACCTGAAAAGAGATCTTGGGTACCTGCCAGGGAGGTTCATGCTCCTAGACTTGTTCGAAAATTTCATTTAGAACACCCTGAAAGGCCATCGCCTGAAGTCTTGGGTCTGGTGGCCCCTCGTAAAAGAAGGGGTACTGTAACGGGGTTCCGAAGGCGCACTTGGTATCCCATCAGCCGCAGACCTGCTGCTTAGCTTCGGGAGCGAGGATCTGTGTTTGACCTCGTTCCCAGGGCGGCTTTGCTAGCTGGGAGGCTCCCTGCTCCTAGGTCTGCCTTGAGCGCCGAGCTTATCACTCGGTGCTCGACTGATCGGTCTGTCGGTCATGTGACGCTGGCCACGTCATATGACCCTTACTCCCCACTATAAATACAGGCAGCCTGCTGGCCACAGGTTGCCTGTTAATTTAGGTTCCTGGCAGTTGTTGGATACCTGTGTACTTACCTGATCCTGTTCCCTGACAATCCTTTGCCTGCTCCTCCTGTACTGCGCATTTTTCCTGGTATATTGACCTCGGCTTCCACCTGACTATTCTTTGCGGACTTCTTTGGTACTTCTCGACTCTCCTGGTATTTATGGCCCCGGCTTCTCCTGACCTTTCTTTGCTTATCCATCTGTACTGCGTTGTCCTCTTGGTTTTGACCCGGTCCGTTCACTATCCGTTATTTGTCTTGTCTGTCTTTCCCGCACGTATTCTAAGTTAGGGACTGCCGTCCAGTTGTCCCATGTCATTAGGACTCGTGAGGCAAGTAGGCAGGGCCAGGGGTGATGGTGGAGCACAGTGGTCACTATCCTCCCCCCTGTGTGTGTGTGTGTGTATGTGACCGTTACACTGCTCAGCTGTAGGCACTCGCCTCCAATGTTTTATGGGGTTTGTTCACCTGTAGGCCCTTACTCCAATGTTTATATGATCTGCTCAGCTGTAGGCCCTCACTACAATGTTTTATGGGGTTCGCTCACCTGTAGGCCATCACTACAATGTTTCATATGGTCTGCTCAGCTGTAGGCCCTCACCTCCAATGTTTTATACGGTCTGCTCAGATGTTAGCCCTCACCTCCAATGTTTATGGGGTTTGCTCACCTGTAGGCACTCAACTCCAATGTTTTATATGGTCTGCTCAACTGTAGGCCCTCACTACAATGTTTTATGGGGTTCGCTCATCTGTAGACCCACACCTCCAATGTTTCATACAGTCTGCTCAGCTGTAGGCCCTCAGTACAGTGTTTCATACAGTCTGCACGATAGGCTGAGACGTAGAGGGTATCCCCCAGACTTGTTGAATCAAGCTATGACAAAAGCATCACAAGTACATCAGACAGAACTAAGGGAGGGCAAACCCTCAATAAAAGGGCCCCCACCCTTTGCCTTTTCCTTTAAATTCAGTCCTATGGCCGATAAGATAAAACAGGTCATAAAGAAAAATTGGAGTATCCTAGTGAGGGACGATTCCCTAAAACAATTGAAAGATATGAAACCAGTGATAGCGTTTAGACGATGCCATACTATACGCGATCAAGTGGTAACTAGCCATTTCAGAAAAAAACGTCTCACATGGCTGTCTGAACAGAGACCAAAAGGGAATAGGAGTTGCAGAAGCTGTTCCTTCTGCAGCTTCAATTCCCAATTACAAGTGATCTCTGTTGCAGGGATAGAACATAGGGTTTTTCCACTTATTACCTGCCGCAGCAAATTTGTGGTTTATATAATATTATGTAGATGCAGACGCTTCTACATCCGAAAAACTATCCGCTGCCTATTTGAAAGATTCCGCGAACACCTAAACTCCTTAAAAACAGGAAAGGGTGTTCCGCGGTTAATAGATCATGTGAACAGGGCACATAGTGGAAATCCCAATGTGCTGACTTTTGCTGGCCTTGAAGTAGTTGAGAAGAGAAACTATATGGATCCTACGCACGGATGCATTGGGTCCGCTGGGACTAAATGAAAAAATAGATATGAGCGTATTTCTGTAATGAACCACTCTTACTTATTGTATTTTCGTATTTTGATTTGTTCTTATTGGTTTATGTATGTTCACATATGCACCTTACATCATTGAAGAGGTCCCGCCTGACTGAAATCCCTGCCCTCCCTTTTGAGAGGCCAGGTGTTGATTACTTAGTAATTAAGCAAATTACTGCGATGATGCGGCTTCCTGTGCACTATAAGAAGGTGTTGTGACCTCTTCAGTGTTGGAAAGCCAGAAGAAGTGCATACACGCGCGAAATGGCTGTCACTTACTTGCTGCTGTATCTGCAACCCTTGCACCCCCCTCCTGCCATGGAATAAAGTTACCTGCCTATCAACGGTGAGTGCCGCTCGTTTTGTTCTCTTTTTCCTTTTATCATAAATCCTCTCCCAAAAGCTGCAACATATACAAACAGTTTTTAAAAGTAGATGCTACATAATGGTAGACATTGCCCTGTCCAAACTTTTTTTTTAAGATTTGTTGCTGCCATCGAGTTCTAAATTATTATAATTTTTTTCATAAAATGGTAAAATGTCTTACTTTCAACTTCTGATATTGTTCTATGATCTATTGTGAATAAAATATTGGTCTATGAGATTGCAAAACATTGCTTTCTGTTTTTATTTAAATTTATTTATGTTTTAGTGTCCCAACTTTTTTGTAATTGGGGTTATATTTTTATATAGATATACCTTAGAGTAAATCAATTTTAAACTAATCAGATTAATTGCAAATTTCACAAAAATGTGTCCGCTAAAAGAATCTGAGCACTTTTTTTAATTGTTTTGGACGAATTGCTTAAAAAACTGCACCCGGCACCATTCATTGTACTATGAATATTGCTGGGTAAAATTACAATAGAGTAAGGAGATAAAGGATCACATGACATTTGACGAAAGTTGGGGGAGGGCTTCCCATACTTGGCAAAGAGGCTGACAGACTCGATCAGCCAATCAGGGGGCAGTGGGCATACAGCTCCTTATGCTAAGACAGAAGAATCATCATTCTGTCTTCAACTTGTTAAATGTAAAGGTGTTATGTAGAAGTGTCTCACAAACAGATATTACAGACACAAACCACTAATTTGGTGTCATAGGGACACTATGGGGAGAGAATAAGAATACATAATAGGGTAGATTTTAGGGAATTTGATTAGGAAAAGTTTTATGGAAAGCTATGAGGGAGTGAAGGACTGGTCACACTGTGTTTATTACAGGTAGTTCTGAGCTACGACAAAACCCCCTGAAAGAAAAAGAAACTTTTTTTTTTTATTGTACATGAACAGACAGCTTGAAAAATTGTTTTCTATATTTCATAGACTTAATGCCAGCATATCAATAGCATTCTGCTACAAACACTAATCAATTGCACTTTTTCTTGTTCTATAAACCTTTTTAAATGCATTATATCTGTATTATTAAAGGGATTCTGTCACCTCCCCTCAGCCAAAAAACGATTTAAAAGCAGCCATGCAGCACAGCTTACCTGGATTAAGCTGTGCTGTTTAATCTTGAAATCCGTCCAGCAGTTACTTTAAAAAACGACTTTGATCAATAAGGAAATGTGTCCTGAAGGTGCCCAGAGGGGCGTTTTTTTCTTCCTAGTGAGCCCAGTACCGCCCCTCTTTCAGTGCCCAGCCCGCCTTCCTTGTATTTTCTAACTGCCGCCCCCAGCCTGCCACAGCCTCTCCTGCCTCTCCTCCCCCTCCCTCACGCCGAACGAAGTCTCGCACAGGCGCAGTACCCACTGAGGGCTGCGCCTGTGCGATCATCAGGAGACTGAGGGCGGCAGCTTCATCTTCGTCACTGGGCATGCGCCGAGCCCAGTGACGTCCGATGCTCTCTCTTCCCTGCTGACTGAGGGAAGAGCGAGCATCGGACGTCACTGGGCTCGGCGCATGCCCAGTGACGAAGATGAAGCTGCCGCCCTCAGTCTCCTGATGATCGCACAGGTGCAGCCCTCAGTGGGTACTGCGCCTGTGCGAGACTTCGTTCGGCGTGAGGGAGGGGGAGGAGAGGCAGGAGAGGCTGTGGCAGGCTGGGGGCGGCAGTTAGAAAATACAAGGAAGGCGGGCTGGGCACTGAAAGAGGGGCGGTACTGGGCTCACTAGGAAGAAAAAAACGCCCCTCTGGGCACCTTCAGGACGCATTTCCTTATTGATCAAAGTCGTTTTTTAAAGTAACTGCTGGACGGATTTCAAGATTAAACAGCACAGCTTAATCCAGGTAAGCTGTGCTGCATGGCTGCTTTTAAATCATTTTTTGGCTGAGGGGAGGTGACAGAATCCCTTTAAATGTGTTACATTATAGTAAAAGCATTTTAAGGCAATAGCGCTAATTTTATACCTGTGTTATTAAATGCATAGTTCAAAGACATTTTACCACAAACATTTCATTGCTTTATTCATGTTAGCAAATGCATTACTGCTTCAGACCATGTAGTTGAAAGACAATTCACCCCATAAATTGCATTGTTATACCTATATTATTGAGTGCATAGTTCAAAGGCATTTTACCACAAACATTGCATTGTTATATCTAAAGATGAGCAAATCGAATCAGATTAAGCGAAATTCAATCCGAATTTCAGGAAAAATTTGATTTGCAACGAATGAGAATTTCCTCTCTCTTCATGGAAACAAATCACAATTTTTCCTAAAATGGCGTCTACACATGAGGACTGCAGACATGGGGCAAGGAACTCTGTGGCCTCCTCATGCTGCTGCCATCTCCACAATCTCTCGTTGTTGTGCTACCCTGTGGCCCTCCTCATGCTGCTAAAACCTCCACAATCTCTCGTCATTGTGCCACTCTGTGGCCTCCTTATGCTGCTGCCACCTCTACAATCTCTTATCGTCCTGCCACTCCGTGGCCTCCTCATGCTGCTGCCATCTCCACAATCTCTCATCGTCCTGCCACTCTGTGGCCTCCTCATGCTGCTGCCACCTCCACAATCTGTCATCGTCATGCTACTCTGTGACCCTCCTCATGCTGCTGAAACCTCCACAATCTCTTGTCGTTGTGCCACTCTGTGGCTTCCTCATGTTGCTGACACCTAAATAATCTCTCATCGTTGTGCTACTCTGTGGCCCTCCTCATGCTGCTGACACCTCCATTCCTTGTCATTGTTCCAATATTCGGCCACCTCATGCTGCTTACACCTCAACAATCTCTTGTCGTCATTCCAATCTGTGGCCTCCTCATGCTACTGCCACCTCCACAATCTCTCGCTGTCGTAACACTCTGTGGCCTCCTCATGCTACTGAAACCTCCACAATCTCTCATCGTTGTGCCGCTCTGTGACCTCCTCATGCTGCTGACACCTCCACAATCTTTCATCGTCATGCTACTCTGGCCTCCTCATGCTGCTGACACCTCCATTCCTTGTCATTGTTCCAATCTGTGGCCACCTCATGCTGCTCACGCCTCAACAATCTCTTGTCGTCATGCCACTCTGTGGCCTCCTCATGCTACTGCCACCTCCACAATCTCTCGCTGTCGTAACACTCTGTGGCCTCCTCATTCTACTGAAACCTCCACAATCTCTCATCGTTGTGCCGCTCTGTGACCTCATTATGCTGCTGCTACCTCCACAATCTCTCGTCATTGTGCCACTCTGTGGCCACCTCATGCTGCTGCCACCTCCACTATCTCTCGTCATCGTGACACTCTGTGACCTCCTCATGCTGCTGCCACCTCCACAATCTCTCGTTGTCGTGCCACTCTGTCGCCTCCTCTTACTGCTGCTGCCACTTACACAATTTCTCATCATCGTGCCACTTTGTGGCCTCCTCATGCTGCTGACACCTCCACAATCTCTCATCGTCATGCTACTCTGATCTCCTCATGCTGCTGACACCTCCACAATCTCTTGTGGTCGTGCTACTCTGTGGCCTCCTCATGCTACTCACACCTCAACAATCTCTCATTGTCATGCTACTCTGATCTCCTCATGCTGCTGAAACCTCCACAATCTCTTGTGGTCGTGCTACTCTGTGGCCTCCTCATGCTACTCACACCTCAACAATCTCTCGTCGTTGTGGCACTCTTTGGTGTCCTCATGCTGCTGCCACCTCCACAATCTCTCGCTGTCATAACACTCTGTGGCCTCCTCATGCTGCTGAAACCTCCACAATCTGTCGTCAATTTGCCGCTCTGTGGCCACCTCATGCTGCTGCCACCTCCACTATCTCTCGTCATCGTGACACTCTGTGACCTCCTCATGCTGCTGACACCTCTACAATATCTTGTGGTCGTGCTACTCTGTGGCCTCCTCATGCTGCTGACACCTTAACAATCTCTCATTGTTGTGCTGATCTGATCTCCTCATGCTGCTGACACCTCCACACTTTGTTGTTGTGTCTCTCTGTGGCCTCCTCATGCTTATGACACCTCCACACTTTGTCTTCTTACCACTCTGTGGCCTCCTCATGCTGCTGCCACCTCCAAAATCTCTTGTCGTCGTGCTACTCTGTGGCCTCCGTATGCTGCCGCCAACTCTATACTCTTTCATAGGTCCACTATGTGAACTTCTCATGCAAATATTCCATTCACTTGTCATCTCTGTTTTAGATCCACTCCTGTTTTGTTTTTCATTAGCAATACTGATGGATTATTGAGCAAATGTTGACAGAGTGAATGCGTATGCTCCACAAACAGGATCAGTTTTTGGGGGTTATTGTTCTGACGGATCAGAGGAAGGGCAAATTAATTAGTGACATCAAAACAAACGTACTGCTGACACCCTCTCCACTTTATCCGGGGCCCTACTTGTATACATGTTTAATAGAACAGGTTCTATAGACATCTATGTGGAATCAGATGGCGATGGTGTAAAAGGAGTGCAACATCAACCTGTAAGGCTGAGTTCATACTTGAGTTATTTGGTCAGTTTTGGCCCCGTGACTGCCCAAATAAGTGAAGTGTGCAGTGATTCTAAGAGCGACGCCTGTCATCTGCATGTCATATAGACTCGCAGTATTACTTCACTACCAAAGCAGACTCCCTATGCATGTTACTGCAAGGCACAGTGTTCTACACCACTATAAAGGGTCTCAGCAGCCAGGAAATAGCCATTTTTGAATGTAACTTGCCGCAATTATATTTGCAGCGCTTGGATTATAGAACTGCCTGACGTCTATACACGTGGTAGCTGCACGGGTATGTGCAGCTATCACGTATATAGACGGATTGCAGTCGGGAAGGGGTTAAGTAATGTCATAGCCAGACCCCTATTTCTGATATTTGCCGACTCTATACTGACAGGGAATGTCGCACAGGATTGGCGCATGGCAAATGTGGTGCCAATATTCAAAAAGGGTCCAAAAACAGAGCCTGGAAACTATAGGCTGGTAAGTTTAACATCTGTTGTGGGTAAACTGTTTGAAGGTTTTCTGAGAGATGCTATCTTAGAGCATCTCAACGGAAATAAGCAAATAACGCCATATAAGCATGGCTTCATGAGGGATCGGTTATGCCAAACTAATTTAATCAGTTTCTATGAGGAGGTAAGTTCTAGACTTGGAGAAAAATAATCTATCCTGGAGAAGGGTCTTTCCTTTTCTCCCAGTAGTGATTTTGATTTGTTTTTTTACAGTGAGAGATATGCATCTGTTTTCACGCAAGTTGGTTTTAAAGAAGCTATTTTATCAGTGGCCAGATCCCAACTTCCAAACCCCACAGAAGCAGGAGGCATTGACCATATTAACTTCCCTATTGGAGGAGCAAGAAGTATCTTCAGAAACGGGTGCGTTTCCTAAGAAACTATATCCCAAATCTAAGAAATTTCCCCCACTATCGCTCTTCCCCAATATTGATTTATTTGTACAAATGGTGTGCAATGATTTGACTAAGATTCCGGCATCTAATGCCGTTGATAATTGTACCAAGGGGGAAAGATCTGCCCTGAAAGAAATGAAGACCTCGAATGATGTGGTGATTAAAGGGGTCGATAAGGGGGGGCAACATTGTCATCTGGCCCTGCACCATGTATGAAAGGGAGGCCTGGAGGCAGCTGCATGACAAGGAATGTTATGTCAAATTGACCTTCAATCCCACCATAAAATACACTGAGTTAAGCAGCATACTAAATGGGGCAGTGTTGGAAGGGGAAATTTCGGCGAAACAGGTGTCTTATTTGTTGCAAGAATACCGATAATTCCCACCTTATTCCTTCTTCCAAAGGTGCATAAAGATCTGCGAGAACCCCCGGGACGCCCGATTGTGTCAGGAACCAAACGTCTAAATGAGGTGGTATTTAAGTACATTGACTCCTTCCTACACCCGCTGGTTGAAGAGCGACCGTCACACTTGAAGGATACCATGGATGTTCTCAGGAAGGTCGAAGATTTACACCTGGACCCCGATATGTTGCTGGCAACATGCGACGTTGAGTCGCTGTATACATCCATTAAGCATTTGGATGGGCTCAGGGCAGCCGAGTTCTATTTACACAGCTCCAACTTGGAAGCAAAGAAATGTAAGTTGATTATGACCCTGTTGGAGTTTGTGCTTACCCACAACTTTTTCACATTTGGGGGTCTCTTTTTCCTACAGCTCCGGGGGACAGTGATGGGGGCGTCTTGTGCGCCCTCATATGCTAATCTGTTCCTGGGGCTGTGGGGGAGAGAGATCCTACAAACCAATGTGTCTTCTCTGGGGCTGAAGGTTCAGTACTCGGGAAGATACATTGATGACCTGCTTATCATCTGGCAGGGTTCCAGGGATGGGTTTAAATTGTTTGTGGATGAACTGAACAATACCCAGCTGAATATCTGACTCACATACACATGGAGTAGGACAGAGATTGATTTCCTGGATGTGAAGCTACGGGTGGATGCTGAAAGGGGGATCACTTCAGATCTATTTAGGAAACATACCTTGGTAAATTCCCTTCTGTTAGCTCAGTCCTCTCATCCGAGGAATCTAATCAACAGCATCCCTGTTGGCCAGATCCTGCGGGCGAGAAGAATCTGTTCCACATATCATTTATTTGAAATCCAGGTTGACGACCTGCGGAAGAGATTTCAGCAGAGAGAGTATGTAAGACGGCCAATTGAGAGGACATATCGTCGAGTATGCCAAGCCAAGCGCCCTGAACTCCTACAACCACGAGTACGGCGGGACGCATCCAATGAGATACGATTTATCACAACGTACAACAACAACTGCACCGCAATAGGTGAGGTACTATCTAAATATTGGGGAATATTGTGTGGGGACCCACAGCTGGGACCGACAATGTCGGTTCGCCCACGCCTAACATTTAGACGGTCAAAAAATCTTAAGGACCATCTGGTACGAAGCCATCACACTGTGAGACAACCTCGACTCTTTGGGTCCAAGGGCCCCAAATGGGGCAACAAACCATGCAGGAAATGTGTCGCCTGCTGTAATATGGACAGGACAGATATTTTTGGGGACACCGCACATAGAAAGGAATACCCAATTGACTGTGCTTCCACTGGGGTGATATATTGGGCTCTATGCCATGTGATAAAATCTACGTGGGATTGACGACACGCCAATTTAAAAAACGGATTTGTGAACTTGTACTGGCGATTACAGCTGCAGCCGATATCACGGATGATGATCTCCTTATGACGATACCAAGACACTTTATGGAAGTGCATGGGTGCAATGGCTCCCTGTTGAGGTTTAGGGGCATTGACCATGTCAAAATATTTCCTAGGGGGGGAAATTGGAAGAGGATTTTGGCCCAACGGGACTCTCGGGGGATTTTTGCCCTTAACTCCATCACACCATACGGACTTAATGATTATAATAGTTTTGTGCCTTTCTTGTAGACTCTCCCGTGCTCCGCTTACCGTGATCCTGACATTCACTAGGTAAGTTCTGGTTTTTAGCAGTATAAGGTTTTTATTGCCTGTCTAACATGTTTTTATCAGTTCTAGTGTTGTGTCTGGTGATCTGCCTGTGATCTTACCCTTTTCTTGCTCAGTTTCTCCTAGACGTTTTTCAAGCAGTACCATGGTGTTGTGGTGTTCGAACAGCGGACGGCCTCTGTGGAGATATAATTATGCACGGACACTTTATACTTATCTGGATGTGGGGTGCATCATGAATTTATGCATTCTGCATCCCTTAGTTTTTATGTAATTTATTGTTATGTTTGTGGACACGAACAAGTATGCAACAAAGTATTATATAATTATATACTTAAAGATGTGCAATAATGGGATTGGGTCACTATTATCCTAGTGGCACGGATCATGTAATTATGTAATGGATGTTTATTGCCCTTATTTTATATATTAGGTTACATTTTATGTATGAGACTGTGCAGTAACTTTGTTGCATGAGGTCATTATTATTTTTTTCACACTTGCACTGTCGCACTGCACACCTTCACTTGCACTTTTCTTTATTGCACAGTTCATTAACATTATCATAATCACTATCAGCATTTATATGTTTTCTTTGTCACATTAATCATGATCATTGTTATAATTACGGCACATTTATTATTAGATTTATGAGGAATGAGTACTTATCTCATAATATGTCTGGGTAGGTTATACTACTCTCTTAATAGGGGTGCCGGACTGTTCATGTCCATTTGGTCATCTATGTGTATTTGAGTGAATATGGGAGCTATACAGGCATATGTGATTGTGTCCACCCACTTATGGGTCAGGTGGGTACCGTTGCTGGGCGGCCACAGACGCTGTGTTCGTATCGCATGGTGACTGTCATCCTCGCTTCCGGCCCTGATGTCCTATCCGGTTCGCTGCGCAGATCTGGGGTGGCGCGGGCCGGGGGCGGGGTTAGGGCGTTCCTGTACCGTGTGGTCTGTTCATATGCGCATGCGCGGCAGTTACATCACGCATGACGGTCGCTATGGGCGTGCAATAGGATAATTGATAGCGCTTTTCAGGTGCAGGATGGGAGGTGATTGCTGTACCCGATTGGGTCACGCAGATAGGTGGGGCATAAAGGGTGGGTCATATGGCAGATTCATTGTGCCCTGTGAAAAAGCCAGTGAGCGAAACGGACGTCCCTCCAGCCAGGTTGGTTATCTGTCAAGTACCTAGTATGCTAGTGCTTGTGTGTTGATACCGTGGGCAAGTGGTAACTCGTAAAGTGTTATGCTCTTTGGTCCTCTCAAACCACCCAGTGTTGAATTTTTCAGACCTGTGGTGTATTTGTGCATTCATTGATGAGACTGTTACTTGAGCACATTGATTGTTCCATCATTTTTATACAGTGTCCGGTGTACCACACAGGCAGCAGCAACTTTATGCAACAATGATGTATTGATATACGTACTGGCTTGGGGGGTTCATCCACATTTCTCTGCATTTCCCTACTGGGTTTTTATCATTCAATTAATTATTTATCTTGTTTGTATGCATATTTCTTTAATAAAGATTTGTATGAACATTACCACTGGTGTGTTTTGCATTTGTAGAAGTTTCAAGTTCTAGACTTGACAGCGGCGAATCAATGGATGTCGTATATCTGGACTTCTCCAAAGCATTTGACACTGTACCACATAAAAGGTTAGTATATAAAATGAGAATGCTCGGACTGGGAGAAAATGTCTGTATGTGGGTAACTGTCTCAATGATAGAAAACAGAGGGTGGTTATTAACGGTACACATTCAGATTGAGTCACTGTCACTAGTCGGGTACCTCAGGGGTCAGTGTTGGGCCCTATTCTCTTCAATATATTTATTAATGATCTTGTAGAAGGCTTGCATAGTAAAGTATCAATTTTCGCAGATGACACTAAACTGCGTAAAGTAATTAACACTGAAGAGGACAGTATACTACTACATAGGGATCTGGATAGATTGGAGGCTTGGGCAGAGAAGTGGCAGATGAGGTTTAACACTGACAAATGTAAAGTTATGCACATGGGAAGGAATAGTGCAAGTCACCCGTACTTATTAAATGGTAAAACACTCGGTAACACTGACATGGAAAAGGATCTAGGAATTTTAATAAACAGCAAATTAAGCTGCAAAAAACTGTGTCAGGCAGCTGCTGCCAAGGCCAATAAGATAATGGGTTGCATCAAAGGGGGCATAGATGCCCGTGATAAGAACATATTCCTATCACTTTACAAATCATTAGTCAGACCACACATGGAGTACTGTGTACAGTTCTGGGCTCCTGTAAACAAGGCAGACATAGCAGAGCTGGAGAGGGTCCAGAGGAGGGCAACTAAAGTAATAACTGGAATGGGGCAACTACAGTACACTGAAAGATTATCAAAATTAAGGTTATTCACTTTAGAAAAAAGACGACTGAGGGGAGATCTAATTAATATGTATAAATATATCAGGGGTCAGTACAGAGATCTATCCCATCATCTATTTATCCACAGGACTGTGACTGTGATAAGGAGACATCCTCTGCGTCTGGAGGAAAGAAGGTTTGTACACAAACATAGAAGAGGATTCTTTGCAGTGAGACTATGGAACTCTCTGCCTGAGGAGGTGGTGATAGGAAGTACGGTAAAGGAATTCAAGAGGGGCCTGGATGTATTTCTGGAGCGTAATAATATTACAGGATATAGCTACTAGAGAGGGATCGTTGATCCAGGGAGTTATTCTGATCGCCTGATTGGAGTCGGGGAGGAATTTTTTATTCCCTTAAAGGCCGAACTAGATGGACAAATGTCTTTTGTCGTTCTTATGTACTATGTTACTATGTTACAGGAACAGATCTGCTTCTACTGTGGTCAGCTCAGGAACTGTTGATGCCAGTGATGCTGTGGGAATAGGTTCAAAACGTGCCAGACCTAGGGCAAGCTTGGCTGCCTTTAGCTATGTGCAAGCTACTCCTGACTGGAACTTTTTCTACAGAAGGCCGACACATAAAACCATAGCCGTGTGCAAGATCTGCAGGATTAAAATAATTGTACTTTCACACTAACGGCAGGACGGATCCGACAGGCTGTTCACCCTGTCAGATCCGTCCTGCCTCTAGTGTAAGAGTAGCCTAAGATGTGGGCATTCAAACACAAACCATGGCTCTGTTGCAGTACATGAGTCAGATCCTGTGGGAAAAAGAACTGGCCAGCATTTAAAATCGGAACAACTCTTGGTCTTCTTTGAGGCAGGCAGGCCGCATCCCCAAGCAGTACAGTGTCCTTATCAGCATCAGCTGCTTTTCTCCTGCTCAGATTCTCCTGCTGCTTCCTCCTTGCCCTCCACTCTACTGTGAGACAGCCATATGAAATGTGTGACCATGAGAAAACCATTCGCAACCAGCAAATAGCTTAACTTCCATCTGTTCAAGTTGCTATCGATGCAGAACCACTTAGTTGTGGTAGTTGTGGCGCAGTTCCATGCCTTCCCAAAAATTTTATTCTTTTAAAAAATTGATTTCTTTGGCATGCCATCAACTACTTTTCGCTGTGTCCATAGTGATGCAGTTCCATGCCTTCACTACAATGTAATTCTGTAAAATTGTATTCTTTTTTCTACCATCTGCGGCAGTTTTCTAAATGACTGTGGCTTTTCCTTGGAACATACCCTATTCCTTGAGCCTATGAATTTCTGGGGAGGCAGCTTAGGACAGTAGTTGGGACTGACCCAGTTTGCAATAGTGCAGCAGGTGATGTCTCACACAAATGGACAAAGGTTTCCTCTGCCAATGTACAAAACATCCCTTTCGACAAAATGAATCAGGTTTGTATCCATGAGGATCTTCACATACCTACTGCTAAGGCTGATGAATTGATGTGCCCTTGTGGACCATATGTCTGCTGCTGCCGCCATCATGCCACTGCCACTGCCTGCCTACCAGCATGTTCTGTGTCATATAGCAGTTGCTGCTACTGTCGCCAGCATGCCACTGCCACCGTCTGCCTGCCTACTATTATGTTCCCTACCATATGGATGCTTCTACTCCCTGCTGACACTTCCATTACCCCTACTTCCACTACCATTACTGTATACAGCCATACTACTATCAATAATCAGCCACACACACTACTGCCTTGTCTGTTCTCTGTTAGGGCTGTGGCACTAATGTTGCCGCTACTATTGCAGCTATATGTCACTGTTACCCTACCTCTTGCACATCCAAATTTTTCCAGGCTTGTTAAGAGCATGCCATTCTTACTTCTGACAATTAACACTTGTGTGTTTAAAAATATGGGCAAGTATTCTGCCCCTGTTAACGCACAATTTTTGGATACTTGTGCAGAACAAACTACTGTTTCTCATGACACTAACTTGTGTGTGTGTGTGTGTGTGTGTGTGTGTGTGTGTATGTATAAACAAGGGCATGCATCTGCACCCATTAGGGCATTGTTTTTGGACTCTTGGTCTGAATAAGGGAGTGGGGAAGATTTATCAAACTGGTGTAAAATTGAACTGGCTTAGTTGCCCATAACAACCAAACAGATTCCACATTTAATTTTTCATAGCTACTTTGGAAAATGAAAGGTGGAACCTGATTGGTTGTTATGGACAACTATGCCAGTTTTACTTTACACCAGTTTTATAAATCTCCCCCACTGTTTTTCCCATAACAATGTGTGTTTAAATACCATCTGCCCCTGATAAGGGACAATTTTTGGAAGCTTAGTAATATAAAAAAAAGCATAGCACATGTTAGTGTAGTTTGTTTTTAAACATATGAGTTTACTGATAGCTATACTTGTCAATGTCACTTTATTTACAACGACCAGATGGCTGGCAGTCCTCATTTAAGCAAACTTTGGTGCTCAGTGATGGGAGGATGTCCCAAATTTATAAGAAAAAGGTTCATGGCACTCAAGTATAGAAAATAGAAAATTCTATATTTATTGAAGCCACCATTAGTTTTCAATGGTTTTTATTTATGGCCATAAATATTGAAAACTTATGGTGGTTTCAATAAACATTTAATTTTCTATTTTCTATGCTTTGTGCAGTGTCACTTTATTGACATTATTTGCTATTACTGTTATTGCATTCAAGAGCTTGAAAGGTGAGTGGGGGGAAGAAAGAGCAACAATTTGTGAAAAAAATAAAAAATAGATAACAGAAAGATATAATAAATCCTATAGTGTTGATTCAAACCAAAAAATAACTTTCAAGAAGTTCATTCATCTATAATACACCTTTAAAGAGAAAGTATACATCATGCACTGGCCAAAAAGAAAGTATACATCATGCATTGGTTGATCTGCTTAGAATTGAACATTTAATAACCGCCCACCCTGTCCTTTTCTTTATGCAGTAGTTTTAACACCTCTACTACATAGCTTGGGGTGACTGCTAATAAGATTTCCTTTCTTTCTTTCTCAAGGAGTTAAGTTTTCATGCTCCAAAAACTTTGTAGCGCCCAAAGGTATTAAGATCCAACAGCTCAATATATTCTTTTAATTCTAGTTTCTAGTGTATATCATGTACATTGTGCGGCCAACATAGTTACCAGACACGAAAGCTTCTGTCACATCATGAAACAAGCGACTCTCATGACTTATTTATGTTAAGGAAGATTGTTGTCCCTGAAGGATCTTGGTAAGGTTATGCCAAGTTTACAACGCATTTTAAACGAGCTCTGGCTAAACATGTGCTTTAAGGCACTGCAGTATTCAGCTGTCCGAAATTTTAAAGTTAATTATAGTTATGAGTGTGAAATGCATCTTTGATGCAAATAACTCAGCTGCACTGTAAATGGGACTTGATTTTGAGATGGCTATTTTTAACATGGATTCAGATATATAACAAATATAAATCAAGAACCAAAAAATTAATACAAAATTTAAGCTAGGTTGGATTAGCACATGTACCACATGTCTGTATTAATATGGGTGGTCCATCGGATTACACTATTTAAACACTCTAATGGAATTTTCTGGGCCATCATAAAGTGATGCAATACCCAATATACAAGACCATAGGATGTCTCAATCAGTTAGATTTTAAACTTTTAGGAGTAAGTTTTCTTTATAACAAACTGTAAAACATAGGCTACTTTTACACTCGCGTTTTGGGCAGATCCATCATGGATCTGCAAAAAGTGATCCGTTACAATAATACAACCGCATGCATCCATCATGAACGGATCCGTTTGTATTATCTGTAACATAGCCAAGACGGATCCGTCATGAACTCTATTAAAAGTCAATGGGAGACGGATCCGTTTTCTATTGTGCCAGAATGCATCAGAGAAAACAGATCTGTCCCCATTGACTTACATCGTATGCCAGGACGGATCTGTTTGGCTCAGTTTCGTCAAGCGGATAGGAAAACGCTGCAGGCAGCGTTTTGATGTCCGCCTCCAGAGGAGAATGGAGACTGATCTGAGGCAAACTGATGACTTCTGAGTGGATCCTTTTCTATTCAGAATGCAGTAGGGCAAAACTGATCTGTTTTGGACCGCTTGTGAGAGCCCATGACGGATCTCACAAACGGAAAGCCAAAAAGCGAGTGTAAAAGTCGCCTAATTTAATGTATATACAGTAGATTGTGTTTTCTTTCAATTGTTAGTTCTCCTGAGCTTAGAAATATACTATATGGTCAGCAACTACTGGGGTACTTAATCAATGAATGCAGATGTTTAAGCCCCTAACCACGCAGTCTACCTTTGCCGATATTTGTGGAAGGATGGGTTGTTCTAAACAGCTCACTTAACTTATGTGTGGTACAGTAATAGAATGCTACAATTGCATCAAGTAAGTTCATGAAATGTCCTCCATTCTACATATTCCATCAACTATGAATGGTATTATTGTAAAGTGAAAGCATTTTAGGAGCCACAGCAACTAAGCAGACCACATAGTGCTAAAAAGTTACCAACGCTCTGCTATATTCCAAACCTCTTCTGGAATTAACATCAGCATAAAAACATTCATTGTATATATGTCCATGACCAAGCACACTGCCAAGCATTGGATGAGTAGAATCTTGTTCTGTGGAGTGATGATTCATGCTTTTTATTTGGCAGTCTGTTGGGTGAATTTGGGTTCAGCGAACGCCTGGAGAAAATTTCCTACCAGGATGTATTGTGCTAAATGTAAAGTTTGGTGAAGGAGCGATAATGTTATAGGGTTGTTTTTCAGTGGTTTGACTAGGCTCTTAGTTCCAATGAAGAGAAATATAAATTTCTTCCTATATTTAAGAACTCCCCAAATTTTTTTTATTTGTCAATCTGTTAGAAAGATACATAATGTAATCTGTAGTTAATGTAATCTTCTTCTCAATGTCTGATTGTGAGCTATCCCCTCCCTTCTGCTTCTCAGCTGTGTCATGTGACCAGCAACCAGACTTTCCATTATACTCAACATCTTATGTGTGTACAAGAAGTCAGTTTCTCTATGTATCCCTATGGGACCCTCAATGTCAGTCTCATAGAACTGAATAGAGAAGTAACTGACTTTCTGTCCTGTGTCAGTTGGAGATCAGAGTGTTGGTTACTTGGCACAGCTAAAAATTAGAATTGAATGTATAGCTCAAAAATACAATCACTGATGAGATTGCCTTAACTACAGATTCATTTTTGCGTGAGATCTTCCTTAAGACATTTTGGACAATATATACTTTACATTTTTGGAAACAGTTTAGGGAAGTCTTTTCTATTCCGGCATGACTGTGACCCCTTGTGTGAAACAAGTTACATACATTAAGGCATTGTTGGTTGATAAGGAAGAACTTTGCTGGCTAATACAGTGAGCACTGGCCTGAACCCCATGAAACACTTTTGAGATTAACTAAAATGGAGATTATAAGCCAGGCCCTCTCATTCAAAATCAGTGTTTGGCCTCACAAATGCTTTTCTGGAAAATGGTTTAAAATTCCCATAGACACACTTCAAAATCAAAATCTTGTATAAAGCCGTCTGAGATGAATGGAACATACAAAACTGATTGGTCAGAGGAATAACCCTCCCTAAAATATAACCTTTATTAATGACAATTAAAATAGGCAGTGCCTAGTAATGGGAATTCTAAAATTGGTTGAAGATTAACCGGAGAGCTCCCTTGGCCCACTAGGTATACTGTACCCTATCGAGGATTTGGTCAGAATGGTAACACCTGTGTAATAGTCGGACAGAGAACTGGTAAGGCAGGCATGTCAAAACTGCGGCCCTCCAGCTGTTGCAAAACTACAACTCCCAGCATGCCCTAATAGCTGTACGCTATCCAGGCATGCTGGGAGTTGTAGTTTTGCAACAGCTGGAGGGCCGCAGTTTGGACATGCCTGTGGTAAGGGGTAGCTATCCCTGTCTTTACTTACCTAAAATGGAATAGCTGCCCTCATAACAGTGATCCCACTGTCCTCAAAGCTGGCCACCCGGGAAGCCCTGCCCTAGCAAACAGCTGATGGATCCAGTGGGTGTAATATTATGTTGTAGGGTCAGGGATGTCTAGAAGACCCCAGGGTCTAGTATATCGGGATCAAATAAACCAGGGATACCTAACCTGTGTCCCCGTGCTGCAGCAATACTACAACTCCCAGCATGTCTGGAGAGTTGCAGAGAGTTGTTCTTTTGCAGCTGGAAGGACACAGGTTAAGCATTCTTGCAATAAACCACGGGTAACTTTGGGGTGGATAACCCCCAATGTGCAGATGTATAGGTGGATGGATATTTTGCTATTTGGGGAAGAGATCTCCTCCAACGTGCCCTATCCTGACTAATTGTTAATCAGGTGAAAAAAAAAAAAAAAAGTGGGGAACCCTAATGCCTCCAGAGTAGGGTTAGAATGTCTAAAATTGTAGATAGTTAAAATTGTAGATAGTTAAAATGTACTCTTAAGTATTTGACCACAAAATTTGGTCCATCTGGTTCTGTGGCCCCATGCCCTAGATAGTCATGAATGTCTATGCCCAAAGTTTTTGCCCCCATGGATCATAGTTACGGAGTTCATCAGGGGCTTATGCCAGAGTGACAAAATAGTAATATAAAAGAATCCGCAGCACTCGTCAATTAATAGTGAATAGAAATGGATTTATTCCATAAAGCAGCAAGGAAATGCGACGTTTCGACCGTTCCCGGTCTTTTTCAAGCAATAGAGTGAATACAAAAACATGTGTTTTATAGTGCCTAATCAATTACCTGAGCCCTCCCCCAGGTACAACCATTAATTGCATTGGTGCATATACAAAGCCATTAACAAATGGTATCTTTGTGCAATTTAACTTAAAATCCATTACCTTTCCACAGGGAAATGTCCTTGGGGTCCACTTCTATTCCGGATCGTCTTTAGGACGAATTTCGTTCGGCATCCCGGAGTCTCCAATGCGCATGCGTCCCCTTTGATCAATAGCCAATAGAAAAAATTCTTTAACTGACGTCACCAGTTGTCAATGGCGCGGAGGCAGACTTTGCTCCACGTCATTGTAGCGCGTCCTTTCTGTCCCTTGTTAGTGACATAGGTGTCGTCATAGAGACGCGATTAGTTTACATAACACTCGCGTCACTCGACTCCTCCTCCTGTCACTATTCCATTGGTCTCCGGATACATCCCTGTAGGTGTGAGTTCATCTCTCCCCGCTCCAAAATACCTCCAACATTCAATCCATGGTGTTTTTTTTTCACCCTACACAATTCAGAAACTCTCTACAGCCACATTTTACTTGATATGGTTCCTCCAGAGTAATTGCCGTGTCTCCTCAGCAATACACCCTTCTGAGGTCATCACATCCCAAACTATCATTCCTTCATGAAGGCAATCTTGTCCCATCAGCGTCACTTGATGGGGCAGATGCCCTCCACTAGGAATTTTTTAGAATCTCGTAGGTACTCCGGGTGTCAGTCAAATTCAATGACGATGACTCCCGTGGCACCATGAATACATACATTCGTCAGCCATCTTTTCCAGTTTACAGGTAACAGAGCATGGGTAGGACTCACCCCCCACACTGGACATGTCCGTTGGCCATATATTCTGGACAATCTGCTAAATGATCTTGGGGACATCAGCATTAGAGAGTACGAGACGGAAGAGGACCCCAATATTAGACATCCCTGTGGAGAAAAGAATAAAGGAAAAAATATACAGTGTTCGTGTTAGTGAACATATCAAAAAATGCTGATTAAAAATCATCACAACAGAGTTGGGCACAATCTTAAGTTACACAAAATAATAAATATAAGTCCAGTCTACATTTCAGAGGAGATACACAAAAATCCCTATAGGAAGACTCCCAAATTGAAGTCCCTATTGAGTCCCCTCGGTTCATGTGTATCTAATTTGTAAATCCACTTCAACTCCAATTGTTTAAGGAGGGTCTCCCGATCTCCCCCTCTCCGTAGTGGTGAAATTCCATCTATGACCTGAAATCGGAGTTGCGACAAATTATGTCCCATTTTTTCAAAATGGTCTGGAACCGGAAGATCCAATGCTTTCTTCCTAATCTTAGATTTGTGCTGTGTAATCCTCTTTTTTTATTTCCTGTGTGGTCTCTCCTACATATAGGAGCCCACACGAATAAACCTACAACAGATGTGATCAAGCGCAAATTGGAACAAGAGAAAAAAACACGGATCTCCCATGAGCTTCATCAATCCACGCTAAGGGAATATTATAGAGCAGGGAGGATCCCACGGGGTCTCCGCTCTCATCTGAGACCAATCTTACTTCCAAACAATAAGGAATTCTGCGCAAAATTTGAAATAATATCGAACCGTTACTCCATGGACATTATGCTTCTCAATATAGAGTATTTACAATTGGAATTGGATTCAAACCAGACACGTATTGATGCATTAGAAAATCAATTAGGTACTCTATTATCTACAACTGAGATAACAGCGATTAAAACTAAATTGGACATGGATTTAAACAGATACCGAAATAATATTGAAATCACTAAGAGACAAAAATGGCATCGAGATCTTGAAGACTATATTCGGGGTGAGATATATCGCAAACAGACAACAGGACAACAAAAGAATCCAAATAAACAGTTCAAAGGGAAACCACGACGCAGGACCTATGATGGAAGAAAAGAGAGAGATATGACCACTCCTGAATCGTCCGAGGACTGTAGTGATGACCCTCTTTATTTAGGCCATGGATTGGATCAAAGAAAACGAGACCACAGAGGAGGGGAGGAGCGAGACACAGACGATGGAGGAAATATTGTGATAACCAGGTCCAAAAAACCACCAATGGGTCAGAACCAGAGGGGACAGACGGACAAAGTGAAAAATCAAACAATGAACAGACTGAAGTAGGCAATCTGGTGGTAAATATTTCATCATTTTCTTTCACAGAGCAAGAACTGGCATTGTTGAACAAGGGTTTATCCTACTGCCTCACTATGTTTATCGACTGGTTTGAGTATGAGGTGGATCTGTACCGTTTCTTTAGACGCCTAAGGTTGAAAGGCTTCTTTTCAGGGAAAGAAAGTGACACCATGAGAAGTGAAGGGGAAAGTACACACAACATGATGACCCTCAAAAAATATAATCTTTCCCTTAAAAGTAAGTTTCAGCCACCGCCTAACATCAATGTAATTGAGGCATATATATCGCTTGTCCAAAGAGACATACAGCAGCTGAGAGACCTAACAAAAATGGAAAGAGATACATTAACAAAATTGAGCAACAGAGATGAAATCACTATCAAGCCGGCTGACAAGGGCGGAGCAATTGTCATTATGGACACTGTGAAGTATGAATGTGAGATAAAAAGACAACTCGATGATACCTCAGTTTACCATATGATTGATCATGACTAGAGTTGAGCGAACACCTGGATGTTCGGGTTCGAGAAGTTCGGCCGAACTTCCTGAAAATGTTCGGGTTCGAGATCCGAACCCGATCCGAACTTCGTCCCGAACCCGAACCCCATTGAAGTCAATGGGGACCCGAACTTTTCGGCACTAAAACGGCTGGAAAACAGCCCAGGAAAGGGCTAGAGGGCTGCAAAAGGCAGCAACATGTAGATAAATCCCCTGCAAACAAATGTGGATAGGGAAATGAATTAAAATAAAAATTAAATAAATAAAAATTAACCAAAATAAATTGGAGAGAGGTCCCATAGCAGAGAATCTGGCTTCAAATCACCCACCACTGGAACAGTCCATTCTCAGATATTTAGGCCCCGGCACCCAGGCAGAGGAGAGAGGTCCCGTAACAGAGAATCTGGCTTCATGTCAGCAGAGAATCAGTCTTCATATCATAGCAGAGAATCAGGCTTCACGTCAGCCACCACTGCAACAGTCCATTGTCATAAATTTAGGCCCAGCACCCAGGCAGAGGAGAGAGGTCCCGTAACAGACAATCTGGGTTCATGTCAGCAGAGAATTAGTCTGCATGTCATAGCAGAGAAGCAGGCTTCACGTCAGCCACCAATGCAACAGTCCATTGTCAGATATTTAGGCCCAGCACCCAGGCAGAGGAGAGAGGTCCCATAACAGAGGATCTGGCTTCATGTCAGCAGAGAATCAGTCTTCATATCATAGCAGAGAATCAGGCTTCACGTCACCCACCACTGCAACAGTCCATTTTCATAAATTTAGGCCCAGCACCCAGGCAGAGGAGAGAGGTCCCGTAACAGACAATCTGGCTTCATGTCAGCAGAGAATCAGTCTTCATGTCATAGCAGAGAATCAGGCTTCACGTCACCCACCACTGTAAGAGTCCATTTTCATAAATTTAGGCCCAGCACCCAGGCAGAGGAGAGAGGTCCCGTAACAGACATTCTGGCTTCATGTCAGCAGAGAATCAGTCTTCATGTCATAGCAGAGAATCAGGCTTCACGTCACCCACCACTGCAACAGTCCATTTTCATAAATTTAGGCCCAGCACCCAGGCAGAGGAGAGAGGTCCCGTAACAGACAATCTGGCTTCATGTCAGCAGAGAATTAGTCTGCATGTCATAGCCGAGAATCAGGCTTCACGTCAGCCACCAATGCAACAGTCCATTGTCAGATATTTAGGCCCAGCACCCAGGCAGAGGAGAGAGGTCCCGTAACAGAGGATCTGGCTTCATGTCAGCAGAGAATCAGTCTTCATATTATAGCAGAGAATCAGGCTTCACGTCACCCACCACTGCAACAGTCCATTTTCATAAATTTAGGCCCAGCACCCAGGCAGAGGAGAGAGGTCCCGTAACAGACAATCTGGCTTCATGTCAGCAGAGAATCAGTCTTCATGTCATAGCAGAGAATCAGGCTTCATGTCACCCACCACTGTAAGAGTCCATTTTCATAAATTTAGGCCCAGCACCCAGGCAGAGGAGAGAGGTTCCGTAACAGACAATCTGGCTTCATGTCAGCAGAGAATCTGTCTTCATGTCATAGCAGAGAATCAGGCTTCACGTCAGCCACCAATGCAACAGTCCATTGTCAGATATTTAGGCCCAGCACCCAGGCAGAGGAGAGCGGTCCCGTAACAGAGGATCTGGCTTCATGTCAGCAGAGAATCAGTCTTCATATCATAGCAGAGAATCAGGCTTCACGTCACCCACCACTGCAACAGTCCATTTTCATAAATTTAGGCCCAGCACCCAGGCAGAGGAGAGAGGTCCCGTAACAGACAATCTGGCTTCATGTCAGCAGAGAATCAGTCTTCATATCATAGCAGAGATTCAGGCTTCACGTCACCCACCACTGCAACAGTCCATTTTCCTAAATTTAGGCCCAGCACCCAGGCAGAGGAGAGAGGTCCCGTAACAGACAATCTGGCTTCATGTCAGCAGAGAATTAGTCTGCATGTCATAGCAGAGCATCAGGCTTCACGTCACCCTCCACTGTAAGAGTCCATTTTCATAAATTTAGGCCCAGCACCCAGGCAGAGGAGAGAGGTCCCGTAACAGACAATCTGGCTTCATGTCAGCAGAGAATTAGTCTGCATGTCATAGCAGATAATCAGGCTTCACGTCACCCACCACTGCAACAGTCCATTTTCATAAATTTAGGCCCAGCACCCAGGCAGAGGAGAGAGGTCCCGTAACAGACAATCTGGCTTCATGTCAGCAGAGAATTAGTCTGCATGTCATAGCAGAGCATCAGGCTTCACGTCACCCACCACTGTAAGAGTCCATTTTCATAAATTTAGGCCCAGCACCCAGGCAGAGGAGAGAGGTCCCGTAACAGACAATCTGGCTTCATGTCAGCAGAGAATTAGTCTGCATGTCATAGCAGAGAATGAGGCTTCACGTCAGCCACCACTGCAACAGTCCATTGGCATATATTTAGGCCCAGCACCCAGGCAGAGGAGAGAGGTCCCGTAACAGAGGATCTGGCTTCATGTCAGCAGAGAATCAGTCTGCATGTCATAGCAGAAAATCAGGCTTCACGTCAGCCACCACTGCAACAGTCCATTGTCAGATATTTAGGCCCAGCACCCAGGCAGAGTAGAGAGGTCCCGTAACAGATGATCTGGCTTCATGTCAGCAGAGAATTAGTCTGCATGTCATAGCAGAGAATGAGGCTTCACGTCAGCCACCACTGCAACAGTCCATTGGCATATATTTAGGCCCAGCACCCAGGCAGAGGAGAGAGGTCCCGTAACAGAGGATCTGGCTTCATGTCAGCAGAGAATCAGTCTGCATGTCATAGCAGAAAATCAGGCTTCACGTCAGCCACCACTGCAACAGTCCATTGTCAGATATTTAGGCCCAGCACCCAGGCAGAGTAGAGAGGTCCCGTAACAGATGATCTGGCTTCATGTCAGCAGAGAATTAGTCTGCATGTCATAGCAGAGAATCAGGCTTCACGTCACCCAACATTGGAACAGTCCATTGGCATATATTTAGGCCCTGGCACCCAGACAGAGGAGAGGTTCATTCAACTTTGGGTAGCCTCGAAATATAATGGTAAAATGAAAATAAAAATAGGATTGAATGAGGAAGTGCCCTGGAGTCCAATAATATATGGTTAAGGGGAGGTAGGTAACGTCTAATCTGCACAAGGGACGGACAGGTCCTGTGGGATCCATGCCTGGTTCATTTTTATGAACGTCAGCTTGTCCACATTGGCTGTAGACAGGCGGCTGCATTTGTCTGTAATGACGCCCCCTGCCGTGCTGAATACACGTTCAGACAAAACGCTGGCCGCCGGGCAGGCCAGCACCTCCAAGGCATAAAAGGCTAGCTCTGGCCACGTGGACAATTTAGAGACCCAGAAGTTGAATGGGGCCGAACCATCAGTCAATACGTGGAGGGGTGTGCACACGTACTGTTCCACCATGTTAGTGAAATGTTGCCTCCTGCTAACACGTTGCGTATCAGGTGGTGGTGCAGTTAGCTGTGGCGTGTTGACAAAAGTTTTCCACATCTCTGCCATGCTAACCCTGCCCTCAGAGGAGCTGGCCGTGACACAGCTGCCTTGGCGACCTCTTGCTCCTCCTCTGCCTTGGCCTTGGGCTTCCACTTGTTCCCCTGTGACATTTGGGAATGCTCTCAGTAGCGCGTCTACCAACGTGCGCTTGTACTCGCGCATCTTCCTATCACGCTCCAGTGCAGGAAGTAAGGTGGGCACATTGTCTTTGTAGCGTGGATCCAGCAGGGTGGCAACCCAGTAGTCCGCACAGGTTAAAATGTTGGCAACTCTGCTGTCGTTGCGCAGGCACTGCAGCATGTAGTCGCTCATGTGTGCCAGGCTGCCCAGGGGTAAGGACAAGCTGTCCTCTGTGGGAGGCGTATCGTCATCGTCCTGCCTTTCCCCCCAGCCACGCACCAGTGATGGACCCGAGCTGCGTTGGGTGCCACCCCGCTGTGACCATGCTTCATCCTCATCCTCCTCCACCTCCTCCTCATCCTCGTCCTCCTCATCCTCCAGTAGTGGGCCCTGGCTGGCCACATTTGTACCTGGCCTCTGCTGTTGCCAAAAACCTCCCTCTGAGTCACTTCGAAGAGACTGGCCTGAAAGTGCTAAAAATGACCCATCTTCCTCCTCCTCCTCCTCCTGGGCCACCTCCTCTTCCATCATCGCCCTAAGTGTTTTCTCAAGGAGACATAGAAGTGGTATTGTAACGCTGATAACGACGTCATCGCCACTGGCCATGTTGGTGGAGTACTCGAAACAGCGCAACAGGGCACACAGGTCTCGCATGGAGGCCCAGTCATTGGTGGTGAAGTGGTGTTGTTCTATAGTGCGACTGACCCGTGCGTGCTGCAGCTGAAACTCCACTATGGCCTGCTGCTGCTCGCACAGTCTGTCCAGCATGTGCAAGGTGGAGTTCCACCTGGTGGGCACGTCGCATATGAGGCGGTGAGCGGGAAGGCCGAAGTTACGCTGTAGCGCAGACAGGCGAGCAGCAGCAGGATGTGAACGCCGGAAGCGCGAACAGACGGCCCGCACTTTATGCAGCAGCTCTGACATGTCGGGGTAGTTGTGAATGAACTTCTGCACCACCAAATTCAGCACATGCGCCAAGCAAGGGATGTGCGTCAAATTGGCTAGTCCCAGAGCTGCAACGAGATTTCGCCCATTATCACATACCACCAGGCCGGGCTTGAGGCTCACCGGCAGCAACCACTCGTCGGTCTGTTGTTCTATACCCCGCCACAACTCCTGTGCGGTGTGGGGCCTGTCCCCCAAACATATGAGTTTCAGAATGGCCTGCTGACGTTTACCCCGGGCTGTGCTGAAGTTGGTGGTGAAGGTGTGTGGCTGACTGGATGAGCAGGTGGAAGAAGAGGAGGAGGAAGCCGAGAAGGAGGAGGTGGCAACAGGAGGCAAAGAATGTTGCCCTACGATCCTTGGCGGCGGAAGGACGTGCGCCAAACAGCTCTCCGCCTGGGGCCCAGCTGCCACTACATTTACCCAGTGTGCAGTTAGGGAGATATAGCGTCCCTGGCCGTGCTTACTGGTCCACGTATCTGTGGTTAGGTGGACCTTGCTACAGATGGCGTTGCGCAGTGCACACTTGATTTTATCGGATACTTGGTTGTGCAGGGAAGGCACGGCTCTCTTGGAGAAGTAGTGGCGGCTGGGAACAACATACTGTGGGACAGCAAGCGACATAAGCTGTTTGAAGCTGTCTGTGTCCACCAGCCTAAATGACAGCATTTCATAGGCCAGTAGTTTAGAAATGCTGGCATTCAGGGCCAGGGATCGAGGGTGGCTAGGTGGGAATTTACGCTTTCTCTCAAATGTTTGTGAGATGGAGAGCTGAACGCTGGCGTTTGACATGGTTGAGACGCTTGGTGACGGAGGTGGTGGTGGTGTTGGTGGTACATCCCCTGTTTGCTGGGCGGCAGGTGCCAACGTTCCTCCAGAGGCGGAGGAAGAGGCCGAGGCGGCAGCAGCAGAAGAGGTAGCAGGGGGAGCCTGAGTGACTTCCTTGGTTTTAAGGTGTTTACTCCACTGCAGTTCATGCTTTGCATGCAGGTGCCTGGTCATGCAGGTTGTGCTCAGGTTCAGAACGTTAATGCCTCGCTTCAGGCTCTGATGGCACAGCGTGCAAACCACTCGGGTCTTGTCATCAGCACATTGTTTGAAGAAGTGCCATGCCAGGGAACTCCTTGAAGCTGCCTTTGGGGTGCTCAGTCCCAGATGGCGGCGGTCAGTAGCAGGCGGAGTCTCTTGGCGGCGGGAGTTCTGCTTTTGCCCACTGCTCCCTCTTTTGCTACGCTGTTGGCTCGGTCTCACCACTGCCTCTTCCTCCGAACTGTGAAAGTCAGTGGCACGACCTTCATTCCATGTGGGGTCTAGGACCTCATTGTCCCCTGCATCGTCTTCCACCCAGTCTTGATCCCTGACCTCCTGTTCAGTCTGCACACTGCAGAAAGACGCAGCAGTTGGCACCTGTGTTTCGTCATCATCAGAGACATGCTTAGGTGGTATTCCCATGTCCTCATCATCAGGAAACATAAGTGGTTGTGCGTCAGTGCAGTCTATGTCTTCCACCGCTGGGGAAGGGCTAGGTGGATGCCCTTGGGAAACCCTGCCAGCAGAGTCTTCAAACAGCATAAGAGACTGCTGCATAACTTGAGGCTCAGACAGTTTCCCTGATATGAATGGGGGTGATGTGACAGACTGATGGGGTTGGTTTTCAGGCGCCATCTGTGCGCTTTCTGCAGAAGACTGGGTGGGAGATAATGTGAACGTGCTGGATCCACTGTCGGCCACCCAATTGACTAATGCCTGTACCTGCTCAGGCCTTACCATCCTTAGAACGGCATTGGGCCCCACCATATATCGCTGTAAATTCTGGCGGCTACTGGGACCTGAGGTAGTTGGTACACTAGGACGTGTGGATGTGGCAGAATGGCCACATCCTCTCCCAGCACCAGAAGGTCCACTAACACCACCACGACCATGTCCACGTCCGCGTCCCTTACTAGATGTTTTTTCTCATTGTTATGGTTCACCACAACAACAAAAATATTATTTGGCCCAATGTATTGTATTCAAATTCAGCTGAATATAAATTTGAGGCCTAGTATTTAGGCGCTGGGTGACCGGTATGGATTTAGTGACAGAATTAGACTTGGAAATGCACAGTAGCGTGTGTGTGAAGTTATTCTGAATGACCCTATGTGCACCTTGAATATTATATACCCTTTTAGGGATAGATTTCAAATAGCTCTGATATAGCAGAAACCACTAAATTATGAAATTGCTAAATTGGGAATTGTATTTCAACCCTGAACACAATTGTGCTTTAACGGACACTAAATAACTTGCCCATCCACAACAGGACAGCGGTAACGACAGATTTAGCGGGATATAAATTTGAGGCCTAGTATTTAGGCGCTGGGTGACCGGTATGGATTTAGTGACAGAATTAGACTTGGAAATGCACAGTAGCGTGTGTGTGAAGTTATTCTGAATAACCCTATGTGCACCTTGAATATTATATACCCTTTTAGGGATAGATTTCAAATAGCTCTGATATAGCAGAAACCACTAAATTATGAAATTGCTAAATTGGGAATTGTATTTCAACCCTGAACAAAAAATGTGCTTTAACGGACACTAAATAACTTGCCCAGCCACAACAGTACAGCGGTAACGACAGATTTAGCGGGATATAAATTTGAGGCCTAGTATTTAGGCGCTGGGTGACCGGTATGGATTTACTAACAGAATTAGACTTGGAAATGCACAGTAGCGTGTGTGTGAAGTTATTCTGAATGACCCTATGTGCACCTTGAATATTATATACCCTTTTAGGGATAGATTTCAAATAGCTCTGATATAGCAGAAACCACTAAATTATGAAATTGCTAAATTGGGAATTGTATTTCAACCCTGAACAAAAAATGTGCTTTGACGGACACTAAATAACTTGCCCAGCCACAACAGTACAGCGGTAACGACAGATTTAGCGGGATATAAATTTGAGGCCTAGTATTTAGGCGCTGGGTGACCGGTATGGATTTAGTGACAGAATTAGACTGGGATATGGCCAAAAAATAACCACACTATTGCTGGTTAAATGCACTTGGTGTGACAGCTTGACCAACCACACTACTGAGGGTTAAATGCACTTGGTGACGGGCGCAGCTTGCCCCTGATGTAGTATATGGCCAAAAAATGAACAGACTATTGCTGGTTAAATGCACTTGGTGTGACAGCTTCACCCTGATGTAGGCTTTAGCCAAAAAACAACCACACCATTGAGGGTTAAATGCACTTGGTGACAGGCGCAGCTTGCCCCTGATGTAGTATATGGCCAAAAAATGAACAGACTATTGCTGGTTAAATGCACTTGGTGTGACAGCTTGACCAACCACACTACTGAGGGTTAAATGCACTTGGTGACGGGCGCAGCTTGCCCCTGATGTAGTATATGGCCAAAAAATGAACAGACTATTGCTGGTTAAATGCACTTGGTGTGACAGCTTGACCAACCACACTACTGAGGGTTAAATGCACTTGGTGACGGGTGCAGCTTGCCCCTGATGTAGTATATGGCCAAAAAATGAACAGACTATTGCTGGTTAAATGCACTTGGTGTGACAGCTTGACCAACCACACTACTGAGGGTTAAATGCACTTGGTGACGGGCGCAGCTTGCCCCTGATTTAGTATATGGCCAAAAAATTTACAGACTATTGCTGGTTAAATGCACTTGGTGTGACAGCTTCACCCTGATGTAGGCTTTAGCCAAAAAACAACCACACCATTGAGGGTTAAATGCACTTGGTGACAGGTGCAGCTTGCCCCTGATGTAGTTTATGGCCAAAAAATAAACAGACTATTGCTGGTTAAATGCACTTGGTGTGACAGCTTCACCCTGATGTAGGCTTTAGCCAAAAAACAACCACACTATTGAGGGTTAAATGCACTTGGTCGCAGCTTGGATGCACTTGGTCGCAGCACCGCACAAGACACAAAATGGCCGCCGATCACCTCAGAAAAAAGTGACTGACAAACGGTCTGGGCAGCCTAAAAACAGTGAGCAATTGAATTTCAGCAGCTCAATGATCCACAGCTGCAGATCGATCGATTAATCAAGTCCTTTGGAGGAGTTAATCTGCCTAATCTCGCCCTACTGTCGCAGCCGCAACCTCTCCCTACGCTAATCAGAGCAGAGTGACGGGCGGCGCTATGTGACTCCAGCTTAAATAGAGGCTGGGTCACATGGTGCTCTGGCCAATCACAGCTATGCCAATAGTAGGCATGGCTGTGATGGCCTCTTGGGGCAAGTAGTATGACGCTTGTTGATTGGCTGCTTTGCAGCGTTTCAAAAAGCGCCAAGAAAGCGTCACAAAAGCGCCAAGAAAGCGACGAACACCGAACTCGAACCCGGACTTTTACTATACAGTTCGAGTTCGCTCATCCCTAATCATGACCCAAAGTTTGAAATATCTAAGAAGATCAAACTTCTGGTAGACGATGAGTACGCTGAGGACATCATCGATAGTCCACTGCATGACTATTTAGTTGTGACACATCCAGTCACCCCGGTTCTGTACACCCTACCCAAGATTCATAAGAGCAGAGTTGATCCGCCTGGACGCCCGATTGTGTCCGGCATCAACTCTGTTCTATCACGACCAGCTATGTTCTTGGATGGGGTGTTACAACCATATGTAACAAGAGCATCGTCTTATGTTAAAGATACCACCTATTTTCTATGTAGGCTGAAGGAATTGGAGATAAAACCTGGAGATAGACTGGTCTCATTTGATGTAGTCAGTCTATATACAAGTATTGAACACAATAGAGGTTTGGAGGCAGTCAGACATGCTCTAAGTGATTCAGAATATACACTAGAGATGATAAATTTTATACTGGCACTGTTAGAAATTATACTAACCTGCAACTACTTTAGGTTTAAAGATCAATTTTTTGTACAAACTAGAGGGACGGCGATGGGGTCCAACGCCGCACCTGTTTATGCTAATATCTATATGTCATATGTAGAGGAGATGTTTGTGTATCCATCCAGCTCCTTCAAGTTTGTGAGGGGCTGGATGAGATACATCGACGATATCTTCTGCATATGGACAGGCACCGAACTGGAACTGGACGCATTTAATGAACACCTCAATAACATTCATCCTGCTTTAAAATTCACGAAAGTCAGCTCCATGACCGAGCTACAATTCCTGGACACACTGGGGTGTGTCCAGGATGGAAAACTGGGCATGGACATATACATAAAAAATACTGACAAAAATAATATCCTACAATATGATAGTTCGCACCCCCGAGGCATGATAAAATCGTTGCCATACAGTCAATTGATTAGGCACTATAAAACACATGTTTTTGTATTCACTCTATTGCTTGAAAAAGACCGGGAACGGTTGAAACGTCGCATTTCCTTGCTGCTTTATGGAATAAATCCATTTCTATTCACTATTAATTGACGAGTGCTGCGGATTCTTTTATATTACTATTTGATGGTGGATCAACAGCCAGGATCCCGATCTGCTGGCACCAACACTACCGTGACTAAGGTATAGTGCATGGACTTTCCAAATTGGTTGATTTTTGGACATAGGAGTGCTGCCGGACCAATCTACAGAGTGACAAAATAGAGCATCGTTGATAACTATTCCAAAGATAGCCTAGTTGAGTACAATAAAAATCAGCCCAATGTGTATAGTTGCCTATATATTTCCTATAGTATGTACAATGTTTCTTGTACCCAATGTAATTTGCGTCGCATCTAGTCTTCACAGTAATAGGTAAATGTGAAGTTTTGCTTTAAAAAGAGAAAGATACCTGGATACATTGTATCTACATCTTTCTTTCTCTCTGATGTATCGTAAAGGAGTCAATTTGAACCATGCTGACAGACTTGGAGCTGCTTTGAACTCCTTCCCAAATTCCATAAAAGAGTTTCCATAACAATCCATGGTGATAGAAACCCAGGAAGGTCAACAGACTTCTTTTTACTGTACAACTGCAGTGGGTAACCCTTTGTGTTACTGAGTCTTTCAGTACTTCATGGTGGTTCTGGACAGGTATGTAGGGGTCTAACAAAACCTTCCTTAACCAACCCTTGTCAGTGTGTATTTGTAACTGTTTGTAAAACCTGTTTGCTACTAACTTACTTGTGTGGATGTGGAGTTGAGACAGTCTCTAAACCGCTGGTGTCCACTACAGAGTGGCTGATCACGTATCTCATGACTGCAGTTTTGGTAAGTGGCTTTGGGCATACTTGGAGCGTCAGCAAGCTTTTCAGTCCCATAATCAGTTAACCTACAAATTGTATCTTATGAATAGAACATATTGTTTTAGGTTTATGTGTAGTATTACTGTACAGTCCATAGGATACCAGGATTATAAAATGGCATCTATTCATAGAGATATGTTGGAACCCCAACCTCAGTTCATTCCAGGGGGAGTAAGCAGAACTGTTAATTTAAATGAAGGAATCCCTCAAGACTACAAAGGGTTATTTCTGTGTCAGCTCCAGAGGTTCATTTGTACTTTTAACCAGCATGCTGGCTGGAGTAGGAAGAGACAGATAAAGTTTATTATGGCTGTATGTGGTGTATGTACCTGCATAAAGAAGTAGCAGTGATTGTCTGCTGTGCAGTGTTGTATGTGATCCTCATTATCTGGATGTTGTGTCAGATTAGTAATGCACAGTTAAATTCATACCTTTTCTTAAGATTGTCCTGAATTAAGAATTTCCTTGCGAGTGCCGAGTGTCTGGGGAAATTTAGGTCTGTCTCAATAGGTGAGATATTTGGTACCTTAACCCCTTAAGGACCAGGCTCATTTTCACCTTCAGGACCAGGCCATTCTTTGCAAACCTGACCAGTGTCACTTTAAGTGCTCATAACTTTAAAACGCTTCGACTTACCCAGGCCGTTCTGAGATTGTTTTTTCGTCACATATTGTACTTCATGACACTGCTAAAATTGGGTCAAAAAAGTTAATTTTTTTGCATAAAAAAATACATTTTTTACCAAAAATTTTGAAAAATTAGCAAATTTCAAAGTTTCAGTTTCTCTACTTCTGTAATACATAGTAATACCCCCAAAAATTGTGATGACTTTACATTCCCCATATGTCTACTTCATGTTTGTAGCATTTTGGGAATGATATTTTATTTTTTGGGGATGTTACAAGGCTTAGAAGTTTAGAAGCAAATTTTGAAATTTTTGAGAAATCTTCAAAATCCCACTTTTTATGGACCAGTTTAGGTTTGCAGTCATATTGTGAGGCTTAGATAATAGAAACCTCCCAAAAATGACCCCATTCTAGAAACTACACCCCTCAAGGTATTCAAAACAGTTTTTTCAAACTTTATTAACCCTTTAGGTCTTCCACAAGAGTTGATGGCAGATGGAGAAACAATTTTGAAATTTCTATTTTTTGGAAAATTTTCCAATATAATCAATTTTTTCCAGGAGTAAAACAAGGGTTAACTGCCAAACAACACTCAAAATGGGTTGCCCTGATTCTGTAGTTTGCAGAAACACCCCATATGTGGTCGTAAACTACTGTTTGGCCGAACGGTAGCACATAGAAGGAGGGGAACACCATATGGGTTTTGGAAGGCAGATTTTGCAGGACTGGTTTTGTTTATACCATGTCCCATTTGAAGCCCCCTGTTGCACCCCTAGAATAGAAATTTCAAAAAAGTGACTCCATCTAAGAAAGTACACCCCTCAAGGTATTCAAAACTGGGTTTACAAACTTTGTTAACCCTTTAGGTGTTCCACAAGAGTTAATGGCAGATGGAGAAACAATTTTGAAATTTCTATTTTTTGGAAAATTTTCCAATATAATCAATTTTTTCCAGGAGTAAAACAAGGGTTAACTGCCAAACAACACTCAAAATGGGTTGCCCTGATTCTGTAGTTTGCAAAAACACCCCATATGTGGTCGTAAACTACTGTTTGGCCGAACGGTAGCACATAGAAGGAGGGGAACACCATATGGGTTTTGGAAGGCAGATTTTGCAGGACTGGTTTTGTTTATACCATGTCCCATTTGAAGCCACCTGTTGCACCCCTAGAATAGAAATTTCAAAAAAGTGACTCCATCTAAGAAAGTACACCCCTCAAGGTATTCAAAACTGGGTTTACAAACTTTGTTAACCCTTTAGCTGTTCCACAAGAGTTAATGGCAGATGGAGAAACAATTTTGAAATTTCTATTTTTTGGAAAATTTTCCAATATAATCAGTTTTTTCCAGGAGTAAAACAAGGGTTAACTGCCAAACAAAACTCAAAATGGGTTGCCCTGATTCTGTAGTTTGCAAAAACACCCCAAATGTGGTCGTAAACTACTGTTTGGCTAAACGGCAGGACATAGAAGAAGGGGAACGCCATACGGTTTTTGGAAGGCAGATTTTGCTGGACTGGTTTATTTACACCATGTACCCTTTCAAGCCCCCTGATGCACCCCTAGAGTAGAAACTCCATAAAAGTGACCCCATCTAGGAAACTACGGGATAAGGTGGTTGTTGTTTTGGGACAATTTTTGGGGTAAATTAGATTTTTGGTTGCTCTATATTACTCTTTTTTGAGGCAATGTAACAATAAAATTTAATTCTAAAATTGTTTCTACATTCGCTATTTAGTATTGTGGAACACCTAAAGGGTTAACATAGTTTGTAAAGTAATTTTTGAATACCTTGAGGGGTGTAGTTTCTTAGATGGGGTCACTTTTTTGGAGTTTCTAGTCTAGGCTACATCAGGGGGGGCTTCTAATGGGACATGGTGTAAAAAAAAAAAACTGTCCATCAAAATCTGCCTTCCAGAAACCGTATGGAGTTCCCTTCGTTCTATGCCCTGTCGTGCGGCTATATAGCCATTTACGACCACATATGGGGTGTTTCTGCAAACTACAGAATTGGGGCAATAAATGTTTAGTTTTGTTTGGCTGTTAACCCTTGCTTTATTACCGGCAAAATGGATTTAAATTTAAATTTTGCCCAAAAATAGGTGTTTTGGCACCGTTTTTATTTTATATTTTTAACACCGTTCATCCGAGGCGTTTGGTAAAAAGTTATTTTTATAGCGACGACTTTTACGCACGCGACGATGCCCAATATGTATGGCTCTCAGACTTTGGAGACACTAAGCAGGCATCCTAAAACTGCGGCCCTCCAGAAGTTGTAAAACTACAATTCCCACCATGCCCTGATGATGGCTGTAGGTTGTCTGGGCATGCTGGGAGTTATAGTTTTACAACATCTGGAGGGCCGCAGTTTGAGGATGCCTGCACTAAAACTAATATTTTTTGGGGAAAGAAAAATTGTTTTCGTGTCTCCAAAGTCTGAGAGCCATAGTGTTTTATGTTCTCTAGTGAACTGTTGGGGATTATAAAAATTTAGTACACCATGGAAGTGTGATACTCCCTGAAGCAATCGATAATGCAGAGGCCCGGATGATCGGGGCACGTGTCACATTGAGTTGTGGTGTCCTTCCGTATCCCCCTCTTGTGACACACTCTGCACTTTTTTTGGGTTCGTCCCTTCTTTCCAGTATGGGGGACCACACCTGGAAAGTGTTGGCCAGGGACGATCCGGGCGCCTCCAGTTCCCGAGGTACTCCGGCCTGCTCTTTCCCGGTCCGAAAAGATCAGGTCTTTGAGGACTGCCTCATAGAATCGGAGGAATGTCCCTGTGCTGCCAGCGCTTCGGGATAGTACAAAAGAGTTGTACATGGCAACCTGCACCATGTAGACCGCAACTTTTTTGTACCATGCCCGGGTTTTGCGCATGGCGTTATATGGCGTGAGGACTTGATCAGAGAGATCAACTCCTCCCATATACCGATTGTAGTCGACGATACAATCGGGCTTGAGGACCGTTGCCGCGGTACCTCGCACAGGGACTGGGGTGGTGCTGTTACCGTGGATTGTGGACAGCATAAGGACATCCCTCTTGTCCTTATACCTGACCAGCAACAGGTTTCCACTGGTAAGTGCACGGGTCTCACCCCTGGGGATAGGTACCTGGAGGGAGTAGGCAGGGAGGCCGCGTTGATTTTTTCGCACGGTCCCACAAGCGAACGTGGATCTGGCGGCAAGGGACCTGAACAAGGGAATGCTGGTATAAAAGTTGTCCACGTACAAGTGGTAACCCTTATCCAGCAGTGGGTACATAAGGTCCCACACGAGTTTCCCGGTAACACCCAGAGTGGGGGGACATTCTGGTGGTTGAATCCGGGAATCTCGCCCCTCGTACACACGAAATTTGTAAGTGTACCCTGAGGTAATCTCACAAATTTTGTATAGCTTCACGCCATACCTCGCCCGCTTTGTGGGAATGTATTGGCGGAAACTGAGTCTCCCCTTGAACGCAACGAGAGACTCATCAACCGCGACCTCCCTTCCAGGTACGTAGGCCTGCTGAAATGTGGCCCCAAAGTGATCGATGACCGGCCGTATCTTGTACAGCCGGTCATAGGCAGGATCACCTCGGGGTGGACATGCTGCATTATCGGAATAATGCAGACATTTCCGGATGGCCTCAAACCGGTGACGTGTCATGACCATACTGTACAGTGGGGTCTGGTACAGGACGTCCCCACTCCAGTATTGCCTGACACTGGGTTTTTGGACTAGACCCATATGCAGCACGAGGCCCCAAAATGTCCTCATCTCGGCTGCACTGACCGGCGTCCAGCCACCGGGTCTAGCCAAAACTGAGCCTGGGTTTTGAGCGACGAACTGTTGGGCGTACAGATTCGTCTGCTCCACCATCAAATTCACCAGTGGGTTACTGAAAAAAAAACTAAAAAAGTCTATTTCAGTAAACCCCACTGTGGGAATCTGGATTCCAGGATTGCCAGCGAAATCCGGAATCTCAGGCTCAAAGTCCACTGGGGGACACCAGCTAAGTTCATCGGCAGGGGGCTCCGGTGAACTTATTTGGTGGGCCGGGAAACCAGTACGAACCCCAGGGCGGCTCGTACTAGGGTGGGCCACAGGATCCCTAGCATGTGTGGCCCCTGGCTCCGCCTGGCAGCGTCTCCGCTGCCTTGGTGGCTCATCGTCATCCGATGATGATGAGGAGGATGCGGATGACAAAAGGAACGTGGGGTCATCCTCATCCTCACTGGGGCTCTCAGAGTCGGAGGCAATCTGGGCATATGCCTCCTCGGCCGAGAACACCCGGCGGGCCATGGGTGTGTGTGTGTGCGTGTGTATGTGCGTGCGTGTAAACCTTTATTCTATGTGCGTGTGTGTGGGGGCACGGGTGTTCACGTACTAAAAAGTCCAGGCAAAAAAAATGGGCAAGTGTTAGGAAAAAAAAAAAAAAAAAAAAGTTCAAACTTGCTGATCAGCGGTTCAACGCTGATCAGCGGTCGGTGGGGTGGTGGGGCGGGCGATGCGCTAACAGTGGACGGATGCTAAAAAGTGCCGGCCAGTCAGCGCACGCAGAAAAAAAAAAAAAAGTGGTGGTGGGGGAAGGGTCTGGTGGTGGGGGGAGGGGGTTGGTGGGTAGGGGGGGGACTGGTGGTGGTGGGGGGGGATGCGGGGGGGGGCAAGTGGCAGGGGGGGTCTGGGGTCTGAAAGTTGAAAAAAAGAAGTTTGGAATAAATGTGCTTTTTTTTTTTTTTTTTTTTCCTAACTTTTCCCTTCTATCCCTGCCTAAAGGTGCCTCTCCCTCACTGACCCTAACCTACCTGGGTGGCGATGGGTGCAGGAGGGTGATGGATGTCGATTTAGGGGGACACAGGAGCTGGTGCTGGACGATGCTGCACGGTCAGGGTGCTGGACAGGAAGAGGAGGGGAGAGAGGAGCGCAAGAAGTTTGAATCTCGCGCCTCTCTCCCCTGCACCAATCAGCACCCTGGACAGCGGCGTTCAGCACCAGGGCCAGCTCCGCCTCTGCAAATCCTCGGACTGTGATTGGTGGTGTAAAATTACGCCACCGATCGCAGTCTTTTTCCGGTTCATCGGGTCACAGGACACCTGAATGGACCGGAAACGCAGAAAACCGCAGGTCTGAATTGACCTGCGGTTTTCTGCGATCGCCGATACGGGGGGGTCCAATGACCCCCCCCCTGCGTTGTTACGGGATGCCGGCTGAATGATTTCAGCCGAAATCCCGTTTCGATTAACCCCCGCGGCGCCGGAATTCAGATTTTAAGTCAGGACGTACCGGTACGTCCTCGGTCCTTAAGGACTCGGGAAATAGGGCGTACCGGTACGTCCTCGGTCCTTAAGGGGTTAAACCCTGTTTTGAACTCTTGTGAGGCTAAACATCTGTCCTGGGAGTTACCGGTAGTATGGACAATGGAGTCCAGTAAAAGGAGGTCTCCATATGGGAGACTCTGTTCTCTGTATTGTAGTTCTTGCGAGGCTTTTCATCCGTCACATGTGTGTTCTTGCTGGATCCATCATGGGTTCAGCAAAGACGCATCTAGCATATAATACAACCATCTATTCAGAACAGATCTAGCTGTATTTTATCCCAAATGAACAAGACAAATCCATCACTTAATCCATTGTAAGTTAATGGGTGCCAGATCCATTTTTTCGGACACGTCTTGATCAGTATCCCATGACGCACTCAAAAACGCTGCTTGCAGCGTTGTAGCACTTTTGTGTGCATCATGGGAATGCAACAGAACAAGAATGCATTCTGGAGCACTCCATTCCACTCAGTTCAGTTTTGTCCCCATTGACAATGAATGGGGACAAAACTGAAGAGTTTTCCTCCGCTTTTGAGCTCCTTTGATGAATCTCAATAGTGGAAAGGAAAACACTGATGTGAAAGTAGCCTAAGTGTATCCATTTTTGTCACAGCATATAACTTGTATGAGCACATGAATGGGAAAAAAAAAACTGTGGAAGGGTTTGAATCAAATATGGAAATTGCGGTGGATATGTAATGATAAGGTACGTGGTTAAGACTTGAAATGTTGGTTATTAATTGTCTTTATTTGGATTAATGCAGAATGTGGAGAATAAGAAGAGAGGAGTAAAGATTTGCATTTATATAATTTACTCAGTGGCTCTAATGATTAATGTTTGTATGTGATATCCCTTATATAATTTTAAGTCCATGTGACATTGTATTTGTTTTATTTTATTATATGTGTTTTTTTTCTTCATTGTCTGTTTATAAGAGAGAAGATTAAAAAATGTTGACATTATATACCAGGGAGGAACAAAAATGCTAAACTTCAAAAAAGCTAAATTTAGCCAACTAAGAGAGGCCATAGGCCTAACTAACTGGGACAAAGTCCTCAAAAATAAAAATACAGCCACAAAATGGGATATCTTTAAAAGCATCCTAAAACCAATGTGGATAAATAGAACTGTAAAGAAAGCAATAAATGACAAAAAGAAAGCATATAAATCACTAAAACAGGAGGGTAGCACGGAAGCACTGAAAAACTATAAGGAAAAAATATAACATGTAAAAAACTAATAAAAGCAGCCAAACTAGAGACCGACAGTTTATTTGCCAAAGAGAGTAAAACTTACCCTAAAATGTTCTTCAATTATATAAATGTTAAAAAGTATAACTCTGAAGGTGTCAGCCCTTTAAAGAGTAATGAGGTGGGAGTCTCAGACAGCGACGAGGAGAAAGCAAAGCTGTTAAATATTTTTTTCTCCAATGCAATTACTGAGGAAAATAAACTGTCAGATGACATGCAGAATGTAAAAATAAATTCCTCATTAAAAGTGTCCTGTCTGACCCAGGAAGAAGTACAACAGCGACTAAAAAGATTAAAATAGACAAATCGCCAGGATCGGGTGGCATACACCCCCGTATCCTAAGGGAATTAAGTAATGTCACAGCCAGACCCTTATTTCTGATATTTGTGGACTCTATACTGACTGGGAATGTCCCACAGGATTGGCGCATGACAAATGTGGTGCCAATATTCAAAAAGGGTCCAAAAACAGAGCCTGGAAACTATAGGACGGTAAGTTTAACATCTGTTGTGGGTAAACAGTTTGAAGTTTTTCTAAGAGATGATATCTTTATGGCTTCATGAGGGATCGGTGATGCCAAACTAATTTAATCAGTTTCTATCAGGAAGTAGGTTCTAGACTTGACAGCGGCAAATCAATGGATGTTGTATATCTGGACTTCTCCAAAGCATTTGACACTGTACCACATAAAAGGTTAATAAATAAAATGAGAATGCTCGGACTGGGAGAAAACGTCTGTATGTGGGTAAGTAACTGGCTCAATGATAGAAAACAGAGGGTGGTATTAATGGTACACACTCAGATTGGGTCACTAGTTGTGTACCTCAGGGGTCAGTATTGGGCCCTATTCTCTTCAATATATTTATTGATGATCTTGTATAAGGCTTGCATAATAAAGTATCAATTTTCACAGATGACACTAAACTGTGTAAAGTAATTTACACTGAAGAGGACAGTATACTACTACAGAGGGATCTGGATAGATTGGAGGCTTGGGCAGAAAAGTGGCAAATGAGGTTTAACACTGACAAATGTAAGGTTATGCACATGGGAAGGAATAATGCAAGTCACCCGTACATACTAAATGGTAAAACACTCGGTAACAATGACATGGAAAAGGATCTAGGAATTTTAATAAACAGCAAACTAAGCTGTAGAAACCAGTGTCAGGCAGCTGCTGCCAAGGCCAACAAGATAATGGGTTGCATCAAAAGGGGCATAGATGCCCGTGATAAGAACATAGTCCTACCACTTTACAAATCGCTAGTCAGACCACAAATGGAATACTGTGTACAGTTCTGGGCTCCTGTAAACAAGACAGACATAGCAGAGTTGGAGAGGGTCCAGAGGAGTGCAACTAAAGTAATAACTGGAATGGGGCCATTGATCCAGGGAGTTATTCTGATTGCCTGATTGGAATTTTTTATTCCCCTAGGTGGGGAAAATTGGCTTCTACCTCACAGGTTTTTTTTTTTTTTTTGCCTTCCTCTGGATCAACTTGCAGGATGACAGGCCGAACTGGATGGACAAATGTCTTTTTTCGGCCTTATGTACTATGTTACCACAAACAGACAATTAAGATTATAGTCAGTTGTTGGTGTGATGTGCATGTGTTTCCAGGAAAGCTGTATAATTGTTTCAGGGATCTCACACAGAGAGGGCTTTATAGCAATGTTGTAGCTGTAAATCATTCACTGACTAGACAAAAAATAGGCGTGACTATAAGCAGCTGTTTGAGTTTGTGAAGTTTGTATCCCAAGCAGAATGTGAATGGTTGATAGCAAGGTGTGGAGAGAAATAATTTGCATATTAATAGTGTTTCATGTGTTTAAATATGTGTATGGAGCTCCAGGAAAACATTTTCTTTTTTCTTGTTTTTATAACTTCAAAAAACTCCTGTGTGTTAATGTGATGGAAACATTTCCTGTGATGTGTTAATCTGTATTGTCAGATTTGTTAGTTTCTCTGTATTTATCATATTTTGAGTGTTGTGTGTTTGTGCTCTTCAAACACCAGAGAACAGTTTTTTTTGTTTTTTGTTTTTAAATAAAAGCCTACTTACAAATGGCTGGTAAAAGAGAGGGTGGACTTAGATGACATACAGGGGAGGGAACAGATAACCTCACCCTCCCTGTTCTATTGCAGTGTGTGGATGATGTGTCATGTTGTGCCACAGTGGAACAGTGTTAAGTCAAACCCACTTCTTTTTTGGGCTACAAATGGATGTAAGGCTTCATATGACAAATTGCAGCTGTGTCAAATGACAGTCACTATTGTTGAGTGAATCAAACTCCACAAAGTGGAATTTGATCCGAATGTCATGGAAAATTTGATTTGCCGCAAAGCTAAATTTCCTTGTGCTTCGTTGTAACGAATCGATTTTCCCTGAATGGCCGTAAAAAATACAACAAAAAAAATCATACTTATCTCTGCTTGAGCAAGAAGAGCTGGCCACTGCCGCCTGGATTAAAGATCTTACACAAAATCCCATGTGCGGTGACGTATGACGTCACCACGCCGGCCGACGCGATGACATCATCACAGGCCCAAGATTTCACTGTTTCAATCAAGATGGCGGCTGGCTCTTTGCGACCAAATGGATCAGGTAAGCATGATTTTTTTTTATGTTTATGTTACACTGTAATATCAATGTCAGATGCCACTCAGACCCTGCTCCCTGTCATTGCACCCACTACTAACAAAAAAATGCGCTTCGTGACAAAGTAATTCGTCATGAAGTGAATTTATTTTGTAAAATTCGGCGAAGCAGCCAAATCAGATTTTTGAATACTTTGCGCATTACTAACAGTCACCTTTTTGGGTCACTATTTGTTTCTGAGTGTTAAACATCTGACCCCTAGCAAACTTGATGCCATAATCAAAGTGTCACTGCCAATGCCTTTTTAGGCCTTGTGTAGTATTGTCACCTCCGGGTACGTAATGCTTCTGGTACAAAGGCCCCTATGTTTGCATGCCTCAAGTTGAATTTCTTCACCATCACCCCAGAGGCAAAATATGCTTTTATACCTTGATGTGTACACCGATTACTGCTTCCCCCCATGGCATCTCAAATAATTATAAAAATGTTACATTATTTAATGAACCAGCGGGGCAAGCCACTGAGGTTCTCGTATAAGAACATGTGATCCTGAAATCCCCTTCTTGTGTATGAGCAGTTGCACCTGTAGCTGAACTCATCAAGAAGATAACCTTTGGATCCCCTCTCATATTGCAAGTGCCCTACTTGGTGCCTGAAACTTTACAGCAGGCCCAGACAAGACACCTTTCCACAAACTCAACAAATATGAGCTTGCGCTTATTACAACCCCTAAATCTCGTTATAAAATGTTGCAATGTTCTATGCAATGGCTATGGGTTCAGAAATGGGGGAGATAGTAAAAGACATTGATAAAAAGAGGACATTGAGACACTGGGCAATGATGAAGAGGACTATTTTGTTATGACATATGAACATGATTGCAAGGCACTGAAGGACATGGAAACCTAAGGTTTAGGAATATTATTATTATTATTATTATTATTTAATATTATAGCGTCATTCATTCCATAGCGCTGTACATATGAAAAGGGGTATACATACATTATACAGACAATTGCACTAAGCATGAACAAGACCAGTTACAAACTGGCACAGAAGGAGAGAGGGCCCTGCCCATGAGAGCTTACAATCTACATGGTATGGGAGAAGGACAAAGTAGGTGAGGTTAAAGTTGGTCATGGCGGTATAGAGGCAGCAGGGTCATTGGTTGTAGGCTTGTCTGAAGAGGTGGGTTTTCAGGTTTCTTTTGAAGGATTCCACTGTAGGTGAGAGTCTGGATTAGTCGGGCAGCAGTTGAGGATAGATTGGACGGGTGCGAGAGTGCTAGATAGAAGGCCACAGAGGAGAATGTTGCAGTAGTCTAGGCGGTATGTCTAGGCAGTAGATGATGAGGGCACGTACGAGCATTTTCGTAGACTCAAAGTTTAGGTAAGAGCAGATGCGGGAGATGTTTTTGAGTTGGAGGCGGCAGGTGGTGGAAAGGGTTTGGATGTGCAGTTGGAAGGAGAGGGCAGAATCCAAGGTCACTTGAAAGCAGCGGACTTGGTTGACCGGGGAGAGTGTGCAGCCATTGATTGTGATAGATAGGTCTGTTGCGGGGGTGAGAAAGATGGGGGAAATATGATGAATTCTGTTTTATCCATGTATGTCTCACTAATACTTCTGCTGAGTATTTTTGTAGACAGTCCTAGATGGTGGAATGTGGACCAAGGGAAATTTGTTATCAGGTATGCTGTAGGCCAAAAAGGTAAAGTAGTGATGCAGAAACCACTTTCTTTTAGTTGTTCAGTGCAGGAGGTGGAGATGAAGGCACTCACTTCAGCGTCTAATTTGGGAAAGGTGAACATCTATGGGAACTCGAGGTATGCATTTGGTGTAGCACATGCTATTTGAGCCATTTGGTGGAGCCACGTCTTAACCTGCGTAGGTAAGCCCAAAAAGAATTCCAAAGCTGTACAGCAGCTATTAAACTTATTGTCATTACCTAAATGGGCAGCCATATTGAAGGTGTACATAGGATGGTTCAAACTGGACAAAACCAGTTCATGCTGGTGTAGTATTGGGGTCAGGAGAACTTCCATATGGATATTTATGTATAATGTTTCCTGTACCCTATGTAATTTGCCTTGGATGTTTTTGAGTCGGAGGCGGCAGTTGGTCGAAAGGGCTTGGATGTGCAGTCGGAAGGAAAGGGCAGAATCCAAGGTCACTCCAAAGCAGCGGGCTTTGTTTACAGATAGGTCTGTTGGGAGGGCTTGAACAAGATGGGGGAAAGATTATGAATTCTGTCTTATCCATGTTAAGTTTTAGAAAGCGAGAGGTGAAGAAGGATGATATAGAAGATAGACATTGTAGGTTTCTTGATAGTGAGGTGGTGATGTCTGGACCAGAGAGGTAGATTTGTGTGTCGTCAGTGTAGGAGTGATACTGAAAGCCATGGGACTCTATGAGCTGCCCCAGGCCAAAATTGTAGATAGAGAAGAGCAGGGGTCCTAGGACAGAGCCTTGCGGGAGACCAACAGAGAGGGAATGAGATGAGGAGGTGGTGCGGGAGATGCTAAACATCCAGTCTGTGAGGTATGATGTGATCCAGGAGAGGGCAAGGTCAGTGATGCCAAGAGATGAGAGAGTTTGCAACAGAAGGGAGTGGTCAACAGTGTCGAAGGCAGAGGACAGGTCAAGGAGAAGGAGGACAGAGTATTGTTTCTTGGTTTTGGCTGTCAGTAGGTCATTGGTGACTTTGGTAAGGGCAGTCTCGGTCGAGTGGTGGGGTCGGAAGCCAGATTGTAGGCGGTCAAAGAGGGAGCAGGAGGAGAGGTGGGAGGACAGTTCAGAATGGACATGTTGTTCAAGTAGCTTTGAGTCATACGGAAGAAGTGATATGGGGTGATAACTGGACAAGGAAGATGGGTCAAGTGAAGGCTTTTTGAGGATGGTGTAATGGTAGCATGTTTAAAAGCAGAGGGGAAGACACCAGAGTTTAGTGATAGGTTGAAGAGATGAGTTAGGGCTGGGATAAACCCTGTGGTGAGGTTAGGGATGAGGTGGGATGGGATTGGGTCAAGTGCACAGGTGGTCAGATGAGATGTGGAGAGTAGAGTGGAGAGTTTTTGTTCTGTAATGGTGGAGAAGTGAGTTTTGGGAGAAGAGGACCAAGCAATTGTGTAGAGGGTCTGTGGGGACTGTGTAGTAAAGCTTTCTCTGATGTTGACTATCTTTTGTTTGAAATATTTGGCAAAGTCCTCAGCTGAGAAGAGAGGAGAGGGTGGTGGCGCTGGGGGACGGAGAAGGGAGTTAAAAGTGCTAAAAAGTTGTTTAGGGCTGTGTGACAGGGAAGATATGAGAGATGAGAAGTAGGCCTGTTTTGCATCAGCGAGTGAGGATTTGAATATGAGAACGGATTGCTTGTATGCGGTGAAATGATCTTTAGAATGGGATTTCTTCCAACAGCGCTCAGCAGCCCTGGAAGCTTGTCTGAGTTTTTGGGTCAGGTTGGTGTTCCAGGGTTGTCTGTTGATTTTTCAGGTTTTGTTATGTGTGAGGGGGGCAACAGTGTCCAGAGCTGTACTTATTGTGGTGTTATATAGGGTGGTAGCAGCTTCTGGGTCTTGGAGGGAACAGATGGTAGAGAGTGGGATAAGAGAGTCAGAAAGCAAGCGAAAGTCGAAATGTTTGAGGTTCCTGTGGGGGTGTGCTAGTGTGTGGACCGGGGGAGCTGCAGAAGAGAAGGTGAGTAGGTTGTGGTCGGATAGGGGGAGAGGCGAATTAGAAAGGTTATATAGGGAGCAGAGGCGGGTAAAGATCAGATCCAGAGTCTGACCATCTCTGTGGGTGGGAGCTGAAGATCACTGTGATAGGCCGAAGGAGAAAGAGAGTGACAGAAGTTTAGAGGCGGCCGAGTGGCATGTGTCAATAGGGATGTTGAAGTCACCATGATGATAGTGGGGATGTCGGCAGAAAGAAAGTGTAGTAGCCAGGTGTTAAAGTGGTAGAGAAAGATGGTGGCTGGGCCTGGAGGGCGGTAAATGATGGCTACTTGAAGGTTGGAGGGAGAGTAGAAACAAAGTGTACTTCAAATGAGGTAAGCGTAATGGAGGGTGGTAGTGGAGTTGGGCTGTAGGAGCAGGTGTCTGATAGGAGAAGACCAACTCCTCCACCATGTTTGCAGCCGGGGCAGGGGGGTGTGAGTGAATTGAAATCCACTATAAGAGAGTGCAGCAGGAGAGGAGGTGTCTGAGGGTGTCAGCCATGTTTCTGTGAGACCCAGAAAGGAAAGGTTTTGAGAGATGAAAAGTTTGTGAATGTACGACAGTTTTTGTTACAGACAGAGTGCGCGTTCAATAATGCTCCTGAAAGAGGAACCAAAGGAACAGGGTCAGAGGAATGTTTATTAGGTTTAAGGGGTTGCAGACATTTGTAGAAGGAGATTTGTAGTGGGACATGGAGGTGATAGTGGGGATTTGCTGAGGGGGTCCTGGATTTGGAGAGCTATCACCAGCAGTAAGGAGAAGCAGAGAAAGTGTTAATATTTGAGAATAAGAGAGGGCATGAGGTGTATGTGTGTGTTTGGGAAGGAAGTGTTTTATGTAGGCAAACAGGTTTGTGCAAGCGGTCAGATGAGAAGGTAAGATGTAAGAAATGATGAATAGTTCCTTGCTGGGTGAATGGATGTGGGGGTATTTCAGGAGGTTGTGGAGAAGTAGGAAGAGTAAGAGGAAAAAAATTTAACATTGTTAGCATTGACTATGTCTGTTGTTACCTGTGGTCCAATTCTGGTATAATTCAGTCTGTGCACTTAAGAGTTGCACTTGAGAGATGTTGCATTTGGAAAGACCAAGGTCTGAAAAGACCTAGGACCTTAGATTTATACCACTCAGTGTTCAATCAGGTGTGACCAAGAGGGGAGGGGGCTACATTTGGCCAAATCAAGGAGGACCCGATACAGGGGTGAAATAGTGAATACTCAATAAATCCAGCAGGGAAAGAGACATTAATGCTTCAGAAAAGGGATACCAGGATTTAGAAGGAGAGATGAGAGGGGGTGGACAATATCAGACTGTGGAAAAGCTGTGTGCAGCAGTTAGGTTCAATGCAGACATACCAGGATTTAAAAGGAGAGATGAGAGGGGGTGGACAATATCAGACTGTGGAAAAGCTGGGTGCAACAGTTAGGTTCAATGCAGACATCCCTGGAGATGAGAGATAAGAGAATTGGGTGATGGTCAGTAAGCAGTGATGACAAAGTGGATTCAATATCCATAATATTACACATGTGGTTCTCTCCATGATCTCATAGGCAACCATTAATCAATAGAAGAAGACAATCACACATAGATAGAATAAACAAGTTGGACTTTATTTATTGTTGGTACTTAAATGGCCACGATGCTTATTACGATTTCTAATTAATTATTGAGGTATTAACCAAACAACTAAACATTAACCATTAACCATCCAAATTAATCAAAAGAATAACTGTCAGTCCACTCAGAGTGACTTAACCCCCAAAGCGCCAAATCGCGAGCAAAGTGGCCAACAAAGCATCGCAACCAATTAAGTAACATATCTCTCGATGATATTTTGAAGATCAGAAATAAAAATATCGCATCCTATTTCAGACAGTTGGTCGAGCTCAGGATGATAAAGCCCCCTTAAGAAACCTTTAAGTTCAATGTGCCTGTAAGAGAAATGACCGATGTTTTGCATAAAAAGTTCAATTTTCTTATTGATTCTTTATCTTTTTTTTTCCATGAAGGACATCTCAGAACGGGACCATGCAAATTTGGTAAACAATGTCCGAAAATACAAGAACACAGTTATGAAGTAAGTGTATTATTTTGAACATCAATTCCTGGAGTTCGTAGACCAATAAATGAGTTTTTATTTTTCCTACATTGAAAGACCCAATGTACAGTATGACTATGTGAAATTTAGAAAACAAATAATCAACTTCACGAAAAATATCGGAGATTCTGAGGTTAGAAATTGCTCTCCACTCAATAGAAAATTCCTCGGAAAAACACAATTTTTTTGTGGATTTCCTGATATTGGATCTTTTCATTGCACATCTAATGAGATCATCACCTAAAATCCATATGTTCCTTTTTGTTCCTGAAATTAATGAATGAGAAGGTTAGGTCTGATATACATTTTGAAACAATTGGACTTCCATCTAACTATGCATTTTATAACAGAATTATCTAAACGTATTTTTGCCGCAAATGTTGCTGCGCCTATACGAAAAGAATGTGCAGACATTTTTTGGTTTATGTAACCTAATCTTTGCAGACAATTATGAAGAACAAAATTAAATTGGTATTTTGTTAAGTAGAAGCCATCGGCGTGAGTGAATAAAGCCAAAAATATTTTCTCTCTTAAACTTATCCACTTTGACATGTTTTCAAAGGGACAGATATACTTAGAAGAAAATTTGTTCAGCCTAAGCCAAACACCTTTTCACATTTGATCAGTCTTTAATCTTTTAATGAATAGTTTAATTTGCTCTTTACCAATTAATATGTCTGAGATGAGTAGGGGGGACCAAAAATGTCTATTTTCTGCTGCAATTTCACCAATTCGAAGTGCTGCAAAAAATGCTAAAGAATAAGCTGCCGAACTAACATGTCATGTAGACAGAGGAGCATACACAAGGTAATTGATTTAAAATTTCTGCTAAATGATGGATGGATAATGGATTGTTTTTCTTTTCTCTAGGAACAGAGGATCTTTTAATACCTTTAATAATCTGTTTGATTTTAAAGTTATTCAAGATGGAGTTGTGACCATTTAATTTGAAAAAGAAAGAAATAGCAGATAACTTTTTTGAAATGGACTCAGCAGTTAAGCCTTTTTTTTCCATATTTGAATTATAAATGAATTGAAATTCTCCATTACAAATTCAGTAACTGTCAAATGACTTATTTCACAGAACTCCTTCCATTTGAGCCATGTGGCAGAATAGGCTGCCCATGTACTTTTGGCTAACGAAAGGGACAACATTTTGTTAGTCTTCCGTAATACTGATCTGGACATGGAATTCCTTTCAGAGATGCTTGAGGTGCCATTGCAAAAAAATTTGAGAGCTGCTGACGAGATAAAGCATCAGCAAGATTGTTATTTTTACCTGGGATAAATTTTGCTTTTAACCATGAATTTTACTTATGAAAATTGGTATTACATTGTCTTAATAATAATGATACCAAAGCTGACTTGGTTGAAAGACAATTTATGGAAAATAAACTCCCATATTGTCTGAGCATAATAAAATTCACCTGTTTTGGAATTCGTCAAACCAAATTAATAACAAAACCATAACAGGGAAGAGTTCAAGAAAAACTACATTTTTTGAAAACTTTTTGTTCTCAATCCAAGATTGAGGCAATTTTTCTGCAGATCAGCTATTGTTGAAGAATGATGCATCTGTATAAAAAGATAGAGTGTCGGAGTCGACAAATTCTTCTTGCCAAATTGTGTGCCCATTAAAGTCGTTCAAATATTGTAATCATATAGTAATATCATATTTTAATTCTCTGGTTATTCTTATATGAGAGTAAGGAGTAGACTTACCTGCTGTGGCTGCATAAAGTCTTTTAGAAAAGCCCCTTTCCATGGGAATCACTCTAGTAATAACATTTTAAGATCCAAGTAAAGACTGTAGATGTTTAAGAGTAGTTTTTTCTTTGCTAGCAATAGAGGATAGGAGCTGGATAGTTTCTGATTTTTTTTTCCATCGGTATACTGAACTCCATAGCATCTGTATTGATGTAAATACCTAGACATTTCAAAGAAGTAGTAGGAAAAACTGAATTTTCCATTGCCAGCGGGATATTAAAATAATCAGCAATACAGATGTACTTGTGAAGGAGATTCACACATTCTGGAGTATCCCTACGACCTATAAATAAAAAAGTCGTCAAGGTAATGTAGAATAAATCCAGAATCTGAATGAACTTCCACTATCCAGTGCAAAAATGTGGAAAAGGCTTCGAAATAGAAGCAAGATAAAGTAAAACCCATGGGGAGGGCCATATCATAAAAGAACTTATTAAGGAATTTAAAACCAAGAGAATAATAACCATTAGGATTTATTGGTAATAATTTGAAAGCAGACTTAATGTCTGCTTTAGCTAGAAGAGCGTGTTGACCAGCTTTTTGAAGAAGATTCAAAGCTTGATCAAACAAAGAATATTTAACACTAGCTTTATTCTTGTCGATTTTGTCATTAAGAGAAGAATGTTTTGGAAAAGATAAATTGTGCATAAGGCGGTAAGAATTCGGTAAGAATAGCTAAAAGGAAAACACAGAAATTAACAAAGGGAGATGAATCAAATGGACCTGCTATTCTGCCTGCAGAAATTTCCGACAATATCTTTTCCCTAACAATATCAAAACTTTTCTTTACAGAAGCTGCATTTTAAACAATAACACAACCTGGACTGTCGAATTGAGATACGTAAAAACTCCTGGAAAAACTATTATATGGAAGTTTAGCCATCTGTATGTTTGGATAATACTTTAACCACTAGAGTAATCTTTGTAAATTCTGTGGAGTCACCTGACTTATTTGATTGAATGTCTGCTGGAATTTTGAAAATGAATCCATTGTTTTTTTAAGCATTTGTTAGCTGGGTGAGGTCCGGCACTGTAGGAACATTTGTGGCGGTACCTGCAATTGGATTGCCATCTGCAGTAAGCCTCGTTGTAGGCAAAACAGATACCTTTTTCGAGATTATTGGAATTAGATTTAGAGTTGAGCGAACACCTGGATTTTCGTGAGTGAGAAGTTCGGCCGAACTTCCCGGAAATGTTTGGGTTTCGGCACTAAAAAGGCTGTAAAATAGCCCAGGAAAGGGCTAAAGGGCTGCAAAGGGCAGCAAAATGTAGGTAAATCCCCTGCAAACAAATGTGGATAAGGAAATGAATTAAAATAAAAATAAAATAAATTAAAATTAACCAATATCAATTGGAGAGAGGTCTCATGGCAGAGAATCAGGCTTCATGTCACCCACCACTGGAACAGGCCACTGTCAGATATTTAGGCCCCGGCACCCAGACAGAGGAGAGAGGTCCCATAGCAGAGATTCAGGCTTCATGTCACCCGCCACTGTCAGATATTTTTAGGCCCCGGCACACAGACAGAGGAGGGAGGTCCCAAAGCAGAGAATCAGGCTTCATGTCAAAGCAGAGAATCAGGCTTTATGTCATAACAAAGAATCAGGCTTCACGTCACCCACCACTGGAACAGGCCATTGTCAGATATTTAGGCCCCGGCACCCAGACAGAGGAGAGAGGTCCAATAGCAGAGAATCAGGCTTCATGTCATAGCAGAGAATCAGGCTTCATGTCAACAACCACTGGAACAGACCATTGTCAGATATTTTTAGACCCCGGCACCCATACAGAGGAGAGAGGTCCCATAGCAGAGAGTCAGACTTCATGTCATAGCAGAGAATCAGGCTTCACGTCACCCATCACTGGAACAGGCCACTGTCAGATATTTTTAGGCCCCACCACACAGACAGAGGAGAGATGTCCCATAGCAGAAAATCAGGCTTCATGTCATAGCAGAGAATCAGGCTTCACGTCATTCACCACTGGAACAGGCCATTGTCAGATATTTAGGCACCGGCACCCAGACAGAGGAGAGAGGTCCCATTGCAGAGAATCAGGCTTCATGTCATAGAAGAGAATCAGGCTACACGTCACCCACCACTGGAGCAGGCCATTGTCAGATATTTAGGCCCCGGCACCCAGACAGAGGAGAGAGGTCCCATTGCAGAGAATCAGGATTCATGTCATAGCAGAGAATCAGGCTTCAAGTCACCCATGACTAGAACAGGCCATTGTCAGATATTTAGGCCCCGGCACCCAAACAGAGGAGAGAGGTCCCATAGCAGAGAATCAGGCTTCATGTCATAGCAGAGAATCAGGCTTCACGTCACCCACCACTGGAACAGGCCACTGTCAGATATTTTTAGGCCCCGACACACACACAGAGAGAGTGAAATGTTGCCTCCTGCTAACACGTTCTGTATCAGGTGGTGGTGCAGTTAGCTGTGGCGTGGTGACAAAACTTTTCCACATCTCCGCCATGCTAACCCTGCCCTCAGAGGAGCTGGCCGTGACACAGCTGCCTTGGCGACCTCTTGCTCCTCCTCTGCCTTCGCCTTGGGCTTCCACTTGTTCCCCTGTGACATTTGGGAATGCTCTCAGTAGCGCGTCTACCAACGTGCGATTGTACTCGCGCATCTTCCTATCACGCTCCAGTGCAGGAAGTAAGGTGGGCACATTGTCTTTGTACCGTGGATCCAGCAGGGTGGCAACCCAGTAGTCCGCACACGTTAAAATGTGGGCAACTCTGCTGTCGTTGCGCAGGCACTGCAGCATGTACTCACTCATGTGTGCCAGGCTGCCAAGAGGTAAGGACATGCTGTCCTCTGTGGGAGGCGTATCGTCATCGTCCTGCGTTTCCCCCCAGCCACGCACCAGTGATGGGCCCAAGCTGCGTTGGGTGCCACCCCGCTGTGAACATGCTTCATCCTCATCTTCCTCCACCTCCTCCTCATCCTCGTCCTCCAGTAGCGGGCCCTGGCTGGCCATATTTGTAACTAGCCTCTGCTGTTGCAAAAAACCTCCCTCTGAGTCACTTCGAAGAGACTGGCCTGAAAGTGCTAAAAATTACCCCTCTTCCTCCTCCTCCTGGGCCACCTCCTCTTGCATAATCGCTCTAAGTGTTTTCTCAAGGAGACATAGTAGTGGTATTGTAACGCTGATAACGGCGTCATCGCAACTGGCCATGTTGGTGGAGTACTCAAAACAGAGCAACAGGGCACACAGGTCTCGCATGGAGGCCCAGTCATTGGTGGTGAAGTGGTGCTGTTCCGCAGTGCGACTGACCCGTGCGTGCTGCAGCTGAAATTACACTATGGCCCTCTGCTGCTCACACAGTCTGTCCAGCATGTGCAAGGTGGAGTTCCACCTGGTGGGCACAACGCATATGAGGCGGTGAGCGGGAAGACCGAAGTTATGCTGTAGCGCAGACAGACGAGCAGCAGCAGGATGTGAACGCCGGAAGCATGCACAGACAGCCCGCACTTTATACAGCAGCTCTGACATGTTGGGGTAGTTGTGAATGAACTTCTGCACCACCAAATTCAGCACATGCGCCAGGCAAGGGATGTGCGTCAAACCGGCTAGTCCCAGAGCTGCAACGAGATTTCGCCCATTATCGCACACCACCAGGCCAGGCTTGAGGCTCACTGGCAGCAACCACTCGTCGGTCTGTTGTTCAATACCCCGCCACAACTCCTGTGCGGTGTGGGACCTGTTTACCAAACATATGAGTTTCAGAATGGCCTGCTGACGTTTACCCCGGGCTGTGCTGAAGTTGGTGGTGAAGGTGTGTGGCTGACTGGATGAGCAGGTGGAAGAAGAGGAGGAGGAAGCCGAGTAGGAGGAGGAGGCTACAGGAGGCAAAGAATGTTGCCCTGCGATCCTTGGCGGCGGAAGGACGTGTGTCCACCAGCCTAAATGACAGCATTTCATAGGCCTGTAGTTTAGAAATGCTGGCATTCAGGGCCAGGGATCGAGGGTGGCTAGTTTGGAATTTACGCTTTCTCTCAAATGTTTGTGAGATGGAGAGCTGAACGCTGCCGTATGACATGGTTGAGATGCTTGGTGACAGAGATGGTGGTGTTGGTGGTACATCCTCTGTTTGCTGGGCGGCAGGTGCCAACGTTCCTCCAGAGGCGGAGGAAGAGGCCGAGGCGGCAGCAGCAGAAGAGGTAGCAGGGGGAGTCTGAGTGAGTTCCTTGTTTTTAAGGTGTTTACTCCACTGCAGTTCATGCTTTGCATGCAGGTGCCTGATCATGCAGGTTGTGCTAAGGTTCAGAACGTTAATGCCTCGCTTCAGGCTCTGATGGCACAGCCTGCAAACCACTCGGGTTTTGTCATCAGCACATTGTTTGAAGAACTGCCACGCCAGGGAACTCCTTGAATCTGCCTTTGGGGTGCTATGTCCCAGATGGCGGCGGTCAGTAGCAGGCGGAGTCTCTTGGCGGCGGGTGTTCTGCTTTTGCCCACTGCTCCCTCTTTTGCTACGCTGTTGGCTCGGTCTCACCACTGCCTCTTCCTCCGAACTGTGAAAGTCAGTGGCACGACCTTCATTCCATGTGGGGTCTAGGACCTCATCGTCCCCTGCATCGTCTTCCACCCAGTCTTCCTCCCTGACCTCCTGTTCAGTCTGCACACTGCAGAAAGACGCAGCAGTTGGCACCTGTGTTTTATCATCAGAGACGTGCCCATGTCCTCATCATCAGGAAACATAAGTGGTTGTGCGTCAGTGCATTCTATGTCTTCCACCGCTGGGGAAGGGCTAGGTGGATGCCCTTGGGAAACCCTGCCAGCAGAGTCTTCAAACAGCATAAGAGACTGCTGCATAACTTGAGGCTCAGTTTCCCTGATATGCATGGGGGTGATGTGACAGACTGATGGGCTTGGTTTTTAGGCGCCATCTGTGAGTTTTCTGCAGAAGACTGGGTGGGAGATAATGTAAACATACTAGATCCACTGTCGGCCACCCAATTGACTAATGCCTGTACCTGCTCAGGCCTTACCATCCTTAGAGCGGCATTGGGCCCCACCAAATTTCGCTGTAAATTCTGGCGTCTACTGGGACCTGAGGTAGTTGGTACACTAGGACGTGTGGCTGTGGCAGAACGGGCATGTCCTCTCCCAGAACCAGAGGGTCCACTAACACAACCACGACCATGTACGCATCCGCGTCCCTTACTAGATGTTTTCCTCATTGTTACCGTTCACAACAATAAGAAAAAAATTATTTGGCCCAATGTATTGAATTCAAATTCAGACCTTTTGTTACAGGCACCTAACACTATCTGGCTATCTATTTAGGTACCGTATTACACTAATACAGGCACAGCAGTAACCACAGATTTAGCTGAATATAAATTGTAGGCCTAGTATTTAGGCCCTGGATGACAGGTATCCCTTTTTCGGACAGAATTATACTTGGAAATGCACGGTAGCGTGTGAAGTTATTGAGGATGACCCTATCAGCACCTTCAATGTAATATACCCTTTTATGGATAGATTTAAACTTGGCCTGATATAGCAGAAACCACTGATTTAGGGAATTGCTAAGTTGGGAATTGTATTTCAACCCAGAACAAAAACTGTGCTTTGACGGACACTAAATAACTTGACCAGCCACAGCAATAACCACAGATTTAGCTGAATATAAATTGTAGGCCTAGTATTCAGGCCCTGGATGACAGGTATACGTTTACGGACAGAATTAGACTTGGAGATGCACAGTAGCATGTGAAGTTATTGAGGATGACCCTATCAGCACCTTCAATGTAATATACCCTTTTATGGATAGTTTTAAACTTGGCCTGCTACACCGGGAAACCACTGATTTAGGGAATTGCTAATTTGGGAATTGTATTTCAACCCAGAGAAAAAAATATATTCTTTGCCAGACAGCAGACAGTATTACAATTTGCTAGCCACAGCTGAAACACCAGAACTGTGTTCAAGCTCTGGGACAAAGAGCTCTGATGTGTTAACAGCCGGAGAGGTAGGTAAAACTGGAGTGACATAATACCAATGTTGGACTGGCTAAAAGTGGCAGGCTCAGACCAAACATTGCCAGGTGTAACAGATTGCTTATTTAAGAATTGAATACATTTATTAAATAATTGAAGTTTTAAAGAAGAGTCAATGACTGGAATTGAATTGTCCTGAGTAGAAGTGCCCTGCAGAGCGCAGTCACTTATAACGAGATCGATAGGTATCTGACCACTGAGTTGTTGATCAGGCAGTCGGTTGGTGGGTGCTGCACGAGCGGACTGCAGAGTGGCAGTTGAAGAGATGTTGCGTCTGCGATGAGAATTACTGGCCCCTCTGTTAACGGAAGATGGCTGTAGGTTGGCTTTCTTGATAGAAGAAGGAGGTGCATATTGGGATGGAGAATATGTCCTCTCTTCCTTCCTATTGCGCTTCCTGACTGGAGATGTAACCTCAGATTCACTGCGCATTTGCGCGCCAGTGACAGAGATTTCATCGATTGGATGAGGGCTCCCGTTGTGTCCTGGGCAGACGAGATTAGAGTAAGGAGTGGGCGGATTGACTTCTTATTATCCGGAGGGAAGCTGAAAACAGCGACGTAGCCAGGCTACGCCTCCTTGGTGTTGAGCCTTCAAAATGAGCTGTTTAAGGAGATCCTCCATGACGAGAAGCAGAGCAGGTCCTTATCTGAATATTTCACTTACGAGAATGTGCCAGTGACAATGTTTTCTGCTTTTATAGGTTCTGGATGTCCGTTGGAGAATCAGCAATTCAGCAGTCTTGACGACCCCGAGATCAAGCTGGTGCCTGGGATCAATCCAAACGCTTATAATCAGTTAAGCAATGTTATAATAAATACCATAACTTGGAAGTTGCAATGACATCATGGCTCCCCTCAAGTTATGCACATGTGGTTCGCTCCATTCTAATGTTCTGAATTGTCAACCATTTTCTTCAGTCTCAGGAAACTTATACTAGCTTGAAAAATATAGCATAAGTGACCTACGCGGGTATTTTGCGCGCATTACGCAAATAATATATTGCCGATTTTAGCAAAAAAGAATATAATCTTGAATTCTCGAATTCGTGAATATATGACAAATATTCTGCAAAATATTTGCGAAATATAGCAAATTCGAATATTTCCCCTGTCGCTCATCACTACGGAAAAGCCTCCTCTTTCGCTCACCTCGATGGTTCACAAGTTAAATTAAGCATGCAAAAAAATGCATTGGGCATAAACATTTATGACTAGCTAGGACAAAGGCCCACTGAACCAGATTGACCAATTTTGTGGTCATATACTTAGAGTAAATCATTTTAGACTTTTCTAACCCTACCCTGGGGGCATTAGGGTTCCCCACTGTTTTTCACCTGATTAACAATTAGTCAGGGTTTCCTGACCATATCTCTAGAATGACTATCTGGCTCCAGTATGGCAGGTTGATGCTAATCTCTCCCCCACACAACAGAGTATCCATCCACTTATACTTTTGCACGTTGGGGAGTTATCCACCACAAGTTACCCTTGGTTTATTGGATTTGGATATTCTAGACCCTGGGGCCTTCTACACATCCTTGTCCCTACAACATACAATTACACCCCCTATCAGCAGTTTGCTAGGTCAGGGCTTCCCAGGGTCAGCTTCAAAGACAGTAGGATCACTCTTATCAGAGTGGCTATTCCGCTTTAGCTAAGGAAAGACAGGTGAAGCCTCCCTTTAACAGTTCCATTTCCGACTATCACACAGGTTTTACCATTCAGACCACATCCTCAAGGGGGTACAGTTTACCTAGTGGACCACGGGCGCTGTCCGGTTGTCCTTCACCCAATTTTAGAATTCTCATCACCAGGCACTAACTTTTTTAAATGTCATTAATAAAGGTTATATTTTAGGGAGGGTTATTCCTCTTTTCTTCCGTGAGGAAGCCATTTAGCTACAAAGGAATGGGCAAAACTTACTATTTATGTCTATAGACAGGAAGTCATAAATATCTCTGTAGGTGTAATGTGTAGGTGACTTAAAAATTATATGCAGCAGAATAGATTTAATACACAGTTAAATGAGATCACCACATATTGGGTCAAGAAATATTTTTCTGGGTGTATAGGACATGTTCTATAATTTGCGGAATGGACATACAGACATGGACAGCACACAAATGATATCTGTGTGCTATCTGTATTTTCTGCTGAACCTATTGAAATTGTTGGAAGAGGTGTCCGAACCACAAAAGATTTGAATCTATGAAGATCCCAAATACGATTGTATACATGAGACCTTATTGTGATACATTTGACATGGTTTCTGTCTCTTCTAGTTTTATCCTGCCTAACTTTATGGAAGTATGATTAAATCTGCACAGCTGGATACATTTTATCTACTGTGTTTATACCTTTGAAATAAAATGATTTTAGTTTGTTATAGAACAGTATGAATTTCAAGTCATAAGTAACGGTGAGACTAGACACTACAGGTAGCTATATTAAGAGGAGGCAATTTAAATTAAATATTAATAAACAGAAGATACAAAGGTTTGAGGCGGTTGTGGATTGTTCTGTCTTTTAGCCCATGGAAACAGGCTGTAAGGTGCAGATGAGAAGCAGCTGATTAAACAGAAGAAGCTTAGACTGAAAGTTTATCTAAACAAATATCCAAGCCTCAGTATCATGGCCAGAAGGAAAACTGAAAATTAAATTTTCTGGAGCTGAGCATGGCAAACAAAACGATATGAAAAGTAGATTAGAAATAAAAGCATTTCAGAAACCCTTGCCAACAGCTACAGTTACATCAAATTGCTTACTTTATTATATTTCCTAAATGGCAGTACATATAAAACTGATCAGATTCTGTCAGATATTTGTTATTTTCATCCCTAGAATAAAAAAATTACATTATCCATTTGACATAACTAAGTGGTACGGTATATTCTAAGATGGTTTTTCTAGACGACTTAAGCTGGGCTCACATACTGTATATTAGCTGTATACAGTCAGTTGTTTTATAATGGGAGGATTGTTTTATGCTGGGAACCAGACGCAACTAATATCTGGGTACTTTGTGCACCAGTCTGTCGTTCATCGATTGAAAATGCCAGACAGAAAAACTGCATGCTACATATCTAGCAAAGGCATTCACAGATCTCATAGGACCCCATAACAAAACTTAGTAAGGGTTCCCCAGCTTCATTCTGTTTGCCAGTATGCGTTCATCAAATGCAACACAAAAACATAACTTCCCAGATTTTAGATAAAAATAGGATCTTTTTTATTAAGTGGTATAAATTTTCAATAATAAAAAAATTGTAATACAAAACACCATCCACTTTAACCTGACATCTATGTGGAATTGGAGATTTCAAAGTTGAATAGGTGCTTAATAAATATGGCGCTCATTCTGAACACCATATTTCTCAATGTATTTACACCAGACAACTGACATAAATACACAGATAAATCTCTACCATGCCATTATTTTGTGTATGCTGATTCCAATTAAATTGCATATTATAAAACTGTCTAGCTGAAGTCACCACTAGGGAGAGCTCAGAATGTTATAGAGCCCACTCTCCCCTAGGCTCTATAACATTCATGTAGTCTGCTTCCATGATATGTATGCCACTGCTGTCCAATAGAGTTGAGCGAACACCTGGATGTTCGGGTTCGAGAAGTTCGGCCGAACTTCCCGGAAATGTTCGGGTTCGGGATCCGAACCCGACCCGAACTTCGTCCCGTACCCCATTGAAGTCAATAGGGGGCCGAACTTTTCGGCACTAAAAAGGCTGTAAAACAGCCCTGGAAAGGGCTAGAGGGATGCAAAAGGCAGCAAAATGTAGTTAAATCCCCTGCAAACAAATGTGGATAGGGAACTGAATAAAAATAAAATAAATAAAAATTAACCAATATCAATTGGAGAGAGGTCCCATAGCAGAGAATCTGGCTTCATGTCACCCACCACTGGAACAGGCCACTGTCAGATATTTAGACCCCAGCACCCAGACAGAGGAGAGAGGTCCCATAACAGAGATTCAGGCTTCATGTCAGCAGAGAATCAGTCTTCATGTCATAGCAGAGAATCACATAGGAAATCCACGGCACACCATTATAATTTCAATAATCAATGTTTTTTTTAATTCATATTAGTTTATACATCAGCTTTTTTGTCCCATCCAGAGTAATCATGCAAGCATCATAATTAATAAAGCAGTACACCCAACGTTTCGGTCGTGTCGACCTTTCTCAAGGTCCAGAGTACACTCTACATACTGGCAGTTACAGATCCCTTGAGAAAGGTCGACACGACCGAAAGTTGGGTGTACTGCTTTATTAATTATGATGCTTGCATGATTACTCTGGATAGGACAAAAAAGCTGATGTATAAACTAGTATGAATTAAAAAACCCATTGATTATTGAAATTATAATGGTGTGCCGTGGATTTCCTATGTGAATCAATTGACTTTGTCCTTCACGAGCACCCAACATCTAGGGTGTGCAGATCTCATACCTTCTCCTGTATAGCAGAGAATCAGGCCTCACGTCAGCCAAAACTGGAACAGTCCATTGTCATATATTTAGGCCCCGGCACCCAGACAGAGGAGAGAGGTCCCATAACAGAGAATTAGGCTTCATGTCAAAGCAGAGAATCATGCTTCACGTCACCCAAAACTGTAACAGTCCGATGTCAGATATTTAGGCCCCGGCACCCAGACAGAGGAGAGAGGTCCCATAACAGAGATTCAGGCTTCAAGTCAGCAGAGAATCAGTCTTCATGTCATAGCAGAGAATCAGGCTTCACGTCAGCCAAAACTGGAAGAGTCCATTGTCATATATTTTGGCCCCGGCACCCAGACAGAGGAGAGAGGTCCCATAACAGAGATTCAGGCTTCATGTCAGCAGAGAATCATGCTTCACGTCATCCACCACTGTAACAGTCCATTGTCATATATTTAGGCCCCGGCACCCAGGCAGAGGAGAGAGGTCCCATAACAGAGAATCTGGCTTCATGTCAGCAGAGAATCAGTCTGCATATCATAGCAGAGAATCATGCTTTACGTCACCCAACACTGGAACAGTCCATTGTCAGATATTTAGGCCCAGGCACCCAGGTAGATGAGAAAGGTCCCATGACAGAGAATCTGGCTTCATGTCAGCAGAGAATCAGTCTTCATGTCATAGCAGAGAATCAGTCTTCATGTCATAGCAGAAAATCAGGCTTCACGTCACCCAACACTGGAACAGTCCATTGTCAGATATTTAGGCCCCGGCACCCAGACAGAGGAGAGGTTCATTCAACTTTGGGTTGCCCCGCAATATAATGGTAAAATGAAAAATAAATTGGATTGAATGAGGAAGTGCCCTGGAGTACAATAATATATAGTTAAGGGGAGGTAGTTAATGTCTAATCTGCACAAGGGATGGACAGGTCCTGTGGGATCCATGCCTGGTTCATTTTTATGAACGTCAGCTTGTCCACATTGGCTGCAGACAGACGGCTGCGTTTGTCTGTAATGACGCCCCCTGCCGTGCTGAATACACGTTCAGACAAAACGCTGGCCATCGGGCAGGCCAGCACCTCCAAGGCATAAAAGGCTAGCTCTGGCCACGTGGACAATTTAGAGACCCAGAAGTTGAATGGGGCCGAACCATCAGTCAGTACGTGGAGGGGTGTGCACACGTACTGTTCCACCATGTTAGTGAAATGTTGCCTCCTGCTGACACGTTGCGTATCAGGTGGTGGTGCAGTTAGCTGTGGCGTGTTGACAAAACTTTTCCACATCTCTGCCATGCTAACCCTGCCCTCAGAGGAGCTGGCCGTGACATAGCTGCCTTGGCGACCTCTTGCTCCTCCTCTGCCTTGGCCTTGGGCTTCCACTTGTTCCCCTGTGACATTTGGGAATGCTCTCAGTAGCTCGTCTACCAACGTGCGCTTGTACTTGCGCATCTTTCTATCACCCTCCAGTGCAGGAAGTAAGGTGGGCACATTGTCTTTGTACCGTGGATCCAGCAGGGTGGCAACCCAGTAGTCTGCACACGTTAAAATGTGGGCAACTCTGCTGTCGTTGCGCAGGCACTGCAGCATGTAGTCGCTCATGTGTGCCAGGCTGCCCAGAGGTAAGGCCAAGCTGTCCTCTGTGGGAGGCGTATCGTCGTCGTCCTGCGTTCCCCCCCAGCCACGCACCAGTGATGGGCCCGAGCTGCGTTGGGTGCCAGCCCGCTGTGAACATGCTTCATCCTCATCCTCCTCCACCTCCTCCTCATCCTCGTCCTCCTTGTCCTCCAGTAGTGGGCCCTGGCTGGCCACATTGGTACCTGGCCTCTGCTGTAGCAAAAAACCTCCCTCTGAGTCACTTCGAAGAGACTGGCCTGAAAGTGCTAAAAATGACCCCTCTTCCTCCTCTTCCTCCTCCTCCTCCTGGGCCACCTCCTCTTCCATCATCGCCCTAAGTGTTTTCTCAAGAAGACATAGAAGTGGTATTGTAACGCTGATAATGGCGTCATCGCCACTGGCCATGTTGGTGGAGTACTCGAAACAGCGCAACAGGGCACACAGGTCTCGCATGGAGGCCCAGTCATTGGTGGTGAAGTGGTGCTGTTCCGAAGTGCGACTGACCCGTGCGTGCTGCAGCTGAAACTCCACTATGGCCTGCTGCTGATCGCACAGTCTGTCCAGCATGTGCAAGGTGGAGTTCCATCTGGTGGGCACGTCGCATATGAGGCGGTGAGCTGGAAGACCGAAGTTATGCTGTAGCGCAGACAGGCGAGCAGCGGCAGGATGTGAACGCCGGAAGCGCGCACAGACGGCCCGCACTTTATGCAGCAGCTCTGACATGTCGGGGTAGTTGTGAATGAACTTCTGCACCACCAAATTCAGCACATGCGCAATGCGCCAGGCAAGGGATGTGCGTCAAACCGGCTATTCCCAGAGCTGCAACGAGATTTCGCCCATTATCGCACACCACCAGGCCGGGCTTGAGGCTCACCGGCAGCAACCACTCGTCGGTCTGTTGTTCTATACCCCGCCACAACTCCTGTGCGGTGTGGGGCCTGTCCCCCAAACATATGAGTTTCAGAATGGCCTGCTGATGTTTACCCCGGGCCATGCTGAAGTTGGTGGTGAAGGTGTGTGGCTGACTGGATGAGCAGGTGGAAGAAGAGGAGGAGGAAGCTGAGTAGGAGGAGGTGGCAACAGGAGGCAAAGAATGTTGCCCTGCGATCCTTGGCAGCGGAAGGACATGCGCCAAACAGCTCTCCGCCTGGGGCCCAGCCGCCACTGCATTTACCCAGTGTGCAGTTAGGGAGATATAGCGTCCCTGGCCGTGCTTACTGGTCCACGTATCTGTGGTTAGGTGGACCTTGCCACAGATGGCGTTGCGCAGTGCACACTTGATTTTATCGGATACTTGGTTGTGCAGGGAAGGCACTGCTCTCTGGAGAAGTAGTGCTGGCTGGGAACAACATACTGTGGGACAGCAAGCGACATGAGCTGTTTGAAGCTGTCTGTGTCCACCAGCCTAAATGACAGCATTTCATAGGCCAGTAGTTTAGAAATGCTGGCATTCAGGGCCAGGGATCGAGGGTGGCTAGGTGGGAATTTACGCTTTCTCTCAAATGTTTTGGAGATGGAGAGCTGAACGCTGCCGTGTGACATGGTTGAGATGCTTGGTGACGGAGGTGGTGGTGGTGTTGGTGGTACATCCCCTGTTTGATGGGCGGCAGGTGCCAACGTTCCTCCAGAGGCGGAGGAAGAGGCCGAGGCGGCAGCAGCAGAAGAGGCCGAGGCGGCAGCAGTAGAAGATGCCGAGGGGGCAGCAGCAGAAGAGGTAGCAGGGGGAGCCTGAGTGACTTCCTTGTTTTTAAGGTGTTTTCTCCACTGCAGTTCATGCTTTGCATGCAGGTGCCTGGTCATGCAGGTTGTGCTAAGGTTCAGAACGTTAATGCCTCGCTCCAGGCTCTGATGGCACAGCGTGCAAACCACTCGGGTCTTGTCGTCAGCACATTGTTTGAAGAAGTGCCATGCCAGGGAACTCCTTGAAGCTGCCTTTGGGGTGCTCGGTCCCAGATGGCGGCGGTCAGTAGCAGGCGGAGTCTCTTGGCGGCGGGTGTTCTGATTTTGCCCACTGCTCCCTCTTTTGCTACGCTGTTAGCTCGGTCTCACCACTGCCTCTTACTCCGAACTGTGAAAGTCAGTGGCACGACCTTCATTCCATGTGGGGTCTAGGACCTCATCGTCCCCTGCATCGTCTTCCACCCAGTCTTGATCCCTGACCTCCTGTTCAGTCTGCACACTGCAGAAAGACACAGCAGTTGGCACCTGTGTTTCGTCATCATCAGAGACGTGCTGAGGTGGTATTCCCATGTCCTCATCATCAGGAAACATAAGTGGTTGTGCGTCAGTGCATTCTATGTCTTCAAACAGCATAAGAGACTGCTGCATAACTTGAGGCTCAGACAGTTTCCCTGGTATGCATGGGGGTGATGTGACAGACTGATGGGCTTGGTTTTCAGGCGCCATCTGTGCGCTTTCTGCAGAAGACTGGGTGGAAGATAATGTGAACGTGCTGGATCCACTGTCGGCCACCCAATTGACTAATGCCTGTACCTGCTCAGGCCTTACCATCCTTAGAACGGCATTGGGCCCCACCAAATATCGCTGTAAATTATGGCGGCTACTGGGACCTGAGGTAGTTGGTACACTAGGACGTGTGGCTGTGGCAGAACTGCCACGTCCTCTCCCAGCACCAGAGGGTCCACTAACACCATCACAACCATGTCCACGTCCGCATCCCTAACTAGATATTTTCCTCATTGTTACCGTTCACTACAATAAGAAAAATATTATTTGGCCCAATGTATTGAATTCAAATTCAGGCCTTTTTTTTCAGACACTTAACACTATCTGGCTATCTATTTAGGTACCGTATTACACTAATAAAGGCACAGTAGTAACGACAGATTTAGCTGAATATAAATTTGAGGCCTAGTATTTAGGCGCTGGATGACAGGTATACGTTTACGGACAGAATTAGACTTGGAATTGCACAATAGCGTGTGTGTGAAGTTATTGAGAATAACCCTATTTGCACCCTGAATCTTATGTACCCTTTTAGGGATAGATTTAAAGTAGGTCTGATACAGCAGAAACCACTAAATTAGGAAATTGCTAAATTGGGAATTGTATTTCAACCCAGAACAAAAACTGTGCTTTGACGGACACTAAATAACTTGACCAGCTACAGCAATAATGACAGATTTGGATGAATATAAGTTTGAGGCCTATTTTTTAGGTGCTGGGTGACAGATATACATTTACACACAGAAATAGACTTGGAATTGCACAGTAGCGTGTGTGTGAAGTCATTGAGAATAACCCTATCTGCACCTTGAATCTTATATATCCTTTTAGGGATAGATTTAAAGTAGGCCTGATACAGCAGAAACCACTAAATTAGGAAATTGCTAAATTGGGAATTGTATTTCAACCCAGAACAAAAACTGTGCTTCGATGGACACTAAATAAATTGACCAGCCACAGCAATAACCACAGATTTAGATGAATGTAAATTTGAGGCCTAGTATTTAGGCGCTGGGTGAAAGGTATATGTTTACAGACAAAATTAGACTTGGAAATGCACAGTAGCGTGTGTGTGAAGTTATTGAGAATGACCCTATCTGCACCTTGAATCTTATATACCCTTTTAATGAATAGATTTAAAGTAGCCCTGATACAGCAGAAACCACTAATTTAGGAAATTGCTAAGTTGGGAATTGTATTTCAACCCTGAACAAAAATATATCCTTTGCCAGACAGCAGACAGTATTACAATTGGCTGGCCACAGCTGAAACAACAGATTTAGGGTACTGCTATTTTGGCAATTGTATTTCACCCCTCAATAAAATAGCAAGCACAGCCAAGCCCCTGATGTAGGATATAGCCAAATAATAACCACACTATTGATGGTTAAATGCACTTGGTGACAGCTTCAACCTGATGTAGGATATAGCCAAAAAATAACCACACTATTGAGGGTTAAATGCACTTGGTGACAGCTTGACCCTGATGCAGGATATAGCCAAAGAACAACCACACTATAGATGGTTAAATGCACTTGGTGACAGGCTCAGCTTGCCCCTGATGTAGTATATGGCCAAAAAATAACCACACTATTGATGGTTAAATGCACTTGGTGTGACAGCTTGACCCTGATGTAGGATATAGCCAAAAAACAACCACACTATTGAGGGTTAAATGCACTTGGTGACAGGCTTAGTTTGCCCCTGATGTAGTATATGGCCAAAAAATAACTACACTATTGACAGTTAAATGCGCTTGGTGTGACAGCTTGACCCTGATGTAGGATATAGCCAAAAAACAACCACACTATTGAGGGTTAAATGCACTTGGTGACAGGCTCAGCTTGCCCCTGATGTAGTATATGGCCAAAAAATAACCACACTATTGATGGTTAAATGCACTTGGTGTGACAGCTTGACCCTGATGTAGGATATAGCCAAAAAACAACCACACTATTGAGGGTTAAATGCACTTGGTGACAGGCTCAGCTTGCCCCTGATGTAGTATATGGCCAAAAAATAACCACACTATTGATGGTTAAATGCACTTGGTGTGACAGCTTGACCCTGATGTAGGATATAGCCAAAAAATAACCACACTATTGATGGTTAAATGTACTTGGTGGCAGCTTGTGCTGGCGCACCACAAGACACAAATGGCTGCCGATCACCCCAGAAAAAAGTGAATGAAAAACGCTCTGGGCAGCCTAAAAACAGTGAGCAATTGAATTGCAGCAGTTCAATGATACACAGCTGCAGATCGATCACTGAATGAAGTCTTTTGGAGGAGTTAATTACTGCCTAATCTCGCCCTAACGTGGCAGCTGCAACCTCTCCCTACACTGATCAGAGCAGAGTGACGTGCGGCGCTACATGACTCCAGCTTAAATAGAGGCTGGGTCACATGCTGCACTGGCCAATCACAGCCATGCCAATAGTAGGCATGGCTGTGACGGCCTCTTGGGGCAAGTAGTATGACGCTTGTTGATTGGCTGCTTTGCAGCCTTTCAAAAAGCGCCAAGAAAGCGACGAACACCGAACCCGAACCCGGACTTTTACTAAAATGTTCGGGTACGGGTCCGTGTCACGGACACCCCAAAATTCGGTACGAACCCGAACTATACAGTTCGGGTTCGCTCATCCCTACACGCGAGCCTTATCCGTATTTTGTGGATCTACAATTTGAGGTCCTCTAAACAGATATGGTCAGGGGCATGAGGCCTAAACGTGTTTCTTGACAAGTCCCAAACTTTTGTCATTTGTGAATTGGATCGATCAAATGGAAACCAAGGTACAGTATACTAAGATTTAAGACATGACTATAAAAATCTAAAACATAAAGTATATAAACCATATGGGTTATTGACTGGAATTTGCATACTGTGCATGCTTTTGTATTACCAAAGTTAATCACAGAAATTATTTAGTACTGTTCTATAATATTTTATTAAAAATGTAATCTCTAAGCAGAGCTTCTTTTTTCCTGTAACCACATTTGTTTTGACACAGCTTCTTGTCTTAGATTCTGTTCCATTAAGTTAAAATTGTCATGCCACTTTCTATTCTAGTAATTCATATAAATCCTCCAGTGTTTATGAACATTCTGCATATCTCTAATTGTGTGTTGTGTATTGTTGCTTTTATTTTGTTCAGGTCTTTAGCTTTTTTCAACTAATGTAGTTGGATGAACATAGGAGCAGAAAGTGATCCTGACCTATAATTGATGTGTTGGCTTGAAAAATATCTGCTGCGTTCAGCTAGAAAAATTGTTATGTGTTATAAAATGACTTCTTGTGGCATCTTTACAATACCTCATGGGGTTTAATATTGTTTACATGTCATAAGGGAGCTGCATGTAAATTAATTATAAGGAAGGCTAGGCTATTTGTAATTTAATTAAACAGGCTATCTAATATAATAAGGACACGCAACCTACCATTAAAGTGTTAATATCACATAATATGTCTGCCTGCTAGATACAAACTGCATTGTTATAGTTTTTAATAAGCTTTTTGCATTCTTAATCTGTCTGATACTGTAGACTGTAGTCATCAATGCTATTCCACATTAAAGAGGGTATATATCAAGTAATCTTATCACATTCTCAATAGTTGTTTAAAAGACTGTAAATGTAGGGGGTACTTTACATGAAAAATATATTCAGGCCATAGGATTGATTTGGGGTGTAATTATTGAAGGGGATAGCACTGGTTACCTGAACATCCAGAACTTGAACCCCTGACTCCGCAATTGATGCCTGAACCTATGAAAACACAACTAAACATGATGCCTCATTCCCTAGTTTCTGAACTGAGTAGTGTTATTTAGGTAACTGTTGCTGTGTAATTTTAGTTTTGCCTATTATTAGTATTATGGCATTATATGGTATGCCATAAGAGGGAGGATTCAAGTAGAAAGTGGTTTTCAGGGACCCCAATGAAGTGTAGTGAAGTAAAAAAGAAACTTTATACTCACCTACTCAATTCCCCACCTTTCCAGCACATCTATTCTGGCTGCTCTATACTTCAGGTGCTGCAGGGACGACATGCCCAATAACTGGTCTCAGCAGTCATAAGAGTTACTCAGGGTAGTAATCTATGCAGGGAGACTGGCCTACCAAAAGCCCCCACTGAAGCCAGTGATAAGTTTCAGAGGCTGCATAGAGTTTTGAGGCACATCTGGCATGGAAGCATTATTCAGCCATGATTAAAATATGATTTGAAAAGTACTTTTGCACAACAAAGATCTAATGTATTCAATACTTAATGGTCGTGTTGAGCAAATCGAAGTTCACAAACTGGACTTCGATGCGAATTTCAGGAAAAATTTGATTCACTGCAAAGCAGTTTTCCTTGTGCTTTGTGGTAACAAATCATCTTTCCCTGAAATGGAGGTAAAAATAAAAAAAAACATACATACCACATACCTTGAGCGCAAAGAGGCCAGCACGGCCATCTTGCTTGAAGATCCCTCTTGACGCATGACATCATCGTGCCAGCCAACGTGATGATGTTATTATGCCCTACGCAATATTTTCTGCTGGAACTTCAAGCAAAATGGCCACGGTGGCCTCTTTGCGCTCAAATGGATGAGGTAAGTATTTTTTTCTATTTAATCAATCTCAGATGTGGCAATCGGAAATGAACTCAGCATCAGAGGAGTTCAATGACGGGGGGCTGGAGCAATCGTCCTTTCCTGTCATTGCACCTGCTATTTACAAAGACATGTGCTTTGTTACAAAGTAATTAATTGTGAAGCAAATTATTTTTTTTTTTTATTTGGCTAAGAAGCTTGTGGCTTGTATTAGCTTTCTCTACATAATAAATGCTATTTGCGGAAGTGACAGAATCCCTTTAAGCCTGGGTGTAAGGCTTAAAAAATCAGCTGTAGCAGACAGCTAGTGATGATGTAGCGACCCTGCTCTGGTGCTAGTTTAAGAAACAATATTTAAAGCCCTGTTCACTAATCCGTTCTGGAACCATGCATGTTTATGACTTTGGTTTTATTATAAAGTTCAGTTTTTATCCTAATAACAATTAAGTTTATGTTTTAATTATTATGTTAGCTGCATGTTCCCCCTTAGTATTTTTTGTGGTTACATTGTAAGAGCTTGTAATTGTGCTGCATCCACCATTATTATTAGAGATGAGTGAATTTCAAAAAAATTTGATTTGGTCGGTTTGCCGAATTTTCCAAAAAGGTTTGATTCAATCAGAATTTATTTGTGACGAATTGTGCAAAAAAAAACCTGCTATTTCCTGGCTGCAGAGAGCCTGCATAGTGGCGTAGAATACCAATCCTATTGATTGCTCAGACAAAGACATTGCAGCCTTCTCATCAAAAAATCTAGAATATTCGAAATTATGAATTTATATCACTATATTCTAAATATTTGCGAATTCTCAAAGTGAATATATTCGCGATTAATATTTGCAATCCGAATATTCGCGATCAACACTAATGTAGAACAAGGTGCCTTGCAGTAACACGCATAGGGAGTCTGCTGTGGTAGTGAAACAATACTGTGAATCAGTATGACACCACTGCACACTTATTTGGGCAGTTACGGTGCCAAAACCTTCACACTGTCATCAGCTCATTCTAAATACAGTGGATATGAAAAGTCTACACACCCCTGTTAAAATGTCAGGTTTCTGTGATGTAAAAAAAAGAAACAAAGATAAATCATTTCAGACCATTTTCCACCTTTAATGTGACCTATAAATGGTACAACTCAATTAAAAAGCTAACTGAAATTGTTTAGGTAGAGGGAAGAAAAAAAATAAAAATACAATAATATAGTTGCATAAGTGTGCACACCCTTAAACTAATACTTTGTTGAAGCACCTTTTGATTTTATTACAGCACTCAGTCTTTTTGAGTATGAGTCTATCAGCATGGCACATTTTGACTTGGCAAGATTTGCCCACTCTGAGGGGGGCGGAGCTAGCGCCGAGACAGAGCGGACATGTGAAGCGCTGCTCTCCTGCAGATACACCCTTAAAAGCCTGGATTTACTGCTCCACTGGTCGCCAAAATGGCGAAGATAGGTGGCCAGAAGCCTTCTGACCAAGCAGGTCAAGCCCGTTCAGCCAGCCAGCCCGGCGATATGGATCGATTCATCAGAAAGGCAGCGGCTGCTGCTGTGAACAAAGATCTCAAGATGGCGCCCGGCACTCCTAGGAGCGGCACCAGCAGATCAGCTAGAGAAGCGGATGATTCAGAAGGGGTAAGAGATGTTTCTCCTGACCCTGATAACCTCCCCATATCCCGCTCCTACCTTAAAGAAGCTTTATTAGAAGCCCTGGGCCACATCAGCCTAGATTTAGCCTCCATCAAGGAAGATGTCCGCCATATAGGCAGGAGAGTGGAGAACCTAGAAGATAATCAAGCGATCATCATCAGCCATCAATCGGAGGCAGCAAATAGCCTCATGATGTGCCAAAATCACCTTAACTCCTTGTATGCGGCTGTTGAGGAGCAAGAGAACAGAGGGAGGAGGAACAACCTGCGTTTCCGTGGAATACCTGAGTCCGTGTCTCCAGTGGACGTTCCTCAAGCTGTCATTCAAATTTGCCTGCAAATCCTGGGACCGGACTCGGTCCATGAAGTAATATTAGAAAGAACTCACAGAGCCCTGCGTCCTAAGCCACAAGCCTCAGAGCCTCCTCGGGATGTTATATGCAAATTTTTGCACTTTCCTGTCAAGGAAGATATCTTGTCAGGTGCCAGGCTCGCAGATCCCCTGAGATGGGAGAACAACCCTATAGCAGTTTTCCAAGACCTATCGCAGACCACCCTGAAGAAACGTCGATCCCTGAAGCCACTAACGGAATGGCTCCGTCAGCATAACATCATGTACAGATGGACTTTCCCGTTCGGTTTGTCTTTTGCATATGAAGGACGGTTTGTCAACATCTCCTCCTATGGGGACTTAGAAAAAGTCTACTCCCACTTGAAAATTCCTCCTCTGGACATAGAAAACTGGGAGATGGTCCAGAGCCTTCCACCATTAACATCCCTACCTGCGATATCATCCTGGGAGACCCTGCGCACCCCTAAATCGCAGAAGACCAAGAAAAGTTACCTCGCCTCTACCCCTAAAAGACTCTCTCTCCCAGATAAATGATTACCTGCCTTTTCTCTTTTATCTGGCTCTCCAGTAGTATTAGCCCCTTAAGGGTATTATCTGCAATATTACAAGACGTTCAGTCTAATTCCCCCCCTGACGTCAATGTCATTGTTTAAATTACTGTATATTGCTTCATCATGCTCTAACAGTAACCTCAGGTTTGAGCTTGATCTCAAGCTCTTGTTTCGTTTTCTGTTATTTGTTCTTATTGTTTTTTCTTGTGACAGGTACTCCTTCTTCAACTACAAGAGAACCCATTGCTGCTCTATAGACGCAAGATGTCAGGTTATTTTTACATGCTCACGGTCTCCTTCCCTTCACAAACAGGTCTTTTTGTTTTACCTGCTTGTCTTTTATCTCTTGCTCTGGCAGACACCACAAGCATTGTGGGGGATCGGGTCGGCGTCATCTAATCTCTCTTCTACCATACCTTATGTAAGATGACGACTGACGTCCACCTGATTTCCTATAATGTTAAGGGGCTAAGATCTCCCGCTAAGAGGTGTAGAATATTCTCTCTATTGAAAAAAGCTAAGGGCTCTATAGTTTTCCTTCAAGAGACCCATTTTAAACATGGCCATTATCCCAATCTCTCCTATGCCAAGTATCCCACTTGGTTCCACTGTGGGACCAGCGGTGCCGCCTCAAGGGGTGTGAGCATAGGATTTGGCAAAAACTTCCCTTTCACCCTCCTTTCACAAACCTTAGACCCAGAAGGCAGATACCTTATTCTGAAGGGCACGATTGGTCAGCAAACCTTCACTCTAGTGAATGTCTACGCCCCAAACTCAGGTCAAGTGGATTGGCTCCTTTCCCTCCTTAACTTAATAGAGGCACACGTGGAAGGCTCCCTAATCCTAGGAGGGGACTTCAATCTCACCCTAAATCCGCTTCTGGACTCCTCCTCAAAAAAGTCCTCAATATCTCATAAAAATCTCAGATCCCTCCAAGTTAAATTATTTAATTTGGGCCTGGTAGACGTTTGGAGGTGTTTACACCCAGACGAGTTAGATTTCTCTTTTTATTCTGCAGCAAATGACACGTATACCAGGATCGATTATATTTTCTTACCTAAAGAAAAAATACAGTTATGCAAATTAGCTAAGATTGGCGATATTACACTATCAGATCATGCCCCAATCTCCTGCGAACTACACCTTTTACCCTCCCCCCCCCTAGAACCCCAAACTGGCGATTCAATGAATCACTACTAAATAACACTGCCCACAAAAACTAGATAACCTCTCACCTTGAGGAGTATTTCTCTATTAATAATACCCCAGATATATCCCCCCAAACGTTGTGGGATGCCCATAAGCCCTTTATCCGGGGCAAGCTTATAAGTCTCTGCTCATTCCTCAAAAAGGAAGCAGAGAAAAAACTGAATCTTCTTTTGTCACAGATTCACGCAATAGAGAAGAAACACAAACAATCTCGCCTAGCCTTGCACCTGTCGGAGCTCCTCTCTCTAAGGACTGAACTTAAGAACCTCCTGAATGAGCGCTCAGCTAAGTACTTTTTATCTTCTCAACAGAAGTTTTATGCTCACGGTGACAAAGCTTCTAAATTCATGATGAGGAGAATTAAACAGAGAAGGGAGTCCCGATTTGTCCAATGCATTAAAACCCCCCAGGGCTCGTCCTTGTTTAAATCTGAGGAAATTGCTGCCCAATTTAGACTCTTCTATGAGTCCCTATATAATCTTCCCTCCCAAGAGCTAAAATATTCCCCTGAAGAGAAAATACCCCATATCAATCTCTTTCTGGAATCCCTCACTCTCCCAACACTGACCTCCTCCCAGAAAGAATCTCTCACCAGGCCTTTCTCGACCCAAGAATTAGAGTCAGCCATAAAATCCACCCCAAGTGGGAAGTGTCCAGGTCCGGATGGCCTCCCGATTTCATATTACTCTGCTTTTCAAAGCACTCTGTCCCCCTACCTTCTCCCAATCTACAATCTCTCTTTGGAGGGAAAGCCATTTTCTCCCGACATGACTAGGGCCACCATTACTATAATCCCTAAAGGTGGGAAGGATCCCTCCGCCTGTTCCAACTACCGTCCCATCTCCCTACTCAATGTAGACTTAAAGCTCGTGGCTAGGGATGAGCGAACTCGAACTGTATAGTTCGGGTTCGTACCGAATTTTGGGGTGTCCGTGACACGGACCCGAACCCGGACATTTTCGTAAAAGTCCGGGTTCGGGTTCGGTGTTCGTCGCTTTCTTGGCGCTTTTGTGACGCTTTCTTGGCGCTTTTTGAAAGGCTGCAAAGCAGCCAATCAACAAGCGTCATACTACTTGCCCCAAGAGGCCATCACAGCCATGCCTACTATTGGCATGGCTGTGATTGGCCAGAGCACCATGTGACCCAGCCTCTATTTAAGCTGGAGTCACATAGCGCCGCCCGTCACTCTGCTCTGATTAGCGTAGGGAGAGGTTGCGGCTGCGACAGTAGGGCGAGATTAGGCAGATTAACTCCTCCAAAGGACTTGATTAACTGATCGATCTGCAGCTGTGGATCATTGAGCTGCTGATCCTCAATTGCTCACTGTTTTTAGGCTGCACAGACCGTTTGTCAGTCTCATTTTTCTGGGGTGATCGGCGGCCATTTTGTGTCTTGTGGTGCGCCAGCACAAGCTGCGACCAAGTGCATTTAACCCTCAATGGTGTGGTTGTTTTTTGGCTAAAGCCTACATCAGGGTGAAGCTGTCACACCAAGTGCATTTAACCAGCAATAGTCTGTTCATTTTTTGGCCATATACAAAATCAGGGGCAAGCTGCGCCTGTCACCAAGTGCATTTAACCCTCAATGGTGTGGTTGTTTTTTGGCTAAAGCCTACATCAGGGTGAAGCTGTGACACCAAGTGCATTTAACCAGCAATAGTCTGTTCATTTTTTGGCCATATACAAAATCAGGGGCAAGCTGCGCCTGTCACCAAGTGCATTTAACCCTCAATGGTGTGGTTGTTTTTTGGCTAAAGCCTACATCAGGGTGAAGCTGTCACACCAAGTGCATTTAACCAGCAATAGTCTGTTCATTTTTTGGCCATATACAAAATCAGGGGCAAGCTGCGCCTGTCACCAAGTGCATTTAACCCTCAATGGTGTGGTTGTTTTTTGGCTAAAGCCTACATCAGGGTGAAGCTGTCACACCAAGTGCATTTAACCAGCAATAGTCTGTTTATTTTTTGGCCATATCCCAGTCTAATTCTGTCACTAAATCCATACCGGTCACCCAGCGCCTAAATACTAGGCCTCAAATTTATATCCAGCTAAATCTGTCCCTAGTGCTGTAGCTGGGCGAGTTATTTAGTGTCCGTTCAAGCACATTTCTTGTTCTGGGTTGAAATACAATTCCCAATTTAGCAATTTCATAATTTAGTGGTTCCTGCTATATCAGAGCTATTTGAAATCTATCCCAAAAAGGGTATATAATATTGAAGGTGCACATTGGGTCATTCAGAATAACTTCACACACACCCGCTACTGTGTATTTCCAAGTCTAATTCTGTCACTAAACCCATACCTGTCACCCAGCGCCTAAATACTAGGCCTCAAATTTAAATCCCTCTAAATCTCTCGTTACCGCTGTACTGTTGTTGCTGGGCAAGATATTTAGTGTCCGTCAAAGCACATTTTTTGTTCTGGGTTGAAGTACAATTCCCAATTTAGCAATTTCATAATTTAGTGGTTCCTGCTATATCAGAGCTATTTGGAATCTATCCCTAAAAGGGTATATAATATTGAAGGTGCACATTGGGTCATTCAGAATAACTTCACACACACCCGCTACTGTGTATTTCCAAGTCTAATTCTGTCACTAAACCCATACCTGTCACCCAGCGCCTAAATACTAGGCCTCAAATTTAAATCCCTCTAAATCTCTCGTTACCGCTGTACTGTTGTTGCTGGGCAAGATATTTAGTGTCCGTCAAAGCACATTTTTTGTTCTGGGTTGAAGTACAATTCCCAATTTAGCAATTTCATAATTTAGTGGTTCCTGCTATATCAGAGCTATTTGGAATCTATCCCTAAAAGGGTATATAATATTGAAGGTGCACATTGGGTCATTCAGAATAACTTCACACACACCCGCTACTGTGTATTTCCAAGTCTAATTCTGTCACTAAACCCATACCTGTCACCCAGCGCCTAAATACTAGGCCTCAAATTTAAATCCCTCTAAATCTCTCGTTACCGCTGTACTGTTGTTGCTGGGCAAGATATTTAGTGTCCGTCAAAGCACATTTTTTGTTCTGGGTTGAAGTACAATTCCCAATTTAGCAATTTCATAATTTAGTGGTTTCTGCTATATCAGAGCTATTTGAAATCTATCCCTAAAAGGGTATATAATATTGAAGGTGCACATAGGGTCATTCAGAATAACTTCACACACACGCTTCTGTGCATTTCCAAGTCTAATTCTGTCACTAAATCCATACCGGTGACCCAGCGCCTAAATACTAGGCCTCAAATTTAATCCCTCTAAATCTCTCGTTACCCGCTGTACTGTTGTTGCTGGGCAAGATATTTAGTGTCCGTCAAAGCACATTTTTTGTTCTGGGTTGAAGTACAATTCCCAATTTAGCAATTTCATAATTTAGTGGTTCCTGCTATATCAGAGCTATTTGAAATCTATCCCTAAAAGGGTATATAATATTGAAGGTGCACATAGGGTCATTCAGAATAACTTCACACACACCCGCTACTGTGTATTTCCAAGTCTAATTCTGTCACTAAATCCATACCTGTCACCCAGCGCCTAAATACTAGGCCTCAAATTTAAATCCCTCTAAATCTCTCGTTACCCGCTGTACTGTTGTTGCTGGGCAAGATATTTAGTGTCCGTCAAAGCACATTTTTTGTTCTGGGTTGAAGTACAATTCCCAATTTAGCAATTTCATAATTTAGTGGTTTCTGCTATATCAGAGCTATTTGAAATCTATCCCTAAAAGGGTATATAATATTGAAGGTGCACATTGGGTCATTCAGAATAACTTCACACACACGCTTCTGTGCATTTCCAAGTCTAATTCTGTCACTAAATCCATACCGGTGACCCAGCGCCTAAATACTAGGCCTCAAATTTAAATCCCTCTAAATCTCTCGTTACCCACCGCTGTACTGTTGTTGCTGGGCAAGATATTTAGTGTCCGTCAAAGCACATTTTTTGTTCTGGGTTGAAGTACAATTCCCAATTTAGCAATTTCATAATTTAGTGGTTTCTGCTATATCAGAGCTATTTGAAATCTATCCCTAAAAGGGTATATAATATTGAAGGTGCACATAGGGTCATTCAGAATAACTTCACACACACCGCTACTGTGTATTTCCAAGTCTAATTCTGTCACTAAATCCATACCTGTCACCCAGCGCCTAAATACTAGGCCTCAAATTTAAATCCCTCTAAATCTCTCGTTACCCCGCTGTACTGTTGTTGCTGGGCAAGATATTTAGTGTCCGTCAAAGCACATTTTTTGTTCTGGGTTGAAGTACAATTCCCAATTTAGCAATTTCATAATTTAGTGGTTTCTGCTATATCAGAGCTATTTGAAATCTATCCCTAAAAGGGTATATAATATTGAAGGTGCACATTAGGGTCATTCAGAATAACTTCACACACACGCTTCTGTGCATTTCCAAGTCTAATTCTGTCACTAAATCCATACCGGTGACCCAGCGCCTAAATACTAGGCCTCAAATTTAAATCCCTCTAAATCTCTCGTTACCCACCGCTGTACTGTTGTTGCTGGGCAAGATATTTAGTGTCCGTCAAAGCACATTTTTTGTTCTGGGTTGAAGTACAATTCCCAATTTAGCAATTTCATAATTTAGTGGTTTCTGCTATATCAGAGCTATTTGAAATCTATCCCTAAAAGGGTATATAATATTGAAGGTGCACATAGGGTCATTCAGAATAACTTCACACACACGCTTCTGTGCATTTCCAAGTCTAATTCTGTCACTAAATCCATACCGGTGACCCAGCGCCTAAATACTAGGCCTCAAATTTAAATCCCTCTAAATCTCTCGTTACCCACCGCTGTACTGTTGTTGCTGGGCAAGATATTTAGTGTCCGTCAAAGCACATTTTTTGTTCTGGGTTGAAGTACAATTCCCAATTTAGCAATTTCATAATTTAGTGGTTTCTGCTATATCAGAGCTATTTGAAATCTATCCCTAAAAGGGTATATAATATTGAAGGTGCACATAGGGTCATTCAGAATAACTTCACACACACGCTTCTGTGCATTTCCAAGTCTAATTCTGTCACTAAATCCATACCGGTGACCCAGCGCCTAAATACTAGGCCTCAAATTTAAATCCCTCTAAATCTCTCGTTACCCACCGCTGTACTGTTGTTGCTGGGCAAGATATTTAGTGTCCGTCAAAGCACATTTTTTGTTCTGGGTTGAAGTACAATTCCCAATTTAGCAATTTCATAATTTAGTGGTTTCTGCTATATCAGAGCTATTTGAAATCTATCCCTAAAAGGGTATATAATATTGAAGGTGCACATAGGGTCATTCAGAATAACTTCACACACACGCTTCTGTGCATTTCCAAGTCTAATTCTGTCACTAAATCCATACCGGTGACCCAGCGCCTAAATACTAGGCCTCAAATTTAAATCCCTCTAAATCTCTCGTTACCCACCGCTGTACTGTTGTTGCTGGGCAAGATATTTAGTGTCCGTCAAAGCACATTTTTTGTTCTGGGTTGAAGTACAATTCCCAATTTAGCAATTTCATAATTTAGTGGTTTCTGCTATATCAGAGCTATTTGAAATCTATCCCTAAAAGGGTATATAATATTGAAGGTGCACATAGGGTCATTCAGAATAACTTCACACACACGCTTCTGTGCATTTCCAAGTCTAATTCTGTCACTAAATCCATACCGGTGACCCAGCGCCTAAATACTAGGCCTCAAATTTAAATCCCTCTAAATCTCTCGTTACCCACCGCTGTACTGTTGTTGCTGGGCAAGATATTTAGTGTCCGTCAAAGCACATTTTTTGTTCTGGGTTGAAGTACAATTCCCAATTTAGCAATTTCATAATTTAGTGGTTTCTGCTATATCAGAGCTATTTGAAATCTATCCCTAAAAGGGTATATAATATTGAAGGTGCACATAGGGTCATTCAGAATAACTTCACACACACGCTTCTGTGCATTTCCAAGTCTAATTCTGTCACTAAATCCATACCGGTGACCCAGCGCCTAAATACTAGGCCTCAAATTTAAATCCCTCTAAATCTCTCGTTACCCACCGCTGTACTGTTGTTGCTGGGCAAGATATTTAGTGTCCGTCAAAGCACATTTTTTGTTCTGGGTTGAAGTACAATTCCCAATTTAGCAATTTCATAATTTAGTGGTTTCTGCTATATCAGAGCTATTTGAAATCTATCCCTAAAAGGGTATATAATATTGAAGGTGCACATAGGGTCATTCAGAATAACTTCACACACACGCTTCTGTGCATTTCCAAGTCTAATTCTGTCACTAAATCCATACCGGTCACCCAGCGCCTAAATACTAGGCCTCAAATTTATATCCCGCTGAATTTGAATACAATACATTGGGCCAAATAATATATTTGTTGTTGTGGTGAACCATAACAATGAGAAAAACATCTAGTAAGGGACGCGGACGTGGACATGGTCGTGGTGGTGTTAGTGGACCCTCTGGTGCTGGGAGAGGACGTGGCCGTTCTGCCACATCCACACGTCCTAGTGTACCAACTACCTCAGGTCCCAGTAGCCGCCAGAATTTACAGCGATATATGGTGGGGCCCAATGCCGTTCTAAGGATGGTAAGGCCTGAGCAGGTACAGGCATTAGTCAATTGGGTGGCCGACAGTGGATCCAGCACGTTCACATTATCTCCCACCCAGTCTTCTGCAGAAAGCGCACAGATGGCGCCTGAAAACCAACCCCATCAGTCTGTCACATCACCCCCATGCATACCAGGGAAACTGTCTCAGCCTCAAGTTATGCAGCAGTCTCTTATGCTGTTTGAAGACTCCGCTGGCAGGGTTTCCCAAGGGCATCCACCTAGCCCTTCCCCAGCGGTGAAAGACATAGAATGCACTGACGCACAACCACTTATGTTTCCTGATGATGAGGACATGGGAATACCACCTCAGCATGTCTCTGATGATGACGAAACACAGGTGCCAACTGCTGCGTCTTTCTGCAGTGTGCAGACTGAACAGGAGGTCAGGGATCAAGACTGGGTGGAAGACGATGCAGGGGACGATGAGGTCCTAGACCCCACATGGAATGAAGGTCGTGCCACTGACTTTCACAGTTCGGAGGAAGAGGCAGTGGTGAGACCGAGCCAACAGCGTAGCAAAAGAGGGAGCAGTGGGCAAAAGCAGAACACCCGCCGCCAAGAGACTCCGCCTGCTACTGACCGCCGCCATCTGGGACCGAGCACCCCAAAGGCAGCTTCAAGGAGTTCCCTGGCATGGCACTTCTTCAAACAATGTGCTGACGACAAGACCCGAGTGGTTTGCACGCTGTGCCATCAGAGCCTGAAGCGAGGCATTAACGTTCTGAACCTGAGCACAACCTGCATGACCAGGCACCTGCATGCAAAGCATGAACTGCAGTGGAGTAAACACCTTAAAACCAAGGAAGTCACTCAGGCTCCCCCTGCTACCTCTTCTGCTGCTGCCGCCTCGGCCTATTCTGCTGCTGCCGCCTCGGCCTCTTCCTCCGCCTCTGGAGGAACGTTGGCACCTGCCGCCCAGCAAACAGGGGATGTACCACCAACACCACCACCACCACCTCCGTCACCAAGCGTCTCAACCATGTCACACGCCAGCGTTCAGCTCTCCATCTCACAAACATTTGATAGAAAGCGTAAATTCCCACCTAGCCACCCTCGATCCCTGGCCCTGAATGCCAGCATTTCTAAACTACTGGCCTATGAAATGCTGTCATTTAGGCTGGTGGACACAGACAGCTTCAAACAGCTCATGTCGCTTGCTGTCCCACAGTATGTTGTTCCCAGCCGGCACTACTTCTCCAAGAGAGCCGTGCCTTCCCTGCACAACCAAGTATCCGATAAAATCAAGTGTGCACTGCGCAACGCCATCTGTAGCAAGGTCCACCTAACCACAGATACGTGGACCAGTAAGCACGGCCAGGGACGCTATATCTCCCTAACTGCACACTGGGTAAATGTAGTGGCAGCTGGGCCCCAGGCGGAGAGCTGTTTGGCGCACGTCCTGCCGCCGCCAAGGATCGCAGGGCAACATTCTTTGCCTCCTGTTGCCACCTCCTCCTTCTCGGCTTCCTCCTCCTCTTCTTCCACCTGCTCATCCAGTCAGCCACACACCTTCACCACCAACTTCAGCACAGCCCGGGGTAAACGTCAGCAGGCCATTCTGAAACTCATATGTTTGGGGGACAGGCCCCACACCGCACAGGAGTTGTGGCGGGGTATTGAACAACAGACCGACGAGTGGTTGCTGCCGGTGAGCCTCAAGCCCGGCCTGGTGGTGTGTGATAATGGGCGAAATCTCGTTGCAGCTCTGGGACTAGCCAATTTGACGCACATCCCTTGCTTGGCGCATGTGCTGAATTTGGTGGTGCAGAAGTTCATTCACAACTACCCCGACATGTCAGAGCTGCTGCATAAAGTGCGGGCCGTCTGTTCGCGCTTCCGGCGTTCACATCCTGCCGCTGCTCGCCTGTCTGCGCTACAGCGTAACTTCGGCCTTCCCGCTCACCGCCTCATATGCGACGTGCCCACCAGGTGGAACTCCACCTTGCACATGCTGGACAGACTGTGCGAGCAGCAGCAGGCCATAGTGGAGTTTCAGCTGCAGCACGCACGGGTCAGTCGCACTACAGAACAGCACCACTTCACCACCAATGACTGGGCCTCCATGCGAGACCTGTGTGCCCTGTTGCGCTGTTTCGAGTACTCCACCAACATGGCCAGTGGCGATGACACCGTTATCAGCGTTACAATACCACTTCTATGTCTCCTTGAGAAAACACTTAGGGCGATGATGGAACAGGAGGTGGCCCAGGAGGAGGAGGAGGATGAGGAAGAGGGGTCATTTTTAGCACTTTCAGGCCAGTCTCTTCGAAGTGACTCAGAGGGAGGTTTTTTGCAACAGCAGAGGCCAGGTACAAATGTGGCCAGCCAGGGCCCACTACTGGAGGACGAGGAGGACGAGGATGAGGAGGAGGTGGAGGAGGATGAGGATGAAGCATGGTCACAGCGGGGTGGCACCCAACGCAGCTCGGGTCCATCACTGGTGCGTGGCTGGGGGGAAAGGCAGGACGATGACGATACGCCTCCCACAGAGGACAGCTTGTCCTTACCCCTGGGCAGCCTGGCACACATGAGCGACTACATGCTGCAGTGCCTGCGCAACGACAGCAGAGTTGCCCACATTTTAACCTGTGCGGACTACTGGGTTGCCACCCTGCTGGATCCACGCTACAAAGACAATGTGCCCACCTTACTTCCTGCACTGGAGCGTGATAGGAAGATGCGCGAGTACAAGCGCACGTTGGTAGACGCGCTACTGAGAGCATTCCCAAATGTCACAGGGGAACAAGTGGAAGCCCAAGGCCAAGGCAGAGGAGGAGCAAGAGGTCGCCAAGGCAGCTGTGTCACGGCCAGCTCCTCTGAGGGCAGGGTTAGCATGGCAGAGATGTGGAAAACTTTTGTCAACACGCCACAGCTAACTGCACCACCACCTGATACGCAACGTGTTAGCAGGAGGCAACATTTCACTAACATGGTGGAACAGTACGTGTGCACACCCCTCCACGTACTGACTGATGGTTCGGCCCCATTCAACTTCTGGGTCTCTAAATTGTCCACGTGGCCAGAGCTAGCCTTTTATGCCTTGGAGGTGCTGGCCTGCCCGGCAGCCAGCGTTTTGTCTGAACGTGTATTCAGCACGGCAGGGGGCGTCATTACAGACAAACGCAGCCGCCTGTCTACAGCCAATGTGGACAAGCTGACGTTCATAAAAATGAACCAGGCATGGATCCCACAGGACCTGTCCGTCCCTTGTCCAGATTAGACATTAACTACCTCCCCATAACCATATATTATTGGACTCCAGGGCACTTCCTCATTCAATCCTATTTTTATTTTCATTTTACCATTATATTGCGATGCTACCCAAAGTTGAATGAACCTCTCCTCTGCCTGTGTGCTAGGCCTAAATATATGCCAATGGACTGTTGCAGTGGTGGCTGACATGAAGCCTGATTCTCTGCTATGACATGCAGACTAATTCTCTGCTGACATGAAGCCAGATTGTCTGTTACGGGACCTCTCTCCTCTGCCTGGGTGCTGGGCCTAAATTTATGACAATGGACTGTTGCAGTGGTGGCTGACGTGAAGCCTGATTCTCTGCTATGACATGCAGACTGATTCTCTGCTGACATGAAGCCAGATCCTCTGTTACGGGACCTCTCTCCTCTGCCTGGGTGCTGGGCCTAAATTTATGACAATGGACTGTTGCAGTGGTGGCTGACGTGAAGCCTGATTCTCTGCTATGACATGCAGACTGATTCTCTGCTGACATGAAGCCAGATCCTCTTTTACGGGACCTCTCTCCTCTGCCTGGGTGCTGGGCCTAAATTTATGACAATGGACTGTTGCAGTGGTGGCTGACGTGAAGCCTGATTCTCTGCTATGACATGCAGACTGATTCTCTGCTGACATGAAGCCAGATCCTCTTTTACGGGACCTCTCTCCTCTGCCTGGGTGCTGGGCCTAAATTTATGACAATGGACTGTTGCAGTGGTGGCTGACGTGAAGCCTCATTCTCTGCTATGACATGCAGACTGATTCTCTGCTGACATGAAGCCAGATCCTCTGTTACGGGACCTCTCTCCTCTGCCTGGGTGCTGGGCCTGAATATATGCCAATGGACTGTTGCAGTGGTGGGTGACGTGAAGCCTCATTCTCTGCTATGACATGCAGACTAATTCTCTGCTGACATGAAGCCAGATTGTCTGTTACGGGACCTCTCTCCTCTGCCTGTGTGTGTGCTGGGCCTAAATATATGCCAATGGACTGTTGCAGTGGTGGCTGACGTGAAGCCTCATTCTCTGCTATGACATGCAGACTGATTCTCTGCTGACATGAAGCCAGATCCTCTGTTACGGGACCTCTCTCCTCTGCCTGGGTGCTGGGCCTAAATTTATGACAATGGACTGTTGCAGTGGTGGCTGACGTGAAGCCTGATTCTCTGCTATGACATGCAGACTGATTCTCTGCTGTCATGAAGCCAGATTGTCTGTTACGGGACCTTTCTCCTCTACCTGGGTTCTGGGCCTAAATTTATGAAAATTGACTCTTACAGTGGTGGGTGACGTGAAGCCTGATTCTCTGCTATGATATGAAGACTGATTCTCTGCTGACATGAAGCCAGATTGTCTGTTACGGGACCTTTCTCCTCTGCCTGGGTTCTGGGCCTAAATTTATGAAAATTGACTCTTACAGTGGTGGGTGACGTGAAGCCTGATTCTCTGCTATGATATGAAGACTGATTCTCTGCTGACATGAAGCCAGATTGTCTGTTACGGGACCTTTCTCCTCTGCCTGGGTTCTGGGCCTAAATTTATGAAAATTGACTCTTACAGTGGTGGGTGACGTGAAGCCTGATTCTCTGCTATGATATGAAGACTGATTCTCTGCTGACATGAAGCCAGATTGTCTGTTACGGGACCTTTCTCCTCTGCCTGGGTTCTGGGCCTAAATTTATGAAAATTGACTCTTACAGTGGTGGGTGACGTGAAGCCTGATTCTCTGCTATGATATGAAGACTGATTCTCTGCTGACATGAAGCCAGATTGTCTGTTACGGGACCTTTCTCCTCTGCCTGGGTTCTGGGCCTAAATTTATGAAAATTGACTCTTACAGTGGTGGGTGACGTGAAGCCTGATTCTCTGCTATGATGATCTGTCACTAAATCCATACCGGTGACCCAGCGCCTAAATACTAGGCCTCAAATTTAAATCCCTCTAAATCTCTCGTTACCCACCGCTGTACTGTTGTTGCTGGGCAAGATATTTAGTGTCCGTCAAAGCACATTTTTTGTTCTGGGTTGAAGTACAATTCCCAATTTAGCAATTTCATAATTTAGTGGTTTCTGCTATATCAGAGCTATTTGAAATCTATCCCTAAAAGGGTATATAATATTGAAGGTGCACATAGGGTCATTCAGAATAACTTCACACACACGCTTCTGTGCATTTCCAAGTCTAATTCTGTCACTAAATCCATACCGGTGACCCAGCGCCTAAATACTAGGCCTCAAATTTAAATCCCTCTAAATCTCTCGTTACCCACCGCTGTACTGTTGTTGCTGGGCAAGATATTTACTGTCCGTCAAAGCACATTTTTTGTTCTGGGTTGAAGTACAATTCCCAATTTAGCAATTTCATAATTTAGTGGTTTCTGCTATATCAGAGCTATTTGAAATCTATCCCTAAAAGGGTATATAATATTGAAGGTGCACATAGGGTCATTCAGAATAACTTCACACACACGCTTCTGTGCATTTCCAAGTCTAATTCTGTCACTAAATCCATACCGGTGACCCAGCGCCTAAATACTAGGCCTCAAATTTAAATCCCTCTAAATCTCTCGTTACCCACCGCTGTACTGTTGTTGCTGGGCAAGATATTTAGTGTCCGTCAAAGCACATTTTTTGTTCTGGGTTGAAGTACAATTCCCAATTTAGCAATTTCATAATTTAGTGGTTTCTGCTATATCAGAGCTATTTGAAATCTATCCCTAAAAGGGTATATAATATTGAAGGTGCACATAGGGTCATTCAGAATAACTTTACACACACGCTTCTGTGCATTTCCAAGTCTAATTCTGTCACTAAATCCATACCGGTGACCCAGCGCCTAAATACTAGGCCTCAAATTTAAATCCCTCTAAATCTCTCGTTACCCACCGCTGTACTGTTGTTGCTGGGCAAGATATTTAGTGTCCGTCAAAGCACATTTTTTGTTCTGGGTTGAAGTACAATTCCCAATTTAGCAATTTCATAATTTAGTGGTTTCTGCTATATCAGAGCTATTTGAAATCTATCCCTAAAAGGGTATATAATATTGAAGGTGCACATAGGGTCATTCAGAATAACTTCACACACACGCTTCTGTGCATTTCCAAGTCTAATTCTGTCACTAAATCCATACCGGTCACCCAGCGCCTAAATACTAGGCCTCAAATTTATATCCCGCTGAATTTGAATACAATACATTGGGCCAAATAATATATTTGTTGTTGTGGTGAACCATAACAATGAGAAAAACATCTAGTAAGGGACGCGGACGTGGACATGGTCGTGGTGGTGTTAGTGGACCCTCTGGTGCTGGGAGAGGACGTGGCCGTTCTGCCACATCCACACGTCCTAGTGTACCAACTACCTCAGGTCCCAGTAGCCGCCAGAATTTACAGCGATATATGGTGGGGCCCAATGCCGTTCTAAGGATGGTAAGGCCTGAGCAGGTACAGGCATTAGTCAATTGGGTGGCCGACAGTGGATCCAGCACGTTCACATTATCTCCCACCCAGTCTTCTGCAGAAAGCGCACAGATGGCGCCTGAAAACCAACCCCATCAGTCTGTCACATCACCCCCATGCATACCAGGGAAACTGTCTCAGCCTCAAGTTATGCAGCAGTCTCTTATGCTGTTTGAAGACTCCGCTGGCAGGGTTTCCCAAGGGCATCCACCTAGCCCTTCCCCAGCGGTGAAAGACATAGAATGCACTGACGCACAACCACTTATGTTTCCTGATGATGAGGACATGGGAATACCACCTCAGCATGTCTCTGATGATGACGAAACACAGGTGCCAACTGCTGCGTCTTTCTGCAGTGTGCAGACTGAACAGGAGGTCAGGGATCAAGACTGGGTGGAAGACGATGCAGGGGACGATGAGGTCTTAGACCCCACATGGAATGAAGGTCGTGCCACTGACTTTCACAGTTCGGAGGAAGAGGCAGTGGTGAGACCGAGCCAACAGCGTAGCAAAAGAGGGAGCAGTGGGCAAAAGCAGAACACCCGCCGCCAAGAGACTCCGCCTGCTACTGACCGCCGCCATCTGGGACCGAGCACCCCAAAGGCAGCTTCAAGGAGTTCCCTGGCATGGCACTTCTTCAAACAATGTGCTGACGACAAGACCCGAGTGGTTTGCACGCTGTGCCATCAGAGCCTGAAGCGAGGCATTAACGTTCTGAACCTGAGCACAACCTGCATGACCAGGCACCTGCATGCAAAGCATGAACTGCAGTGGAGTAAACACCTTAAAACCAAGGAAGTCACTCAGGCTCCCCCTGCTACCTCTTCTGCTGCTGCCGCCTCGGCCTATTCTGCTGCTGCCGCCTCGGCCTCTTCCTCCGCCTCTGGAGGAACGTTGGCACCTGCCGCCCAGCAAACAGGGGATGTACCACCAACACCACCACCACCACCTCCGTCACCAAGCGTCTCAACCATGTCACACGCCAGCGTTCAGCTCTCCATCTCACAAACATTTGATAGAAAGCGTAAATTCCCACCTAGCCACCCTCGATCCCTGGCCCTGAATGCCAGCATTTCTAAACTACTGGCCTATGAAATGCTGTCATTTAGGCTGGTGGACACAGACAGCTTCAAACAGCTCATGTCGCTTGCTGTCCCACAGTATGTTGTTCCCAGCCGGCACTACTTCTCCAAGAGAGCCGTGCCTTCCCTGCACAACCAAGTATCCGATAAAATCAAGTGTGCACTGCGCAACGCCATCTGTAGCAAGGTCCACCTAACCACAGATACGTGGACCAGTAAGCTCGGCCAGGGACGCTATATCTCCCTAACTGCACACTGGGTAAATGTAGTGGCAGCTGGGCCCCAGGCGGAGAGCTGTTTGGCGCACGTCCTGCCGCCGCCAAGGATCGCAGGGCAACATTCTTTGCCTCCTGTTGCCACCTCCTCCTTCTCGGCTTCCTCCTCCTCTTCTTCCACCTGCTCATCCAGTCAGCCACACACCTTCACCACCAACTTCAGCACAGCCCGGGGTAAACGTCAGCAGGCCATTCTGAAACTCATATGTTTGGGGGACAGGCCCCACACCGCACAGGAGTTGTGGCGGGGTATTGAACAACAGACCGACGAGTGGTTGCTGCCGGTGAGCCTCAAGCCCGGCCTGGTGGTGTGTGATAATGGGCGAAATCTCGTTGCAGCTCTGGGACTAGCCAATTTGACGCACATCCCTTGCTTGGCGCATGTGCTGAATTTGGTGGTGCAGAAGTTCATTCACAACTACCCCGACATGTCAGAGCTGCTGCATAAAGTGCGGGCCGTCTGTTCGCGCTTCCGGCGTTCACATCCTGCCGCTGCTCGCCTGTCTGCGCTACAGCGTAACTTCGGCCTTCCCGCTCACCGCCTCATATGCGACGTGCCCACCAGGTGGAACTCCACCTTGCACATGCTGGACAGACTGTGCGAGCAGCAGCAGGCCATAGTGGAGTTTCAGCTGCAGCACGCACGGGTCAGTCGCACTACAGAACAGCACCACTTCACCACCAATGACTGGGCCTCCATGCGAGACCTGTGTGCCCTGTTGCGCTGTTTCGAGTACTCCACCAACATGGCCAGTGGCGATGACACCGTTATCAGCGTTACAATACCACTTCTATGTCTCCTTGAGAAAACACTTAGGGCGATGATGGAACAGGAGGTGGCCCAGGAGGAGGAGGAGGATGAGGAAGAGGGGTCATTTTTAGCACTTTCAGGCCAGTCTCTTCGAAGTGACTCAGAGGGAGGTTTTTTGCAACAGCAGAGGCCAGGTACAAATGTGGCCAGCCAGGGCCCACTACTGGAGGACGAGGAGGACGAGGATGAGGAGGAGGTGGAGGAGGATGAGGATGAAGCATGGTCACAGCGGGGTGGCACCCAACGCAGCTCGGGTCCATCACTGGTGCGTGGCTGGGGGGAAAGGCAGGACGATGACGATACGCCTCCCACAGAGGACAGCTTGTCCTTACCCCTGGGCAGCCTGGCACACATGAGCGACTACATGCTGCAGTGCCTGCGCAACGACAGCAGAGTTGCCCACATTTTAACCTGTGCGGACTACTGGGTTGCCACCCTGCTGGATCCACGCTACAAAGACAATGTGCCCACCTTACTTCCTGCACTGGAGCGTGATAGGAAGATGCGCGAGTACAAGCGCACGTTGGTAGACGCGCTACTGAGAGCATTCCCAAATGTCACAGGGGAACAAGTGGAAGCCCAAGGCCAAGGCAGAGGAGGAGCAAGAGGTCGCCAAGGCAGCTGTGTCACGGCCAGCTCCTCTGAGGGCAGGGTTAGCATGGCAGAGATGTGGAAAACTTTTGTCAACACGCCACAGCTAACTGCACCACCACCTGATACGCAACGTGTTAGCAGGAGGCAACATTTCACTAACATGGTGGAACAGTACGTGTGCACACCCCTCCACGTACTGACTGATGGTTCGGCCCCATTCAACTTCTGGGTCTCTAAATTGTCCACGTGGCCAGAGCTAGCCTTTTATGCCTTGGAGGTGCTGGCCTGCCCGGCAGCCAGCGTTTTGTCTGAACGTGTATTCAGCACGGCAGGGGGCGTCATTACAGACAAACGCAGCCGCCTGTCTACAGCCAATGTGGACAAGCTGACGTTCATAAAAATGAACCAGGCATGGATCCCACAGGACCTGTCCGTCCCTTGTCCAGATTAGACATTAACTACCTCCCCATAACCATATATTATTGGACTCCAGGGCACTTCCTCATTCAATCCTATTTTTATTTTCATTTTACCATTATATTGCGATGCTACCCAAAGTTGAATGAACCTCTCCTCTGCCTGTGTGCTAGGCCTAAATATATGCCAATGGACTGTTGCAGTGGTGGCTGACATGAAGCCTGATTCTCTGCTATGACATGCAGACTAATTCTCTGCTGACATGAAGCCAGATTGTCTGTTACGGGACCTCTCTCCTCTGCCTGGGTGCTGGGCCTAAATTTATGACAATGGACTGTTGCAGTGGTGGCTGACGTGAAGCCTGATTCTCTGCTATGACATGCAGACTGATTCTCTGCTGACATGAAGCCAGATCCTCTGTTACGGGACCTCTCTCCTCTGCCTGGGTGCTGGGCCTAAATTTATGACAATGGACTGTTGCAGTGGTGGCTGACGTGAAGCCTGATTCTCTGCTATGACATGCAGACTGATTCTCTGCTGACATGAAGCCAGATCCTCTTTTACGGGACCTCTCTCCTCTGCCTGGGTGCTGGGCCTAAATTTATGACAATGGACTGTTGCAGTGGTGGCTGACGTGAAGCCTGATTCTCTGCTATGACATGCAGACTGATTCTCTGCTGACATGAAGCCAGATCCTCTTTTACGGGACCTCTCTCCTCTGCCTGGGTGCTGGGCCTAAATTTATGACAATGGACTGTTGCAGTGGTGGCTGACGTGAAGCCTCATTCTCTGCTATGACATGCAGACTGATTCTCTGCTGACATGAAGCCAGATCCTCTGTTACGGGACCTCTCTCCTCTGCCTGGGTGCTGGGCCTGAATATATGCCAATGGACTGTTGCAGTGGTGGGTGACGTGAAGCCTCATTCTCTGCTATGACATGCAGACTAATTCTCTGCTGACATGAAGCCAGATTGTCTGTTACGGGACCTCTCTCCTCTGCCTGTGTGTGTGCTGGGCCTAAATATATGCCAATGGACTGTTGCAGTGGTGGCTGACGTGAAGCCTCATTCTCTGCTATGACATGCAGACTGATTCTCTGCTGACATGAAGCCAGATCCTCTGTTACGGGACCTCTCTCCTCTGCCTGGGTGCTGGGCCTAAATTTATGACAATGGACTGTTGCAGTGGTGGCTGACGTGAAGCCTGATTCTCTGCTATGACATGCAGACTGATTCTCTGCTGTCATGAAGCCAGATTGTCTGTTACGGGACCTTTCTCCTCTACCTGGGTTCTGGGCCTAAATTTATGAAAATTGACTCTTACAGTGGTGGGTGACGTGAAGCCTGATTCTCTGCTATGATATGAAGACTGATTCTCTGCTGACATGAAGCCAGATTGTCTGTTACGGGACCTTTCTCCTCTGCCTGGGTTCTGGGCCTAAATTTATGAAAATTGACTCTTACAGTGGTGGGTGACGTGAAGCCTGATTCTCTGCTATGATATGAAGACTGATTCTCTGCTGACATGAAGCCAGATTGTCTGTTACGGGACCTTTCTCCTCTGCCTGGGTTCTGGGCCTAAATTTATGAAAATTGACTCTTACAGTGGTGGGTGACGTGAAGCCTGATTCTCTGCTATGATATGAAGACTGATTCTCTGCTGACATGAAGCCAGATTGTCTGTTACGGGACCTTTCTCCTCTGCCTGGGTTCTGGGCCTAAATTTATGAAAATTGACTCTTACAGTGGTGGGTGACGTGAAGCCTGATTCTCTGCTATGATATGAAGACTGATTCTCTGCTGACATGAAGCCAGATTGTCTGTTACGGGACCTTTCTCCTCTGCCTGGGTTCTGGGCCTAAATTTATGAAAATTGACTCTTACAGTGGTGGGTGACGTGAAGCCTGATTCTCTGCTATGATATGAAGACTGATTCTCTGCTGACATGAAGCCAGATTGTCTGTTACGGGACCTTTCTCCTCTGCCTGGGTTCTGGGCCTAAATTTATGAAAATTGACTCTTACAGTGGTGGGTGACGTGAAGCCTGATTCTCTGCTATGATATGAAGACTGATTCTCTGCTGACATGAAGCCAGATTCTCTGTTACGGGACCTCTCTCCTCTGCCTGGGTGCTGGGCCTAAATTTATGACAATGGACTGTTGCAGTGGTGGCTGACGTGAAGCCTGATTCTCTGCTATGACATGCAGACTGATTCTCTGCTGACATGAAGCCAGATTCTCTGTTACGGGACCTCTCTCCTCTGCCTGTGTGTGTGCTGGGCCTAAATATATGCCAATGGACTGTTGCAGTGGTGGCTGACGTGAAGCCTCATTCTCTGCTATGACATGCAGACTAATTCTCTGCTGACATGAAGACAGATTCTCTGTTACGGGACCTCTCTCCTCTGCCTGGGTGCCGGGGCCTAAATATCTGAGAATGGACTGTTCCAGTGGTGGGTGACGGGAAGCCAGATTCTCTGCTATGGAACCTCTCTCCAATTGATTTTGGTTAATTTTTATTTATTTAATTTTTATTTTAATTCATTTCCCTATCCACATTTGTTTGCAGGGGATTTACCTACATGTTGCTGCCTTTTGCAGCCCTCTAGCTCTTTCCTGGGCTGTTTTACAGCCTTTTTAGTGCCGAAAAGTTCGGGTCCCCATTGACTTCAATGGGGTTCGGGTTCGGGACGAAGTTCGGATCGGGTTCGGATCCCGAACCCGAACATTTCCGGGATGTTCGGCCGAACTTCTCGAACCCGAACATCCAGGTGTTCGCTCAACTCTACTCGTGGCCAAAATGCTTGCCCTTCGGCTGAATAAGTTCCTTCCTTCACTGATCCACCCAGACCAGGTGGGTTTTGTTAAGGGCCGAGAAGGAAAGGATAACACCGCCAAAGTCTTGAACTCCCTTTTTTATGCCTCTTATAAATCCTCGCCCTTAATCTTGATCAGCACAGACGCCGAGAACGCTTTTGATAGGGTAGACTGGTCTTATATCCGTCTCACACTGCAAAAATTTCAACTACCAGACTCTTTTATCAATTCAGTCTTCTCGATGTACACTCACTCCTCGGCGTCTGTGTCCGTCAACGGAATCCTTTCATCTAACTTCCCAATTAGTAACGGGACTAGACAGGGATGCCCTTTTTCCCCTCTTATCTTTGTTCTTATTATGGAGACACTTTTGCAGGCTTTGAGGCAGGAGAGAGACATCCGAGCCCTTCATGTAGGGGGACTGGAATTTAAGTTAGCTGCCTTTGCAGACGACCTCCTGATTCTTACAACTAACCCCCTGAAGTCCATGCCCATAATTCTCTCACTTCTGAGCAGATTTGGGTCTATATCCAACTTTAAAGTCAATCCCACTAAATCCCAGGTGATACACATGGGTTTGTCCCGAGCGACTCTCTCCTCCCTCAGAGCCTCCACCCCTTTTAACTGGGATACCCAGCAATTAACATACTTAGGTGTCAAACTTACCCCCTCTTTAAACGACCTTTATGCATTAAACTTTAAACCCTTATTATCATCCATTATTGCCCAACTAGACTCAATTGACTTTCCATTCCTATCCTGGTTTGGGAGAAAAAACCTCCTTATGTCCCTCGTTATGCCTAGGCTTACATATTTAATGCAGACTCTCCCCATAGAATTACCCAAGACTTTCTTTATTCTCTTGAACAAACATATACGTAAATTTATATGGCAAGGCAAGGCCCCCCGTATCTCCTTCTCCACTCTTTCTAAACCAAAAAAAAACGGGAGGAATAGGATTACCTGACCCTGATATATACATGAGATCTATTCTCCTGTCTAGGATTATAGATTGGATTAGATCCCCCCCTCCAAACCATGGGTTATGTTGGAAAATTCATTTTTAAACACTCCTCTAAGGGCCCTTTTGTTATCAGGAAAACCCCTCCCTAGTCTGCGCTCTATTCCTAATACAGTGATTAGGAATACTTTAAAGACTTGGAACTGGTTTGTAGCTAATAAAGGCTCCATATCCCTCCCCTCCCCTCTGCTACTAATTAAGGATGTAATCTCCCTGGCTCCGAAAGAGCTTAGAGATAGCTTTCCCCCCGCCCTGCACACCTCTGACTCCCCTGTAATGACACTGGTTGACACAGAGGGGACCTTGATACCCGACCAAAAGCTATGCGACCTTTTTAAAATCAAATCTGATAACCCTATCACATTAAGCTTTCTGAAAAAAGAAGCCCTTTCTCTACTCAAAAGCACCCCGACTCATACCGAACTTTCCTGGTTTGAAAAGCTCCTAAACTCTAAGCTATACCCCTCCAAGACTATCTCCACAACATATAGGAACCTAAAGAGCTCAGTTTCTGACCCCAAACCGGCTATGGTGGGCTTATGGGAAAAAGATCTACAACGCTCCCTATCAGAGGCTGAGATTTCTTCTATACTGATCTCCCCACATAAAATCTCTAGATGCACCCGAGTGCAAGAAAATAGTTATAAGATCCTATCCCGCTGGTATAAAACCCCAGACAAAACCTGCCTGTACAGCAGAGACGCTTCAGATCTCTGTTGGAGATGTCAAACAGAGAAGGGTTCTTATTTTCACGTATGGTGGACTTGTAGTGTGATCAGGGGGTGGTGGGAGGAGATACTGAAGACCATCAACAAAATATGCCAGACTAATATCTCCTGTACCCCGGAAATAACCCTCCTCTCCCTAGGAGTTCAGAAAATCCCTAAACACACTGCTTCTCTCTTCTTACTTATGCTAAGCGCAGCTAGACTGCTTCTCCCGAAGTTATGGCTTACTCGAGACACCCCCAGCCTCGAGTGCTGGTATAGTAAGATAGACCAAACATATAGAATGGAGGAAATCTCCCACTGGGAACTGAGAACAAGATCAGTTTTTCTAAAAATCTGGAACCCGTGGAAAGAATTCAGGCATTTCTCATGATGTCTTCCATTTGAACATATGTACATCATGACAGGAAATTACCTACCCCCGACCCCCGGTCTACTTTCCATACCTTCCCTCCCTCCCCTTCCCTTTTTCCCTCTCCCCCCCCCCCTCCTGTCCACTAAGCTACCTGATTCATATATATATTGAGATGTATCCTCAATATCTGGTCTAACAGCACTTCTGGTGGAATATGCTGATAAACACTTCCTTACTTCACTGTGTTCTCTTTAAAAATATTATGTAGACTTTGGAAATATTTTGCACATTTTAAAAAATATTTTGTACAATGAGACATATGTACCTGTACTGTTACATGTTACATGGCACGTGTTTTTTATACACGTGTGTTTTTTATGAAAATAAAAACCATTAATTGAAAGAAAAAAAAGATTTGCCCACTCTTCTTTGTAAAAACACTCCAAATCTGTCAGATTGCGAGGGCATCTCCTGTGCATAGTCCTCTTCATTTCACCCCACAGATTTTCAATCGGATTCAGGTCTGGGCTCTGGCTGGGCCATTCCAAAATTTTAATCTTCTTCTGGTGAAGCCATTCCTTTTGTTGATTTGGATGTATGCTTTGGGTTGTGTCGTGCTGAAAGATGAAGTTCCTCTTCATGTTCAGCTTTCTAGCAGAAGCCTGAAGGTTTTGTGCCAATTTTGACTGGCATTTGGAACGTTTAATAATTTCCTCTAGCTTAACTAAGGCCCAAGATCCAGCTGAAGAAAAACAGCCCCAAAGCATGATGCTGCCACCACCATGCTTCACTGTGGGTATGGTGTTCATTTGGTGATGTGCAGTGTTGTTTTTGCGCCAAACATATCTTTTAGAATTATGGCCAAAAAGTTCAACCTTGGTTTCTTCAGACCATAACACCTTTTCCCACATGCTTTTGGGAGACTTCAGATGTGTTTTTGCAAAATGTAGTCTGGCTTGGATGTTTTTCTTTGTAAGAAAAGGCTTTCATCTTGCCACTCTACCCCCATAGCCCAGACATATGAACAATACAGGAGATTGTTGCCACATGTACTACACAGCCAGTACTCGACAGATATTTCTGCAGCTCCTTTAATGTTGCTGTAAGCCTCTTGGTAGCCTCCCAGATCAGTTTTCTTCTCGTCTTTTCATCAATTTTGGAGGGACTTCCAGTTCTTGGTAATGTCACTGTTGTGCCATATTTTCTCCACTTGATGATGACTGTCTTCACTGTGTTCCATGGTATATCTAATGCCTTGGAAATTCTATTGTAGCCTTCTTCTGTTTGATACCTTTTAACAATCCCTCTGATGCTTTGGAAGCTCTCTGTTGACCATGGCTTTTGCTGTGGGATGCGACTAAGAAAATTTCAGGAAAGACCAACTAGAGCAGCTGAACTTTATTTGGGGTTAATCAGAGGCACTTTAAATGATGGCAGGTGTATGCTGACTCTTATTTAACATGATTTTGAATGTGATTGCTTAATTTTGTACACACAGCGTGAGGATGGGTGATGGTAGTTCAGTTTGTCCTCCCTCTCAGTGGGTGTGAAAAAGCACCCATTTTGGACTGGTAGCCAGGGTCTAACATGGTGGAGAGCCAGTAGTCATCCCTCTGCGGAATGCTGACAATTCGGCTGTCACTACACAAGCAAGTGAGCATATTTCATGCCATTTGCGCAAGTGACTTGGACGGACTCCCTGCCTCCATCTCCACTGCATACTGCCATGGTCTGTCTGGGTCCTCTGCCTCATCTTCCTCATCACCATGTTGCTCCTCTGGCTGCTCCTGCTCCTCCTCTCCTGTCACCTGTGTAGAAAAACTACCCAATTCTCTACACATTGCCTGTGTTCAAATGTCCTGCTCCCCACAGGACTGTTGTGGCCGTGAGATGTAGTGCCAACCTTTGCTGTCCCTTGGCCAGCCAAATTTAACAGCATCTGTTCCATGACATGTATCAGTGCAATGACGTTATTCATACCATAGTCCTGGTGACTGACAAATAAAGTGGCCTTCTCAAAAAGCCTGAGCAAACTGCAAAGTCACGCATAAGCTGCCACTGGCTAGCATCGAAGTTACACAGGGGAGTACCTCTGCCCGCTTGTATCATCAAGAAATTGTTTATAGCATTTCTCTGTTCATATAGTCGGTGGAATTCCGACGGGCGGAAACATTGCATATTAGCCTGTGCTGGGGGATGCCGTTCTGCCGCTGCAGCTCAAAGAGGGTGTGCCTTGCGGTGTACAAGTAGCTGAAGTGCATGCAAGGTTTCCTGGCCATTTTCAGAATGTCTTGCAGATGGACAGAAGACTTCAGGAACCGCTTGACAACCAGGGCTAATGGTTCAGCCCTCCTTGACACAGTGCTGGCACTATGTTCTTCCCATTGCTGGTCACCATGGTTCTGATTTTGAGTTGTAGAGGAGAAAGCCAGGATTCGATTTCTTGATGAAGCACACGGAGCAGTTCCTCCCCTGTGTGACTCAATTCGCCCAGGCAAACTAAGTGCAGAACAGCATGACACCGCAGTGCCTTGCACATGTTGAATGCTGGTGGGGCACTGTGAATTGTCCCTGCAGTGGAGGCTGAGGATACAGTGGTGGATGAGGAGACAAAGACGGACATTATCGCAGGACCAATGGCGTGAGAACGTATAGGCAGAAGAGGTGCACCTGGATGAGTTGCTTGTGTGGCTGGTTAAGAACCACATTTACCTAGTGGGCCGTAAAGGATATATATTGTCATTGACCAAAGTTACAGCTCCGCAAGTCAGCGCTGCCGTGCACTGTGGCAGACACCAACAGGCTCTAGGACTGGCCCACCTTCTGTTTTACATATGTGTCCAGGGCTGGTACTGCCTTTTTTGCAAATAAATAATGGCTTGAGACTCTCCACCTCGGCTTGGCACAATCCATCAGTTCTCTGAAAGGTGCAGAGTCCACCACTAGGAAAGGGAAGGACTGCAGCAACAGCAACTTGGACAGGAGCACGTTCAGCTTCTGCACCATTGGATGTGTGCACGCATACTGCTGTCTCTTGGCAATCGCTTTGGAATGACTGACGAGGAGTAGATGGAGGAGCAGGAACATCTGTACCAGCAGAAGATGGAAATGACAGACAGCAACCTTCGGCTGAGGTGGTGGAGCCTTGACTGGCGGAAACCAGGTGTGTGCCACTGGGTGATGCAGCAGTTGCTGCAGCAGGCTGGACCACTACATAAGAGCCAAGGTTCTCCCAGGCCACTCTATGGTGATGCTGCATGTGTTGACAACATTGGCACCCTGGCTACACTTCCCCTTCTGCCCACAAATCTGGCGAAGGCCATGTTGACCTCCTCTGGCGGCCTAACATAAAATTGACACTCCCCCGAGTATGGCATTTTTCCACCAACACTTTGCATCCGTGAACCCCTGCACGGCTACTTTCTAGACCGATAGGCTCCTGCAAAGCGTGTGGTCTACCCCAAGCACGTTTGGCTCCTGACCTCCCACTGCTGCCACCCTGCTGACTCACAGCCAAGCTGCCACCCTGCTGGCTCAGCCTCTGCCTCGCGCGCAAGCTGCCACCCTCTTCTCCTGATAATAATGATGAAGCCCCTTCTTCACCCGGCTCCCAAGTGCGATCAGTTACTTCATCATCATCATCATCATCATCATCATCATCATCATCATCTGCTACAGTCTGCATATCACTGATGTCCCCCTCAATGGTCCCAGGGCCAGGAGCCTGACCGCTTGCAACACCTGCTCCCACATGACTCTCCTCATTGCTACTTGCCCCCCTATTGGTGGAAGCGGTGGATGTCTCCTCCAGATCTGGGCTGGGCAGTAGCTGCTGACTGTCCTCTAGTAGCTCGTCCTCGCTGAAAAGTGGAGCCGAGCCTACGACATATAATACTTCTCGCACTGAGGGAACTGAAACTTACAGAGGAAGGTTCAGGACAGGTGGGGGCACAGGGAAACCCTCAGCCGTGCGATGATGGAAGATGGTCGCTGCTTGACCAGGACGACAGGACTAGGGAGCAGGTCACCTCCTATCGCGTCCCTAACCTGACCCTAACTCCTAGCTGCATGGGCCGACCTTTAAGGTAGGAGGACCCATGCTCAGGAACCTCGGAGCCCTAACTCACCCTCCAACCGGTCCCTGGACTAGGAATCAGGGTAAGACAACCTGTTCCTTCTGGATACGGAGGAACAGGAGTCTCACTGGCCAAGCTGCAAGGAAGGGAGAACAAGTACAACCTATGGCAATGGCAGGTACTTGCCACAAACATAACACTAACCTGCCACAGACACAAAGCCTGGAACCCATGAGGAAGTACTGCTATCCACAAACAAATGGACTCAGCACACAACACTCATCACACGGGAACCCAGGACCATAGGTGCAATAAACAAGCATAAAACCAAACACATCTTCTAGACACCAAACAACATTATATTTGCTATGACCAGAAGGATGGCCCCCACTGGCAGTTGGTAAGTAACCAGGAGGATGTCTCCAGCAAGCATGGCTGAAGCACCCTCTCTGACTACTGCCTACAACTGAGGCTATATAGGGCCAAGAGGCCACACCCAACAATCAGACACACCCCGTGACTCACACACACAGAAAGGGAGTTAACCCTTCCAAAATCACAGAAGGGAAAACGCAACTTAAAGGGGAAGTGTCCAATCAACAAACACACTGTGGCTGTTGCCACAGGCAACGACATGGGTGGCAACCGTGTCCTGGGAGTCAGCCCGAACGTTGCCACGGACAGCCACAGTGAAGGGAAGATGTCAGTGCACACCAAACATAAACAAAGTGCACACAGACATGCAAAAGTGCTTACAAACACGCACACAACTCCAAGGGAACCGCACACATAGCTGTTGTCCGCGGCAACCGCACTTGAGGCTAACAACCTTATGCCTCCAGCTGCGGTTGACACTGCAACCCAAACCGCGGGCAACTGTATGCGGCTCCCAAGGAGTCACGGCCATAAACATGGTCGTGACACCTGCCAACTAAACGTCATGTCACAGGAACTCACCGACTCTTGGCTGTGGGTGTCTGAAGTCATTTGCGACCGAGTCAACCATTCAAGCACTGCTAGGTTGCTGGTCAAGACACGACCGCTAGATGATACCTATAGCTCAGGCCTCTCGCTGCAACTCTTGATGCCACCCCACCTTCTTCTGCTGCCTACGACAGAAACATTTTGGTCACTGCCCATTCCCTTTGAAGGGCCTGTAACCTGTCCATCTGACATACTGTATGATAAAATAATTAAATAAAAATTGAAATAATAACCCCCAATAATAACCCCCAACAAAGGCTGTAGCACAATGTTACTTCACTGCTGAACGGCAAATAAGACAAATATATTCTCCTTTTTTTTCTATTTCTACATCATAAAAAAATAAATATAACAATCAAAATTCACCACAGAACGGGTTATGGGACATAGGTATATATTCTTTTTCTACACCACGTAAATATCTGTAGTACAATGTAACTTCACATCTGAACGGCAATTAAGAATTTTTTTTTTCTTCTGATTAATAAACTTCCCCCCAAAGAAAAAAATATCACAATTTTAAGATGTATTCTTTTTCCTATTTCTACACCCCAAAAAAAGAAATATGACAATCACAATTCACAATCACAAAACGGCTAATGGGACGTACGTATATTTCCTATTAATACACCATGCCAATTATGACATATATTTTCTCCTTTTTGTTCTTATTTCTATACCACAAAAAAATATAAAATAACAATCACAAATCACCATAGAACGGGTGATGGGACATACGTATGTTATCTTTTTCTACACCACGTAAATGGCTAGTACAATGTAACTTCACAGCTGAATGCCAATTACAACATATATTTTCTCTTTTTTTTTTCTATTTCTACACCACAAAAAAAGAAATATAACAATCACAATTCACCGCTGAACAGGTGATGGGATGTAAGTATATTTTCTTATTCAACACCATATAAATAGCTGTAGTACAATGTAACTTCACTGTCGAATATCACTTATGACATTTTTTTTTTCCTATTAATACACCCCCAAAAAAAAGTTCAACAATGTAAAATCAATGCAGAACGGCTAATAGGATGTACGTATCTATCCTATTAATACACCCCGTAAATGGCTGTAGTACAATGTAACTTCACTGCTGAAAGGGAATTATGACATATATTTTTCCTCTTTTTTTCTCCTATTGATACACCCCAAAAAAATTAGTAAACAATGTCACATCAAAGCAGATTGGCTAATGGGACAAAGGTATTTTTCCTATTAATACACCCCATAAATGGCTGTAGTACAATGTAAATTCACCACTGAACGGCACTTACGACATAGATTTTTTTAATCTTTTTTTTTCTATTAATACACCAGAGCACAGGACGGCTAATAGGACGTACGTATCTATCCTATTAATACACCTCGTAAAGGGCTGTAGTACAAGTAGTACAATGTAACTTCACCACTGAACAGCAATTGACCTATTTTTCCCTTTTTTTCCTAATAATTAACACCCCCTTAAAAAAAGTAAAACAATATAAAATCAATGCAGAAAGGCTAATAGGAAGTATGTATCTTTTCTCTTAATATATCCCGTAATTGGCTGCATCACAGAACTTGCACCAAAAATCACAAGCAAGGTTTGCTGGAATTAGCGATGTATCATATAGTGCAAACAACCTAAAAGCAATTTGGATCCCTAATAAGTGCAGCTAGGTGCAATAAAATCGGATCAAATTTTACCTATCAGTTTTTAAAGAGACTACTCTTTTTTGTGTTCAGGAGCCTGCTAGCAACTAGAGATGAAGGAAACTGTTCTAAACTAAATGGATTCATTAGGAATTTCATCAAATTTAATCAAATGAATCTAATGTTTTGGAGATTCATTTAGGATTAATTGCATAAAAAGGTGACTAGTTGGAGGATCACTTGACACTGGCTGAAAGACAGAATGACCTAATCGGGGGCAGTAATTAGTCAGTTCCTGGAGGAATTGCCAGTCTGTGTTCAACTTGCTACCTGAAAAACAGCTACTTCCTGGCTGCAGAGAGTGTAGAACACTGTGCCTTGCAGTACCATGCATAGGGGGTCTGCTTTGGTAGTGAAATAATACTGTGAGTCCGTATGACATGCAGATGACAGGCGTCGCTCTTAGAATCGCTGCACTCTTCAGTTATTTAGGCAGTCACGGAGCCAAAACTGGCCAAATAACTCAGGTATGAACTCAGCCTTACAGGTCAATGTTAGCACCAAGAAGAAGCACACTCCTTTCAGATCATCATCAGCTGATTCCACAAAAATGTCTACAGACCCTGTTCTATTAAACACATATACAAGTAGATCCCCCCGACAAAGTGTAGAGGGTGTCAGCAGTAACTTTGTGTCGACGTCACTGATTATTTTGCCCTTCCTCTTATCCGTCAGAACAATAGCCCACAAAAAAACGGATCCTGTCTGTGGAACATCCGCCGTCACTCGATCAGCATTTGGTCAGTAATCCATCAGTATTGCTAATGCCCCAAAAAACAGGAGTGGATCCAAAACAGAGATGACATGTGAACGGAAAATTTGCATGTCTTCTGTGTTTTGTACCCACTTCTGATTTTGGCTACTAAATCATAAGCCAATTCTGGTGGGACCATACAGGCCTTACAGCTGCTACACAGAGAGGATACTTTGTGCATCTCTTTTTCCTTCCTTTTGACAGATCAGAAGATGGGTTAAATAAATGATGATATCAGCCAGGCCAAAAAGGAAAACAGTGGCACAGTCATGAAGTGTGGAGAGTGGGAACAGCATGAAAATTCCACAGAGTGTACCTATGACATATTGGTGAGGTGGAAGCAGCATGAGGAGACCACAGATTGGCCCAATGACAGAGTCTGGAGGTGGCGGCAGCATCAGTAGTAGTCCACCAAGTTGCACAATGACGATGTGGAGTTGGCGGCAGCATCAGGAGACCACAGAGTGGCCCAATGACAGAGTCTAGAGGTGGCAGCAGCATCAGGAGGCGACAGAGTGGCAAGGTGATATAGTGTGGAGATGGCAGCCACATCAGGAGGCCACAGAGTGGCACGGTGACATAGTGTGGACGTGGGTGGAAATACCAGTACCCAATGAAGATGGTGGGTAAAAGAAGAAGCACTTGGCATCAGATGTGTGGCACCAGGAGGGTGGCAGCATCAGATTAGTAGCTGAGGCTGGTAGCCAGAAGAAACCGGTCTCTTTTGTCAAAGTGAAGGTGTGGAACCAGGGATGATCTAGTCTGATGCATCAGGCATTGGTGGGTGGAAATCCTGCCTGATCCATGCCGGATTCACCCTGACAAATGTCAGTCTCTCCACATTTTGGGTGGACAGGTGAGTTCTACTTGGATGTTCGGGTTTGATGGGTTCGGCCGAACTTCACAAAAAAAAACAACCCCTTTGAATTCAATGGGGACCCAAACTTTTGAGCACTAAAATGGCTCTAAAAAATTCATGGAAAGGGCTAGAGGGTTGCAAATGGTATCAAAATGTGGTTAAGAGCATGACAAGTGCTCTGCAAACAAATGTGGATAGGGAATTGACTTAAAATAACATAAAATATGCAGAAATAAAAAATAATAGTCTTGACCTTGGAGGACGAGGTCCATATGAAGTAGGAGGTTGAGGAGGTGGTGGATGTGGCGGTGTAGGTGGAAGCGGTGGTGGAGGATGAGGAGGTAGAATACAGGTGCTTTTTTTGTTTAAATTAGGGTACACTCCAAAACATTGGGAAATATAACCTGTGATAACTCCCTCCAGCCATGCAAAACAAACCTACAGACAATACACTCCTGGACCGCCTACTCTGGTATGGACGTTACATCAATGACCTGATGATGGTATGGTCTGGTGATGTAGCGTCCATACCGGAGCTCATGGAATATTTTAATTCCAAGGTGGACTGCATACAATTTGTTTTTCACACCCATCAAACTGAGATCCAATTTTTAGATCTGTGCCTGAGGGGGGAGGTTTCCATTAACACAGTTAATACATTTACCCAAAGTAAATAACTTGCTGGGAATACCATACTATTGGCCCAGTCATGCCATCCCTCCCATACCATTCACAGTATCCCTAGAGGTGAATTGATACGTGCCCGTCGGAATTGTTCCGATCAGTGGGCATTTGAAAGAGAAGCTTCCAACATCACTGAAAGATTGTTACGCAGGGACTATCCAGGCAAGGACATACAATATGCCACCAAAATGGCCCTACAAATGGATAGACAGTCTCTCATCTTTCCTAGACAGCCCTTGGCACGCAGGCAAACAGTGGACACCAATCACAGCCCACAAGCAACTTATTTCGTCACACAATACAGCCAAGAATTTCCTGCCATAACTTTGATGGCGATTGGTCTGATATTGTGTCTAACGGAATTAAGTGTGTAGCCAAAAGAGCACCCACCCTAGGCAACATTATTAGCCCCAGTTTTTTCTCAGTGGGAAAAAAAATCACAAGCCACTTGGTTACAACATAAAGGCAATTTCAAGTGTGGACACAAAAAATGCATTTGTTGTCATCACATGACCACTGAGAAAACGTTTAAATCTATGAAAACTTAAAAAGTATACAATATCCAATCTTATATCAATTGTAACACCAAACATGTGGTATATCTCATCACATGCACAATGTGCTCCTTGCTATATGTGGGCTGTATCACTAATCCATCAAAGAATCGGATCTGCAGACACATATCCGATGTGCCACATTACACAGACCGGAATGTCTCTGCAGTCAGCCTACATTTTGCAGTTGCACATGCAGGTGATGTGTCCCATCTACAAGTTAAGGGCATAGAAAGGGTCTTTCAGCCGCCTAGGGGGGGAGATCACAGAAGGAAACTCCTTAACAGGGAGGCCTTCTGGATCTTCCAGCTAGAATCTTGTCAGCCCTATGGACTGAACAAACGCCATGATCTCATCTTACAATATTGATATGAGACCATGGCATTTTTTCTGTTATATACACTTATTGTCCTTTTGATTATTGCTTTTTTTTTTTACTTTTATCTATTTACTATGATGATCATTGTTCTAGTGACATTATTTATACCTCAGTCCTTTTCCTCATATTTGTTTTGCTTTTGGTTATAAAGGGTTTTCTGTTTTTTGTCATTTTGCATGGGAACGCCCTCTCAGGTCTCCTGCTCCCAGGTGATACTCATCAACCAGGGGTTAGTTTGGGATACTTAAGAGGGTGCTCCCACTTCATATGCATGTTTGTCATGAGGAAGGACCCACATACCTCAGAGGTCTGAAACGCGTAGAGTGTTTCATGTACACCTGTTTACAGATTTTACTTCACTGGAATAAAAGCTATTATAATTCATCTGAAGTGAGCCGGATTTTTCTCTTCTTTTCTACTTTGGATTTTACCGCACCCAGGGCGGTATCCGTGCACCTCAGGTGATTCTACCACTGCAGGTGAGAGCTGCCTTACAATCTTCTACAGACAATACACTGGTTGCAGGGCAGGCCAGCACCTCCAAGGCGTAAAGGGCAAGCTCAGGCCATATGCCCAATTTGGAGACCCATAAGTTGAAGGGGGCAGACTTATCAGTCAGTACGTGTAGGTGTGTGCACACATACTGCTCCACCATGTCACACGTCCCGGTGATGTCCACGATCCAATTGGATATCAGCTTTTGATGTTCTTTTATACACCTACCATGTTGATCACGGTTAGCGGTGAATCCGGGTTCCGCACCGGAGAGGGAGCATGAGAAAGGGAGACCACATCCAAGGGAGGTCAATGGCTGCAATGTGATCAAGCTGAAATGTGGGACAAATTATTGAATGCAAAGCTTCCAAGTAAAAGAAGGAGCGTACAGCAAATACCCAATCCCGACTCGGAGAGGTAGTGATGATAAATAACAATACCGAACTCTTAAGATGCCCTGTTATTGGAATGATTAATAAAAAAAATTATAGGGAATGTCACTGGGGTATTTTGGATTTGGAAACGTTAGACAGGAGAGCAGGGGTATATCACAGCCCAAAATTTATGAAAATTGGTGAATGTCACCCAACAATGTAACAGAAAGGTTTGTAAAAATGATTAACCTGTCTACCTGTCAACTAGGTAGAGCAGGGGTATATCACAGCCAAAAATTGGTGAATGTCACCCGACAATATAACAGAAAAAATAGTGAAATGTATTAATCTGTCTACTAGGTAGAGCAGGGGTATATCACAGCCAAAAATTGGTGAATGTCACCCAACTATGTAACCGAAAAATTTGTCAAATGTATTAACCAGTCCACTAGGTAGAGCAGGGGTATATCACAGCCAAAAATTGGTGAATTCCACCCGAAAATGTAGCAGACACATTAGTGAAATTTGTTTAACTTTCTACTAGGTAGAGCAGGGGTATATCACAGCCACGAAATAGTGAATTTCATCCGAAAATGTAACAGACAAGTTAGTGAAATTTGTTTACCTGTCTACTAGGTAGAATAGGGGTATATCACAGCCAAAAAATTGTGAATTTCACCAGAAAATGTAACAGACAAATTAGTGAAATTTGGTTACCTGTCTACTAGGTAGATCAGGGGTATATCACAGACAAAAATTGGTGAATTTCACACGAAAATGTAACAGACAAATTAGGGAAATTTGTTTACCTGTCTACTAGATACAGCAGGTGTACATCACAGCCAAAAATTGGTTAATTTCACCCGAAAATGTAACAGACAAATTAGTAAAATTTGTTTACCTGTCTACTAGGTAGAGCAGGAGTATATTACAGCCCAAAATTGGTGAATTTCACCCGAAATGTAACAGAAAATTTGTGAAATTTGTTTACCTGTCTATTAGGTAGAGCAGGGGTATATCACAGCCAAAATATTGTGAATTTCACCCGAAAATGTAACAGACAAGTTAGTGAAATTTGTTTACCTGTCTACTGGGTAGAGTAGGGTATATCACAGCCAAAAAATTATGAATTTCACCTGAAACTGTAACAGACAAATTAGTTAAATTTGGTTACCTGTCTACTAGGTAGATCAGGGGTATCTCGCAGACAAAAATTGGTGAATTTCACACGAAAATGTAACAGACAAATTAGGGAAATTTGTTTATCTGTCAACTAGGTAGAGCAGGAGTATATCACAGCCAAAAATTGGTGAATTTCACCCGAAAATGTTACAGACAAATTAGTGAAATTTGTTTACCTTTCTACTAGGTAGAACAGGGGTATATCACAGCCACAAAATGGTGAATTTCACCTGAAAATGTTACAGACAAGTTAGTGAAATTTGTTTACCTGTCTACTAGGTAGAATAGGGGTATATCACAGCCAAAAAATTGTGAATTTCACCAGAAAATGTAACAGACAAATTAGTGAAATTTGGTTACCTGTCTACTAGGTAGATCAGGGGTATATAACAGCCAAAAATTGGTGAATTTCACCAAAAAAATGTAATAGACAATTTGTGAAATTTATTAAACTGTCCACTAGGTAGAGCAGGGGTATATCACAGACAAAAATTGGTGAATTTCATCCGAAAATGTAACAGACAAATTAGTGAAATTTGTTTACCTGTCTACAAGGTAGAGCAGGAGTATATCATAGCCAAAAACTGGTGAATTTTACCCGAAAACGTAACAGACAAATTAGTGAAATTTGTTTACTTGTCTACTAGGTAGTGCAGGCGTTTATCACAGCCAAAAATTGGTGAATGTCACCCAACTATGTAACAGAAAAATTTGTGAAATTTATTAACCTGTTCACTAGGTAGAGCAGGGGTATATCACAGGCAAAAATTGGTGAATTTAACCCTGAAAATGTAACAGACAAATTAGTGAAATTTGTTTACCTGTCTACTAGGTAGAGCAGGAGTATATCATAGCCAGAAACTGGTGAATTTTACCCGAAAATGTAACAGACAAATTAGTGAAATTTGTTTACCTGTCTACTAGGTAGAGCAGGTGTACATCACAGCCAACAATTGGTTAATTTCATCCAAAAATGTAACAGACAAATTAGTGAAATTTGTTTATCTGTCTACTAGGTAGAGCAGGAGTATATCACAGCCAAAAATTGGTGAATTTCACCCAAAAATGTAAAAGACAAATTAGTGAAATTTGTTTACCTGTCTACTAGGTAGAGCAGGGGTATATTACAGCCAAAAAATAGTAAATTTCACACGAAAATGTAACAGACAAGTTAGTGAAATTTGTTTACCTGTCTACTAGGTAGAGTAGGGTATATCACAGCCAAAAAATTATGAATTTCACCGGAAACTGTAACAGACAAATTAGTGAAATTTGGTTACCTGTCTACAAGGTAGATTACGGGTATATCACAGCCAAATATTGGTGAATTTCACCTAAAAAATGTTATAGACAAATTAGTGAAATTTTGTTACCTGTCTACTAGGTAGTGTAGGCGTATATTACAGCCAAAAATTGGTGAATGTTACCCAACTATGAAACAGAATTTTTTTTGAAATTTATTAACCTGTCCACTAGGTAGAGCAGGGGTATATCACAGACAAAAATTGGTGAATTTCACCAGTAAATGTAACAGACAAATTAGTGAAATTTGTTTACCTGTCTTCTAGGTAAAGCAGGGGTATATCACAGACAAAAATTGGTGAATTTCACCAGTAAATGTAACAGACAAATTAGTGAAATTTGTTTACCTGTCTACTTGGTAGAGCAGGGGTATATCACAGCCAAAAACTGGTGAATTGGTGAAGAGAAGACAGTACCCTCCCCACTTGGCATAAGCTGATGTCACTATTAGAGTCCTCAACAGTTAACAGTAGGACTAGCTCAGAAGTAGGTCTGATAAACTGTTTGGTCTCATTTTTTTTGAAAATCTTGACCTCAACTTTACGGACACATCCGTATTCCCTTGCTAATACTTTAGTAATGAGGCCCAAAGGCCAATGATTTCTTTAACAAGACTAATGTCATTAGGTTTTAGGTTGGGCTTAACTGTGTGTCATTTGGTTCTTGTCTGTAAAGTAGGAAGATATTGCTTCTTCCACCTATTCCAGAAAGTATTGGCAAGACCTTGCACTTGTCTCCACTGGTGTTTGTAGAGATCTTTGATGCCAAACTCTCCGTAAGGAGCATTCACTATACCAGTCTTTTGGGTAAGTAGAGAGGCAGGCGTAAGCAGTATTAGATTTCCTGGGTCATTTGATATTAGAGCCAAGGGTCTGGAATTGATAATGGCTGAGACTTCAGCTATAAAGGTTGTAAGGCACTCATAAGAGAGTGTAGCATTGCCCACTTGTAGGAAAATAGAGTTCAAGATTCTGCAGGCTATGCCAATCATTCTTTCCCAAGCCCATCCCATGTGAGAAGAATGAGGGGAGTTGAAAATCCAAGTGCATCTTTGCTCACTAAGGAACCTTTTTACACTGTTACTATCCAGGTTGGAGAGAATCTTCAGGTCATTAGCGGCTCAAACAAAGTTTGTGTCTCTGTCAGAGCGTATTTGTTTTACAGGACCTCTGATTGCGATAAAGTGCCTGAGGGCATTTATGAAGCTAGAAGTATCCATAGACTCAATAACTTCAATGTGGATGGCTCAAATAGACATACAATTGAAAATGACTGCCCATCGTTTGGAGCTAGCGTGGCTACTTCTAGTTTGACGCGTGATAACGGACCATGGACAAAACACGTCAAGACCCACATTAGTAAATGGAGGGTCCATGCTAACCCTGTCAGACGGGAGATTGGCCATTTTTTATGTTTGTAAACTCCCACGTAAAATACGGCAAGTGATACATTTAAAGATGCACTTGTTAATACAACTTTTTGCACCAACAACCCACAGCCCAGCAGCTCATAAAGCTCCTTCGGTGAATAGTCGGCCCTGGTGTCTTATCTTACTGTGGTAGTGCTCTACGATCAAGGAAGCTAAATGATGATGACCAGGTATTATAATAGAATGTTTATCAATGAACCCTAATTTGGCTTCTTTAAGCCGCCCTGCCACTCTAAGCAGACCATTCTTCACTAACACACTGTCTTTCGACACAGGTTTTTTGTTGTTGATGCAGTAGAGTTCCCTAGTGAATGTCTCCCATTGCATAAAACAAATAATTTTATTTTTCGATTGTTCTAGCTCACTTACTGTGTATACATTCTAACAATGGTGCCAGTCTTTGCAGCTACATTCCATAACAAATGGGGCATGCTTGAAAGAACAGGCTACGTGTGCTAAGCAGGTGATAGCTCGCACAAGTGACTTCTAGGTAGAAAACCTGATGCAACGTTGGCTACCGAGCTGATTGTACAAATTAACAGTAAGTAGCACAGATACCTGGGGGCAGATTACTTTATCAGAATCTGCATCTAACAGCTCATATGAGTCACAGGCATAAGAATGTTCTGAGTTGTATAGAAAAGCGGGACCCATGAATAGGGTTGAGCGAACCCGAACTGTAAAGTTCGGGTTCGTACCAAACTTTAGGATTTTTGGACCCTGGACCTGAACCCAAACAGTCCAGTAAAAGTTTGGGTTTGGGTTCGGTGTTCGGTGCTTTCTTGGCACTTTTTGAAAGGCTGCACAGCAGCCAATCGACAAGCGGTTAACTGTCTGACCTTAGAAGCCATCACAGCCATGCCTACTAATGGCATGGCTGTGATTGGCCAGAGCAGCACAGTGAACAAGGCTCTATATAAGCTTGAGTCACATAGCACTGCGTGTCACTCTGCTGTTACAAGTGTAGGGAGAGGATGCTGCTGGACTTGTGATTTCAGGGAGAGAATAGGAGAGAGTCTAACTCAGCGATATACATAGAAATAGTTGTGTGGGTGCAGGGCACAATCATTTTACCCTGCCCTGAGCCCATTGACCAAAAAAAAATTAACTTTTAGAATTCTGTTAGTTAGGTGGGCGGCAGCGGCGGCCATTTTATGCAAGCTCAGTGGACCAGCACTGCATCTGAGCTTTTGGGACATTGCAAATAATAATTTTTTAGTAATCTACAACATCTGGATTAGTCAGTGTGCAATTTAAGGTAGAAATACACCCATCATTTTCTAAGGTTTTAAAAACACACTTTGTTGCCAAAAAAAAGTATTTTCCTGATCTGCAAGTGTTAAATTCAAGTTTAATATTTACAGCTTTCATATTCTGTTACAAAAAAATAAAATAAAAAATGTATTGGCAATCTACAACATCTGGATTAGTCAGTGTGCAATGTAAGGTAGAAATACACCTATAATTTTCTGGGGTTTTAAAAACACACTTTTTTGACAAAAGCCTGTATTTGCCTGATCTGCAAGTGTTAAATTCAAGTTTAATATATACAGCTATCATATTCTGTTACAAAACCCCCCCACTTTTTTGTCAATTTACAAAATCTGGATTAGTCAGTGTGCAATATAAGCTAGAAATACACCCATCATTTTCTGGGGTTTTTAAAAACACACTTTTTTGCCTAAAAACTGTATTTTCCTGATCTGCAAGTGTTAAATAAAAGTTTAATATATACAGCTTTAATATTCTGATACCAAAAAAACACTTTTTTGGCAATCTACAACATCTGGATTAGTCAGTGTGCAATTTAAGCTAGAAATACACCCATCATTTTCTGGGGTTTTAAAAACACACTTTTTTTTGCAGAAAAACAGCATTTTCCTGATCTGCAAGTGTTAAATTCAAGTTTAATATATACAGTTTTCATATTCTATTATAAAATAAAAACACTTTTTTGGCAATCTACAACATCTGGATTAGTCAGTGTGCAATTTAAGGTAAAAATACATCCATCATTTTCTGGGGTTTTAACCATCCCAGGACCGCCGCACGCAGGATTGCGACCTGGCGGCGGCCCTGTTGTTCCTCCTAGACACGCCGGTGCGTCATCTCGTGAGAGGCAAGATTTCCTGTGAACGCGCGCACACAGGAGTGTGCGTTCACAGGAACCGAAGGTAAACCAGTGGATCAAAGCCTGCCAGCGGCGATCATTCGCTGGCAGGCTGTAGATGCAATTTTTAACCCCTAAAAGATATATCAGACGCTGTTTTGTTAACAGCGTCTGATATACTTGCTACCTGGTCCTCTGGTGGTCCCTTTTGCTTGGATCAACCACCAGAGGACACAGGCAGCTCTGTAATAAGTAGCACCAAGCACCACACTACACTACACTACACCCCCCCTGTCACTTATTAACCCCTGATCACCCCCCTGTCATTGATCACCCCCCTGTAAGGCTCCATTCAGACATCCGTATGTGTTTTGCGGATCCATGTATCCTCAGATCCGCAGATCCGTGGATCCATAAAACACGGACACAGCGGATCTGCAAAACACGGACACCGGCAATGTGCTTTCCGCATTTTGCGGATCTGCACATTGCCAGAACTATATAGAAAATGCCTTTTCTTCGCCGCAATTGCGGATAAGAATAGGACATGTTCTATAGGCTCTACAAAAAACGCAGTGTTTGCCCGATCAGGCCTGATCTTGTGCGCACACTTGCGTCCAGTCCGCCCCACCGCAGTGACAGAATTCTTTTTTTCTGATCACTGCAAAAACACTGTAAAATCGCTGCGGCGCAAAAAAAATCTTTTTTAAGGGGCATGGCGAATTCATAGAAGTATTTTTTTTTTTTGGCACGAGTTAGCGGAAATTTCTTTTTTTTTTCTTACAAAGTCTCATATTCCACTAACTTGTGACAAAAAATAAAATCTCACATAAACTCACCATACCCCTCATGGAATCAAAATGCGTAAAATTTTTTAGACATTCGAATTCCAGACTTCTCACGTTTTAGGGCCCCTAAAATGCCAGGGCAGCATAAATACCCCATAAGTGACCCCATTTTGGAAAGAAGACACCCCAAGGTATTCCATGAGGGGCATGGCGAGTTCCTAGAATATATTTCTTTTTTTGGCACAAGTTAGCTGAAATTTTTTATTTATTTTGTTCTCTTACAAAATGATTTTCCGCTAACTTGTGCCAAAAAATATATATTCTAGGAACTCGCCATGCCACTCACGGAATACCTTGGGGTGTCTTTTTTCCAAAATGGGGTCACTTGTGGGGTATTTATGGGCACGCTTTAGGGCCCCTGGCATTTTAGGGGCCCTAAAGCGTGAGAAGAAGTCTGGATTCCAAATGTCTAAAAAAGCCCTCCTAAAAGGTACTCATTGGAATTTGGGCCCCTTTGCGCATCTTGGCTGCAAAAAAGTGTCACACATGTGGTATCGCCGTACTCAGAAGAAGTAGGGCAATGTGTTTTGGTGAGAGAAATATCTCTCTAAAAGATAACTTTTACTATTTTTTTATGCAAAGTTGTCATTTGACAGAGATATTTCTCTCACCCAGCATGGGTATATGTAAAATCACACCCCAAACCACATTGCCCTTCTTCTCCTGAGTACGGCGATACCACATGTGTGACACTTTTTTGCAGCCTAGGTGCGTAAAGGGGCCGAAAGTCCAACGAGTACCTTTAGGCTTTACAGGGTTGCTCACAATTTAGCCCCGCCCAAAATGCCAAAACAGTAAACACACCCCACAAATGACCCCATTTCGGAAAGTAGACACCCCAAGGTATTCGCTGAGGGGCATATTAAGTCCATGAAAGATTGAACTTTTTGTCACAAGTTAGCGGAAAGGGAGACTGTGAGAAAAAAACAAAAAAATATCAATTTCCACTAACTTGTGCCAAAAAAAAAATATTTCTATGAACTCGCCATGCCCCTCACGGAATACCTTGGGGTGTCTTATTTCCAAAGATGGAGTCACATGTGGTGTATTTATACTGCCCTGGCATTTTAGGGGCCCTAAAGCGTGAGAATTCAAATGCCTAAAAATGCCCTCCTAAAAGATACTTTGCGCACCTAGGCTTCAAAAAAGTGTCACACATGTGGTATCGCCGTACTCAGGAGAAGTAGGGCAATGTGTTTTTGGGTTTATTTCTACATATACCCATGCTGGGTGAAAGAAATATCTCTGTAAAATGACAACTTTGTATAAAAAAAATGGGAAAAGTGGTCTTTTAGAGAGATATTTTTCTCACCCAGCATGGGTATATGTAAAAATACACCCCAAAGCACATTGCCCTACTTCTTCTGAGTACGGCAATACCACGTGTGACACTTTTTTGCAGCCAAGATGCGCAAAGGGGCCCAAATTCCAATGAGTACTTTTAGGATTTCACAGGGCATTTTTACGCATTTGGATTCCAAACTACTTCTCACGCTTTAGGGCCCCTAAAATGCCCGCGGCAGTATAAATACCAGTATAAATGTTAAGTGTTATTTTTTTTTTATATTTTAATTTTGGTTCTCAGACACGGGTGGTCTGGAAACAGGCCGAGGCACCACTCTCCTGATGAGATGCTGGGTCTTTTCTCTCCTCGGGGTGGTGGCCTCCTCCCCCTCTCGCCAACAGATTGTATCATCATAGGAATTTATATAAACAGGGTAGTAATGGTGATTTTTTGTTAAAACTTAACTTTTAATTATTAAGGTAGAATAAGTCCCAAAGTGTGATAATTAAATACAAAGAGAGTGTATAATAACACAAGGGATACAAATATGCTTGGTGCACGGCGGCACCTTTAATTTCAAAATAAATTAGTGCACGGCGGCACCTTAAATAACCAGTGGTCCTACCGTTTCAGCCACAGTCCTCTGGTCTTTTGAGATGTCCAACGCAGGGTGGTTTGCTGTGGAAAAGAGCGAATGGGGCCCGGCAGGGGTATTAGTGGGTTAAGGGTACCTAGACAGCCCTAATATGTGGGTGCTATCTCGGCCCTAGCGTCCTATTTACGGAGCACCCATTCTAATAAGAACGACCCCAGTCCGGAACCTAGCCCTTTCGCTACTTGGCCCTATTGTGCCCTAGTGTAGCTAGTCACTACACGCATGTTTTGTTTTTAGAACTCATCAGGGGAATTTAGGCACACACAGAGGGGCAATGTGGTATAGTAACATATAGTGTTGGTATCTTTAGTTGGTTAACAACACATACATCATATGCAGTTATGATAGAGCAAAATCTGACACAATTGATACTTTAAGGTGGCAGCCTTTAGTCAGGGCTCCACTCATGTATCAGGGCTGGGTACTTGCCTAATGATGTGAAGACAAGGTAGAGGGGGTTGCCTGATGATGGCCCGATCCCTCTTATGGAGCTCAGCGGCGTGTCCAGAGGCCGTGATGAAGCCTACTGACAGGAGATCGCCCGCTCCTATTTGAACATCATTTGGCCTCAGAGCGAGGCTTACAGCGCAGCGCGATGACGTCAACGGGGCCGTTGACGCGCTCGCGCATGCGCTGTCGGTGCTATGGGAAAGCACTATTCCGCCTCAGAATGAGGTGACGTCAGTATATCCAGGAAAGGTAGGCTGTTTTCGTTTGTCTCATTTGTGAAACGTAGTCCTAGCCTATTCTCGTTTAGTTTGCCAACAAATGTGTTGAACGCTGGTATGGATGCATTCCAGATGATGAATATGTCATCAATGTACCGGGCCCACAAGACGATGGGCCCGGTCCATGACAACATTGCCTCACTGAAAACGCTGTTGGTCTCCCACCAGCCCAGGAGCAGGTTTGCGTAAGATGGTGCACAAGAGCAACCCATCGCAGTGCCCCTGAGCTGGTGGTACCATTTACCATCAACTGACAAAAAATGTATGTGTCAGGATAAAATTAAGGAGTTTTAGGACAAACTGATTGTGTTCTCTGAACTGTTGGCCCCTCATACTCAGGTAGTATTCCACTGCTCTGAGGCATGCCTCATGAGGTATGGATGAGTACAGAGCCTCTACATCTATGCTTGCTAAGATAGATTGCTGGTCTAATGTAATGCCATCTATTCTTTTGAGCAGGTCCATACTATCTCGTGTATACGAGGGTAGGGAGATGACGAAGGGTAGAAGGATCTGATCAACGTATTTGCCTAGGTGTTGACATATGCTCCCAATCCCTGATACTATCGGTCATCCTTTCAAGGGATTTGTCCCTTTGTGTATTTTGAGGAGACCGTAGAAAGTTGCTGTCACGGGGAATTTGGGGTATAGGAAATCCAGTTCTGTCTCTGAGATGATCTTATTCGTTTTGGCCTCTGTTAGGATGTCACGTAGCTCGGCTAAGAAAGGGGCTGTTGGGTTACACGTTAGTGTGCCATAAGTCTGTTTCTCTTTCAGAAGTTGTAGGCACATCCTTCAGTAGTTCCTCTGTATCCATGATAATGGTATTGCCCCCTTTGTCCGAGGGTTTGATGGTCACTGTTTCATCCTTTTGTAAGTTGGAGAGGATTTTCTGTTCTCTACTTGAGAGAGTGCCTGATTTTCCAGAGGCTGCTAGTTCACCCAGGTCTGTGGTCACTAGTTGAAGGAATACGTCTAGACATGAGATATCTCCTACTGGGGGCATTTTTTTTACTTTTTGCCCTCAGGGAGGAAAAGGGTCCTTTCCCTTAGTCCTGATTGTTGGTGTCAGATAAGCTATTTAATAGCCTCACATCCTCCAGCATGTCTACTGGGATTCCCAGTTCCCGACACTGGCGCTTGTCTCCTGATTTGAAACATTTGTGCCATCTTAGTTTTCGGATAAACAAATTTCTTGTCTTCACATCATTAGGCAAGTACCCAGCCCTGATACATGAGTGGAGCCCTGACTAAAGGCTGCCACCTTAAAGTATCAATTGTGTCAGATTTTGCTCTATCATAACTGCATATGATGTATGTGTTGTTAACCAACTAAAGATACCAACACTATATGTTACTATACCACATTGCCCCTCTGTGTGTGCCTAAATTCCCCTGATGAGTTCTAAAAACGAAACATGCGTGTAGGGACTAGCTACACTAGGGCAAAATAGGGCCAAGTAGCGAAAGGGCTAGGTTCCGGATGGGGTCGTTCTTATTAGAACGGGTGCTCCGTAAATAGGACACTAGGGCCGAGATAGCACTCACATATTAGGGCTGTCTAGGTACCCTTAACCCACTAATACCCCCGCCGGGCCCCATTTGCTCTTTTCCAGAGCAAACCATCCTGCGTTGGACATCTCAAAAGACCAGAGGAACGTGGCTGAAACGGTAGGACCACTGGTTATTTAAGGTGCCGCCGTGCACTAATTTATTTTGAAATTAAAGGTGCCGCCGTGCACCAAGCATATTTGTATCCCTTGTGTTATTATACACTCTCTTTGTATTTAATTATCACACTTTGGGACTTATTCTACCTTAATAATTAAAAGTTAAGTTTTAACAAAAAATCACCATTACTACCCTGTTTATATAAATTCCTAAATACTGGTGATCAAGTCATCAACCAAGCATATAGCTCTTCCTAGCTATAATCGTATCATCATAGCCAGACAAACTTCTGCTTTTATTCTCTCACCCCTCGCCACACACCATGAATGACCTTATAATAGTCTCGTATATAATGCGCCTTTACTATAATAATATTATCCACTTGGCTGTTTGTCTCATGCTGTAAAGACAAACATATAGTTTCTTCCATCTGCAATGTTTAGCAGGTGGAACTGCATTTTATTGTCCTCTATTATCTTTTATTGATACTAAACCAATAAAAAACTATTGAAACAGAATAGTCTCGTATAATGTTAAAGGGCTGAGGTTACCATCAAAGAGATGCCAAATTCTCTCACCTCTAAATAGGGAGAGATATTCAATAGTTTTCTTGCAGGAAACCCATTTTAAACATGGCAACTATCTGAATCTCTCCTTCTCCAAATTTCCTTATTGGTACCATTGTGGGGCTGGGGGTGCTGCCTCGAGGGGGGTCAGTATTGGCTTCCATAAAGGGCTAGCTTTTCAATATAAATCTCACATTCAAAACCCTGAGGGTAGATTCCTTCTCCTAAAAGGCCTAATAGGGCAGACCATATTCACTCTGGTCAATATATATGCCCCAAACAAGGACCAAGTTACCTGGCTTTCATCCCTCTCCTTACTTGTTGAAGCCATAGGGAAGGGATATTGATTATAGGAGGTGACTTTAACTTGGCCCTCCACCCCCTTGTAGACACCTCCTCCAAAAAACCTTTTTGACCTGGGAGTGCTAGATACTTGGCGCTGTCTTAATCCTAATTCACTTGACTTTTCTTTTTTTTCCTCAGCAAATAAGTCATATAGCAGGATAGATTACATCTTTATCTCAATAGACCATCTGCAATCCTACTCCTCAGTAGTGATGTCCCGAACTATTCGCCAGCGAATAGTTCCCAGCGAACATAGCTTGTTCACGTTCGCCGCTGCGGGCGAACATATGCGATGTTCGGTCCGCCCCCTATACATCATCATTGAGTAAACTTTGACCCTGTACCTCACAGTCAGCAGACACATTCCAGCCAATCAGCAGCAGACCCTCCCTCCCAGACCCTCCCACCTCCTGGACAGCATCCATTTTAGATTAATTCGGAAACTGCATTCAGAGGAGGGACAGTGCTGCTGCTGCTGATTCAATAGGGAAAGCTGTAAGGACAGCATTCTAACAGCACCCCAAAAAGCCAAAAAGCCCTTTTCAGGGCTGGTTCATCAGTGTTTTTTTTTTTATATATATATATATATATATATTGCAGTTGCCTGGCTGACCGTGTGTGAGAGTCTGCAGGCTCAGTCATAGACAGCACTGCACACCATTCATACAGGGTGTGACAGAAAATACCTCGCAGATTTAAAAAAATTATATTTAATATTTTTCTGTGACATAATCCCATTTGCAAGCCTGTGTGTGTCAGGCCCACACACACTGTATACTGCTAGTGGCTAGGTCTGCACTCATACCGTTACAGGGTGTCATTCACTCAAATACCTCGCAGGAAAAAAAAATCCTATTGAAAATTTTTCTGTGATCTAATCACATTTGCAAGCCCGTGTGTGTCAGGCCCACACATACTGTATTGTGCCCACTGGCTAGTGGCTAGGCCTGCACTCATACCGTTACAGGGTGTAATTCACCAAAATACCTTGCAGAAAAAAAAAATTCTATTGAAAATTTTTCTGTGTTATAATCACATTTGCAAGCCCGTGTGTGTCAGACCCACACAGACTGTACTGTGCCCACTGCCCACCACTTATATAGGGTGGCACAGTACCTTGCTTGCATAGTAACACTTATCTAATAAAAAATGACAGGCAGAGGCAGGCCACGCCGCAGGGGCCGTCGTGTTCGTGGTGCTGTGATTTCCACTGGCCCTGGAATAATGCCCAGTGTTCAGAGGCCACATACCCTGAACCCAAATTTTTTTTCGAAAATTGTTGACTGGCTTACACAGGACACCCAATCTTCAACAGCTTCCGCTAAGAACCTTGACGCACCATCCTTCTCCAGCTCAGCTTTGGTCACCTGCTCTCAAGTTACCACTCTCCCGCCCGCCGCCGCCACTACCACCACTACCACCACTACCACCACAGCCACCACAGCCACCACAGCCGCTTCACTTGATCCCTCAGAGGAGTTATTTACACATCAGTTGGATGAAATTAGTGATGCGCAACCATTATTGCCAGGGGATTTAGATAACAGGGATATGTCTCAGTCAGGCAGCATTACACACATGGACGTACAGTGTGATGATGATGATGATGTTGTACCCACTGCTGCTTCCTTTGCTGAGGTGTCAGATACAAGTGAAGTGGTTGATGACGATGTGTCCGTGGATGCCACGTGGGTGCCTGCTCGAAGAGAAGAAGAGGGGGGAAAGTTCAGAAGGGGAGACAGAGAGAAGGAGGAGACGAGTTGGAATCAGGGGGAGGTCGTTAGAAGGAGCAAGTGGCACAGTCAGACAGCATGTATCGGCACCCGGGGTCAGCCAGACAGCACGCCAATCAACGCATGCTGTTGCCACCACCAGAATGCCGTCATTGCAAAGCTCAGCAGTGTGGCATTTTTTTTGTGTGTCTGCCTCTGACAACAGCAATGCCATTTGCAACCTGTGCCAAAAGAAACTGAGTCGTGGGAAATCCAACACCCACCTAGGTACAACTGCTTTGCGAAGGCACATGATCACACATCACAAACGCCTATGGGATCAACACATGATGACGAGTAGAAGCAGCACACAAGCTCAAAGCCACTATCCTCCTCCTGGTCCAGCATCTTCAGCCACGTCAACCACTGCTGTCCTCCTTGCCCCCTCTCAACCACCCGCCACTCCGCCTCTCACCTTCAGCAGTTCCATCTCATCTGCCCACAGTCAGGTGTCTGTAAAGGAAATGTTTAAGCGTAAGAAGCCAATGTCACAGAGTCACCCCCTTGCCCGATGTCTGACAGCTGGCTTGACGGAATTCCTTAGCCCGCCAGCTTTTACCATACCAGCTGGTGGAGTCTGAGGCCTTCAAAAATTAGTCGCTATTGGAACACCACAGTGGAAGGTACCCGGACAATTTTTTTTTTCTAATAAGGCAATCCCAAACCTCTACTCGGTGATTGGAAAGGAAGTCATGGCATTTCTGGCATACAGTGTTGGGGAAAGGGTCTATCTGACCACTGATACCTGGTCTGCAAAGCACGGTCAGGGCAGGTATATCACCTACACTGCGCATTGGGTCAACCTGCTGACGGCTGCCAAGCATGGAATGCGTGGCTCTGCAGCGGAGTTGGTGACACAGCCACGACTTGCAGGCAGGCCTACTGCCACCTCCTTTACTCCTCCTACTCCATCCTCTTCCATAACCTCCTCGGCTGAGTCCTCTTCTTCTGCGGAGTCTGGCTGCACATCAACTGAATCCCCCCAGCTCCCCAGGGGCTATTCCACATCCCGGATATGACAGTGTGACGCTGTCTTGGGGTTGACTTGCCTGAAAGCAGAGAGCCAGACCAGCACTCCTGTCCGCCCTGAACGCACAGGTGGATCAGTGGCTGACCCCGCACCAACTGGAGATCGGCAAAGTGGTGTATGACAATGGAAGCAATTTGTTGGCGGCATTGAATTTGGGCAAGTTGTCACATGTGCCGTGCATGGCACATGTGTTGAATCTCATCGTACAACGCTTTGTGTCTAAGTGCCCAGGCTTACAGGACGTCCTCAAGCAGGCCAGGAAGGTGTGTGGCCATTTCAGGCGTTCCTACACGGCCATGGCGCACTTTTCAGACATTCAGCGCCGAAACAACATGCCAGTGAGGCGCTTGATTTGCAACAGCCCGACACGTTGGAATTCAACACTCCTAATGTTCGACCACCTGCTCCAACAAGAAAAAGCCGTCAACGAGTATTTGTATGACCGGGGTGCTAGGACAGCCTCTGCAGAGCAGGGAATTTTTTTTCCACATTACTGGACACTCATGCGCAATGCCTGTAGGCTCATGCGTTCTTTTGAGGAGGTGACAAACCTAGTCAGTCGCACCGAAGGCACCATCAGCGACCTCATCCCATTTGTTTTCTTCCTGGAGCGTGCCCTGCGAAGAGTGCTGGATCAGGCTGTAGATGAGCGTGAAGAGGAAGAGTTGTGGTCACCATCACCACCAGAAACAGACTTGTCATCATCGCTTGCCAGACCTGCGGCAACGCTGCAAGAGGAGTATGAGGAAGAGGAGTATAAGGAGAAATGTGGCTTTGAGGAGGAGGAAGACCAACCACAGCAGGTATCCCAGGGTGCTCGTTGTTGTCACCAATCTGGGACCCGTGGTGTTGTAAGTGGCTGGGGGGAAGAACAGACCGTCAATGACATCAGTGAGGAGGAGGAACGGGAAATGAGTAGCTTGGCATCCAACCTTGTGCAAATGGAGTCTTTCATGCTGTCATGTCTGTTGAGGGACCCTCGTATAAAAAGGATGAAGGAGGACGACCTGTACTGGGTGGCCACGCTACTAGACCCCCGGTATAAGCAGAAAGTGGCGGAAATGTTACCAAATTACCGGAAGTCAGAAAGGATGCAGCAGTTCAAAACCAAACTAAAAAATATGCTTTACACAGCTTATAAGGGGGATGTCACAGCACAACGGGAATCTAACTGGGGAAGAGGTGAAATCAATCCTCCACCTACCACGACCACGGCGGCAAGGACAGGACGCTTTACAGATGTGTTGTTGATGGAGGACATGCAGAGCTTTTTCAGTCCTACACATCGCCACAGCCCTTCGGGATCCCGCCTTAGAGAACGACTCGACCAACAGGTGGCAGACTACCTCGACTTAACTGCAGGTATCGACACTCTGAGGAGCGATGAACTCCTTGACTACTGGGTGTGCAGGCTTGACCTGTGGCCTGAGCTATCCCAGTTTGCGATAGAACTTCTGGCCTGCCCCGCTTCAAGTGTCCTGTCAGAAAGGACCTTCAGTGCAGCAGGAGGCATTGTCACTGACAAAAGAAGTTGCCTCGGTCAAAAAAGTGTTTATTACCTCACCTTCATTAAAATGAATGAGGCATGGATCCCGAAGGGACTGACAGTAGGGGATAAGTTTAACTAACAAAATGCCTGATGACAAGCCTTGGCCTCAAAATGGTCCCCACGCTGCTGTGTTCAATGTCTGCATACCGGATGACTTTCGTGAATTCTCCGCCACCAACTAGGGTTCAAGCCGCAATGTTTTAGTCACCTTTCTGCCTTGAAAACATACATTTTTCCGGCTGCTGCTACAACAGCGGCTGCAACAATGACATTATTTTTCAGGCATGTGTACATGCCTAATTTTTCAGGCCTCTGGTGCTGCACTGTGGCTGCAAAAACAAAACAAAAAAAAAGACACATACAAGTGTCAATTCCCCTATCGTGATCGTTACCTTGTTGTGGTGAAGGGGCTTGCGTATCACAATGAAGCGATCATCACCTCTATGAGTGTGTTGGCAATGTTGCCACACCCCAGATGATAAGGCCGTTGCTTCATTATGATCAGACCAAAAGCGATCGGCTGGATGTTTTTTCATAGAAAAAACTTAATTTTTTTTATTTATTTTTAAGTTGTATGGGTGGGTTTTTAATACATAAAATAAAAAAAAATCATAATAAAGTCTCTTAATAGTTTATTAGAAATAATGCAGACAATGTAAAACATCCCCATTAATTCCAATACAAAGCAAGTACAAAGCTCAGAACTAAATTATTCCAGGATATCGTAATGCTTCGTTAATTCGACAATGATTAATCAATTCGACACACGTCCCCGGATAGGGGACGTAACAGGGATTAAACTGATAGGAATAGTATTAGTTAAGACACCACTCATATAGGGTGTCACAGCACATTGCTTTGTGCATGCGTAGTCCCCCAACTTGGGAGTAAGAGGACCGACCAAGCTGCTTTTTCCATCTCCCGGTTCCTAAAATCAATTCAGTTTGGTGCATCAGAGTTTGGTCTGTCACTGTGAAGGCAGTCGAAGGTACGCGGCCTAAATTTTTTTTCACAAAAGGCAATCCCACCCTGATATGGGACGTAACAGGGATTAAACTGATGAGAATAGTACTACAGAAAATAGCACTCATATCGGGTGTGACAGTAAATTGCACGGCGCAGATGCAGTGACCGTGGCGTGGATTCAAACAAAGGGGAGGGAGCCAGCGTTTTTTTAACCATCTCCCTGTTCAAAAAAATTATTTAATAAATGGACCCCAGATTGGGGATGTCACGTAACAGGGATTAAACTGATGAGAATAGTACTACAGAAAATAGCACTCATATCGGGTGTGACAGTAAATTGCACGGTGCAGACGCAGTGACCGTGGCGTGGATTCAAACAAAGGGGAGGGAGCCAGCAGTTTTTTAACCATCTCCCCGTTCGAAAAATCTATTTATTAAATGGACCCCAGATTGGGGACGTAACAGGGATTAAACTGATGAGAAGAGAGAACTACAGGAAATTCCACTCATATCGGGTGGGACAGTAAATTGCACGGCACAGACGCAGTGAACGTGGCGTGGATTCAAACAAAAAGGGGATAGCCAGTGTTTTTTTTAACCATCTCCCCGTTCGAAAAATCCATTTAAGAAATGGACCCCAGATTGGGAACGTAACAGGGATTAAACTGATGAGAAGAGAGAACTATAGAAAATAGCACTCATATCGGGTGGGACAGTAAATTGCACGGCACAGACGCAGTGACCGTGGATTCAAACAAAGGGGAGGGAGCCAGCGTTTTTTTAACCATCTCCCCGTTCAAAAAATCAATTCAATTCATCTTTCGGGGACCCTTGGTGTTGTACGTGGCTGGGTGGAGGAAGAAACCTTCAATGACATCAACGGGACATGGCTAGCTTGGTATCCTACCTTGTGCAAATGGGAAGTTTGCGGTTGGGCAAATGGACTGTTTGCAGTTGTTTGCGGTGCATTAAAAGGGGAGTTTGGTTTGTCAATGTCTGTGAAGCGGGCGTTACCCTTACACTACCTGATCGATACAACATCATACCTGATCGTATACACACACTGGATGTTTTAAACCATGTTTTTCAAAAAAATATTTGGATTGTTAGGTGATTTATGCCCTTTATGGATTAAAATCCAACTATGCGTCAACTATGTAATTTTCCATGGGAGTTTTGCCATGGATCCCCCTCCGGCATGCCACAGTCCAGGTGTTAGTCCCCTTGAAACAACTTTTCCATCACTATTGTGGCCAGAAAGAGTCCCTGTGGGTTTTAAAATTCGCCTGCCTATAGAAGTCAATGGCGGTTCGCCCGGTTCGCCCGTTCGCAAACATTTGTAGAAATTTGCGTTCGCCGTTCGCGAACGGAAAATTTTATGTTTGCAACATCTTACTCCTCAGCCAAGATTGGTGACATGACTCTTTCAGACCACTCCCCGGAATACTGGGATCTTCGTCCTGCTTCGGTCGGGTAAGAACATTAACTGGAGGTTCAATGAGTCCTTGCTGGGTAGCCCTAACTAAGAATCCCAAATCTCCTCCTATCTGGATGAATTCTTCTCCACCAATCACACCCCAGACATATCCCCCCAGGTTTTATGGGACACCCACAAAGCCTATATTAGAGGTAGATTAATTGTCCTTTGCTCTTTCCTTAAAAAGGAATCTGAAAAAAAAAATACACGACACTGTTGTCAAAAATACATGTTCTGGAAAAAGCTCATAAGCAGACATTGCTTGCTCACCAGCTGGCGGAACTCTCTTCTTTCAGAACAGAATTGAAGAACATTCTAAATAAACGTTCGGCTAAATATTTTCTATCTGCCCAACAAAAGTTATTTGCACATGGTAATAAAACGTCAACATTTATGATGCAGAGAATCAAGCAGAGAAGAGGATCCCGCCATGTCCAGAACATCAAATTCCCCCAGGGAGATCTTTCATTTAAAGCTGAAGAAATTGCTGAGCAATTCAAGCTTTACTATGAGTCACTGTAAAATTTACCTGCCTCTAAACCCCCAGAACCCTCACTGGGGAAAGAGGACAATATCAATTTATTCCTGGAATCTCTAAGACTCCCAGACTTTACATTATCCCAACGAGACTCATTAACAAAACCATTTACAATCACTGAACTGACATTGGCTATTAACTCCACCCCCTAAGGTAAATGCCCAGGCCCTGACGGCCTCCCGATATCATATTATTCGGCTTTTAGAAATTCCCTCCTCCCCTTTCTTCTTCCCATATGTAACCTCTCTATGGCGAATCACCCCATCTCCACTGATATGACCAGAGCTACTATCACAATTATCACCAAGGAGGGCAAAGACCCATCTTTGTGTCCCAATTACCGCCCCATCTCACTACTCAATGTAGATCTTAAACTGTTAGCCAAGATGCTTGCTACTAGACTATAGCCTCTCCTACCCAATTTGATTCACCTAGACCAGGTGGGCTTTGTCAGGGGCCGCAAAGGGAAATACAACACCACAAAAGTCTTAAATGCCCTATACTATGCTACCCACAAATCCATTCCATTAGTCCTAATCGGCACGGACGCTGAAAAAGCTTTTGACAGGGGGGCGGAGCTAGCGCAAGGCCGGAATGGACGTGTGTGCTTGAGCTCTGCTATCCAGACCCGGCTATACTTCAGCAAAAGTCAGTTGTTCGGCATAAAATATGGACAAAATAGGCCAGCAAAAAGGAGGGTACTCATCCCTCTCCCACAAGAACCCGACAAATTGCGGAGACATGGACAAATTTATCAAGAAAGCCGCTGCAGTGTGCGCAGTGAGGGAAGCAAAGATGGCGCCTGAGCCAAGCAGAGAAACGGAAGAGAGTGAAGCCGAGCTGCAAGCTGATGGCAGCGATGTTGATGATTCAAGACACTGCAAACACCTCCCGATATCCAGAAAGTATCTGGACTCTGCACTTCAAAGAGCGATGGAGCCGCTTATCAGTGAACTCTCATCATTAAGACAAGACGTTAGGCATGTGGGCGGCAGAGTGGAGGCCTTGGAGAACAATCAAGCCGCGATTCTAGACTTTCAGACGGCAACGGCCATAAGCCTACAGAAATGCCAAATGCACCTTAACAAAGCTTTCAATGCCCTGGAGGACCAGGTAAACCGTGGGAGAAGGAACAACCTTCGTTTCAGAGGGGTCCCGGAGACGGAATCCTCTCAAGATTCTTCAGCCGTGGTGAAGGAAATATGCAAGGGACTACTGGGCCCAGATCGCGCCGCTTCAATAATAATTGAGAGAGCCCACCGGGCTCTGCGCCCGAAACCGCAAGGCAATGAACCTCCTAGAGACATAATCTGCCGATTTCTTCATTTTCAAGATAAAGAAGCTATAATCAGCAAAGCTCGTCCACCAAATGGAGCTAAATACAATGGGGTGCCCATTAATATATTTCAAGACTTGGCCCCGGTGACCCTTCAAAAAAGGAGATTTCTTAAACCCCTCACTGATTGGCTTAGAAACCATAGATCCTTTACCGATGGCAGTTCCCATTCGGCTTGTCCTTCTCTCACCAAGGTAAACGGATCACCATCAAATCGCATCTGGACTTAGGCCCTGCATACGATCTTCTGGATATTAACCCCCTGAACATTGAGGATTGGGATGCTGTCCAGGACCTTACAGCACTTCCGAAACTTCCCAGAGTGTTGCCTTTTGAAGTAAAAGGTACCCCTAAGGCCCAAAGGCAAAAAGAAAAGAAGAAAAGTCATCCTCTTACCCCGAGGCGCATAACAGCGGATGTTTTCTGAAAAGAGACTCTCTACGCTCCCCCACTTGTTGTCAAGACGGATGAGTATATGACTTTCACCCTCCTTTTGCTATATCTCCACACCTGCCTACCCTAAGGCGTCAATGTTCTTTGATCCATGTTTTTTGATCCATGTCACTCTCACCTTCTACCCCTATATATGGCTTACTTTGATATTTCGGGACAGACACCATGAGTAATATCCAGCATTCTGTTAGTTTGCCCCAACTACCACATAGAACTAAGAAGCTTTACAGGGACTCAAATGTCACCAAGTTTTATGATTTACTTTGCATCTTTTGACCTTTATTAAGTTATTCGTTCTACTCAGTCAATATCCCCTGGTTGATGCGATGCGATTAATCCTAGGGCATTTCAGGCTATAACCTCCGATTTCCTCCTAGGTTGCTGGACACAAGTTGTGACCAGTTTTACATGTCCCTAGGATGCGCATCGCTTCACGAGTCCATTCTAAGCTCCCGTCGCTGCTCACTGAATGTTCAGATGGTAATCTTCATAGTATATCTTCTCCATTTCAGGTCATGCGATACCTCCGACACCACTGTCCGTACTGTGGGTTTGGAGCTTTAGAGCTAATTTTTGTATTTAGCAGCTCTTGGGGGTACTACTGAGGGCGGGATACTTAGGTACCTCAGTATTATTACTAAATACATTGTGGGGATGTGCTCGTGGTAGGCTACGGTAGCGGCGGCAGTATTGAGGCAATCATAGTCAGTCTTTGTGATACACCGTGACTTTATTCACACCAACGGCATAACAGGCAATGTGCAGACCACACAGGGGCATATCCACATAGTGCATAAAACAAAAGTCCTTCCATAGAAAATAAACAGCAGGTTTGAGTCACCTTGTTTTGGACAGACCACAGCAGTTCTGCAGGCTTCTAGGCTATCTGCCTTAGTCTCCCTCAGGCCAGAGCCCCTTCGGCTTGTAGCACCACAGGTCCCAGGGCTATCCTTCAATGTGTGCTGCACCCAGACTCTCCTTCATCAGCACTCACTCTGTCTGTGGAAATCTCCAGCACAGCAAGACACACCCCACCCCCATCATCAGCAGGCTGGGTTCTTTAAAGGCCCAGCTCCACCAAAAACCTGGGCTGGCCGTGGGGAACAGTAAGAACCGGCCCGGACACGCTGCGCCAGCAGCATTCGCCGCTGTAACCGCAATGATCCGGTTCTTACTCCACCGAGGCCAGGACCTCTGGTGGCACGTATCGTCCGTCCATTATTATTCCGGGGACTCTCCTACATATCCCCCCCCCTTTGTTCACCCCTGAGGGCTTGAACATACCGTTCAAGCCTGAGGGGGTGAACACACGCACAGCAGTGTACCCGGGACAGGGCATCTGCGTTCCCCTGTAAGCGGCCGGCCCTGTGCTCAACAGTGAACTTAAAGTTCTGGAGGGACAAGAACCACCTGGTAACCCGAGCGCTCCCCTCCTTAGCCCGACTCATCCACTGGAGAGGGGAGTGGTCGGTCACCAGACGGAACCTTCTCCCCAGAAGGTAATATCTGAGAGACTCGAGTGCCCACTTGATGGCGAGGCACTCCACAATGCTATACCGGGTTTCTGCTGGGGTAAGCTTGCGGCTTAGAAAAACCACGGGGTGATCTTCCCCGTTGAGCTCTTGGGAAAGCACAGCCCCTAGTCCTACTCCCGAGGCATCTGTTTGAACTACAAACTCCCGCTTGAAGTCGGGCGTCACCAGAACTGGGGACTCACATAGGGCCGACTTCAAACGGGAGAACGCCTCCTCCTCCTTCTCCCCCCAGCGAACCATCACCGACTTTCTACCCTTCAAGAGGCCGGTTAACGGGGCTGCCAAGGTGGCAAAATGGGGAATGAACCTCATGTAGTACCCAATCAGGCCCAAAAATGACCGTACTTGCTTGGACGTACGAGGCCTGGGCCAATTCCGGATTGCTTCAACTTTATTCACTTGGGGCCTAATGACTCCGCGTCCAATCACATACCCCAAATAGCGAGCTTCCTCTAGTCCCACCGAGCATTTTTTTGGGTTGGCAGTTAACCCCGCCTTCCTTAGAGAATCTATCACCGCCTGAAGTTTTGACAAATGACCCTCCCAGTCTGGGCTAAACACGACTATATCATCCAGATACGCGGAGGTATACTGGTGATGGGGCTTGAGGACGACATCCATCAGACGCTGGAATGTAGCCGGAGCGCCATGCAACCCAAAAGGCAACACCCTATACTGAAAAAGCCCCTCCGGGGTGACAAAGGCCGTCTTCTCCTTTGCCGCCTCCGTCAGAGGTACCTGCCAGTAGCCCTTCGTGAGATCTAGGATCGAAAAATACCGGGCTTTTCCCAGCCGCTCTATCAACTCGTCTACCCGAGGCATGGGATAGGCGTCAAATTTTGATACCTCATTCAATTTCCTAAAATCATTACAGAACCGTAATGAACCATCCGGTTTGGGAATAAGGACAATCGGGCTAGCCCACTCGCTCTTTGACTCTTCTATGACCCCTAGACGTAGCATCGATCTTACCTCCTGCGAAATGGCCTGTCGCCGAGCCTCCGGTACTCGGTATGGTCTTAGGCGGACTTTCACCCGGGGCTCGGTGACAATGTCATGCTCGATCAAGGTGGTACGTCCAGGAAGGTCAGAGAATACGTCCCTATTCCGACTAACAAATTCTTTCACCTCTTGTGCTTGTTTGGTCGACAGTCCGTCCCCTATCGTCACCCCAGCGGCGTTCTCCGGAACACCTGGTGACCCCGGGTCACTCCCTGACGTCCCAACAGAGGGCGGGCTGTCTGCAAACAAATTCTCTCTGTCTCTCCAAGGTTTTAGTAGATTCACATGATATACCTGTTCGGGCTTCCGCCTCCCTGGCTGGTATATCCTGTAATCAACTGGGCCCACCTTCTCCTTAACTTCATAGGGTCCTTGCCACCGGGCCAAGAATTTACTCTCGACCGTGGGCACAAGTACAAGAACTCGGTCCCCCGGGTGAAATGTCCTTACCCGGGCGGTTCGGTTATATACCCGACTCTGGGCCAGTTGTGCCGCTTCCATGTGCTCACGGACGATCGGCAACACGACCCCTATTCGGTCCTGCATTTTTCCTATGGGATCTATCACACTTTTATGAGGCGTAGGCTGTTGCTCCCATGCTTCCTTAGCGATATCCAGTAGCCCACGGGGATGTCGCCCATATAACAACTCAAAGGGCGAGAACCCCGTGGACGCCTGGGGCACCTCCCGTACCGCAAACAAAACATAGGGCAACAGTAAGTCCCAATTCCTCCCGTCCTTAGCCACGACTCTTTTTAGCATGGACTTCAGGGTCTTATTAAACCGCTCTACTAACCCATCGGTTTGGGGATGGTAGACGGACGTGTGCAGGTGTTTAATATTTAATAGCTTACACAATTCCTTTGTTATTTTGGACATAAAGGGTGTCCCCTGGTCCGTCAGAATCTCCTTTGGTATCCCCACCCGGGCAAACATACTCATGAGCTCTTTAGCTATTACCTTGGCCGACGTATGGCGCAATGGGACCGCCTCCGGATAGCGAGTGGCATAGTCTAACACTACCAGGATGTGTTGGTGACCTCGGGCTGACTTAATAATGGGGCCTACCAGATCCATGGCGATCCTTTCGAAGGGCACCTCTATAATGGGCATAGGTACCAGTGGACTGCGATACTGAGGTTGGGGGCTAGTCAGCTGACACACTGGACAGGACTGACAGAACCTCCGGATATCCTCATATATCCCAGGCCAATAGAACCGTTGTAGAATTCGCTCCAGCGTTTTCTTAACCCCCAGATGACCACCCAACACATGCGCATGCGCTAAATCCAAGACCATTCGCCGGTAAGGCTGGGGCACCACCAGTTGTTCCACCACCTCCTGCCTCACCTTGTCTACGCTATATAACAGGTCCTGGTTATAGGCCAGGTGAGGAAATACGGTATCGGCGCCGGGACGCTGGGCAACACCATTAACCACCGACACACCTTCTCTAGCCCGCAATAACGTCAAATCCTGGAGCTGTGCGGTCCCGAAGGTTTCTCGGGGTACCTCCAGATCCAGGATGGACGAACTTTCTACTGTCTCACCCGCCAATACTTCTAGGGGAAACCGGTCAGGGTTACACTCTACCTCCTCTACGGTGACCCCTACAGCTGGGGCCCCTGCCTCGGGGTCCTCGGGCTCGGGACCTGGACATTTTCCTTCCCCATAGGTAGGCAACCCGTTCCTCCACAAAGTCCAGAACAGGGGAAAGTCCCTCCCCAATATTGCGGCATAAGGGAGCCGTCTCCCCACCCCGACGACATGTGGTACCTCCTTTCCACACACTGCCAGGGTAACCTTAGTGGTGGGATACTCCCTGCGATCCCCATGTATACAGACAATGGTAAGGGTTCGCCTTTCTGGGAGTTTTTCCGTTACCAGCGACTCATGGACCAGAGTTACCAGGCTCCCAGAGTCCAGCAGGGCCTGCACGGAGTGTCCATTAACAACGACATCACACACCGGAGGGTTGTCCGCCGCCAGCAGGGGGTCAGCTATATACACCGGTTGGGCATAAAAAGAGGACCGGCGAGCGAACCCGCAGTCCATGGGTTCGGATGCCCTAGGGCAGTTGGATGCCACATGTCCCCAGTCCTGACAATGCCAACATCTGATCCTCGCAGCCTCCCTCCTCCCCAGGGTATTCCTCCCACGGACTGGAGATCCACTCCCCTCCTTATGTGGTGGGATCCCTTTTTCAGGATCCCGGGTCAGCAACGGGGGCTGACGTGACTTCGGTAGTACCGCTGAGTCCCGCCCCAAATCCTGAGTGGCCATATACCTCTCCACCAGGCTAACCAGTTGTTCCAGGTTGCCTGGATCGCCTTGTCCCACCCAGTGCTGTATGGCTCTCGGGAGGGTACGCACGAACCTGTCGACCACGACCCTTTCAACCATCTGAGAAGGGCTCAATATTTCAGGCTGAAGCCATTTTTTTACTAGGTGAAGTAAGTCATAGGCTTGTGACCGGGCGGGTCGGGACTCGGCAAACACCCACTGATACACCCTGTGCGCTCGCACATAGGTGTTTACCCCCAACCTGGCCAACACCTCAGCTTTTAGCCTCTCATAGTCCTTGGCCTCATCGCAGCTGAGGTCAAAATAGGCCTTTTGTGCGTCCCCCACCAGAAAAGGCGCCACCACCTCGGCCCACTGCTCCAACGGCAGCCTCTCTTGCTCCGCGGTTCTTTCGAATACCATCAGGAATGCCTCTATATCATCTCCCGGACCCATTTTCCTCAGGGCGGATCGGACTTTGTCCCTGGCGGTAGACACAGTCGGGGTTGTCGCAGTTGAAACTCCTTGCAGGGATGTTCGCACCGACTCTTGCATGGCTACCAGCTGCTGCATTAGGAGAGTGTTTGTTTGCTGCTGTGCACACATAGCCTCCTCATGTCTTTTTTGCTGTAGCTCATTACTTTCCCTCTGAGCCTGCAATGCCTGTTGCTGCTGTACATTACTCTGAATCAGGTGCTTAATGGCCTCCTCCATCTTGTCAGGAACCATAAAACTTGCAGACCTGATATATGACATGCAGTCCAACACAACTCTTGCCTCAGGCCTGCCTCACTGCAGGAATGCCCGCTCCAAGCCACCAATTGTGGGGATGTGCTCGTGGTAGGCTACGGTAGCGGCGGCAGTATTGAGGCAATCATAGTCAGTCTTTGTGATACACCGTGACTTTATTCACACCAACGGCATAACAGGCAATGTGCAGACCACACAGGGGCATATCCACATAGTGCATAAAACAAAAGTCCTTCCATAGAAAATAAACAGCAGGTTTGAGTCACCTTGTTTTGGACAGACCACAGCAGTTCTGCAGGCTTCTAGGCTATCTGCCTTAGTCTCCCTCAGGCCAGAGCCCCTTCGGCTTGTAGCACCACAGGTCCCAGGGCTATCCTTCAATGTGTGCTGCGCCCAGACTCTCCTTCATCAGCACTCACTCTGTCTGTGGAAATCTCCAGCACAGCAAGACACACCCCACCCCCATCATCAGCAGGCTGGGTTCTTTAAAGGCCCAGCTCCACCAAAAACCTGGGCTGGCCGTGGGGAACAGTAAGAACCGGCCCGGACACGCTGCGCCAGCAGCATTCGCCGCTGTAACCGCAATGATCCGGTTCTTACTCCACCGAGGCCAGGACCTCTGGTGGCACGTATCGTCCGTCCATTATTATTCCGGAGACTCTCCTACAACATTGAATTGGAGCGTCACCGGCCTCATTATTCCATACTATGTCTTTAATGCCTTCAGTCCAGTTATTGTATTCAATGAATCCTGACAGTGGTCCTGGCTGCGCAGTGTTTCAATGCCTCTTTTCATATGCGACGACCCTCTGTGTAGCCGGCACCATAATGCTGCTCTTTTGTTCTCAGCGCCTACGGGCTAAACTAGATACTCTGGAACCCCTGAGGGGGGTCCTGACTACACATTGCTTCGGTACTCTTGCTTATAGGTGCTGACTTAACATGGGGTTAGCACCAATGAACCATATACAGTTCTCAGTGATCTAGAACTACTTTATAGGTTTAACATCTCCTAGCAGGGGTCCTGAATGCACATTGAGTCAAGGTTCCTATTTATACATGGTGATACACTGCGTAGCCGACACCACAATGCCATTTATTGCTTTTACGCCCTAGGACCAACATATGGATTCAGCATTCCCCTGCGAACTTCCTGATATAGACGAAAATATGGAGTCATGTTAGGCTACCAACGCCTAAGAAATAACATGTGCATCCGGTGGCCCCTGACCTTTCCCCTTTCCATAAATAAACCTAGACCCCTCGGAATATCACCTTAAGCTTCAATCTTCCTTTACCCAACATTTTCCTTAATTTCAGCCGAGCGACGACTCGGTCATTGGCCTCAAGAGAGCCGGGTCCAATTTTGGCAAATGCCACTACCCCCCTTACTCAGGGTCTTTCAAGACCTATACGTGTAACTGTGTCTTAGTTTTCCTTTTGTTTGTTCTTAATATGTTTTCTTATTATTTTCTACACAGGTCTCTCGTTGTGTGGAGCAAGGTTCATCCGAGACGGGCTGTCCCATCACTTAGGCTTCATTCTTTACATCTGTTGATTCAACCAGATGCTAAGTACCCTAAGCATATCTATAGTGTAACAGGCTATCAAGTCTCCATGTTTCAGCAATTTGCCTCTCCTCAATATCCCCATGATGGCTCTTAAAATTGCCTCTTACAATGTGAAGGGTTGCAATTCACCTTCCAAGCGGAGCCAGATTTTTGGGATGTTGAGAAAAGATAATGTGAATATTGTTTTCTTGCAGGAAACACATTTTAAAATTCATCACTTCCCCAATCTATCTTTTTCATTTTATCCTAACTGGTATAATTGCGGCTCTCCTACGTCTAATTCTAGGGGAGTTAGTATAGGGTTTCAGGGCAAGGTCCCCTTTATTTTAGATGATCAAATGTGTGACCCTGATGGTCGCTTTATAATGGTCAAAGGGAAAATAGGACAACACCTTTATACTTTTGTGAACGTTTATGCTCCAAATAGTCGCCAGATACCATGGCTCAAATCATTATTACAGAAAGTAGAATCTTTTAGAGACGGTGTTACGGTACTTGGAGGCGATTTAAATCTGGTCCTTAACCCCCTTATCGATTCCTCTTCCCGCAAATCCGCCCAATCCCAAAAGGGCTTCCGCTCTCTTCTGCGTACCATATCCAAGGCTCATTTGATCGATGTCTGGCGTATTTTACATCCGGACTATAAAAACTATACCTTTTACTCACCACTACATAAGTCGTATCAGCGGTTAGACTATCTGTTTGTTTCAAAGGAACATCTTCAATGGTGCTCCAAGGCGAGCATAGGTTCCATAGTTTTATCAGACCATACTCCCATACACCTTCATATGATACCACCCCTCACCCATAGACCCACTAGCCATTGGCGTTTTAATGAACAGCTCATCAGCTCCCCGGATACCAAATCTAAATTAACACGCCTTCTAGAGGAATATTTTGAAACAAACTGTACATCTAAGGTCTCCCCACTGACAATATGGGACGCCCATAAAGCGTTTATAAGGGGCCACTGTATTAGTTTGGGGGCTCACCTCAAAAAAGAAAGACAAAAACAGATAGACTCCCTACATGAAAAAATTTATTTCCTGGAAAGCGCTCACAAGAGGTCTTTGCTGGAATCTCAATTACAAGAATTATCTTCATGTAGAGCTTCCCTCAAAAACCTCTTGAATGCGGCATCTGCTAAGCTATACCTGCATTCCCAATATAAAATATTTGCTTACGGAAATAAAGCTTCCCGCTATATGATGTCCAGACTCAAACGAAGGAAACTACATAATTATGTACACAAACTGAAAACCCCTAGCGGGGAATTAATTTTTGAATCAAACAAAATAGCCTCTTTATTTAGAGATTATTACGAATCTCTCTATAACCTCAACCCTGCAGGCTCTCTCTCGGGTAATTCAGAGTCTACGACGCCTTCTACTTCATACTTAGATAGCTTAACTCTTCCCTTGATTTCGGAACAAGATAGACTCCGTCTAGCTTCTTCTTTTTCTTCTGAGGAACTCTTAGAAGCAATTAAAAATTCCCCCAGAGGCAAATGCCCTGGTCCGGATGGACTCCCTACACCATATTACCTATCTTTTCATGAAGTATTGATCCCACACCTCCTATCGGTCTATAATAACTCTCTTCAAGGAGTACCACTATCTATCGATATGACTAGAGCCCACATTACTCTAATTCCCAAGGAGGGTAAAGATCACTCCATATGCTCTAACTACAGGCCCAACTCCCTCCTTAACATTCACTTAAAACTTTTAGCCAAGATGCTGGCAACCAGATTGGCGAAGCTACTTCCTTCACTGATTCACAGGGATCAAGTCGGTTTTGTGAAACACAGAGAAGGGAAAGATAATACAGCACGTATACTCAACATCATTCACTATGTCAAGAGAAAAGGTCTCCCCCTAGTCCTTCTTAGTACGGACGCAGAGAAGGCCTTCGACAGAGTCGACTGGTCTTTTATGTACTCCACACTACGAGCCCGCAATTTCCCCCCTCCTTTTATCCATGTCATAGAAGCTATGTATTTTCATGCCTCAGCCTCAGTAAGGGTTAATGATACACTATCAGACCCCTTAAAAATACACAACGGCACCCGTCAGGGCTGTCCCCTATCCCCTCTCCTCTTTGTCCTCGCCCTGGAACCCCTTCTACAGACCATTAGGATGGATGAGGACATTCAGGGAATATTTCTAGGAGACCAGCAGCACAATATAGCCGCTTTCGCAGACGATCTACTTTTAATAGTAGGTAATCCCGAAACAGCTCTTCCTAAGATATATGGCCACTTGGAAAAGTATGGTTCAATATCCAATTTTAAGGTGAATCACAATAAATCATTGATAATCTCCACTGGCCTTAAAAGCTCAGTGAAATCCCACCTTGAAGCCTCTTCGCCCTTTAACTGGTCTTCCCCTTTTCTAACCTACTTAGGGGTGAAAATAAGTATGGACCCAAACCAACTATTTAACTTGAACTATATCCCTCTCCAAAATAATTAATATTAACTGAAGACTTAGTTTCCCTGGATGTCCCCACACTCTCGTGGTTCGGGAGGAAAAATATCCTTCTTTCACTCATCCTTCCCAAACTCACCTACCTTCAACAGACGTTACCAATCCCTGTTCCCTCCACATACTATTCAAAACTTAGATCCATGTTTCGTTCCTTTATATGGAACAAGAAAAAGGCTAGGATTTCTTATAGATTGTTGTCTTACCCAAGAGAGAGAGGGGGCATATCCCTGCCAGATCCTGAATTGTATGGACGAGCGATACTACTCACCAGAGTAGTAGACTGGCTATCCGCCCCAAAACATAAATCCTGGGTCCCGATGGAAGAAGCATTGTTTGGGCTTCCTTTCAAAGCAGCCTTATTGGGACGTATGTCTCCAATACCTATTCAACCACACTTCACTCCGATTATGAAAGCTACCCTGCAAGCATGGCACGCCCTACAAAATACCCCCTTGAATTCCCCACTACCGTCCCCTATTCTCAGGATCAGTGATGTTTTCCACCTAGCTCCCCAGGCCCTGAGAAGCAGCATTCCCGTGGCGATTAGGGGGTCAGAACTCAGATTGTCAGATTTATACTGCAATGGACAACTACTCCCCATAAAAGAAATTATCGATCTTTTAGCTATGTCAGGCTCCAGCTTTGCTGGACTTCATTTTTTGAGAGCCTACATGTCTCAAACTGCTCATTTGCATAACCTATTACGTCCCATAACTTGGTTCGAACATATTGTCACCCAAGATCCCACACCTCATAAATTGATATCCTAATGGTATAACAGACTGAGGACTCCCCCATTCGCCCTAACACCGGCTTTTATTAGAACTTGGGAAAATGATCTAGGCAAACAGTTATCCCCGGTTGATGCATACAACAGAGAGGCACTTTCATCCACATATGGTGGACATGCCCGATTTTGCTAAAATGGTGGGACAAGATTTTTCAAACATGTAATGACATCTGTGAATCAGATGTTACTCGAATGCCTGAGGTAGCTCTCCTGAATCTTTACCCACGAGACCCTCCTCCACCTAATTTGGCGCTCTTTAAACATCTAATTAATGCTGCTAAACTGCTAATTCCGCTACATTGGTTATCCACCAATGTTCCCCCATAGAACAATGGTTCCAGGAGATTGACCAGATATACAGATTAGAGGAGTTATCCTCTTGGGAAATGAGATCTCATCACAAATTTGTGAAGATATGGGAAAGATGGATCTCCTTTAGAGGCTACTAATCAACATCCAATAGCTTAGGTTCTCTCAATGAATTTACTCCAAAGAGCCGGTTGCACTTATTAATGCCCTCTTAAACCAAGGTCTGCCCACTTGCAAATTTCATTGAGGGTGTTACCCCTCCTACCTTTTGCCCGTCTCGGATGTACAACATCGCAATATACAATGACACCTGGAAGCAATGACTGGTAATATTTTTTCTGTCTTAAATTTTAGACGCAATCCCAATGTCTTGCCTTACTGTTGTCACTAAAATTTCTGTGATGAACTCGACAGACCTGTGCAGTGTACTTGTTTGTGACATATATGAGAATAGTGGAGACATGTCTTCCCTCCACTATCCTTTGTTTGTATTTTATGTATTTGCTCAATAAAATTGTTTGAAAAAAATAAATAAAAATCATGTTAGTCCATGTCCCATGTCCATGTTAGTCAATGGAATCCTAATCTCTCCATTCCCAATTAGAAATGGAAAGAGACAGGGATGCCCACTCTCCCCCCTCCTCTTTGTCTTAGTTATGGAGACACTTCTACAAGCTCTCAGACAAGAAAATAAAATTAGAGGCCTTTTGGTGGAAGACTGTGAGTTTAAACTTGCTGCTTTCTCAGACGATTTGCTGATTCTTGCAACTAACCCCTGTAAAGCCATGAGCACCATCCTCTCGATCCTCAACCACTTTGGCTCTCTTTCCAACTTTAAAGTGAACACATCCAAATCCCAGATCCTTCATGTAAGCCTCTCATCCCCTGTTCTCTCATCCCTCCAGAGGAACTCCCCATTTAATTGGCACACCCAGCAACTAACATACCTGGGGGTGAAGCTCACTCCCCGCCTAACTGACTTATTTAACATGAACTATAAACCCCTTTTACTTTCAATGGCTGCCCAGCTGGACTCTTTGGACCTCCCTTACCTGTCTTGGTTCGGTTGGAAGAGCATCCTTATGTCTCTGGTAATCCCTAGGTTAACTTACCTGATGCAAGTACTCCCTATCGAGATCCCCAAAACCTATTTTATAACCTTGAATAAGAAGAGTCGCAATTATATCTGGCAGTGAAAAAGTCCACGCATATCATTTGATACATTTACTAAGCCTAGAGCCCACGGAGGTATTAGCTCACCGGATCCTGAAATCTACATGAAGGCCATCCAACTCTCCACGGCAGTGGACTGGATTAGAAATCCCCCTCATAAAACCTGGATTGTTTTGGGGAATACTTTTCTCAACACCCCTGCCCGGGCCCTCCTGCTGGCTGATAGACCACCTCCAGCACCTACAGCACCTAGCTCTATACACAACTCTATGATCCGTAATACATTGAAGGTCTGGAGGTGGTTCTTGGCAAGTAGCGGGGCTCTGACGCTCCCCTCTCCTCTCCTACTTGTTGAGGACGTTTTAGCCATTGCTCCTAAAGAATTAAGAGAAAGTTGCCCCACTTCCTTAAGGTATTCTAAGTTCCCCATATCCAACATTTTAGACTCAGGAGGCTGTTTACCTGGTGAAGCAGAGCTTCACAAGAAGCTGGGACTATCCTCCAAAAACTTCACACCTACTCGTTTTCTTAGATCGAAAACACTACTCATAAAAAAATACTCCCCCCCCCCCCCCCCCCCGGGAAATGTTGGCTGGTTTGAAAAGCTGATAAGTCACCTGCTGCCCCCTCCCAAAGCAATTTCAACAATATATAGGTTTCTTAAAACATCCCCCCATGTCCAAAGCCAGCTGCATTGGGCCTTTGGGAAAGAGATTTAGAGAAGACCTTTTCGACCTCCAAAACTGCAAAAATCCTGTTAGCACCACACAAGATCTCTAGATGCATTCGCATTCAAGAAAACAGCTACAAAATTATCTTACGCTGGTACAAAACCCCTGATAAGACCTTCCTCTACAAACCAGGATCTAAAGATGTTTGTTGGAGATGCCTCAAAGAAAAGAGGACATACTTCCATATCTGGTGGTCTTGTGATCCTATCAAAACTTGGTGGTCTGAAATAGTAAAACTTAGTAATCAAATTTGCAAAACCAGCTTCCCATGCACCCCAGAGTTGGCATTGCTTACTCTAGGGTTGGGAGGAACAAAATCACATAAGGCTTCTCTCTTCTCCTTTCCATTGGCAGCGGCCAGAATGCTCTTGCCTTCCCACTGGCTCTTCCCTGAGACCCCAAAAATAGACCACTGGGTAAATAAAGTTGATATATAGACTCGAATAAATCTCCCACTGGGAATTGAGGACAAGGTCTACCTTCCTCCAAATATGGTCACCCTGGAAGAGTTTTAGGAATTTCCCATGACCCCTCTTCATACTCCTTTCTACCTCTATTAAGGTACAAGAAACGTATACCACCGCAAGTCGCAATCCTGTCACAGTAATCATTTCAGATAAACCCATGTCTAACTGTTGTTACTGTTATTTTATTATTATTTACACAAGCCTTTTGGCCTATACTTTTTGGCTTACACCGATTGTGATATGTATCCATTACCTGTATATTTGATTATCAACCAGATATTCTTACTTGATACCATGCAATGTATGGCTACTTACAATTGGATTTCTCGATAAAACAATAAAAGTTGTTAATTATTTTATAATTATATTATAATTATATATTCTGTGGTTTTAAAAACATACTTTTTTGCCAAAAAACACTATTTTCAGGCCTTGCAGCATCAGCACGTGTGAAATTACAGGCTTATATACTGCTGTCAATAACACTTTTGCAGTGTCTAGGTAGATTTTGGATACACCTTCTCATTCAAAGAGTTTTCTTTATTTTCATGACTATGAAAATTGTAGATTCTCGCTGAAGGCATCAAAACTATGAATTAGCACATGTGGAATTATATACATAACAAAAAAGTGTGAAACTACTGAAAATATGTCATATTCTAGGTTCTTCAAAGTAGCCACCTTTTGCTTTGATTACTGCTTTGCACACTCTTGGCATTCTCTTGATGAGCTTCAAGAGGTAGTCACCTGAAATGGTCTTCCAACAGTGTTGAAGGAGTTCCCAGAGATGCTTAGCACTTGTTAACCCTTTTGCCTTCACTCTGCGGTCCAGCTCACCCCAAACCATCTCGATTGGGTTCAGGTCCGGTGACTGTGGAGGCCAGGTCATCTGGCGCAGCACCCCATCACTATCCTTCATGGTCAAATAGCCCTTACACAGCCTAGAGGTGTGTTTGGGGTCATTGTCCTGTTGAAAAATAAATGATGGTCCAACTAAACGTAAACCGGATGGAATAGCATGCCGCTGCAAGATGCTGTGGTAGTCATGCTGGTTCAGTATGCCTTCAATTTTGAATAAATCCCCAACAGTCAGTGGCGTTGCAAGGGGGGTGCGGGGGGTACGGGCCGCACCGGGTGACACCAGTCTGATGGGGTGTCACCCGCCCCCACCGGCCGCCGGACTGACTTACTATGTGTATTCTGACTGAGCTGATCGAGTGAAACAGCTCAGTCAGATAGCCTAGAGGCAGCAGCAGGCAGTGTAATAGGAGCCGACAGCGGAAGCTAGCCCCGCCCCTGCCCGCCCTCCAACCAATCAGAGGCAGCCAGCAGTCCAGCACTGACTCACAGCACAGGGGGAGTCGCAGGGACTCAGAGAATCGTCTGAGGTTATTAGTTAAAAGAATCGAATGAGTCAGAGACTGTGTCACTGAGTCCCTGCCAGGCTTCCTGTCTCCTGACAAGTGGGGGGGGGGGGATGATATTATAGCATGTACCAGAGCTGTGTGTGTATAGGGTGCTATAGGGGGGGTATAGATTGCATGTAGCAGAGCTGTGTGTGTAACTGTGTGTGTATAGGGTGCTTGTAGCAGAGTAGGAAGCCTGGCAGGGACTCGGTGACAGGATTCTTTTAACTAATAAACTCTTAGACAATTATCTAAATCCCTGCAATAACTATACAGTGTAATTACATCCCAGTCTGCTCCACTGCATTCACTGCAGCAGAGCTGTGTTTGCCAGGAGCGAGTCCCTCCAGACCTTCGGTTCACTTGAGAGCCGACTCAGCAAGTGAACCGAAGATTCGATGAGCTGCGCATGCGCATTAATCTTCAGTTCACTTGCTTCTGCCGGCTCAGGAAGTGAACCGAAGATCCGATTCATGAAAAAGATCCGAACTTCCCATCTCTAAATTGTGTAAGCCTACGTGCCAGCCTACGTGTGTGCCGTGCGGTGCGTGCAGCGCTCAGGCCCAAGGAGGCGTGACTGAGTCCGTCAGTGGGGCCGCGGCGGATGGCAGCGCCTGTGCAGCTGTCTGGAGGACTCTGGATGGAGGGAGGCGAGGAGGTTGAGCTGCTCTGCTGTGGCCTGTAAAGCTGCCTCTCCAGGCTGGCAGCAGAAGAACACAGAGAAGACTGAGTGAGGCACAACTTGTTGGCTGACCCTGCTGGACTGGAGAAGACAACTTAAGGCTGAGACTGGAGCCAGGACCCGACCCCACTCCAGCCAGACCCCAGTGATATATCAGGTACAGTACTACTGATCATTCTCAGCCCAGAGGAGCTGCTGAGTTGATTGGAGGGGGGGGGGTTGCAGACTCCAACATTGTCCCCCATTAGGGAGCATAGTGGACAGGGGGCTGACAGCTGACATGGGGGGCATGATGGATGGGGGCTGACGGCTGACATGGGGGGCATGATGGATGGGGGCTGACAGCTGACATGGGCATGATGGATGGGGCATGACGGCTGTCATGGGCATGATGGATGGGGTGCTGACGGCTGACATGGGGGGCTGACATGAGGGCATGATGGCTGACATGAGGGGCATGATAGATGGGGGCTGACGGCTGATATGGGGGCTGATTTGAGGTATGATTAACATTGGGGGTCTGACCTGAGGTATAATGGAAAATATTGTTTCTTATTATACTCCTCTAAAACCTATGTGCGTCTTATAGGGCGAAAAGTACAGTCCTCAAACCAGCGATTGAAGCAGAGCGAAGATACCAGGACCACACAGAGGAGAAGCCAGCTGCTGCAGACAGAACCAGGACCAGGTGAGCTGCGGGCGGGGGGGTCGCTGAGATGTAACTTCGCTTGTGTTGCCAAAAAATCCTTGCACCTGCCCTGGTCACGTCCGCGTGACAGCAGTGACTCACTCACACAGGCGGCCCGCCCAGTGTCTTCAGCTTGTCCTCCTCCTCCAGTGGCCAAATCCTGCGCCTGTGCCGAGGATCTGGATGTTCGCGCCTGCGCACTGGTTTTCCGATTACTAGCAGAAGCATCGGAATATCCAGTGCCCAGGCCCATACAGTGACACTCCTGCAAGCGCCGCATCGGAGGGCTGTTGGAGCTGCCAGCCTGCCTACCTCCTGACTTTGGCAATAGCAATATTTTTACTGCACAGTACGTGTCCCCTATATTTATATATAATAAATAAAGAGTCCCACAGTACATAATGTGGGCAAAATATACCTAATTACATAACATTCCCAATAAATAAACTTATTTTTATGTGAAAAAAGGCTATTTTACATTTTTATTAGTGATACTCTTTGGTGCTAGGGGGTGTACCCTGGCATTTTTATTATGGTACACCACCTGGCACCAAAGTGTATCACTTTAAAAAAAAAATAATAAATAGCCATTTTTCACATAAAAATAAGTTTATGTATTGGGAATGGTATGTAATTAGGTATATTTTGCCCACATTATGTACCACATTATATAACTAAATTATTATTAACTAAGGCTACTTTCACACTTGCGTTCAGAGCGGATCCGTCTGCATTATATTGTTAAAATATTTCTAAGTGTGAAAATAGCCTCAGACGGATCCGTCCAGACTTTCAATGTAAAGTCAATGGGGGACGGATCCGTTTGAAGATTGAGCCATATTGTGTCATCTTCAAACGGATCCGTCCCCATTGACTTACATTGTAAGTCTGGACGGATCCGCACGGCCAGGCGGACACCCGAACGCTGCAAGCAGCGTTCAAGTGTCCGCCTGCTGAGCGGTGCGGAGGCTGAACGCCGCCAGACTGATGCATTCTGAGCGGATCCGCGTCCACTCAGAATGCATTAGTGCTGGACGGATGCGTTCGGGGCCGCTTGTGAGAGCCTTCAAATGGAGCTCACAAGCGGACACCCAAACGCTAGTGTGAAAGTAGCCTAAATTATTGTACCACATTATATAACTAAATCATTATATAACGAAATTATTGGTTATATGACTAAAAAATTATTGCTTCCGGGGGTGACACCATTTTCTACCGCACTGGGTGACACCAGCCCTAACAACGCCACTGCCAACAGTGTCACCAGCAAAGCACCCCCACACCATCACACCTCCTCCCCTATGCTTCACGGTGGGAACCAGGCACGTAGAGTCCATCCGTTCACCTTTTCTGCGTCGAACAAAGACACGGTGGTTGGAACCAAAGATCTCAATTTTGGACTCATCAGACCAAAACACAGATTTCCACTGGTCTAATGTCCATTCCTTGTGTTCTTTAGCCCAAACAAGTCTCTTCTGCTTCTTGCCTGTCCTTAGCAGTGGTTTCCTAGCAGATATTCTACCATGAAGGCCTGATTCACACAGTCTCCTCTTAACAGTTGTTCTAGAGATGTGTCTGCTGCTAGAACTCTGTGTGTCATTGACCTGGTCTCTCATCTGAGCTGCTGTTAACCTGCGATTTCTGAGGCTTGTGACTCGGATGAACTTATCCTCCGCAGCAGAGGTGACTCTTGGTCTTCCTTTCCTGGGGCGGTCCGCATATGAGCCAGTTTCTTTGTAGCGCTTGATGGTTTTTGTGACTGCACTTGGGGAAACTTTCAAAGTTTTCCCAATTTTTCAGACTGACTGATGGCCACTTGTTTTTCTTTACTTAGCTGCTTTTTTCTTGCCATAATACAAATTCTAACAGTCTATTCAGTAGGACTATCAGCTGTGTATCCACCTGACTTCTCCACAACGCAACTGATGGTCCCAAACCCATTTATAAGGCAATAAATGCCACTTATTAAACCTGACAGGGCACACCTGCGAAGTGAAAACCATTTCGGTGACTACCTCTTGAAGCTCATCAAGAGAATGCCAAGAGTGTGCAAAGCAGTAATCAAAGCAAAAGGTGGCTACTTTAAGAACCTAGAATATGACATATTTTCAGTTGTTTCACACTTTTTTGTTATGTATATAATTCCACATGTGTTAATTCATAGTTTTGATGCCTTCAGTGTGAATCTACAATTTTCATAGTCATGAAAATAAAGAAAACTCTTTGAATGAGAAGGTGTGTCCAAACTTTTGGTCTGTACTGCACATTATTATACATTTTGAGTATAAATAATAAAAAGTATATTTTAAAAGGGTCTGTTAATTGACTTTAGAGAGAATAATATTGATGAGAGGACCCATAATATCTCAAAGCATAAGAAAAGAATGTGTTAACACCTGTGAGATACACCCTCTACATACATTGGTATGATTCAGGCATTTGAAATACAGCCATTTGAAATACAGCCATTTTGGGCAAATAAATCTTTAATTTAGGCCTACACTGGTTCAGGCCCTGTGAGATACACCCTCTACATACAGAGGTTTGATTCAGGCATTTGAAATACAGCCATTTTGTGCAAAGAAATCTTTAATTCAGGCCGACACTGATTCAGGCCATGTGAGATACACCCTCTACATACAGGGGTTTGATTCCTGCATTTGAAATACAGCCATTTAAAATACAGCCATTTAAAATACAGCCATTTTGTGAAAAGAAATATTTAATATAGGCCTACACTGGTTCAGACCATGTGATATACACCCTCTACATACAGGGGTTTGATTCAGGCATTTGAAATACAGCCATTTGAAGTACAGCCATTTTGTGCAAAGAAATATTTAATTCACATCTACACTGGTTCAGACCGTGTGAGATAAACCCTCTACATACAGGGGTTTGATTCAGGCATTTGAAATACAGCCATTTTGGGCAAAGAAATCTATAATTCAAGCCTACACTGGTTCAGGCCGTGTGAGATACACCCTTTACATACAGTGGTTTGATTCAGGCATTTGAAATACAGCCCTTTTGGGGAAATAAATCTTTAATTGAGGCCTAGTCTGGTTCAGGCCATGTGAGATACACCCTTTACATACTGTTCTACTATTAATTAATTACCCATTTAGGGCAAGATCCTAAATTCCAAAAATATGAGGAGAGCGTCAAATAAGAGACATGGCCCAGGTCGTGGTGCTGCTGGTGGAGCTCCTGTTGCAGGGAGAGGACGTAATCGATATGTGCCAGCTACACGCAAAATTGAAACCCCTTCCTCAGGTGCGAGTAGACGACAAAACCTGCAGCGGTATTTGGTCAGGCCTAATGCTGCTCTACGAATGGTGAGGCCTGAACAAGTATAAGCGATAGTAGATTGGGTTGCTTACAGTGGATCCTTCACATTGTCTCCCAGCCAGTCTCCTGCTGAAAGATAAGAGTTGGAACCTGCAGCCGATGTCCATCAGTCTTTCACCTCGCTCCCTTGCAAATCAGCCAAGCGGTCTGAGCCCCAAGTCATGCAGCAGTCTTTTCAGCTTTTTTATTTGGTTTCCCAGGGCCGTCCACCTTGCCCTGCCCCAGAAGTGGAAGAGATTGAGTGCACTGATGCCCAACCACTTATCTTTCAAGATGAGTACATGGGAGGGCCATCGCAGCACATCTCGGATGATGACGAAACACAGGTGCCATCTGCTGGGGCTTTCGAAAGTGTGCAGACCGACAAGGAAGGCAGGAATGAATACTGGGTGGAAGATGATGTGGAGGACGATGAGGTCCTCGACCCCACATGGAATCAAGGTCATGCGAGTGACCTATAAAGTTCGGAGGAAGATGCGGTGGTCGCACAGGGCCACCAGCACAGCAGAAGAGGGAGCAGGGTGCAAAAGCGGAGCGGCTGTCCTCTAGACATACACCTCCTACTGCCCACCGCAGCAAGGGACCGAGCACACCAAAGCCAGCTCCAAGAAGTTCCCTGGCGTGGCAGTTCTTCAGACAATGAGCTGATGGTTTGCGCGCTGTGCAATCAGAGCCTGAAGCGAGGCAAAAATGTTCTCAACCTGAGCACAACCTGCATGGCCAGGCATTTAAGTGCAAAGCACGAGCTGCAGTGGACTAGACACCTCAAAAACCAAGAACGGTCGCTGGCTCCTCCTGCTTCCTCTTCTGCTGCAGTCTTGGCCTCTTCATCCACCTCTGGAGTGACAGTACCACCTGGCACCCCTCAAACAGAGGATCTGCCAGCAACACCAACACCTGTCTCACCAAGCATCTCCACAATGTCCCAAGGAATTGTTCAGCTCTCTATCTCCTAAACGCTAGAAAGGAAGAGGAAGTACCCCCCTACCCACCCGCGATCCCTAGCCCTGAATGCCAGCATTTCTAAAATACTGGCCTTTGAAATGCTGTCATTCTGTCTGGTGGAGATGGATAGTTTTAAAGGCCTCATGGCAGTGGCTGTCCCACAGTACGTCATGCCCAACCACCACTACTTTTCAAGTCGAGCCATCCATTCCCTGCACAACCAAGTAGGGTACAAAATCAGGTGTGCACTGCGCAATGCCATCTGTGGCAAGGTGCACCTGACTACGGATATGTGGACCAGTAAGCACGGTCAGGGCCGTTATATCTCCATAACAGCACACTGGGTAAATGCAGTGGCGGCTGGGCCTGAGGTGGATAGCAGTTTGGCGCATGTCCTTCCACCACCGAGGATTGCAGGGTGCTTCAGTTTGCCTCATGTTGCTTCCTCCTCCTACTCTGCTTCCTCATCCTCTACTAGCTCCTCATCCGGTCAGCGTAACACCTTCACCATAAACTTCAGCACAGCTAGGAGCTGTGGACCGGCCTTGAACAACAGACTGATGAGTGGTTTGTGCAAGTCAGCATCAAGCCCGGCCTGGTGGTGTACGATAATAGGCGAAATGTTGTAGCAGCTCTGGGACTAGCCGCTGTAACGCACATTCCTTGCCTGGTGCATGTGCTAAATTTGGTGGTGCAGAGATTCCTTAAAAATTACCCCGAATTGTCAGAGCTGATGCATAAAGTGTGGGCCGTCTGTGCGCACTTTCGGCGTTCTCACCCTGCTGCTGGTCGCCTGTCAGCGCTACAGCGTAACTTCGGCCTTTCCGCTCACCGCCTCATATGTGAAGTGCCCACAAGGTGGAACTTTACCTTGCACATGCTGGCCAGACTGTGCAAGCAGCAGCAGGTGATAGTGGAGTTTCAGCTGCAGCACGCACGGGTGAGTCGCTCTGCAGAACAGCACCACTTCACCACCAATGACTGGGCCTCAATGCGAGACTTGTGTTCTTTGTTGTACTGTTTTGAGTACTCCACCAACATGGCCAGTGCCGATAACGCCGTTCTCAGCGTTACTATCCCACTTCTATGCCTCCTTGAAAAAACGCTCCTGGCGATGATGAAAGAGGATGTGGCACAGGAGGAGGAGGAGGAGGAGGAGGAATTATTTTGTAGGGTTTCCGGCCAATCATTCCCAAGTGGCTTCAAGGTTGGGTTCCTGCTCCCACAAACCCAAGGTACACAATTGTCCAGCCAGGGCACAGTTCTGGAGAATGAGGAGGTGTAGGATGAGGAACCATGTTCACAGCAGGGTGGCACCCAGACCAGCTCATGGCTATCACTGGTGCGTGGATGGGGGTATACAGAGGACACAGATGATACACCTCCCACAGAGGACAGCTTTTTGTTGCCTCTGGGCAGCCTGGCACACATGAGCGATTACATTCTGCAGTGTCTCTGCAACGACCGCCTAGTTGCCCACATTCTAACTTGTGCTGATTACTGGGTGGCCACGCTGCTGGAACCCCATTACAAGGACAATGCATCGTCCTTAATTCGGTCACTGGAGCGTGATCGTAAGTTGAGCGAGTACAAGCGCACGCTGGTAGACGCGCTGCTGGTGACATTCCCACCTGACAGCGGTGGCACAGTGGAAGCACAAGGCGAAGGCAGAGGACGAGGAAGAGGTCGCCAACACAGCTAGGGGAACTGCCAGCATCTTAGAAGGCAGGGTTAGCATGGCTGAAATGTGGAAAAGCTTTGTCAGTATGCCACAACAACCAGCACCAACAGTTGATATGGAACATCTTAGCAGGAGGCAGCATTTCACCAACATGGTGGAGCAGTATGTGTGCACACGCCTACTCATACTGAATGACGGGTCTTCCCCCTTCAACTTCTGGGTCTCCAAATTGGGCACATGGCCTGAGCTTTCCCTTTATGCCTTGGAGGTGCTGGCCTGCCCTGCAGCCAGTGCATTATCTGAACGTGTGTTTAGCATGGCAGGGGGCGTCATCACAGACAAGCGCAGCCACCTGTCCACATCCAATGTGGAAAAGCTCACATTCATTAAAATGAACCAGGCATAGATCCCTCAGGACTTGTCCGTACCTTGTGCAGAATAGACATGTATGCCGGCACTAACTAATTTCACTACTTTGTCATTTACATTTTCAGGTGAAATTCACCAATTTTAGTGTGTGTAGTACCACTGTTATACCTAGTAGACCGGTAAAAAAAAAAAAAAAAAAAAAATTGTCAGTTACATTTTCTGGCGATATAAAAAAAATATTGGATGTATAGTACCACTGTTATACCTAGTAGACAGGTTAAACAAAAAAAAAACTATTGTCATATATTCTGGTGAAACTCACAAATTTTTGTGTGTGATGTACCACTCCTATACCTAGTAGACCGACAAAAAAATAAAATTGTCAGTTACATTTTTGGGTGAAATTCAAAAAATTTTGGGTGTAATATGTGCCTCCTCTACCTAGTTGACAGCTTAATAAATTTCAATAATTTTTCTGTTACATTCTTGGGTTGACATTATACAATTTTTGACCGGAATAAACACCTGCTATGCATAGGTGACAGGGAATACAATTTAATCTATTAGTCAGTAATTAATGCACGCCTACACGAACTGAATGACAGGGGCCAGCCCCTGCAACTTCTGGGTCCCTACATTGGGCACATGGCCTGAGCTTGCCCTTTACCCCTTGGAGGTGCTGGCCTGCCCTGCAGCCAGTGTATTGTCTGTGTGTTTAGCATGACTGGAGGGGGTTATCACAGGTTATATTTCCTAATGTTTTGGGGTGTACCCTAATTTTAAAAATAAAATTAAAAACCAAAAAGCAGTATAGGCTACCTCCTCCACTGCCGCTTCCACCTACACCGCCACATCCACCGCCTCCTCAACCTTCTACTCCATATGGACCTTGTCCTCCTAGATCAAGATTATTATTTTTTGTTTTTACCTATTTTATGTTATTTAAAGTCATTTCCCTATCCACATTTGTTTGCAGAGCACTTGCCATGCTCTTAACCACATTTTGATGCCATTTGCAGCCCTCTAGCCCTTTCCATGACATTTTTACAGCCATTTTAGTGCTCAAAACTTCGGGTCCCAATTGACTTCAATGGGGTTCGGGTTCAGGGTCAAGTTCGGGTCCCGAACTCAAACTTTTTTCTCAAGTTCGGCCGAACCCGTCGACCCAAACATCCAGGTGTCCTCTCAACTCTACCTGTGAACCAAACTGTGTCCTTAACCCCTTAAGGACTCAGCCCTATTTCACCTTAAGGACTTGAACATTTTTTGCAAATCTGACCAGTGTCACTTTAAGTGGTGATAACTTTAAAACACTTTGACTTATCCAAGCCATTTTGAGATTGTTTTTTTGTCACATATTGTACTTCATGACACTGGTAAAATGAAGTAAAAAAATATTTTTTTTTGCATAAAAAAATACCTAATTTACAAAAAATTTGCAAATTTCAACGTTTCAGTTTCTCTACTTCTGTAATACATATTAATACCCCCAAAAATTGTGATGACTTTACATTCCCCATATGTCTACTTCATGTTTGAATTATTTTGGGAATTTTATTTTATTTTTTTGGGGATGTTACCAGGTTTAGAACTTTAGAAGCAAATATTGAAATTTTTCAGAAATTTACAAAAACTCATTTTTTTAAGGGACCACTACAGCTCTGAAGTCACTTTGCGAGGCTTACATAATAGAAATCACCCAAAAATGTCCCCATTCTATAAACTACACCCCTCAAGGTATTCAAAACTGATTTTACAAACTTCGTTAACCCTTTAGGTGTTGCACAAGAGTTATTGCAAATGGGGATGAAATTTGAGAATTTCATTTTTTTGCCTAATTTTCTATTTTAACCCATTTTTTCCACTAACAAAGCAAGGGTTAACAGCCAAACAAAACTGTATCTTTATTGACCTGACTCTGCCGTTTACAGAAACACCCCATATTTGGCCGTAAACTACTGTATGGCCACACAGCGGGGCGTAGAGTGAAAGGTGCGCCGTTTGGTTTTTGGAAGGCAGATTTTGCTGGACTGGTTTATTTACACCATGTCCCATTTGAAGCCCCCTGATGCACCCCTAGAGTAGAAACTCCATAAAAGTGACCCCATCTAAGAAACTAAACCCCTCAAGGTATTCAAAACAGATTTTACAAGCGTTTTTAACCCTTTAGGTGTTGCACAAGATTCAATGGAAAATAGAGATACAATTTCAAAATTTCACTTTTTGGGCAAATTTTCCATTTTAATATTTTTTTTCAAGTAACAAAGCAAGGGTTAACAGCCAAACAAAACTCAATATTTATGGCCCTGATTCTGTAGTTTACAGAAACACCTCATATGTGGTTGTAAACCGCTGTACGGGCACACGGCAGGGAGCAGAAGGAAAGGAATGCCATACGGTTTTTGGAAGGTAGATTTTGCTGGACAGTTTTTTTTGACACCATGTCCCATTTGAAGCCCCCCTGATGCACCCCTAGAGTAGAAACTCCCAAAAAGTGACACCATTTTAGAAACTATGGGATAGGGTGGCAGTTTTGTTGGTACTAGTTTAGGGTACATATGATTTTTGGTTGCTCTATATTACACTTTTTGTGCGGCAAGGTAACAAGAAATAGCTTTTTTGGCACCATTTTTTTTTTGTTATTTACAAAATTCATCTGAAAGGTTAGATCATGCGGTCATTTTATAGAGCAGGTTGTCACGGACGCGGCTATACCTAATATGTATACAATTTTTTTTTATTTATGTAAGTTTTACACAATGATTTCATTTTTAAAACAAAAAAGTTTTAGTGTCTCCATAGACTAAGAGCCATAGTTTTTTCAGTTTTTGGGCGATTATCTCAAGTAGGGTCTCATTTTTTGCGGGATGAGATGGCTGTTTTATTGGCACTATTTTGGGGTGCATATGACTTTTTGATCGCTTGCTATTGCACTTTTTGTGACGTAAGATGACAAAAAATTGCTTTTTTAAAACCGTTTTTATTTTTATTTTTTTACGGTGGTCACCTGAGGGGTTAACTCATGTGATATTTTTATAGAGCCGGTCAATACGGACACGGCGATACCTAATATGTATACTTTTTTTTATTTATGTAAGTTTTACACAATGATTTAATTTTTGAAACATAAAAAATCATGTTTTTTCAATTTTCTCATAGTTTTTATTTTTAAATTTTTATGGCGTTCACCGTGCGGGGAAAGTAACATGACCGTTTTATATATCAGGTCGTTACGGATGCGGCGATACCAAACATGTGTAGGTAATTTTATTTTTTTCATTTTTAATCAGTGATAAATGTGTTCAGACTTATTGCATCCTCATAATTGGGTAGTGATTTTAGACAGTCGGCTACATAAAAGTCTCTTTCTATGAACTGTCTGGCGTCTGACCCATATTCTATTTCGCCTTCCTGGGCAGAGTGTCTTTGACCATAAGTTGCAACTGCAGGGGAGGGACTGTTACCAAAGATATGTAGCCGCATGCGGTACTCCCTTATATCTTATGTGTGGTCATTGTCAATAAACCAAAGAAATCTTTAAAAGTTTCTATGTTCCTCTTTAACGAGAAAGCAATGAAACATCTGCTGAATGTCTGCCATGAAGGCAAAAGAGTCTTTGTGAAAATAAAGCAGTACTCCTAGGAGTCTGTTGTTAATATCTGGACCTGAGAGCAGGACATTGTTTAAGGAGACGCCTTCATATTTTGCACTAGAGTCAAACACTACTCTAATTTGACCTGGTTTCTTTGGGTGGTAAACCCCGAATATGGGTAAATACCAATATTCGTCCGAGTTTTTAAGGGTGGGAGCCGCCTTAGCATGACCATTCTGAAATATTTTCCTCATGAAAGCAAAGAAATGATCTTTTAGTTCTGTTTTTTGTGGAAGCTACATCTTAAAGATACAAAACATCTGCTAGACTTGCTCTCTGTTGTTAGGCAAACGTGCCTTTGAGGTCTGAAGGGAAGGGGTGTGACCCAACTATTTGTTTAATCTTTAGTGAATTCCCTTTGCACGGTCTCTAAAAAAAAAATCTGTATTCATGGGACATTGCTACCTGATTGTCTTCCTTTGTCCTTTGGAACACTGAGCAACCTAGGTGGTCTTTGTCACTGTCACAAGCTATGTTGTGATCTAAAGAGTCTATGAAAGAACAAGGTAGGTGAGTAATATGTGGCAATTCCTTTATGAAGTTGTTTTGACATGGTTGGAAGATAGAGGGATGTCCATTATCTATGTGCTTGTAAGCATGCTATTAATGGAAGTTGGTTTGTATATGCTTCCTAAGCAGACATCCCCTATTATGACAAATCCTAGGTCATGTCTTTGGGCATAAGGAGCATGATGTGGGCCATTAATCTGTTCTCTGGTTTTATGAACTTGTAAGATATCTCTCCCAAGGAGTTGGATTATCTGAGCGTTAGGATCGAGTTCTGGTAAGAGATGGGCTATTCGCTCTAACTGGAGGTGGTGCATGGCTACATCTGGTGTAGGGATCTCATGTCTATTATCAGGGATTTGGTTAAATTCAGTAATAGTTGGTTAGGAAAGACACATCTTATTATCTATGGACTCAATCAGATAGCCACTAGCTCTCCTCCCTGCTGTTTCTACAGTACCTGCACAAGTCTTTAGAGAATAAGGAGTGTTGGGACCTAATGTTGAAAAAGTCAAAGAAAGTAGATTTGGCTAGGGACGCATTACTTTGGTTATCTAGGATGGAGTAAACATTGATGGCTTTGTCTCTGCAGCCCCTTGGGTAAACTTTTGCTAGGCAGATTTTTGAGCAGGACCCGCTGCCTATGAGTCCTTTGCAGACTTCAGTGCATTGTGAAGTAACTGCTAGTGGGTTATCTTCAGAGTTACTTTCCTCCCCGCTATTCTCTATGGCACTGTTACTCTGTCATAAGGTCCATGGGAAAGGCCCAGGATGTAGGGCCATGTTGTGATCTGAGTTGTTGCATTCTGTGCATTTTACACTAACCTGACAGTCTTTGGCAATATGTGATGTTGATGAGCAGCACTTGTAGCAAATGCGGTTCTCCTTGAGGAAGGCTTTGCAATCTTTTATGGACATTTCTCTAAAGGCTCTGCATTTCAGAAGAGGGTGTGGCTTCTTTTGTAGAGGGTCCTGCTTACCATGATGTTTGACTGTTTGGGGGCTAGAGGTGCTGTAATACCTGTAAAAATCTACAGGTGAAATGTTAGTTTTGTGCACTGCCACTGATCCTTTGTGTGGTCTGTGGTCATAGTTAGTGACACAAGACTGTGATAGATCAAAGCTAGGGTTATTACAAATATTAGCCTCTAGCATTATAAAGTCGACAAACACACTGAAGAGAGGGAATGGCACATTGTAGGTATGTTTGTACCTTGACCCGTGGGAGACCTATTTCTCCTGCAGGTTGTGGGGAAGCTTTAATACAATAGGCTTACACCTCTGGCAGTGTCGAGGAAAGCTAGCCCCGGTAAATCCCCTTAGGCTTTGGCAACCTGTAATCCCCTCAGTAGATCACTTAAATCCCTAAGTTTATGGAAACATTTGCTAGATATTTTAGGGAATTCGTCAATAATTTTAAACAGTGCATCCTCTATGATCTCTGCAGAACCATAGCATTTATCAAGTCTATCCCAGATCATTTTTAGACCAGTCTCTGCGTAGTTTATTTTAATATCCCTGAATCTCTTAGCATGTTCTACAGAGTCTTTACCAAGCTGATCAACAAGGAAATCTATCTCCTCACTACATGACAGGCCCAAGTCTTTTGCAATGTTATAAAAGGAGTCCCGCCATGCTCTATAGTTTTCAGGGCGATCACTGAACTTTGCCAGTCCCTTTGTAACTAGCTCTCGTCTAGTAAAGAACCTGGCAAAGTCGGTTGCGCCCTGGTTACTACTAAGGTTGGATGGAGGTGGGAAGTCACGGTGAGAGTGCGGTGGGCAATCATGCCTGCATGGAGTCTCTGATTTAGGCCAGCCCATGTCATACTGTCTTGTGGGATAAAGTGGCTCTGCAGGCTGGACTGGAAGCTGGCTTCCTTGGTGTACAGGGAAGTGTCATGCCCTGCTCTGACTATATGCGGAGGTCTGCCAGATTAGCAGCAGGTGTTTCATTTTTTTGTTTCGTTTTGGAGTCGTGCTAGATCCGCCTCCCTTCAGGTGCACTGGGTGGGGTTGTTGATTTAAATTACTCTCACTCCCAGTGTTCCGTGCGGGTTATAGCTTCTATCTGGCATTGGAAGCAAGGAAGGAAGTATTGGCTCAGATAAGATAAGTTGGTTTCAGATTTCTTGTTGTTTGCTGTCTAGGCTGTTTGAGTTACGTCTGTCCCCTCCAGGTTCTGAGGGAGCAGGCTGCCCCTATTCCCCTTTCACCATCTCAGGGATTCTAGGGTATTTTCAGCCCAGGCACGAGGACACATTATTCCTACCTTAAGGGTCTGAATGTGGGCAGAGCAGTATAGAGAGAGCTGTTAGGGATTTGCTAGGAGGTGACCTTATCCCCAGCTTCTCGCCTAGAAACTTGTTTGTTTATTTATCTGTGTATCTGATATCCTGTCCGCCGTGACAGGAAGTTAGCTTGAGTTTTGTCACTTAGCTCTGTGCTCTCTAGTTTGCAAGACTGGGTTCTGAGCGTGACGCTTTCTTTTGGATGGTATGATTTCTCTGTAGCATAGGTGACATCTTCAGTTCCTGGGGATGGATCAGCATTACTGTTTGGTCTAGAGTGTTGACAGATGTACTCTAAAGTGCGTCGTACAGAATCTTGCTGGCCGAGTTCTGGGCTAAGCACACTGCTGTGGCTTTCAGTTTTCTAGTATTCTATTGCTTCCAAGAACTCTGCTTCAGCTATGACGGCTGCCGTTTCTTTCTCAACGGCGAGTTTCTCTAGCTTTGCATCTAAGAGAATCTTTTGCATTTCTATTGAAGCCTGTTGCTTTGCTTTCTCAGCCTCTAACTGTGTGTTTTCTTCTTTCATCTTCATTTCTTGTTCGGCAAAGGCTGCTTTGACCTTCACGGCTTCTGCCTTTGCGAGGGCAATGGCAGCTGCATTGCTAACAGAAGACGACTTGGAGGAAACATCCTTCTCTGATCTTGTCTTGTAGCTCGATACTGTGCTTTGCGACATGGTGTTGGTGAAGACACTTAACTGCGTGGAGACTACTGTACAGTTGAATGCCGATCGCTGTGCTTAGAGAGCGGTCACAGTATGCAATCAAATGTGTCTACATTGCTTGAAGCAGCTATCCCCCTGTAGCACTGGACTGTATAGAAGTCGCTGTGGTGTCCGTTTGCAGATATTGCGAAGACCGTACCAGACTTCTGTGTAGTCAGGTGTGCCTCTCATGCTAGAAGACGTTGTTTACTGTCCTGTTCTCACAACATGTACCCATGGGGTCTATATGCAGTTCAACAGTCAGATATCACCATTCTACTAGTTAATAAGTTGAGACTGTAATCTGTTGTTTTATTAACCGGCAGTAGATAAGGTAAACTATAAGAAAAAAGGAACATACAAAGAACTGAATGTACAGCACAATGTACACAAAACTCATAAAAAAAATAATAATAATCCATTACTGACGATGCTTGAGTAAAGAGATACACAATGTGCAGCAGCTCCTTCCAAGAGGTGAAGGAAAATGTCAGAAGGTTCCTGTTTCTATCCCACAAAGCCCTGAGAGCAGGAAGTCAGGTGACCTAATGAATATTCATAGCTTATAACAAGGCAACAATGCACTTACAGCTAAAGGTCAGTAGGTGGCGCTGTAAGCAGACATATGAACACACATTAACAAAAAACGATGCGATGGCTACTGAAGAGAAGACAGTACACAGGCCTTGTAAATATATATATATATATATATATATATATGTATAAATAAAAGTTCAGGGCAGCACTCCCTATGGCAGATGCAGGGTGCCAGCGGCACCGACACTACACCACAGTGTCCAACAACCAGAAGAACAAATACACCGCAGCACGTCCACGAGGTGAAAATGTGGGATCCTCCATCCACCCAAGCAGCGACGCCTCGGTCCGCTCGCTGGGACCACTTTCAAGTAGAAATGTTATTTAAAAAAAAAAGGTAACAATTAAGGTATAACAACAGTACTATGACAAATGAAAAGAAAAAAAAAAAAATTAAGATGCAGTGGGAGCACCAGCAAGACATCAATGAGATCCGGGAGTACCATCTGAGAAAGCTGCGAGAGCTGAAACTTCAGTTTTCTCATAAAATAACAAAGTTGGAGGAGAAACACAACAAGGCCGTGGAGGAGCTGTTAAACCTCCATGACCAAATGAAAGCTTTCCCCTTGTTTTATTGTAAAAATAATGTTTTATAATCATGTTAAGTACTAATATAAAGGTTTTTTCTAATATTGATGTTTCTGTTTTAATTTAACCAATATGGTTACAGTAGGGAGCCTTTAGTCCAGCCCTAATTAATCATTATTATGACACACAGTAGCCGCAGGCACATTAAAATTGTGTAGTATAAGTCTTTCACGTAACGCTGACGTATCAGGATAATAGCAGCAGACATTGATAACGGTGTAGTTTAAGGCCTACACATAACTCTGATGGATCAGGATAATAGCAGCAGTCATTGGTAATGGTGTAGTATAAGGCCTACACTAAACTCAATAGGATCAGGACAGGATCAGAAATTATGCTAACACAGAACAATATGAAAAAATGCAGTCAGACATTAGAACAAAACTAAAAAATACTTTATTACCAAACATGCCTCTATGGCAACTTTTTTAGTTGGTTATAAATTCTAAACATATCCCTTGTCTGTTTAAGGTGCTGCGCCTTCATCTTGGCCATCAGCCTCCGCATTTCTTTCATACTGGCGTCATGCTCCCGCTGAATAATTCAAATTTTTTATTTCAAAGACATCAGTACTGTTAGAATTAGAAAATATGAAACTTGCTAGCAATTCAGATTATGTGGCATAGATACAGAATTATATTGCACATATTTACCCTCTTGGCGGGGGTTGGCGGGGGTTGGTAACAACCTCATCCTCCATTTCAACATCGTCATCATCAGGAGCTGTGGTGGCTGGGAGGGTCCTCTGTCTTCCGCCTCCACCTCTTCGCTCACATCAGGTGTGTCTGTCGCCTCAGGCTGCAGCTCCTGGGAGGGTCCAGCCTACTCTCCCTCCTCCTCCTCGGCTGACATCTTGACCACCTCCCTTGCTGCGTATTAATGGAACGGGAACTCCTGTAATCACACATTTTCAGAATTTAGACAAACAACTGAGCTGAACCCGGACATACCCATAATTTCACCCAGGCAACACCCCTGACTTGAGCATCAGAGCAGTTCATGATCCGATGCTCTCCTTTGCCCTGTGCTGGATTGTGCAGGGCAAGGGATCTTTTATTTACAATCACACACTGCAGGGAGGAAGCTTCCATCCTGCTATGTGTTCGGTGACGTCACCGGCTCTGATAGGCGGGGTTTAGCTCTGCCATAGCCGTTTTACAGGCTAGAGCTGCGCTAAATTACGCCCATCAGTGTTGGTGGCATGACCGGGATTCCTGGCAGCCCTATTGAGAGCCTGGTACATCACCGGATCTCCAAAAAATGCCTTTGTCATGCTCTATTTATCACAGGTCAAAGGACAGCATCGGATGCATGAGCTGCTCCGATGCCCAAGTTAGAGGGGCTGCCTGGGTGAAAATGGAGGTATGTCCGGGTTCAGCCCAAATATACACTTCATCCCCTGCTTTACTCCACAACACCAGCAATTGTATGGCAGCAGGTTGTGTCATCATGTCCTCTCTGTATCTAAATCTGAATTTCTTGTCTTTTCCCCATCTGCTAACCCATCTAAACTTGATATTTCAATTTGGGTATGCAGCACTATCTGAACTGTGGTGCAACATGCCGCCCGATTTTGGGCCGCATTTTACTCTGACATTAACCTTCTTCAACATATTCAATCAATTGCACGATCTGTTCGTGTGCACCGTAAACATTTTGCCAGAATACACCCTTTTCTTACGGTTGAAACCACAAAAACTGTGGTTGCTGCCTTTATTCATTTGCGTCTGGAATACTGCAACGCATTCTAAATCAGTCTCCCTCTTTTGAAACACTCAGCCCTTTAGGCTGTCCTAAATGCTGCAACCACGCTCATCTATCAATCCAACTGCTACTGATGCTACTAGCCTGTGCCAGTCAATTCACTGGTTGAAAATCAGACAGAGAAAACAGTTCAAACTTGTCACCCTCACTCCTGAAGTTCTCCACAGTCCTGCACCTCCATACATCTCCTCCCCCATGTCCATCTACCACCCCTCTCATGCTCTCCGTTATGTAGCGACCAAAGATTCATAACCTCCTTAAGTCGTATCTCTCTCTCCCAGTGTTGGACTGGGATGCCTACGGCCCACCAGTAAAATTTATTTTGGGGGCCCATCGTGTAAATACATTCAAATATAATAAATAATCTAACACTTTTTTTTTATATGAACATAGGCTGGTTGAGGTGCTGTACATTGAATATATGTATGTAGTACAGTAAATCTACTGTGTTATGTGCCACTTGTGCAGGGGGTGAGAGACTAGTGGCCCACCTTGATCAGGGGCCCACCGGGGGATTCCCCTGTACCCCTGTGGGCCAGTCCGAGCCTGCTCTCTCCCATCTTCAAGACTTTTCTAGAGCTGCACCTACTGTATGGAATAAGTAGGGAAGGGATCGGGCGGCACTGCTCACACTCCGGAATACACCCCCATCGATCAACAAAACACGGACATCCAACGCACCTCCTGCCAGAAACTGCAGCGCCGTGGTGCACTCCTTCAAACATCCAGTTACAAATACCAAAGCAGAAGAGAATATTGAGGCGGCACTCACCCCAGCAGTGTTCAGTAAAATCCTTTATTTCATTCGGGATATGAGTCACTAATGACTAGCAGAATATGCGGGGGCGGACAGTGAGTCTTCCATACACAGCGGCGACGGCCTTTTCTCACAAACAATGCGCATTGTTAGCAATCCCAAACCCTAAGCAGATCTGCTGCTCCACTCCTGTCAGTTCAATAATGGAACTAATGGAACGTAAGTAATGTCAGCATTGTACCTGGGCACGTGTGGTCACAGATCTCTTGGATTAACTTTGGGTTCCTCCGCTTCAGATCCGACCATTTTTTGATGACGGAATTTTTTGGGTGCATGACACTGAACTTCCTTTTGAGGTCCAAACGGATCTCCAACACAATACGCTGCTTCACAGCCTGTTTACGGGTGCGGTTGTAGCCACACTCCAACATATGCTGCAGGAGAAAGATGCAAGCATATAATCAGATTTTTTTTTACATACAGTACAAGTATGGAACATAATGGCCTCCACAAAACATCAAAAAGTATTTAAGTATTTGAAGGGGAAATATAACATTAAATGTTACCGTTATAAGATCTGATTGTATTACAATTGTATGTGTGTGGGATCGGAGCAATCGGATATTGGCCAGCAGAATTCACTGAAAAAGGTGCACCACAATGATAAGCAACTGACAATGCTGGCTAATTCCTCAAGCTAATGTCAAAAGCTGAGACTTTCGCCAACATGTTCCAGTCAGGAACATATCGGAGCCCTTCTGCACCACCGTCAAGGTATCTCAGCAGGCAATTGGTCCTACAACTATACTACCTGTGGTGTGTGAACAAGCTATGATAGGTGCTAAGAACCGACTCACAGCCAAGCTCCCATATACCTGCAGAGTAGGATCACTAATGCAATGTGTGGTAAAATACCAGGTGCAACAGAATGTTACCAGCCAGAAGCAATGGCACATTCAATACTTATAGTACAAAATCACTGAAAAATAGTAACCTAAATAGGAGGAAATGCAAAAAACCACTAACACTGTAGCGTGTTTCTAACTGGGGAAGCAGCTTCTCTGCATGTGATCCGCAGCTAGCGGCCATCCCCAGCAAAAAATGCATACAATGGAGGATGGAGGATGCCGTCGCGGACCACATGCACAACAAAAGCATCCTACACAAGCTGGAAGGGATCCTATATGTTCCTGACTGGAACATGTTGGCGAAAGTCTCAGCTTTTAACATCAGCTTGAGGGAATAGCCAGCATTGTCAGTTGCTTATCACTGTGGTGCACCTTTTTCTGCGAATTATGTATTTTTATATTTCCATCCACACATTATTCCATCTTGCTTAGGATGCTTATGTGGTGCATGTGCTACGCACCGGCATTCTCCATTGTATGCCTCCACTTAGAAGTGTGCAGGAGGAAAATGGATGTGCATCTGAGAGATACTTTAATGCTGTGCATAAATACATGCTACAAAAACAGTTTTGTGATGTCTCAAGACAATACTTACTGCACCAATGGATAATATGTACTTATACCTGTGAAATTTATGGGGGGAATATCATGCGATTAAAAAAATCGCATTATAATGCAACTTTCATAATGGCGATATTTAGCAGAAAATAATCTACAACTTAATTGTATGTGCAAACTTGTTGTGACATCAGTAAAATACAGTCCTGGAATGTAACATGACTTACGGTTATCAGGTGTTTTGTCTCTTTGGAGTCAAATATGCTGTTAGTATTAATGGTAGACATTTTCTACAATTGCATCAAACGTCTGGTAGTTCGAAAACTGCATCACGCCTCTTTCTCACTCGCACATGCGCACGTTAGCGATTTTTACTTTTGTATTATTGCGTTACTATAACATGATTGAATATGACGATTTGAATACGATTTCAAGCAAGAATATTTGACGAATATTCGCCAATATGTTATTGAAATATATAGAATATAGCCCCTGCCATGCTCATCAATCACTGCATATCATTCATTTGGGTTGGCTTGATAGAATTGTCTAATATGTAGAATATAGCGCTATATTTGTAATTGACGAATATACCACTATATTCAACATATTCGACAATTCTACCAAGCCAACCCAAAAGTTGCTTCACGCCCTTACGTAATTCGATTAACTATTTTTCGAATAAGATAAACTGTATTAAAGAATATTCTAATTCAGTAACTGATTTAGAATATTGTTTAATACAATTTATCTTATTCGAAAAATAGTGAATTTAATATGCAAGTTAATCGACTCACGTAAGGGCATGAAACAACTTTCCTATTGGGTTGGCTTGGTAGAATTGTTGAATATGTAGACTATAGCACTATATTCTACATATTCGACAATTCTAGCAAGTCAACCCAATAGGAAAGTTGCTTCACGGCCTTACTCGATTCGATTAACTTGAATATTCAATTGACGATTTTTCGAATATGATAAACTATATAAACCGCCTCCGGACCGCCTAACGCAGGATCGCGGTCCGGAGGCGGTCGATTCATCCCTCGGCGACGCATCTATGCGTCATCTTTGCGAGACGCGAGATTACGCACACAAGTAGTATTTCGTCACCAGCCTGCCAGCCAATGATCATCGCTGGCAGGCTGGTGATTTTCCAAAAAAAAACGAATCAAAAGCCATATAACGCTTTATATTTATAAATATAAGGTGTTAAATGGCTTCTGTGCTCCTCTGCTGGTCCTTTTTGTCAGTTGGTCCCAGCAGAGGAGCACACATTACTGTAAGTACACAGCAAACACTACACTTAGCCCCCAGATCGCCCCCATCACCCCAATTAACCCCTTGATTACCCCTTGATCACCCCTGTCAATCACTAGTGAAAGGGAAAAAAGTGAACAATGTAAACTGTCACTTTTTTTTCCACTAGTCTTGACGGTTAGGTTTTAGAATAGTTTAGGCCCCTTTGTTAGGTAGTTAGCGTCGGTTAGCGCACAGCCTACCGCACCGCAGTCACTGATTCGCTGATTAGCGTATCGCTAATCAGCATTTGTACTTTTATAGTATCTGTAAGTGATTACAACTGATCACAGTCAGATCTATAATAGTATTAGTGTTACCTTAGCTCGCCCTCCACCCAAAACACAGTGTTCGCTAGATCAGGCCTGATCGGACGCCCACACGTACGTTCACCCACGCCCACCCCGCCGCAGTGACATAAAAATATATATTTTTTGATCACTGCACAATCACTTTACAAGCGCTGCGGCGATAAAAAAATCAGTTTTGATATTTCTATCAATCGCAGTGGCTTCGGGTACTTCGCTTACCTCCCATTTGTAAGACAGGCTTGCTTTTTTTTCTTGGGTAGTCTCAGGGAATACCCCCTAAATTTAGTTGACCAAATGGCAAATAAGGGGTATTCTTCTGAAGAGGCCTACAGGCTTCTGACCCAGTGGGATGAGGAATGGGAACCCTCATCTGACAAATCCAGCGGGTCAGAATACTAACCTGTAGAAAGCAGTGGCAGTCTGACCCAAAGTTCGGACGATGAGGTTGAGGTCCCTGATACCACCAGGCGTACCCGGCCCCGTGTTGCTAGACCACAGGTTGTGCAGGATCCTCTTTAAGGGCAGCAGAGTGGGGCTAGCGCTGTCGGATTACATGGTGAGGCATACACCAGCAGCGCAGCCCATCCTGGACCTAGTACCAGCACTGCTGTACAACATTGTGAAGTGGCGAGCACCAGAAGGGCAGTTGAAGCTGGTACGGTGGCATGTGCAGTAGTTCCCCCATCGCAGCCACCGCACAGACAAGCCCATAGAGCCCCTACAGTCTCTGAGGTGCTGGCAAACCCTGATTGGCAGCCCCCAACTTCAGCCACACCAGTGGTTCCCCCTTTCACCGCCCAGTCTGGAGTTCGGGTTGAGACAGCTCAGATTGGATCGGCACTGGGGTTTTTTGAGCTGTTCTTGAATGCGGAGCTCTTGGACTTAGTCGTGGCAGAAACAAATCGGTATGCCACTCAATTTATAGCCACCAACCCGGGAAGCTTTTATGCCCAGTCTTTCCGGTGGAAACCCGTCCAAGTTTCCGAATTTAAAACTTGAGGCCTTCTCCTCAACATGGGTCTAACTAAAAAGCATGAATTGCGGTCATATTGGTCCACGAACCCAATTCATCATGTTCTCTGCTGCCATGTCCAGGACATGATTTGAGACCATCCTGCATTTCCTGCACTTTAGTTACAACAGCACCTTTCGTCCCAGAGGCCACCCAGCTTTTGACCGGCTCCACAAAATTCGGCCCCTCATAGACCACTTTAACACCAAATTTGAAGATTTGTATACCCCTGAGCAAAACATCTGCGTAGACGAGTCCCTTATACATTTTACTAGGCGCCTTGGCTTCAAACAATACATCCCAAGCAGGCGCGCCCGGTATGATGTCAAATTGTATAAGCTCTGTGAAAGAGCCACAGGCTATACGCACACATTTCGTGTCTATGAGGGTAAAGATCAGACCCTGGAGCAGGTCGGTTGCCCTGACTACCTGGGGAGCAGTGGGAAGACAGTATGGGACTGGGTGTCACCCTTATTTGGCAAGGGGTACCATCTTTATGTCGACAATTTTTGCAAAAGTGTGCCCCTCTTCAGGCATTTGTTTTTAGAACAGATTGGCTGCTGTGGCACAACGCGACCTAGTCACCGGGGTTTCCCCCAATGGCTCGTTACCACCCATCTTGCAAGGGGGGAGAGGGCTGCCTTGTGTAACGAAGTACTGCTAGCGGTGAAATGGAGGGACAAGCGTGACGTTTACATGCTCTCCTCCATTCACGCAGACACAACAATACAAATTGAACGAGCAACCAGTGTCATTGAAAAGCCCCTCTCGGTCCACGACTATAATTTGCTCGTGGGAGGGGTGGACTTCAATGACCAGATGTTGGCTCCTTATTTAGTGTCCCGCCGCACCAGAAGCTGGTATAAGAAGGTGTCTGTATATTTAATTCAATTGGCTATGTACAATAGTTTTGTTCTCTACAGTAAGGCTGGGAGAACAGGCTCCTTCCTCAAATTTCAGGAAGAGATCATCGAGAACCTCCTGTATCCAGGAGGTTCCGTGGCCCCATCCACCAGTGTAGTGAGCAGTCTACATGAGCGACATTTCCCCAATGTCGTTTCTGGTACCTCAACCCAGGAGCCACCCTGAAAAAGATGTGTCTGTAGCAGGAGTGGAATAAGGCGTGACACCCGCTATTTCTATCCTGACTGCCCTGACCACCCTGCCCTATGCTTAGGGGAGTGTTTCCAGAAGAACCACACACAGGTACACTATTAGCAGAGGGATTGCATCTCACAGGACAGGCACACAGGGCTCTTTAGGCCCTTTCACACAGAGCTGCTGCAAACCTCTCCTTTCACCTGGGACAAAGTGCATAATGTACTTCGCCACATCTCTGGGTGATTTGAGCTTTGCACATTGTCCCATGGGGAAGGAGAGGTTTGTCCTATAAAAAGGTAAAAAAAAAGCAAAACAAAAAAAAATCACCGGTAAGCAAAAAAGTTAATGTTCTGTTCCAAAAGTTCAAAAAAGTTTATAAAAGTTAATGTTCTGTTCAAATGTTATTATAAAGTTCATGTTAATAAATTTATTGCGTTGCGGCCTTATTTATTCTTTTTTTTTTTTTTTTTTACCTTCTAGGCGGACCAACCGATGAACCAGCTGCAGCACTGATGTGCATTCTGACAGAAGCATTGAACTGCTGTCAGATTACACAAAAGTCGGTGTATGCGGTGCTGCAAGACGAGATTTCTCCTCTGCAGTAAAAAAGATACATTTGCCAAGGCTTTTGAGCTAAGGGTCGGTGTTCATATGCTTTGGCAAACACTTTGTATATAAAAAAAAATATATAAAAAAAAAATGGCAATGATTTATTCATCCACATCGATTGATGTGAATGGAGAAATCGGGTTTGCCAGGGCATACGGGCTGAGTGGGTTTCGATGTTGGGTGGAGCTCCTATGTACTGGCAGACACCTTTCCCCTCCTTTTTTATTTTTTTGGGCAGACATTTTTTCATCCACATTGATCCATGCGAATGAAGAAATCTGTGCCATTCATTTTTTCTATCAACCCAGAGGCTGAACGGAAAAAAAAAAATCTCATTACCTGTATACTCAATATAAGGAGACTAGCAGAAACTCCTAATGCTGGCCATACATGTAATGATTGCAGAGACCTTCAAATGCCAGGGCAGTACAAACACCCCACAAATGACCCCATTTTCGAAAGAAGACACCCTAATGTATTTGCTGATTCATTCATAGAAGTTTTTATTTTTTGTCACAAGTTTGCGGAAAATGATGTTCTTTTTCCGGTTTTTTTTTCTTACAAAGTCTCATATTTCACTAACCTGTGACAAAAAATAAAAACTTCAATGAACTCACTATGCCCATCACAAAATACCTAGGGGTGTCTTCTTTCCAAAATAGGGTCACATGTGGGGCATTTATACTGCTTGGCATTTTAGGGGCCCTAATGCATGAGAAGAAGTCTGGAATCCAAATGTCTAAAAATGCCCTCCTAAAGTGAAATTGTGCCCCTTTGCGCACCTAGGCTGCAAAAAATTGTCACACATGTGGTATCGCCGTATCAGGAGAAGTTGGGCAATGTGTTTTGGGGTGTCTTTTTACATATACCCATGCTGGGTGAGAGAAATATCTCTCTAAAATGACAACTTTGTATAAAAAAAATGGGAATAGTTGACATTTAGAGAGATATTTCTCTCACCCAGCATGGGTATATGTAAAAAATACACCCCAAAACACATTGCCCTACTTCTTCTAAGTACGGCGATACCACATGTGTGACACTTTTTTGCAGCCTAGGTGGGCAAAGGGACCCAAATTCTAAAGATCACCTTTAGGATTTTACAGGGCACTTTTAACACATTTGGATTTCAAACTACTTCTCACGCATTAGGGCCCCTAAAATTCCAGGGCAGTATAAACACCCCACAAGTGACCCCATTTTGGAAAGAAGACACCCAAAGGTATTCTGTGATTGGCATAGTGAGTTCATGGAAGTTTTCATTTTTTGTCACAAGTTAGTGGAATATGAGACTTTGTAAGAAATAAAAAGAAAAATAAAATATCATCATTTTCCGCTAACTTGTGACAAAAAATAAAAACTTCTATGAACTCACTATGCCCATCAGCGAATACCTTAGGGTGTCTTCTTTCCAAAATGGGGTCACTTGTGGGATATTTATACTGCCCTGGCATTATAGGGGCCCTAATGCGTGAGAAGTAGTTTGAAATCCAAATGTGTAAAAAATGTCCTGTGAAATCCTAAAGGTGCTCTTTAGAATTTGGGCCCCTTTGCCCACCTATTCTGCAAAATAGTGTCACACATGTGGTATCGTTGTACTCAGGAGAAGTTGGGCAATGTGTTTTGGTGTGTCTTCTTACATATACCCATGCTGGGTGAGAGAAATATCTATCTAAAATGACAACTTTGTATAAAAAAAAATGGGAAAAGTTGACTTTTAGAGAGATATTTCTCTCACCCAGCATGGGTATATGTAAAAATACACCCCAAAATACATTGCCCTACTTCTTCTAAGTACGGCGATACCACATGTGTGACACTTTTTTGCAGCCTAGGTGGGCAAAGGGACCCGAATTCTAAAGAGCACCTTTAGGATTTCACAGGGCATTTTTTATACATTTGGATTTCAAACTACTTTTCACGCATTAGGGCCTCTAAAATGCCAGGGCAGTATAAATACCCCACAAGTGACCCCATTTTGGAAAGAAGACACCCCAAGGTATTTTGTGATGGGCATAGTGAGTTCATGGAAGTTTTAATTTTTTGTCACAAGTTAGTGGAATATGAGACTTTGTAAGAAAATTAAAAATCATCATTTTCCGCTAACTTGTGGCAAAAAATAAAAACTTCTATGAACTCACTATGCCCATCAGCGAATACCTTAGGGTGTCTTCTTTGCAAAATGGGGTCACTTGTGGGGTATTTATACTGCCCTGGCATTTTAGGGGCCCTAATGTGTGAGAAGTAGTTTGATATCCAAATGTGTAAAAAATGTCCTGTGAAATCCTACAGGTGCTCTTTAGAATTTGGGCCCCTTTGCCCACCTAGGCTCCAAAAAAGTGTCACACATGTGGTATCGCCGTACTCAGGAGAGGTTGTGCAATGTGTTTTGGGGTGTATTTTTACATATACCCATGCTGGGTGAGAGAAATATCTCTCTAAAATGACAACTTTGTATAAAAAAAGGGAAAAGTTGACTTTTAGAGAGATATGTCTATCACCCAGCATGGGTATATGTAAAAATACACCCCAAAACACATTGCCCTACTTCTTCTGAGTACGGCGATACCACATGTTTGACACTTTTTTGCAGCCTAGGTGGGCAAAGGGACCAAAATTCTAAAAAGCACCTTTAGGATTTCACAGGGCATTTTTAACACATTTGGATTTCAAACTACTACTCATGCATTAGGGCCCCTAAAATGCCAGGGCAGTATAAATACCCCACAAGTGACCCCATTTTCGAAAGAAGACACCCCAAGGTATTTCGTGATGGGCATAGTAAGTTCATGGAAGTTTTCATTTTTTTGTCACAAGTTAGTGGAATATGAGACTTTGTAAGAATAAAAATAAAATAAAAAAATCATCATTTTCCACTAACTTGTGACAAAAAATAAAAATTTCCATGAACTCACTATGCCCATCAGCGAATTCCTTAGGGTGTCTACTTTCCGAAATGGGGTCATTTGTGAGGTGTTTCTACTGTCTGGCCATTGTAGAACCTCAGGAAACATGACAGGTGCTCAGAAAGTCAGAGCTGCTTCAAAATGCGGAAATTCACATTTTTGTATCATAGTTTGTAAACGCTATAACTTTTGCGCAAACCAATAAATATACACTTTTTATTTTTTATCAAAGACATGTATAACAATAAATTTAGAGATTTTTTTATAGAAATGTAGTTTTATTTGAAAAATTTTACAACTGAAAGTGAAAAATGTCATTTTTTTGCAAACAAATCGGTAAATTTCGATTAATAACAAAAAAGTAAAAATGTCAGCAGCAATAAAATACCACCAAATGAAAGCTCTATTAGTGAGAAGAAAAGGAGGTAAAATTCATTTGGGTGGTAAGTTGTATGACCGAGCAATAAACCGTGAAAGTAGTGTACTGCAGAATTGTAAAAAGTGGTCTGGTCATTAAGGGGGTTTAAGCTAGGGGAGCTGAGGTGGTTAAAGATAAAGAATATTCTAATTCAGTACTGACTGAGATATTTTAGCCTTCTCACATTGGCCCACAATGACACTACTAGTCTCAGGTGGAAAAAATTTAATAAAACAAATATTCGTTTTAACAAATATATATCAACATATTCTAAATATTTGCGAATTAGCGAAGCCCCTATATTCGAAAGAAAAATTAGTTATTCGAATACTCGCACTCAACACTACTGGAGATGTGGCACAGCTAATCTCACTGCCCACAGCAGACACCGTCTATTGAAAAAGTACACTGGATGTCACTGATATTTTAGGGATGCACACACTTTACACAGGAGATGTGGCATAGCTAATGTCACTGACTTCAGCGGACACCGTCTATTAAAAAAGTACACTGGATTTCACAGATATTTTTTGGATGCACACACTTTACACAGGAGACGTAGCATGGATAATTTAACTATCCGCAGCAGACACCGTCTACGGAAAAAGTACACTGGATGTCACTGATATTTTTGGGATGTGCACATTTTACACAGGAGATGTAGCACGGATAATTTAACTGTCCGCAGCCGACACCGCCTAGGGAAAAAGTACACTGAATGTCACAGATATTTTAGGGATGCGCACACTTTACACTGGAGATGTGGCGCAGCTAATGTCACTGTCCGCAGCGGACGACGTGTATTGAAAAAGTACACTGTATGTCACAGATATTTTTTGGATGCGCACACTTTACACTGGAGATGTGGTGCAGCTAATCTCACTGACCGCAGCGGACACCGTCTGTTGAAAAAGTACACTGGATGTCACAGATATTTTTTGGATGCGTATACTTTACACAGAAGATGTGTCGCGGATAATTTAACTGTCCGCAGGGGCCTATTAGATGCTATTTAGCGCAGGATGCGCAAAAAATATATATTGCTGCTGTCACACACAATAGTCCTAAAAGGAATTTGGGGTCTCTGAAAAGTTTTTCCTTGAAAAATCTTCCAATAACACTCCCTACCTTTGCACATCGCTCCCTAAGACTGAGCAATTTAGCGCTACAAACATATATTGCTGCTGTCACACACAATAGTCCTTAAAAGGACTTATGGGTCTCTGAAAAGTTCTTGTAATAAAAATCTTCCAATAACACTCCCTACACTGTCTTTCCCTTCCTATGCTCAGCTCTCTCTAACTAAGACTGAGCCAAACACGTGTCATCGGGTGCTTTATAGCACCCGATGATGCATTTCAGCCAGCCAATCACTGTAATGCCAGTAGCCAACATGGCTACAGCATTACAGTGCGTGCCAGTACCTCCCCGCATGTTTATTAGCTGCGCAGCAGCCATGAAACGTGCAGGGAGGAGACTCGAGCATTGCGCTCGAACACATGCGGTAATCGTCAGAGTTCAACCGAACATGCTCGATGATCACTAGTGCACGCATACTATTGTCTTTTGGCAATCACTTTGTTGATTGATTGCTTATGGAATGAGTGATGAGGAGTAGGAGGAGGAGCAGGAGCATCGGGACCAGCAGATGATGGGAATGACAGACAGCTCCCTTTGGCTGAGGTGGTGGAGCCTTGACTGCTTGAAACCGGGTGCGTGCCACTGGGTGATGCTGCGGCAGGCTGGACCACCACATCTGAGCCACGGTTCTCCCAGTTCACTGTATGGCGACACTGTATATGTTGACACAGAACCCTAAAGCCAACATTGGCACCCTGGCCATGCTTAATCTTCTGCCCACAGATTCTACATATGGCCATGGTCACCTCCTCCAGCTGCTTAAGAAAAAACTGCCACACCGCCGAGTAGGTGATTTTACCACAAACACTACACACTTGCTGAATGCTACTACCGCTGCCTCTGTGAACACGTGCATCGCTACTTCCCGGACAGGTATGCCGACTTCCAGCCACGCTAGTGTTAAAGAAATTATCCAGCTTTTCTGAAAGTGGATATTATAAAGGACTTTATGTTTCCATTTCTCTGTGTGCGTAATAGAAAATGGCGACAGCTTACAGCAGAAAAACAAGAATTAAGCTGAAAGACAATGCTAGCATCTGTGTGTGTTAATATAAGATAAGCATGTCTGCGTGCTAATAACCAAATATGCATTCCTTGCTAAAAACACAGTCTTAGGGTTCGTTTACACGACCGTTGGTGTCCCGTTCCCGTATTGTGGACTGCATTTGCGTATCCGCAATACACGGGCACTGTTCCGTTGTCATTCCGCATCACGGATGTGGACCCATTCATTTCAATGGGTCCTCAAATACGGAGATGCGGAACGGAAGCACGGAATGGAACACTACGGAAGCACTACAGAGTGCTTTCTGGGGTTCCGCTCCGTGCCTCTGCACCGCAATAAGATAGAACATGCTCTATCATTTTGCGGAACGGAGGGATCGCGGACCCATTCAAGTGAGGTGCCCATGCATTGAGGACGGCAATTTGCGGTTCACAGCACGGGCACGGGACACCAACAGTCGTGTGAACGAGCACTTAGCTATTAACCCGATAGTGGAATATTGAAAAGAATATTAACCAATCAATAGATGGATTCAGTTCTAACCAATTAGAAATACTATATGTGTACCAATCAGAAGCCATTATTGAAATATATGTAAACCAATCATATTTTACTTTGAGAGGTTACACCCTTTGAACTGTGTATAAATATAGGGGTAGGAAACTCCCTTTTTGGGATCCTAGCAGAATTTTGAACTATGCCATGACTTCTGTCATTTTCCTCCGTCAACGTCATTCACCTAAACACGTGGTGTCGATCATCTTGTGACTGACCCTTGGTCTGCCACAACACTAGCGACTTGCTGGCTCAACCACTGGCTCACGGGCAAGGTGCTACCCTCTTATCCCGATGATGATGAAGCCCCTTCGTCACCCAGCTCCCAAGTGCGATCAGCTACATCATCATTAAGTACTGTCTGCACGTCACTGATGTCTTCCTCAACCATATCTGGGTCAGGAGTCTGACCGTTCGCAACACTAGCTCCCACGCCACTCTCCTCATCACTACTTGCCTGCCTAGTGGAGGAAGAGGCAGATGTCTCCTTCAGATCTCGGCTGGCCAGTAGCTGCAGAAGGTTTATCCTTAAACTGACAGGTGAGGGCACAGGGCCTGCTCCTGGGCCCTGCAAACTAAGGGTAGTGTCTGACGAACCCCCTGACTCTTGGTTTGGGGTGTCTGATGTCACTTGCGACAAAGTCGAAGATCATGTCAACCACTCAAGAACCGCCGGGTTGCTGGTCAGAACACGCCTGCTAGCTGAGACTGGGAGCTTAGGCTGCACAAAGTGACCTCGGCCACAGACCCTTACTCTGCTGCGTTATCTGCCTGCGCCAGAAATATTTTTGCCTCTGCCACTCCCCTGTGCAGGACCTGGCACTTCTCTGTCTGACATTCTGTGAGATCAAATAAATAAAAAGGAAATTAAAACACCTTACAAAAGTCTTTACAACAGATTACTGTACTGCTGAGCGGCAAATATATTTTTTCTGTTTGTGCTAATACACATCACAAAAGGCTTAACAAGAAATAACTGCACCGCAGAGCGGCAAATGTATTTTTTATTTTTCCGCTAAAACAACCCACAAAAGCCTTTACAACAGATTACTGCACTGCTGAGCGGTAAATGTATTTTTTCTTTTTGTGCTAATACACATCACAAAAGGCTTTAAAAGAAATAACTGCACCGCTGAGCAGCAAATATATTTTTTCTCTTTCTGCTAAAACACTATACAAAAGCCTTTACTACAGATAAGCGCACCAAACAAGGGCAAATAAGACATATACATATTGCCTTGCAATAAACCCTGTTAATGCCTTTATCAAACAGCACTTGCGCCCTAATAAGAACAGTTTGCTGGAATTACAGAGCTGTATAATGGCAATTTGTATCCTCAGTCAGTGCAGCAAAGTGTACATATTACCCAGGCTGTCACATCCCCTACTGAACCCTGTTCAACAGAAATACAGTGGAATGATTCCTCCCTATCCTCTCCCTACACCTTGAATAATCTTAGCCTGCACTTGTAAATCGTTTTTTTTCAACAAAATGACGTAATAGAAAATCACTGTCCCTGCATATGTCTCTCCCTGCACTAAGTACACTGGTGAATGGCAGAATCTAAGATGGCTGCCGTATTTATAGGGCTGCAACATCACAGGGCTGGATGCTTATTGGCTGCATGCATGTCAGTATGGGTTATCCCGCCTTTCCAGGCTTCCTTTCTCCATGTCCTCACACGATTTATTACTACGAAGCGCAAGGAAATTTGCATTTGGTGAAAATAGAATTTTTCCTGAAATCTGTAACCAATTCCACTTTGTCAGCTTCACTCATCTCCAATTACTACAACAGAACATATAGTTCAAAGATATTTTACTGCAAAAATTGCATTCTTATACTTATGTTAGTGAATGCATTACTGCATCATAATGTGTAGTTCAAAGATATTTTACTGCAAAAACGGTATTATTACAGTTGTACTGTAAGTTATCAACCCCACTGTGCAGTGTGTTTGTATTAGGGGAGAGGCATTTAATTGTACCTCTGTCTTTGTATTACAGAAAAAAAAACACTTGGAAGTTTGTTAGTGCCATTTAATAATATGTGTACCAAACCCATGACTTTTCATTTTTAGGAAAATGTTGACTTTTCGATTAGAGTCATCATAATAAAATATCTGAAAAACGGAAGAGTGGAAAATGAAATATCTATTCCTTATCATCCGTGAGTCAGAATGTAGGTATCAGCCGCAGTAGCAGTACCGTCCATCTGGCTAGTAATAATAGTAGTAGTAGTATAAGTAGTAGTAGGCAACAGTTCTCCCTAGCTCCTGAGGTTCACATGTCTGTTTTAGTAACTGCTTGCATTCCCTATGTAATAACAATTCTAGAGCATATTTTCTTATAAGTCTATGTTCTTCCATTACTCAATTATTCTTGCTAGATGTTTATAAATAAATTTACAACTAGGCGTTGCCCAGTAAAACAGTAAAAGGGCCTAATTAATGTAATAGAGCACATCAATTTCTCCATGGCTACTTATGATTTTAACATTTTATATAGGGCAGTTAGGCTGTTTTCACACAGTCAGTGATTTTGTCAGTGATTTCAGTCAGTAATTGTAAGCCAAAACCAGATACAGGTTGAAACCATAAAGCAAGTATAAATCTTTTCATTACACCTTATATCTATGTAGGCTCCATTCCTAATTTTGACTCATAATCACTGATAAAAGTCACTGATCAAACACTGGCTGAACACTGGTTGTGTGATAGCTGCCTTAGGCCTCATGCACACAACAGTATTTTTTCACGGTCCGCAAAACGGGGTTTCGTTGTTCCGTGATCCGTTTCCGTTTTTGTTTCCGTGTATCTTCCTTCATTTTTGGAAGATCACCAGACATGAAGGAAAGTAAAAAAAAATCAAAGTCAAGTTTGCCTTGCAAATGATAGGGAAAAAAACGGACACGGATCACGGATGCGGATGACAATCTTGTGTGCCTCTGTGTTTTTTCACGGACACATTGACTTGAATAGGTCTGCGAACCGTTGTCCGTGAAAAAAATAGGACAGGTCATATTTTTATTGACGAACTGAAAACACGGATCACGGAAGCAGATGACAAACGGTGTATTATCCGAGTTTTCAACGGACCCATTGAAAGTCAATGGGTCCGCAGAAAATCACTGATAACGGAACAACGGACACGGAGCACAACAACGGTCATGTGCATGAAGCCTTAGTGTGATACTCTCTGTCAGATGCAAAGATGCAATAAAACATGACATCCAGTGTGGATTCTAAGTAGTGTTGAGTGCGAATATTTGAATAGCGAATATTTTTTTGCGAATATCGGCACTTCGCTAATTTGCGAATATTTATTTAGAATATTTTTTTTTTATTGTTATATTTTTTTCTTTCCCACTTCCCAAAAGTAGTTCTTACCTGTTCTGAGGATTCCTGGCTTCCTAGCTGCTCCAGTCAGTGCCCGTTGCCACTTCTGCTGACTTCCGTGCTCATGGAACGTCCCCATCACCATGGGAACGCCTCCATACTAGAATGTACTGTCGGATGTGAGAATTAAGTTAAATCGCAATGTGATTATTATAACTTGAAGTAATCGCATTGTGATTTCAACTTAGAGCTGGGTTTCTAATGGGTCAGCTTGCTAGAATTAACAAAGTTAACGAATATGGAATATAGTAGTGCTAGGTTGAAATCGCAATGCAATTACTTCAAGTTATATTAATCGCATTGCGATTTAAACTTAGCACTGCTATATTCCATATTGGGTAACTTTGTTTACTCTAGCAAGAAGACCCATTAGAAACACAGCTCTAAGTTGAAATCGCAATGCGATTAATATAACTTGAAGTAATCGCATTGAGATTTCAACTTAGACCTGGTTTACTATGGTTGGCTTGGTAGAATTAGTAAAGATGACGAATATGACAAATGTTTTCATCATATTCCTCAAAACGAAGATAACAAAATATTATCCATCTTCGTTTTAGCTCCGTATTCGTCAACTTTGCTAATTCTACCAATCAAATAGGAAAGTTGATCAATAATCAAGTATTATAATTATTCTATTTATAAAAAAAAGCTAAGTAATATTATCACATAGCGAATTAAAAACTTAGCTGTCTCTAGTCAACTTTCCTATTTAATTGCTAGAATTAGCGAAGTTGACGAATATGGAGCTAAAACGAAGATGGAGAATATTTAGTTTTCTTCGTTTTGAGGAATATGACGAATACATTTGTCATATTCGTCATCTTCGCTAATTCTAGATATCAAACCAATAGGAAAGTTGCCTTAAGTTAAAATCGCAAGTTGTACAGTATCTTCAGTATCATAGAGTTTATCCTTAAACTGATGAACAGCACTGACAAACTTCTGTCTTGCCACTACAAAGGATTTCCATAACTACATCATGAAAAAAAAAAAAATAATCTTTGCAGGTGATACAGTGTTTAAATATATTTCCTTATAGTCAGGATAATTATAAATAGAGATATCACAGTGATTATCACTAGTATTATTTATTGACGGAACTATACTAATGCAAAGATAAGGAAATAGCAGGTATGTTTTATGGGCTTGTTTTTTCAAGAGTAAAAGCTGTTACTTATCATTAGCAAGCAGAAATTTTGGCAGCAACTGCAGCTTGGAATCCTTGATCCTTCAATTCAGGGAGACAAGGTCATCGCAAAATAATTGTTGGATTAAACCTTGGATAGTCAGCTAGAAAAGAGCATTTTATAATTGCCACCAAACTCCATAAAGATTACAAATTAGGGTTTTGTTCTCTACTTGAAAACAGATAACACACTAGTATTGCCTTAAATTTACTGAACTACAGGTGATACTCAAAAAAATAGAATATTGTGCAAAAGTTCATTTATTTCAGTAATGCAACTTAAAAGGTGAAACTAATATATAAGATAGACTCATTACATGCAAAGCAAGATATTTATTTGTTATAATTTGGATGATTATGGCTTGCAGCTCACGGAAACACCAAATTCACAATGTCAGAAAATTAGAATATTATATGAAATCAATAAAAAAATTATGTTAAATAGAAAAATGTAGGACCTCTGAAAAGTATAATCATGCATATGTACTCAGTACTTGGTTTGGGCCCCAGTTGCATCAATTACTGCCTCAATGCGGCACGGCGTGGCATGGATGCTATCAGCCTATGGCACTGCTGAGGTGTTATGGAAGACCAAGATGCTTCAATAGCAGCCTTCAGCTCTTCTGCATTGTTCGCTCTCATTTCTCTCATCTTTCTCTTGGCAATGCCCCGTAGATTCTCTATGGGGTTTAGGTCAGGCTAGTTTGCTGACCAATCAAGCACAGCAATCCCATGGTCATTGAACTATGTTTTGGTACTTTTGGCAGTGTGGGCAGGTGCCAAGTCCTGCTGGAAAATGAAGTCACCATCTCCATAAAGCTTGTCTGCGGAAGGAAGCATGAAGTGCTGAAAAATCTCTTGGTAGACTCTGGACTTAATGAAGCACAGTGGACCAACACCAGCAAATGACATGGATCTGCAAATCAACAGAGACTGTCGAAACTTCACACTGGACTTCAAGCATCTTGCATTGTGTGCCTCTTCATTCTTCCTAAAGACTCTGGGTCCTTGGTTTCCAAATGAGATGCAAAAGTTTCTCTCATCAGCAAGGAGTACTTTGGACCACCGAACAACAGACCAATTATTTTTTTCTTTAGCCCAGGTAAGACGCTTCTGACGTTGTTTGTTGTTCAGGAGAGGCTTGACAAGAGGAATACTACATTTGAAGCCCATGTCCAGGATCCGTATGTGTGTGGTGGCTCTTGATGCACTAACTCCAGCCTCAGTCCACTCCTTGTGAAAGTCCCCAACACTTTTGAATGACCTTTTGCTGACAATCCTCTCCAGGCTGCGGTCATCCCTGCTGCTTGTGCACCTTTTTTTTCACACTTGTCCCTTCCACATAGCTTTCTATTAATGTGCTTTGATACAACACTTTGGGAACATCCAACTTCTTTTGCAATTACCTTTTGAGGCTTTCCCTACCTATGGAGGGTGTCAATTGTGGTTTTCTGCACAACTGTAAGCTCAGCAGTCTTTCTTATGATTGTGATTCCTACTGAACCAGACTGAGAGACAATTTAATGGCTCCAGAACCATTTGCAGGTGTTATGGATTAATTGGCTGACTAGAGTGTGACACTTTGAGCCTAGAATATTAAACCTTTTCACAATATTCTAAATATTCTAATTTTCTGAGATTGTGAATTTGGGGTTTTCATAAGCTGTAAGCCATACTCATCCAAATTAAAACAAATAAAGGCTTGAAATATCTTGCTTTGCATGTAATGAATCTATCTCGCATATTAGTTTCACCTTTTAAGTTGCATTACTGAAATAAATGAACTTTTGCACAATATTCTAATTTTTCGAGTTTCACCTGTATATGAATGTTTTCATTTACTGTAATCTATGGACTTAGTAGACTCCTTCCAGTTCATAATCTCTGTAAATTTGTCAGCATAACAAAGTATTATCCCAAGTGACAAGCGTTTTTCACCATGACATAGACCTGTCAAGTGAATGATACCCTTGTCAATTGCATCACATTGAAGGTTCTAAAAAACATTTATAGAGATGAGCGGACGAATTGCCCGTCAGATTCCGGGTAGAAATAAACTTGATCTGAATATAAAGTTCTTGGATTGCCCTGAAAGAGTCATGGAAAATGAGAATCTGAGAACATAAAGAGAGCATTAATAATGTCAAAGTAACGGTGAAATATATTGATATAGGTAAATGGACTGTAGCCTCTGGTAAAAAAAAAAAAAAAAAATTGTAAGATTGATGTGGAATGAATCACAAAAAAATTGGATTCATTTGCAAAAACTGGCATTTTTGTCAAACCAAAATTTCCTCCAATATACTGATTTGGAAAGAATCCCTAGTCATGTTTCTAGAATCTTCAATGGGTCAGGGGTTGACTTACAAGTTAGCTACCTATACCGTAGGTGGCATTATTTTACTTCCTTTTTGGAGGGGACCTCATTTGATTTGCCCCACACCAGCAGATGTCTCCTCAAGGAGAAACAATACAATGACAACACACATTCTAGAACTAGGGTACTAAGTCTCTGAGATCTCTTTATTAAAAAGGCCCCTGGTAAATAATGTTTTCTGGAGTGTTTTCTGAAAGTGCTCTTTCTTCAGCTATGCAGCAGTTTACTAGTTCTGTCACTAACTTGGCTACTTGGATTTAATAGAAATAATAGTAAAAGACTGAGTAATATCCAATATATGCCATTGTTTACATGGTTATTATTTGAGAAGCTTCATTATTCACAAATGATCCGATTACCCTGAGTATATGTCATTCTTCATTAATTTATATTATTGGAAGACATATAACTTTATATTTCAGAATATACTCAAAATGCTATTGACTATAATTTGCCATAGTAGAAAGAAGATTTCCTCTTTAACCTGTTGTAATTCATTACTACCTAGGAAAACAATCCAAATGTTGCTACATTATATTTCCTATTCATTCTGTTTTCTGTAATGAGATTTTTCCAGTGCAATCTTCTTTTGCTGCTATATTTCATGTGCCTAGCTTAATTTCAAGATCTATTGTGCATAGCTAGTAATGTTTTTGAGCAGTACAGTTTATAATAAGGATAAATGGGGAGCCCAAGGCACAAAACATAGAAGTCCCAAAGATGCCCAATTTGGCTTAGCAAAATTTAATTTGTCTAAAAGTTAAAACCATTTTAATGGGATGGGCAAACCCCAATCTGATTGAATTTGACAGTGTAAAATGCTCTCTATGTTCAACTGATACGTATAGCTTAGGTGAAACAAGCATTTCTATTCTCATTTACATACTGTACCATAGCTCTCTCTTAATATATGGGACATCTTTCTTGAGAGATATTTGAAATTTTAAAATGTTCCTAAAATTCTTTTTGATGTATTTAAACTATTGTTCACAATTTTTGATTCTCAGCTGGTGGTCTTAAGACCCAAGTGTGTCAGGGTATTTAGCCAAGGGTTGTCACAAATTACGAGATAAAAAGTTGACTGCAAGCATGACAGATAATAAAATAAACTAAAATGGCTAAATAATTTAATTTAGGAGTGGGAAATTGGAAAAAAATTAGCTAAGAATAAATAGCAAGAATGCAGGAAATGAAATTTTGCCCAACCTTACAGAGTAACTACTGTACACTACTACTGTACACTTTACATAAATGTTTGATATGTCATACTCACATATTTTTTTATTATGTTTTTTATTTTATTTATAACACTCATTGACCAATGTCTTTCCTTGCTGCTGAAGATGGAAGAGAAGGCAGTCTCAATAGAAAGTCTATGGCCCTGATTTATCATACCTTCACTCCAGAATTCTGGCATCAAAAAGTCAATTTTGTGAATTTTCTGTATTCGTTTGCACAAGGTTTTGTGAGTTTTTGCATTTATCCACCACTTATTCCAATTTTGTAATGTGGGTGCAAATGTGGGTGTGGTTAGCTATTTTTCACTCCAGATTTATAAATGAGACGTTTGTTTGGTAATTTGCATTCTCACTCTTGGAGGAGGGTAAAGTATGAAAAATTGGAAGAGCTTCTCTAGACAAAAGTGTTAGGTCTAAGAATAAGACACTTTTTTGGAAACAGGTATATAGAACACATAAATCAATATTTGGTGGAAGAAGGTATATCGCACCCCTCAATCTGTATTTTCTGGAAGCAGGTATATCAAACCCCTTGATTAGAATTTTGTGGAAGCAGGTATATCGCACCCCTCAAACAGTATTTTGTGAAAGCAGGTATATCACAACCCTTAATCAGGATTTTGTGAAAGCAGGTATATAGAACCCCTTAACAAGTATTTTGTAGAAGCAGGTATTTTGCATCTCTCAATCAATATTTTTTGGAAACAGGTATATAGAACACATAAATCAATATTTGGTGGAAACAGGTATATCGCACCCCTCAATCTTTATTTTGTGGAAGCAGGTATATAGAACCTTTTAATCAGTATTTTGTAGAAGCAGCTATATTGCACCACTTAATCAGTATTTTGTAGAAACACGTTTATCCCACCCCTCAATCAGTATTTAGTAGGAACAGATATATAGAGCACCTGAATCATTATTTGGTGGAAGCAGATATATCGCACCCCTCAATCAGTATTTTGTGGAAGCAGGAATATCAAACCCCTTAATCAATATTTTGTGGAAGCAGTTATATTGCACTCCTCAATCTGTATTTTGTGGAAGCAGGTATATTAAACCACTTAATCAGTATTGTGTGGCAGCAGGTATATCGCACCTCTCAATCTACATTTTGTAGAAGCAGGTATATAGAACCGCTTAATCGGTATTTTGTAGAAGCAGGTATATTGCACCCCTCAATCAGTATTTTGTGGAAGCCAGTGTATCATAGGCCTCAATCAATATTTGGTCTAAGCAGGTATATCGCACCACTCAAACAGTATTTTGTGGAAGCAGGTATATAGAACCCCTTAATCAGTATTTTGTAGAAGCAGATATATCCCACCCCTCAATCAGGATTTTGTGGAAACAGGTATATAGAACATCTGAAATAATATTTGGTGGAAGCAGGTATCTCACACCCCTCAATTAGTATTTTGTGGAAGTAGGTATATCAAACCCATTAATCAATACTTTGTGGAAGCAAGTACAAACCGGATTCCAAAAAAGTTGGGACACTAAACAAATTGTGAATAAAAACTGAATGCAATGATGTGGAGATGGCAAATGTCAATATTTTATTTGTAATAGAACGTAGATGACAGATCAAATGTTTAATCCGAGTAAATGTATCATTTTAAAGGAAAAATACGTTGATTCAAATTTTCACGGTGTCAACAAATCCCCAAAAAGTTGGGACAAGTAGCAATAAGAGGCTGGAAAAAGTAAATTTGAGCATAATGAAAAGCTGGAAGACCAATTAACACTAATTAGGTCAATTGGCAACATGATTGGGTATAAAAAGAGCTTCTCAGAGTGGCAGTGTCTCTCAGAAGCCAAGATGGGTAGAGGATCACCAATTCCCACAATGTTGCGCAGAAAGATAGTGGAGCAATATCAGAAAGGTGTTACCCAGCAAAAAATTGCAAAGACTTTGCATCTATCATCATCAACTGTGCATAACATCATCCGAAGATTCAGAGAATCTGAAACAATCTCTGTGCGTAAGGGTCAAGGCCGTAAAACCATACTGGATGCCCGTGATCTCCGGGCCCTTAAACGACACTGCACCACAAACAGGAATGCTACTGTAAAGGAAATCACAGAATGGGCTCAGGAATACTTCCAGAAACCATTGTCAGTGAACACAATCCACCGTGCCATCCGCCGTTGTCAGCTGAAACTCTACAGTGCAAAGAAGAAGCCATTTTGTTTTCACTGGGCCAGGGATAATTTAAAATGGAGTGTGGCAAAATGGAAGACTGTTCTGTCAGACGAGTCACGATTCGAAGTTCTTTTTGGAAATCTGGGGACGCCATGTCATCCGGACCAAAGAGGACAAGGACAACCCAAGTTGTTATCAACGCTCAGTTCAGAAGCCTGCATCTCTGATGGTATGGGGTTGCATGAGTGCGTGTGGCATGGGCAGCTTGCATTTCTGGAAAGGCACCATCAATGCAGAAAAATATATTCAGGTTCTAGAACAACATATGCTCCCATCCAGACGTCATCTCTTTCAGGGAAGACCCTGCATTTTTCAACAATATAATGCCAGACCACATTCTGCATCAATCACAACATCATGGCTGCATAGGAGAAGGATCCGGGTACTGAAATGGCCAGTCTGCAGTCCAGATCTTTCACCTATAGAGAACATTTGGCGCATCATAAAGAGGAAGGTGCAACAAAGAAGGCCCAAGACGATTGAACAGTTAGAGGCCTGTATTAGACAAGAATGGGAGAGCATTCCTATTTCTAAACTTGAGAAACTGGTCTCCTCGGTCCCCAGACGTCTGTTGAGTGTTGTAAGAAGAAGGGGAGATGCCACACAGTGGTGAAAATGGCCCTGTCCCAACTTTTTGGGGATTTGTTGACACCATGAAATTCTGATTCAACATATCTTTCTCTTAAAATGGTACATTTTCTCAGTTTAAACTTTTGTTCTGTGATTTATGTTCTATTCTGAATAAAATATTAGAAGTTGGCACCTCCACATCATTGCATTCAGTTTTTATTCACGATTTGTATAGTGTCCCAACTATTTTGGAATCTGGTTTGTATATTGCACCCCTCTTTTTGTATTTTGTAGAAGCAGGTATATATAACCCCTTAATCTGTATTTTGTGAAAGCAGGTATATCGCACCCCTCCATCAGTATTTTGTGGAAGCAGGTATATAGAACCCCTTAATCACTATTTTGTAGAAGCAGGTATATCCCACCACTTAATGAGTTTTTTGTGGAAACAGGTATATAGAACACCTGAATCAATATTTGGTGGAAGCAGGTATATTGCAACCCTCAATCTGTATTTTGTGGAAGCAGGTATATATAATGTTTAATCAGCATTTTGTAGAAGCAGCTATATTGCACCCCTTAATCTGTATTTTGTGGAAGCAGGTATGTCAAACCCCTTAATCAGTATTGTGTGGAATCAGATATATCGAACCCCTCAATCTATATTTTGTGGAAGCAGGTACAGTACAGACCAAAAGTTTGGTCACACCTTCTCATTCAAAGAGTTTTCATTATTTTCAGGACTATGAAAATTGTAGCTTCACACTGAAGGCATCAAAACTATGAATTAACACCTGTGGAATTATATACATAACAAAAAAGTGTGAAACAACTGAAAATATGTCATATTCTAGGTTCTTCAAAGTAGCCACCTTTTGCTTTGATTACTGCTTTGCACACTCTTGGCATTCTCTTGATGAGCTTCAAGAGGTAGTCACCTGAAATGGTCTTCCAACAGTCTTGAAGGAGTTCCCAGAGATGCTTAGCACTTGTTGGCCCTTTTGCCTTCACTCTGTGGTCCAGCTCACCCCAAACCATCTCGATTGGGTTCAGGTCCGGTGACTGTGGAGGCCAGGTCATCTGGCGCAGCACCCCATCACTCTCCTTCATGTCAAATAGCCCTTACATAGCCTGGAGGTGTGTTTGGGGTCATTTTCCTGTTGAAAAATAAATGATGGTCCAACAAAATGCAAACCGGATGGAATAGCATGCCGCTGCAAGATGCTGTGGTAGCCATGCTGGTTCAGTATGCCTTCAATTTTGAATAAATCCCCAGCAAAGCACCCCCACACCAGCACACCTCCTCCTCCATGCTTCACGGTGGGAACCAGGCATGTAGAGTCCATCTGTTCACCTTTTCTGCGTCGCACAAAGACACAGTGGTTGGAACCAAAGATCTCAAATTTGGACTCATCAGACCAAAGCACACATTTCCACTGGTCTAATGTTTATTCCTTGTGTTCTTTAGCCCAAACAAGTCTCTTCTGCTTGTTGCCTGTCCTTAGCAGTGGTTTCCTAGCAGATATTCTACCATGAAGGACTGATTCACACAGTCTCCTCTTAACAGTTGTTCTAGAGATGTGTCTGCTGCTAGAACTCTGTGTGGCATTGACCTGGTCTCTAATCTGAGCTGCTGTTAACCTGCGATTTCTGAGGCTCGTGACTCGGATGAACTTATCCTCCACAGCAGAGGTGACTCTTTGTCTTCCTTTCTTGGGGCAGTCCGCATGTGAGCCAGTTTCTTTGTAGCGCTTGATGGTTTTTGTGACTGCACTTGGGGACACTTTCAAAGTTTTCCCAATTTTTCGGACTGAATGACCTTCATTTCTTAAAGTAATGATGGCCACTTGTTTTTCTTTACTTAGCTGCTTTTTTCTTGCCATAATACAAATTCTAACAGTCTATTCAGAAGGACTATCAGCTGTGTATCCACCTGACTTCTCCACAACGCAACTGATGGTCCCAACCCCATTTATAAGGCAAGAAATCCCACTTATTAAACCTGACAGGGCACACCTGTGAAGTGAAAACCATTTCAGGTGACTACCTCTTGAAGCTCATCAAAAGAATGCCAAGAGTGTGCAAAGCAGTAATCAAAGCAAAAGGTGACTACTTTGAAGAACCTAGAATATGACATATTTTCAGTTGTTTCACACTTTTTTGTTATGTATATAATGCCACATGTGTTAATTCATAGATTTGATGCCTTCAGTGTGAATCTACAATTTTCATGAAAATAAAGAAAACTCTTTGAATGAGAAGGTGTGTCCAAACTTTTGGTCTGTACTGTATATACGGAAATATAGAAATGGAATGTATACGGAGTACATGGTGTTTTGTTTTTAGAACCACTGAAATGAATGGTTCCGCATACGGACCGCAAACGGAATCCACAAAAACGGAACAGAAAAAAAAGTGTGTGTAAGAGGCTTGACTGATAACAACACTAGTGAAAACCTAGGTTGATTTAGCAATATATCATAGTCCTAAATTTAATTCAATGCAATGGAAAGGGTCTAACAGTTTTGTTTGTTTGTTTGTTTTTTGCAGTTTTTAATGTGGTCAGTTGTTTTGCTAAAGTCTAAAGTACATTATGAAATACTCTACAATCAAAGCATTTTTTCATGACTTCTTTGCATTGCATATTTGCTATTTTTAAATTTTTTGTCACTCTTTAAAAGCACAGCATGCTCTAGGTTTGCTCGGCAAATTTTAACCATTTGTTTGTTTCAGGTATTTTCCCCAGTAAAATTTCTATAGAAGTAAAAAAAACAAAGCAAAAAATAAATAAACAATGCAGCAAAAACATGTGAAATAAATGCTAAAGAGCCACACCAGTTTTCTGATGTAGAAGAAGGACTCATGCACACGACTGTATGCATTTTGAGGTCCGCAAAAAATATGGATGACATCCATGTGCATTCCCTATTTTGTGAAACGGAACACCTGGCCCCTAAAAGAACAGTACTATCCTTTTCCGTAATGCGGACAATAATAGGACATGTTCTATTTTTTTTGCAGAACGGAAATACGAACATACGGAAACGGAATGCACATGGAGTACCTTTAATTTTTTTTTGCGGACCCATTGATATAAATGGTTCCATATAAAAAAAGCAAGTGAAGCAAGTCTAAAGCAGTTTAGATAATTCAAGGGTTTGACACTGAGCAAAATGTCATCAGTAAATAAAGTTTTTGCCGTGATGATGTTTCACATTGATAGCCATGCTGATCACATACCGATTTTGGCAATTTCATACATCCTCCCTGAATCACTTTCTTGCTATATATAATGAATATTTTATGCAGGTATGTGACATCCAGTTATGGCTTTGAACTATTTCAGCAAAACGTCATTCTCAGAGCTCATGCACATGAACACATTTTTTTTCCGTTTCTGTTCCATTTTTTTACAGGTCTGTATGAGTAACAATTCATTTCAATGGGTCTGCTGAAAAAAACTGAAGTGACTCCGTGTGCCTTCCATTTCCGTATGTCAGTTCCGCAAAAAAAATGCAATATGTCCTATTCTTGTCCGTTTTTGCGAACAAGGACAGGCATTGTTACAATGGATCCCCCCAAAAAAAAACATTTGCAATATGGATGTCATCCACTTTTTTTGCGGATCCATGTTTTGAAGACCACAAAATACATACGGTCATGCACATGAGCCCTTAAGCCCTTATTATGGATCAGTGTGTTCTACAGCTCTGTTATAGAGTGCCCGCAGTCTGCAGTACTGTACCTTTGATTTTATATGGAGGCAGAGAAAGCTTGCTCCAATATATGATACATTAGGCCTCTTTCACACTAGCGAGTTTTCCACGCAGGTGCAGTGTGTGACGTGAACGCATATCACCCGCACTGAATCCTGACCCATTCATTTAAATGGGTCTGTGTACATGAGCGTTTTTATTGTTCTATATTCTGCTTTTTTTACGAGCCCTGGCCCCATAGAAGTGAATGGGGCTTTATTGAAAACGCACTGCATCCGGTAGCAAGTGCAGATGTATTTCAGAGATGTTGTTTGTAAGGAAAAGGTGCGGGTGTGTTGTGGGAACATGCGCGATTATTCCGCGCGAGTGCAAAACATTGTAATGCGTTTTGCATGCGCATGAAAAAAATCGGCATGTTTGGTACCCAAACCCAAACTTCTTCACAGAAGTTCGGGCTTGGGATTGATGTTCTGTAGATTGTATTATTTCCCCTTATAACATGGTTATAAGGAAAACAATAGCATTCTGAATACAGAATGCATAGTACAATAGCGCTGGAGGGGTTAAAAAAATAAAAAATAATTTAACTCACCGTTAATCCACTTGATCGCACCGCAATGCACAATATAGAACATGCTGCGATTTTCACGCAACGCATAAGTGATGCGTGAAAATCACCGCTCATGTGGACAACCCCATAGAAATGAATGGGTCCAGATTCAGTGCGGGTGCAATGCGTTCACATCACCTGCGCAGAAAAAACTGAACGCAATTGCAGACAAAACTGACTGAATTTGCTTGCAAAATGGTGCGAGTTTCACTGAACGCACCCTGAATGCATCCGGACCTAATCCGTCACGCTCATGAAAGAGCCTTACAGAAATAACAGCGCCACTTGGAGGTACCATATAGCGGCACATTACTTGAACATGAGCCGATAACATAGTCCTCTAGGGAATCAGTGTGCCACTATACAGATTCCGTGCATTCAGCTAAGCCGTGCTGATGAGACTAATATTCTTTTTTTATATCCCAGGGTTGAAAGACATAAAAAAAAAATTCTAACATAAAAGTGAAAAATAAACAATCACACACTATAGGAGTTTACTGCTGTGCTTTGTATTAATGTCTGACATTTTGTACCTGGGAGGAGAATGTGATTCTTAATTAATCCTGCTTGCTGAGAATGCTAATAATTTCCCCAGCTTTAATATAAAGGACCTTTTCTGACCTCTACAGGCTGTCTGGGAGAAGTAACTGCAGTAAAAAGGAAGACGGAATTGAAAAGTATTAATGGCTTGCAGGTTTATTATGTCTGATACAGTGCCGCATGCTTCCTGGTACAAGCTGAGAAGTACAGGGAGGTTATCAGTGAACATTTCTAAACCTCTGATTTGGCACAGATGATCCTCTCTTCAGACAGCTGCCATGTGTTTTTCCTTTTGCTCCGTACAATAAGATCAGTTCAGTCAGCATGGAATACACTGTGGGGAATGAGTGTGATTGCTGATTTAAATATCAAAATCGAATTAAAGGATTTCACAGGGTGCATGGACGCGCAGGTATTACCAAATAGGTGCCTCTGTTCCCATTAGAGGCTTAGTCAGAGGTGCTTAAAAGCAAATTAATAACAGCAGTTATACATTTTATATACAAGGAAAATGTTCTCAGACGCGAACAAGTGCGTATAATAGAGGTTAAAAAGGTTTCAGCTAAATCTTGTATTTATTTTTATTTTTTCTGCGGACAAGCCCCCTGAGATACGAGAGCAGTGGTTGTTGCAGAGGCAAACATTGAATTATATAATGAATCTAATAAAATCATACTAGATAATAATAAAATGTGATTTTGCCACTTGCAACTAACAAGACCAATATGTTCAATTTTTAAGGGGCTGTCCAGCCATTTAAAATTATTTAGACTCTCACCACACCAGTCCACATCTCTACTCTTCCCATGCTTCCCGAGTCCCTGACAAACTCTACTTCCTGGTCCCTCTCATTATAGACATGTGACCCTGCATGACCGCAATACGGGTACGGCCGGGCAATGGTCGTGTGCATGAGGCCTACTGAAGGTTGACTGGTTTTGTTGTTCAACTCAATAAAGACAATCATGATGTCCTCAAAATTATCCAAAAACAAGCTAAGACTACTTTCACACTAGCCACAGCCTTCTCCAGCAGGCTGTTCCGTATTGCCGCTAATGCACGTGTGTCACCACTCTGGCCCGATTGACTATAATGGGGACGGGCCGGAGTTCCGGTGGCAGTACGGAAAACATGCCGAGAGGAGGCAGAAAAAAAACTACGACATGTCATAATTTTATTCCGGTCACCTCTCGGCATGTTTGCCATGCTACCGCCGGAAATCCGGCCCGCCTCCATTATAGTCAATGGGACCAGAGCAGACCTCTGCTGGCAACCGTGCACTAGCTGCAGCACAGATTCGGCAGGCTGTTCACCCACCAGAATAGCCTGCCGGAGAAGGCTGGCACTAGTGTGAAATTAGCCTAAAAAGCAGAACCATTTAAAAAGTAAAATTTAAAATAGTGATGTAAAATAAATGGTGAACTCATGCAATATAGAATCAGTTGTTCTCCATGCTGTCATCACTCCTCTGATTAACAGGAGGTGAATAGTAAAATCACCCCAACAAACCATAAGCACATGGTGTATGGAGACACCCATCAACCAACAACATATAGAAAACTACTAGTTGGGTCCTTTTGTATTCTGTAATTTTCCGGAAGAGGTGGCTGACAGGGTGCAAGGACTATTATAATTAGTGTTGAGTAAGGCCTCTTGCACACGACCATATGTATTTTGCTTTTGATACTGCCCTCATAGAGGTTTAATAGGTAAAGTAAGGTCTATAGGCTTGGAAAATATAGTCTGTAATTGGATTAAAAACTGGCTGAAGGACCATGTCCATAGAGTTGTGGTCAATGATTCCTATTCAGAATGGTCCCAGGTTATATGTCAGGTTATATGTGGTGTACCCCAAGGTTCAGTGCTGGGCCCTCTATTTAATTTATTTATTAATGATGTCGAGGACGAGATTAACAGCACCATATCTATTTTTGCAGATGAGACTAAGCTATGTAGAACTGTACAGTCTATTGAAGATATCCATATACTACAAGCTGACTTGAACACTCCGGGGCATCAACTTGGCAAATGAGGTTCAATGTGGATAAATGTAAAGTTATGCATCTTGGTAGTAATAATATCTGTGCTTCATATGTCCTACGTGATGTAACACTGGGAGAGTCACTTACAGAGAAAGATTTGTGTGTCCTTGTGGATGGTAGATTAAATTTCAGCATAAAATGTCAATTAGCTGCTTCTAAGGCCACCATTAAATGAGGCATGGACTCGTGGGGCAGGGATGTAATATTACCACTTTACAAAGCCTCATCTGGAATATGCAGTTCAGTTCAGGGCCCTAGTCCATAGAAAGGATGCACTACAGCTGGTAAAATTACAGAGGAGAGCAACTAAAATCATAAGGGGAATGGAGGGTCTTAGTTATGAAGAAAGATTAAAAGAATTGAATTGATTTAGTTTTGAGAGGGGACATGATTAACCTATACAAATACATAAATGGGCCATACAAAAAATACAGTGAAAAACTGTTCCATGTAAAATGCGCTCAAAAGACAAGGGGGCACTGCATCAAAGCGTCTTTACTGTAAGAACTGTGAATCTGTGGAATAGACTTCCTCAGGACGTGGTCACAGCAGGAACAGTGGACAGTTTTTAAAAGGGCTTAGATGATTTCTTAAAGTAAACAACATTAATGCTTATAAAAATGTGTAGAAAATGTCTCAATTCCTTCTGGTATTCGTATCTTCACCTATCCCTTGGTTGAACTTGATAGACTTATGTCTTGTTTTTTAATCGTATGTAACTATGTAACTATGTAATTATGTAATGTAGTTTGCGGTCCGCAAAAACCGATCTGCAAAAAATACGGATGACGTACGTGTGCATTACATATTTTGCAAAATGGAACAGATGGCCCCTAATAGAACAGTACTATCCTTGTGAGTAATGCGGACAATAACAGGACATAGGATCTTCTTAGGTAGGGTCAAATTTTTTGCAGGATGAGATGACGGTTAGATTGGTAATATTTTGAGGTGCGTATAACTTTTTGATTGCTTGGTATTTCACTTTTTGTGATGTAAGGTGACAAAAAATGTTTTTTTTTACCCTTTTTTTTTTTGCCAGTATTCAAATGAGGTGTTAGTTCATGTGATGTTTTAATAGACCTGGTTGTTACGGACACAGTAATACCTAATATGTCTACTTTTTTTATTTATTTTTTACGTTTAACACAATAAAAGCATTTTTGAAAGAAAAAAAATCATGTTTTAGTGTCTCCATACTCTCAGAGCCATAGTTTATTTTTATCCGATTGTTTTATGTAGGAGCTCCCAAAAAATGGTTGTTTTAGCCAGTTTTTATTTTATTTTTTCTATGGCATTGAAGTGAGGGGGTGGATCATGTGATATTTTTATAGAGTCGGTTGTTAGTCGGTTGTTGTTTTTTTTCTATTTATTTTTTTACAATTGTATGTGTTTTATTTTGGGAAATTATATATTTTTTTTATTTACTTGAAACTTTATTTTTTTATTATGAAAAACTTTTTATTTTTTTACTTTTTATTTTTGTCCCGACTTCTGGTGTCTTATCCCCTCTGCAATGCATTACAATACAACCTGTATTGTAATGAATTGGCTTCAGCTTTTATACTGACAGCCTACCTATGAAATCCATCCTAAGGGCTGGATCTCACAGGCTTACGTAGAAGGCAAGCCCTGATGCCTATGGGCTTGCCTTCTCTGCCATAGGGTCATTTTTTTTTTGTTGAGGTGCATTTTTTTTGGTGTTCATTATGTTTAACCCATAGAGGACTCTCACCATGCATGTACGGCGCTGGTGGAAGTGACTTAATGACCAGCACCATACATGTACCACAGGCTGATCGGGCGGGTGCAGGAGCTGCGCCCACCCTATCAGCAGCACAGACCCAGCAGTCATTGACAGCCAGACCCATGCTGCATACGGCGGCATTGGTAAAAACACAGATGCTGGTATATTAACCCTTTGTATGCCACAGCCAAAGCTGACCGCGGCGTACAGATGGTTTGCGGAGGGTATGGGTGTCCTCTGCATCTCCATTGAGTCCCCGCACTGCAGTGACGGGGAACCGATGACAGAGAAAGCAGCCCTAAGCCTTTCATAGGCATCAAGGCTTGCCTTCTACGGAAGTCTGTGAGATCCAGCTTCTTAGGCTACATGCACACAAACGTGATTGTTTTAGCCTAAAAAGGATTGTTTTAGAACAGTTTTTATTTTATATGTTCTACTGCGTTCAGATGAGGGGGTGGATCATGTGATATTTTTATAGAGCCGGTTGTTATGGATGTGGCAATACCCAGACCCCTGCTGCATACAGTGGCATCAGTGAAAACACTGATGCTGGCATATTAACCCCTTGTATGTCATGGTCAAAGCTGACCGCGGCGTACAGAGGGTTTGCAGAGGGTATATGTGCATCAGTATATACATGCACACGAACATAGTTATCATGTCCATTCCTTTTCAATGGGTGAGCAAAAAATGCATGTGCTGTCCGCATCAGTGTGTCCGTTCCGTAGCCCCACAAAAAAAATATGTCCTATAGTATGTCCTATTCTTGTCCATTTTAGGCATTGTTACAATGGATCTGCAAAAAAAAAAACAATTTTTTTTTTTTGCGGATCCCAAATTTGCAGACCGCAAAACACATCCGGTCATGTGCATGTAGCCTTAGCCTGGGTCTCACAGCATAAAACCTGACAGACAATTCATTACAATACAGGATGTATTGTAATGCATTGCAGAGGGGATCAGACCCCAGAAGTTGAAGTCCCAGAGTGGGACAAATTAAAAAGGAAAAAATACGTTTTTCATAATAAAAGAATAAAGTTTCAAGTTTGAAAAGATAAAAGAAAATTTCTTAAAATAAAATACATAAAATAAAAAAAAAAAAGAAAAGAAAAACAGACAAATTGGGTATTGCCGCAGTCCATAACAACCGGCTCTATAAAAATATCACATAATTAACCCCCTCATCTGAACACCGTAGAAAAAATAAAATAAAAACTGTGCTAAAACAATAGTTTTTTGTCACCTCGCATCACAGAAAGTGTAACATCAAGCGATCAAAAAGGCGTATGCCCCTCAAAATAGTACCAATTAAACTGCCACCTCATCCTGCAAAAATTAGCTTATACATAAAACAATTGGGCAAGGAATAAAAAAACTATGGCTCTCAGAATATGGAGATACTATGTTTTTATATTTTTTTGCTTCAAAAATACTTTTATTGTGTTAAAGTATAAAAAAAGAAGACATATTAGGTATCGCCGTGTCCGTAACAACCAGGTCTATTAAAATATCACATGACCTAATCCTTCAGGTAAACACCGTAAAAAAAATATATTTTAAAATACATTTTTTGTCACCTTACATCACAAAAAGTTTAATAAAAAGCGAGTAAAAAGTCATATGCACCCCAAAATAGTTCTCATTAAGCTGTCATCTCATCCCGCAAAAACTGAGATTCTAGCTATGACAATCGCCCAAAAAAATAATTAAATATGGCTCTAAGAATATGGAGACACTAAAACATAATTTTTTTGTTTCAAAAATGCTTTTATTAGGTTAAAAGTGACATATTAGGTATTGCCGTATCCATAACAACCATTCTATTAATCACATGAACGAACGCCTTAGTTGAACACCGGTAAAAAAAAAAACCAGTGTCAAAAAAGCCATTTTTTGTCACCTTACATCACAAAAAGTGAAATGCAAAGCAATCAAAAAGTCATATGCACCCCAAAAATATTACCAATCAAACCGTCATCTCATCCAGGGAAAAATTAGACACTATCTAAGACAATCGCCCCAAAAAAAAAAAAACTATCGCTCTCAGAATATGGAGATACTAAAATATGATTTTATTTATTTGTTTAAAAAATGCATTTATTTTATAAAACTTAAATAAAATTAAAAAAGTATACATATTAGGTAATGCCTCGTCCGTAACAACCTGCTGTATAAAAATATCACATAACCTAAAAAAAGTGTTTATTTTTAAGTCGCAAAAAAGATCTGGATCCAATTCATGTGTAAAGGGAGCCTTAATGAATAAACTAAAAATATATATATATATATATATATATATATATATATATATATATATTTAATTAATCATTGACAACACAAGTAAGTATATTTTTTTTGCAAGATGTTTATTTTATTATCACTTTCATAAGTTTTTGCACATTTCTTTAAAAACCTGGTTAGTAACATAAACAATAGTTATGCATTTTTGCTATAACATTTAGCCTTCACAACTATGTGTGAATCCTGATAGCGATGAGTCCTTCCTTAAAGGGCTTCTGTCACTCCACTAAACTCATTATTTTTTTTTTGGTCTCCCTACAATCCTTATGCTGCGATTTCTTAATATATATAGCTATTACACTGTTTGGTTCAGTAGTTCTATCAAAAAACTGACTTTTATATTATGCAAATTACCTCTCTAGCAGCAGGTAGGGCGGCTACCTGCTGCTAGCAGCCGCATCCTCCATTCATAATGACGCCCCCTCCTCATGTTGATTGACAGGGCCAGCGGACGCGCTCGTCCTCTGACTGGCCCTGTCTTCGTTTTAAATCTCGCGCCGGTCTTCAGTTGGCGCAGGCGCACTCAGAGGAGGACGCTCGCTCAGCCGCTCCATCCTCAGCGCGCCTGTGCCGATGACGTCACATGTACACCCGGCGCAGGCGCACTGAGGATGGAGCGGCCGAGCGAGCGTCCTCCTCTGAGTGCGCCTGCGCCAACTGAAGACCGGCGCGAGATTTAAAACGAAGACAGGGCCAGTCAGAGGACGAGCGCGTCCGCTGGCCCTGTCAATCAACATGAGGAGGGGGCGTCATTATGAATGGAGGATGCGGCTGCTAGCAGCAGGTAGCCGCCCTACCTGCTGCTAGAGAGGTAATTTGCATAATATAAAAGTCAGTTTTTTTATAGAACTACTGAACCAGTGTAATAGCTATATATATTAAGAAATCGCAGCATAAGGATTGTAGGGAGACCAAAAAAAAAAAATATGAATTTAGTGGAGTGACAGAAGCCCTTTAACTTTCCTTTAGATATTTTTTTTTAATAATTTCATGATATTCTGTCACAAGATGTGTATGCTAGGTCAGTCTATGAGTGATCACCCAGTGGTTGATTGCTGCCTGTCAAGGGATTTGCTAGTATATCACTATATTATATTGAATTTGTTTCATAAGAATTTGCAGTCCTTCAAAGGTAAGGATAGACACTTCCGTATGTCTGTTTCAATGTATTTATTTTACAAAACTGATAATTGGCACAGTGTTAATTATCAAGGTGCATTGCTGTTTTAACTTTCTTACACTAGGTGTTGAGGGCCCCATCTTACTTTGCTATGGGGCCCTATGAACTATAGTTATGCCTTTGTATATAATTTTGTGGTACAATAATAAAGTTTATATGGTGTACGTTCTCAGTTTCTTCAGAGAATTATATATCCAACATAACAGCCCACAAAAAAAGAAGAAAAGACATGGACAATAGTGATAACAAGATATTTCTAACGCACAAAGAGAGCCCTGGCATACAAAATTAGTAATGCACTTTAAAAAGAAGAAAATCAATGACATAAAGAAAGAACATTGCCCAGAAGAACATGCTTATGCTCAGGCACATCATCACATGCCATGGTTTCTGGGGTAAACAGAAAGACCACACAGTGCCTGATTCGTTGCACAACAGGCCAGTGATATCCGACAGAATCCATCATCTTAAAATGAGTTCTTCTGGGTTATTCCATGGTGTCTGTCAAAGTAATGTTCCATGCTATTCTATTTTCAACACCAAAAGCAATGTAGAAAGCAATAGAGTCTTTTAGCAGAGCCTCTGAGGCAGATGAGACCAGACCCTTTATATGGTCTGGGTTCACTTTCTGAGCAGAATCATGAATATCAGAAATGTTGATTAATTCACATATATCACATTTATTTATTTATTTTTAATTTTAAATCCACCTATTATGTACTAAACTGACCTTTTCATTAACATACGTAAACCATTTTTTACTGACACCAGTTGGCCGCACTGAACACCACCTACAGACAACTTTTATATACATTATTTACTGTTTGCAGTTTCTGCAACTGCTTATACCCTGTTCTTAACACATGTACTATTCAGTATACAAACAAAAAAAAACTAATACTAATTGTATATTTTCATACATCACATGTAAAAATTATGGGGGAATTTATTAATGCTTCTGAAGTTTTCTGGAGTATAAAGGATGCAGGGAAGTTGTGTAAATCAAATAAGAAATCTAAGTCAGCTCCTATCGGACATTTAAAATAAAGGAAATGGTGTTATTCTCTCGTGCTAGATCTTTAGCTGCAGTCCGAAAAAGGAAGGTAGGTCCCGACTTCCTATAAAACACGTCAAAAGTATATATATATATATATATATATATATATACATTGGTCCGCACTGAAACAACTTTGATAGAAGCTTGCACAAAAACCTGAAAAATCTGTCGTTTTTGTGCAAGCTCATATCAGGCATAGACTTCTGTTTCTGGTGCATAGACCTTATTAAGACTAGCATAAGAAATGTCAGTCCTAACAAATTCCTCCTATCCATCTGTACACTGGTGGACACAGACAGCAGGGGATCCTTCGGCACAAATAGCATATATACTCTTTATTTATTTTATTCATTAATATAGCACTCACATACTCTGACATCGAGAGGAAATTGATGCAAACACAAAGGACTTTATGCAGTTGTTGCCATTGGTTGGATTTCAACCAGACCCCAGTGCTAATCAGTGATCCGTTATGTTCCTGCATATTTATTGCCATTGGGTCCCACTGTCTATCTATCTGTCAATCTGTATCTCAATCTCTCATTATCTTTAACTTTATTTCTCTCTTTCTGTCTGATATAAAGTGCTTTGGACTTTAAAGTATTTTTACCTGTACTATACAATAAAATATTTGACAAAGAAAATATACTCAACAACATTGACAAAAAAGTCCTTAGCGTATACTGGCCATTCAGTTTATCTGTGGGCCCCCAAATATTTATCTACCATTTTTACATGTCAGCACAGAAGCCAAAAACACTTTATACAGCCCTATTGGGGGACATGTATTCTCCTTATGGATCTGTAACACAAAGTGTAAAATATCAACTTTCCTTCCTCCTCATGTCTCCGTACTGTATGTGTTCCCAAACACCTCAGAGTATGCAGGGCACAGCACAATTGTAATATTTTCAATAAGCAAAACTAAATTTCTTACATATTAAAGTACTCTTAACACACAAAATCCTAATGCTAATAAAGATAATGATCCATTTGTGGCTTGCTGGAGTTCTCAAAATTCTGCTCACATAGGGAGGAAGTTGCCTCAGGTGAACAGCCATATTGCTATGAGGATGTTGTGAGGGACTTTCTTCTTGAACCATTATACTTGGTAGAGAAAACCTCCTCCTTCATGCTTGATGTTGAGGATTGGCTCTTTCTTGCCCCATGATCATCTTCTGAAAGTGTATCTTCAGTTTGGGTATCTAACTCTGATACATCCTGATCTGAGCAGCTGTCAGTATGGTAGTCAATCTTCTCCTCACATGGTGGCTCATCGTCAGTTTCAGTACCGCTACAAAAGACAACATGACACAAATTAGTGGTACATAATTAAGCTTTTCAGATATTAACCCATTTTCAGAGAAGCAAATGGACTAAGTGATTATACAGTGTAATTATTTGACCATGTAGCAAAATGTATTGTGCACCTTCTGCACAAGAAGAATAACGTTTATCGTTCATTCTGTAAACTTTTATCAGACATTTCAGCTTCGGTTGTGATCAGTGGCGTAACTAGAACTTACTGGGCCCCACAGCAAATAGTTTAACAACACAACCACCCCCAGCAACTTTTTCGCAACACCCTTCTCCCATACAACCTCTACTCCTGTGGCTAATCGAGATTGCTCTGTCCATTTCCTACATGTATGCACTGTATGTCATGTCACTGTACTTATTGTATATAATTTGTACAAAAAAAGAGCAAGGATTTTACAAGGTAAAAAATCTCATTTTATTCAACATAAATCACATGATCATTACAGGTAATGCTCAAATGGGACAGAACATGGAGACTGAGCCACAAAGGGCTATACAATGTGGAGAATCGTAGGCTTCGTGGCGAAACACGTGTCGAGGTTGAAGCAGTGGGGGAGTCGTGTTACCATTCTACAGCAGCAACATGGGTAGGTAACTTGGTAGCTGGATCAGGGTGGGACGAGAGGTTTGCAGTTCATTGTTATATGCCATCTTTATTAGTAGTACTGCACCGTCCATTGACACCTCACAGCATCCTCAGACAGAGGTTGTGAGCAATAGTCAGCAGTTGTTTTACATTAGGGGATTAGCAATTGCACCCACAACTACACTTTTGCTCACGGCCTCTGGTAAATTGTTGTTCTCTGCTGGGTATGGACACATTATCCCCCATTGTGATTCTCCACATTGTATAGCCCTTTGTGGCTCAGTCTCCATGTCCTGTCCCATTTGAGCATTACCTGTAATGATCATGTGATTTATATTGAATAAAATGAGATTTTTTACCTTGTAAAAATCCTTGCTCTTTTTTTGTACAAGTTGCAGTAGGTTGGGGAGTGAGGTACTGTTTTTGGGTTATTGTAGGCTCTACTTATTGTATATAATGTCATTGTACAATACTGTTGCGATGGCTCTGACAATAAAATCTTTCAGTCCTCCTCCCGAGTGGGCCCCTTCTGAGTTCTGGCCCTGTAGCAGCCACTGTCCCTGCTTCAACTACACCCTTGCTTGTGATGTATAGTGCAACCAGATTATTCTTTAACATGTTCCTCACATAGACTCATGATTACATTCTGGAGGCTACAAATAAATCTGTAAGTACTTGATTGAAATTACAATTTTTAACTATTTTCTTCATGACAATATACAGTATGTTTATCCCAAATATCTCTCTAAGCCTGTATTGCACTTGCCCATTTTTCGGCAGATGATCGCTAACCAACGTTGATATGAACACTTGCTAGCAATCATCGGGCAATCCAAATCTTTTGACATGTTAAAAAATGATTTTTTGCAGGTGTAAAATTGTGGTATCTAACCACGATCTGCCGCTGGCAAACCACTATTCAGCATGGGGACAAACAATGGCATAGTGATCGCTCCTCCCCATGCTGTGGAGGAGATCGCTGCATTTAATAGCTTCCCTCCACATATATATCTAGAGTCAATATCTGGCAAGTATGGTCATCTGACACAGTGTGGCAGTAATGACATAAAAGATAAAAGTCACTAAGGTGTTACTGTTAATATTTACAAAAGACTGTCTCACACCACTTCAAGCCAGGGGTCCATTGAAGTGGTGTTTCAAACCTAAGGACATGTTCCTTACATTAAATAAAAATTCCTGCTACACGTGCAAGTACAATGAACCCTTTTTCAGAAAAATTGCATTGAATATTGGGATTCTAGGTCATCAAAGTTGGTTAGTATACCAGGGGCAAAATTACTGCTGTAGCAGCCATAACAGCTGCTATTGGGCCCAAAGTAGCAGGAGACCTGAGCCATGACAGGGGGTTCAGACCTGAGCGTTCTGAAACGAGCGCTCTGTATGCGCGATTGTACGGGCGTTTACAATCGCGCATACAGAGACAGGCGAACACACATTGTCGCGCGTTCCCGAAAGTCTATGTACGGGAACGCGCGACAAAACACCTCAAAAAAGCTCAAGAACTTGTTTGAGCGTCGGGCGTTTTACAGCGCGATCGTACGCGCTGTAAAACGCCCAGGTGAGAACCATTCCCATAGGGAATCATTGGTTTCTCCTTGTTGAGCATTTTACAGCGCGTAGGAACGCGCTGTAAAACGCTCAGGTGTGAACTTAGGGTAAAGCCAGGCCTTTGCCTGCCTGTACACACACACACACTACATCAAGTCTGGCTGATGTGTCATCCATTACAGCCCAGGCCTCATTCTACTGCCTGTGCTTTCCCTAGCAAACAGGCTTGATGTCATCACACCTGCTGGGATGAGTAAGGCCTCTTTCACACGGGCGTGAGTTTTTTTGCCCGGATAAGAGCCGGGTGCGTTGCGGGAAAATGCGCGATTTTTTCTGCGCAGGTGCAAAACATTGTCATGCGTTGCACTCGCGTGAGAAAAATCGCGCATGTTTGGTACCCAAACCCAAACTTCTTCATAGAAGTTCGGGCTTGGGATTGATGTTCTGAAGACTGTATTATTTTCCCTTATAACATGGTTATAAGGGAAAATAATAGCATTCTGAGTACAGAATGCATAGTAAACCAGCGCTAGAGGGGTTAAAAAAATAAAATAAAAAATTTAACTCACCTTAGTCCACTTGCTCGCGAAGCCCGGCATCTCCTTGTGTCTCCGCTGCTGATGAACAGGACCTAGGGTGAGCTGCTCCATTAAATACAGGTTAAGGACCTTCGATGACGTCACTCCGGTCATCACATGGTACGTCACATGATCTTTTACCATGGTGATTCACCATGGTAAAAGACCATGTGATGACCGGAGTGACGTCATCGAAGGTCCTTAAGCTCTATTTAATGGAGCAGCTCACCCCAGGTCCTGTTCATCAGCAGCGGAGACACAAGGAGATGCCAGCTTCGCGAGCAAGTGGACTAAGGTGAGTTAAATAATTTTTTATTTTTTTTTAACCCCTCTAGCGCTGGTTTACTATGCATTCTGTATTCAGAATGCTATTATTTTCCCTTATAACCATGTTATAAGGGAAAATAATAATGATCGGGTCTCCATTCCGATGGTCTCCTAGCAACCATGCGTGCAAATCGCACGGCATCCGTACTTGCTTGCGGATGCCATCCGATTTTCACACACCCCATTCACTTCTATGGGGCTTGCGTCACGTCAAAATCGGAAAATATAGAGCATGCTGCGATTTCAACTGAACGCACAAGTGATGCGTTAAAAACATTGCTCATGTGCACAGCCCCATAGAAATGAATGGGTCAGGATTTAGTGCGGGTGCCATTCGTTCGCCGCACGGATCGCACCCGCACGGAAAACTCGCCCGTGTGAAAGGGGCCTAAGAGAGCTCACCGGCCAGATATCATCCTCCAGCCTGTGTGCTTTACTTCTCAGCTCAACAGGAGAGGTGACATCACTACATCACACATGCTGCTGGCAAGAACAGGATGTGCTTTGTTCATCAGAGGAATGGGAATAGATTAGTATTACATTTTTATTTCATTAACATTACAGGGGCTTTTTTACTTTAAGGGGAGGCATGAAGAGGGCACTAGTTTTGTGTAGAGGCACAAAGGGGGCATTCTAATGTGTTTAGGCACCAAAAGAGCATTCTGCTGTGTGGGGGCATTAAACAGTAATGACTACTGTAGGGTCTTTGCTACTGTGGAAGGGCACTAAGGGAACCTTCTACTGTGAATGGGCCACTGTTCGGTAATAACTACTGTAAAGGGGCACTAAGGGAGCATTCTACTGTAAAGGGGGGAATAAGGGGGAATAACTACTGTGTGGGGAATAGTGATGGACGAACATCTGCCGGGACGGTTCGCGAACGCGATCGTGTGAATGCGATCAAGGACAGTGACATACCAGATGTATTATTCGAATTTGCGATCTCCATTCATTATTTTTTTAAATGCTAAATATCGGCAATATAATTTTCGTGTACGTGCATGCGTACACCAGTTATAATTATTTTTTGCAATACCGTTTGTCACTGTGTGTAGCAGAGGGAACGCAGCAAAACGGCAAACAAATGCTGCAGTACCCAAATGCACTATAACGAAAGTATATTATTACTATATAACACCCCGCTTCTATCAGTTTTTTTGAGGGGCGACTGGTATATCACACCAGTTATAATTATTATTTTTTAATGGTGTTTGTCACTCTGTGTAGCTGCAGTATCGCTGCAGAACCGCTCACCACTGCTGCACAATACAATTCCACTATAATATGCTAGAAAGTATATTATAAGTGCATGTACTGCACACCTATCAATAGTATACCTATACCAGTCCTTAAAAGGACTTTTGTGGACCTATTTGATAGCGTTTTTGTCCCTAACAGTCTGTCCCTGCCCCACACAGCAACCTCTCCCTACACTGACAAAAGACTGAATGTAAATGGCGCCCAGATCAGGTTTATTTATAAGGTAGGGGTATGTCCATGTGCTGAAACTTTTCAATTGGCTGTCCTGTACCACCTGATGGATGTGTCATGGGTCAAAGTTCTTCAAAATGTAAAATAACATGGAGGGCGCAAATATAGCCATATGTTCGGCGAATTGCTAATGAGCAAAGTTTGCTGCAAACTGACAGCCAGGCGAACTGCAAGGTCATCACTAGTGGGGAATTAAGGGGGCATACCGAGCCTGGGCAGCATACTGTAAAGTAAACTCTTGACTCCTTCTCCTGTCCAGCCCTAGTAAGCATTTTATTTTCAAATTTTTTATATGGTTGATTAGGTGGTGGGTTGTATGATGAGTGTGGGTTGCTATAAGACCCAGCCTTTTCTTATAACACCCCTGCAGTATAATAAATATAGTGACATAATTTGTAAGGTTGAAAAAAGAGATATGTCTATTCAGTTCAGCCTATTGAATCGCGGAACTGAAAATCTGTCCTAGGAAATATAGTCTGCATTAGTGTTGATCGCAAATATTCTAATTGCCAATTTTTATCGCGAATATCGGCACTTTGAGAATTCACAAAAAATTTGAATATAGTGCTATATATTCGTAATCGCAAATATTCTAGATATTTTTTCATCAGTAACCTCCCTTCTTGCTTGTAGGCCAATGAGAAGACTGCAATATCTTTGTCAGAGCTTAGCAACCAATAGGAAAGTTGCCTACCCCTTACTATATAAGAACCTCCCCAGCAGCCATTTTCTGCTGTTTTTTGCATTTCTGAGAGAGATAGAGAGAGAGTGAGAGAGAAAGAGAGAGAGAGAGAGAGAGAGAGAGAGAGCAGTGTCATTATTGTGCTCTGTGCTTTCATCTGAATCCTATTCCTTATCCAATTACATTAGCTAGTTAGCTCATTTATATAATACAGATAGTTAGTGGGAGATAGTCAGTGTAGGTTATATCCTGATGCAGGGTGTTAGGTAGTGTGATAGGAATTACTGTTTCTCTGCTGTCCATACATACATGCTACAGACATAGTGCTGTAATGTCACAACCATTCCTCGTGCACGAATCAGTAATATCTACTCAGACCTGATAACACTGTTATATGGTAACACGTTGTATGTATTGCGCAAAAAAAGTGCATCATTAGTGCCCATTTGTGCAATCGCAAAAATAATGACTGACGATCTTGAATTCTAGAATTCACAAATTTATTGCGAATATTATGCAAAAAATTCTTGAAATATTGCGAAAACTAATATTGCCAATGCCGCTCATCACTAGTCTGCATAAGGGAGCAGACTTATGGAGAGGTTTTAACTGAGTACTCTAAGAATTAGGGTCTGATCTGGTCTGGTTTGACTGCTGAGCAAGGTGGCTGCACATCTTGCCATGGCAAGGCAGCAGTTGATGGGTGTTACTGCTCTAACAAGTAAGTTTAGTTGATTCTTGCAGTATTTGATTTATAATTGCTTGTATCAGTTACTGTACACATTTGGATTTTCAGTATTCTACTAAACTTCAGTAGTTATAAGAAACCGGACGGTCATTATGCAACACCTGGCACAACATTACCAATGAATGTGCAAATGAATAGCAAAAAAACCTGACCATGTGATTCTCTTGACAAATTTATTAAGTTAGCAAAGTAATTATTAGATACTTGCTTTCCATATCACAAGGAGCAGCTCCCCCAGAGGCTAAATCGGATTTAATAAATGTAAATTAAATTATACAGTATGTGCAGAATTCAAATGTAATCACAATGCTTTAGTTTAACCTGTATAGCATAGACACTAAGAGCCAAATAGGCACTCAAGACTGAAAAAGACATTGCACATCGTGTACTGACAAAATATGAAATAAAGGTTGTGACATTTTATTCTCAAATGTGTGTCCAATTTATACAAAGAGATTCTGCTTCCACCAATGTTCAAAAATATACACCTATAAATTCCCTCTGTAAAATTAAATTGAATCAAATTTTTTTATTTCATTTGTAGGTGAGTTACAATTTGCATCAACTTATTAAACTGTTACATAATTTCTAAATCAAATCTCTGTCCTATGTTGCAACCTGAAATAACTAGGGTCATTAGGCAAGCTCAATGAATGAAGACAAAGCATCTTATTACAATGAACCCATATTAATAGGCCATAAAATAGTGAACACTAGGCACAGTGGTCAATGGTTCAGTAGTCAGCCATGATTGCCAAGTCAAAATGTTCAATAGGGCAGTGTCATAAACTTATAGGTATAAGAGGTTAGACTTACCAGTACCACATCTAGGGTATCCAGGTATATGGGGCCACCCAAAACACAATTTTACCCACTGATAATGATCATTTCTGCTGCTCTCATACTATATAGCTGACAGATGCACTCATACAATGCTTATCACTGAAAAGCAACATGATTAAGAACTTAGAAATAAGGTGCAAAACACAGACTCTTTTATATCCGGGGTCTTCTAAATGGCTATTGGAAGCTGTTCCCATGCCTATATCTTTCAGATTCCCCAGCGATTCCTGCAGCCGGTCCAGTGTAGACCTTCAAGATGCATCTTCCTCCATTCCACGCTGTACAAAGTACTGCCTCCAATACTCCCAGTAAGCCACTGTTTCTCACTTCACTTTCACAGATCTGCCATAATACACTGAACAAAAATATAAACGCAACACTTTCAGTTTTGCTCCCATTTTGCATGAGCTGAACTCAAAGATCTGAAACATTTTCTACATACACAAAAGACCCATTACTCTCAAATATTGTTCACAAATCTGTCTAAATCTGTGTTAGTGAGCACTTCTCCTTTGCCAAGATAATCCATCCCACCTCACAGGTGTGGCATATCAAGGTGCTGATTAGACAGCCTGAATATTTCACAGGTGTGCCTTAGACTGCCCACAATAAAAGTCCACTCTGAAATGTGCAGTTTAATCACTAAGCACAATGCCACAGATGTCGCAATGTTTGAGGGAGCGTGCAATTGGCATGCTGACTGCAGGAATGTCTACCAGAGCTGTTGCCCATGCAACGAATGTTCATTTTTCTTCCATAAGCCATCTCCAAAAGTGTTTCAGAGAATTTGGCAGTGCATCCAACCGGCCTCACAACTGCACACCGCGTGTAACCACACCGGCCCAGGACCGCCACATCCAGCATGTTCACCTCCATGATCGTCTGAGACCAGCCACCCAGACAGCTGCAGCAACTATCGGTTTGCATAACCAAAGAATTTCTTCACAAACTGTCAGAAACTGTCTTAGGGAAGCTCATCTGCATGCTCGTCGCCCTGGACCTGACTGCAGTTCGTCATCTTAACCGACTGGAGTGGGCAAATGCTCATATTTGATGGTGTCTGGCACGTTGGAGAGGTGTTCTGTTCACGGATGAGTCCCAGTTTTCACTGTTCAGGGCAGTTAGCAGACAGTGTGTGTGGCGTAATGTGGGTGAGCGGTTTGCTGATGTTAACGTTGTGGATCGAGTGGCCCATGGTGGCGGTGGGGTTATGGTATAGGCAGGCGTATGTTATGGACAATGAACACAGGTGCATTTTATTGATGAAATTTTTAATGCACAGAGATACCGTGACGAGATCCTGAGGTCCATTGTTGTGCCATTCATCCACGACCATCACCTCATGTTTCAGCCTGATAATGCACGGCCCCATATTGCAAGGATCTTTACACAATTCCTTGAAGCTCAAAGCATCCCAGTTCTTGCGCGGCCAGCATACTCACCGGACAAGTCACCCATTTGGGATGCTCTGGATAGGCGTATAAGACAGCATGTTCTAGTTCTTGCCAATATTCTGCAACTTCGCACAGCTATTGAAGAGGACTTGACCAAAAATTCCACAGGCCACAATCAACAACCTGATCAACTCTATGCAATGGAGATGTGTTGCACTGCGTGAGGCAAATGGGGGCCACACCAGATACTGACTGGTTTTCTGACACCCACCTCCTTCCCAGTATGGCAAAACTGTTCACATTTCAGAATGGCCTTTTGTTGTGTGAAGTCTAAGGCACACCTGTGCAATATTCATGCTGTCTAATCAGCACCTTGATATGCCACACCTGTGAGGTGGGATGGATATCTCGGTAAAGGAGAAGTGCTCACTAACACAGATTTAAACAGATTTGTGAACAATATTTGAGAGTAATGGGTCTTTTGTGTATGTAGTAAATGTTTCAGATCTTTGAGTTCAGATCATGCAATATGTGAGCAAAACCGAAAGTGTTGCATTTATATTTTTGTTCAGTATATAATCACAGATAGGCAGAAGAAATAGTGCAGACTGTTTCCAGTATAAGGCCGTTGTGTGGCCGTTCCGCGCATTGGGGATCGCAATTGCAGTCCCCAATGCACGGCAAAATCAGTGCAGCGGGCCGGACCCATTCAACTTGAATGGGTCCGTGGTCTGTCCGCACTGCAGAAAAATGTCATATTTATTTGCAGTGCGGATAAACGAAAAGATACACCACAGAAGCACTCCGTTGTGCTTCCGGTGTTCCGTTCCGTGATTCCGTTCTGCATCTCCGGAATTGGGGACCCATTCAAGTGAATGGGTACGCATCCGTGATGCGTTGTGCACACGGCCGGCGGATGTGGATTGCAGACATGCCGTTTGCGGCCGCAATAGGGCCACGGCCGTCCAATAGCCGTGTGCATGAGGCCTAAAAGAGGAGGATTTATTATACTCTCATTTAAAATGTTCATAAGATATGACAGTAAAAGCACACGTCTCTGCCCCACCACTGGATTTGCTGGTCAGGGCTTCTCCTAGAGATGTGCAGCGTGCCACGCTTTCACTTTATATACAACGTGAAAAATCCATAAGACCTCGCTGCAAAACCAACTAAGTGTGAACTGCTTCCAATATCCATTTATTTGAGCTATAGAGTGTCTGTGATTTGTACCTTACCTCCAAGGTCTTAGTCTTGCTGGTTTTCAGTGATAGGCATTGTGTGTAAATTGTTCTTACCCAATTTTTTTTCCATTTTGTGGTAGTGAAATACCCCCTTTTTTTAAATAATTTTAGTAGATCCCCAGATTTCGTAACAGCCATCACTAGGGAGGTGCAGAAACACATGTAGTCATTGCTGAACCACTTAGAAATTCTATGTCCATTGCCAAGCCTGCAGTGTATGCACACAGCCTGTGTCCACTTGGTGGGCTATTTCAGTCCTAGTAGAGTCCTAGTAGAGTTACACTGCTCAAACACCACTGCTTGTCACCAGGACCCCAGAAATCACCACCCTTTATTAAGCCACATTCAAAAAAACTATGTAAATTGAGAAGAAACACATAAAAATGAAAAAAAAAAGCAGAATATTACCAGAGTCTAACAGTTAAATTATACCAAAGGAAGATGTACAGTATAGACAGCAAAGCATGATATACAGAGCACCAACATGTTTTGCCTTGCCAGGGACATCGAAGAGCCTTGGAGGGAACTGAGATGAAACTGGATAATAATAGCAAATGGGCACTAAAGAAGCACTTGATTCTGTGCTCATGTGCCATTTATTGTCTCTTTAAAATGCTTTTCCCTAGTTCCCCTTTCTGCTCAGTTGTCTTTCAGTGTTCAGTACTGGTTACTATAGATATGAAGGGGGAAGGGGGAGTGGGGAAACAGCCTACGTTTTATGAACAGCCGATGACCTGTGGCAATCTTACCTGCTCGCGCAGCCCGGCATCTCTTCTGTCTTCTTCTTTGCTGATTGCAGGAAAAGGACCTGTGGTGACGTCACTCCGGTCATCACATGGTCCATCACATGATCTTTTTACCATTCTGTCTTCTTCAAAGAAGAAGACAGAAGAGATGCCGGCTGCGCGAGCAAGTGGATTAAGGTGAGTTAAATGATTTTTAATTTTTTTTAACCCCTCCAGCACTATTGTACTATCCATTCTGTATTCAGAATGCTATTATTTTCCCTTATAACCATGTTATAAGGGAAAATAATAAAATGATCGGGTGTCCCCATCCCGATTGTCTCCTAGCAACCGTGCGTGAAAATCACACCGCATCCGCACTTGCTTGCATTCACTTCGATGGGGCCTGCGTTGCGTGGAAATCGCACAATATAGAGCATGCTGCGATTTACAAGCAACGCAGAAGTGATGCGTTAAAACCAACGCTCATGTCCACGGCCCCATAGAAATGAATGGGCCCGGATTCAGTGTGGGTGCAATGCGTTCACCTCACGCATTGCACCCGTGCGGAATACTCGCCCGTGTGAAAGGGGCCTAACTGATTTGCCGACTGATGCAAATACTGGCAGAATTCCTGGCAGAACTGCAGAAGTAAATCTGCTCCATATGTCTTGCTAGGTTCAATGGAAAACAAGAACCACCTATTTCTATACCGCTGCATACTGTAGTTACAAAGTAAACTTATTATCAGTATTTTACATTTTATAACACTTACGGTAACAGCTGCTCAGCTAAACAGAGTTCTTTAATCAAAGAAAAACTTTAACAAAGTGCCACTAGGATGACTCAGAATGACTTTACAACAAATGTGTAAGTAATCTGTTAAATAGATGAGCCATGAAGTTAATCCTGAATTAGAGCTGTACAGAGCATAAAGATTATATACACAGTATATGGAGGTTGGAAGATTCGCTCTGACACTGTAACACTGTCTCAATAAATCTAGTGAGAAACCTGGCCTTATTACCACATGCAATATGTATTAGCAATGTAATTTTGTCCAATTCTAGATGGGATGAAAATCTGTCAATTTAATGACTGGAAGATGTTTTTGATAGGTGTTCTTTAATATAAAGACTTAATATTTCAGTGCAGCAGAATGTCTCATATAACGATATTTTAAGCAATAAGTATGATTAACTTAACCATCACAAAATTCATTTTGGGGTGAAAAGAATTACAAATGCATAGTTGAAGTCCTTTAAGTTTAAAAGGATATGTGTGTGCTTCAGTCTCAATTTGCATAATGCCAAAGATAAAATCTACACAAAATACAGAGAGACTTGGTAAATACTTTGCTTCACTGATCTGGTAGTTTGGAGTAATAGTACATTTTTGTAACCAAACTAACAGTGAGGCCTAGTTCACACGAACGTATGGCTTTTATAGTTTTTTGCGGTCCGTTTTTCACGGATCCGTTGTTCCGTTTTTGAGTTCCGTTGTGTTTCCGTTTCCGTTCCGTTGTTCCGTTCCGTTTTTCCGTATGCCATGTACAGTTTACAGTAATTACATAGGAAAAATTGGGCTGGCCATAACATTTTCAATAGATGGTTCAGAAAAAACGGAACGGAAACGGAAGACATACGGATGCATTTCCGTATGTGTTCCGTTTTTTTTGCGGATCCATTGACTTGAATGGAGCCACGACCCGTGATTTACGGCCAAATATAGGACAAGCTCTATCTTTCAACGGAACGGAAAAACGGAAACGGAAGGCATACGGAACACATTCCGTTTTTTTTGCGGAACCATTGAAATGAATGGTTCCGTATACGGAACACAAAAAAACGGCCCGTACACCCGCAAAAAAAACGTTCGTGTGAACTAGGCCTAAGGCTCTGTCACACTGCCATTGTGCACCTCCTGTAGGTATTCTGCCAATTCTGACAGCAGGAATACTGGAACATACTATTTTTGTTTGTCAAAATGATCCCAACAGAACTGATTATAATTTAGTGTGGTGCATTGATCGCATTTTGATGCTACGTATGACAGGTCTTTGACAGTGTCGTGGCTTCCATTATAAATAGTAGCCATGATGTCCGTGAGGCCAAAGCCTTAATATAAATTCCTGGTTTACAATTACCAGAAAGTAATGCATTGAGAGAACTATGATGACTATTACAATTGACAATGAAGTGGAATTAATTGCTGGTAGTTTTCCAGAATTCTGAGGGATGCTTTGTATGCAGAGAAAAAACATACAGTAGCTCAATATTAATGCAAAAATGTGTGAGTGTAGTCCCGGACGGTGGCTTGCACGCTCGTGAGAAGCCGGAAAGTTTTCCCAAGTGAAACCTTCTGTGTGATGTCACACACAAATACAGATGCCTGTAGAGATCACAATACCTTTCAAGGCTTCTCCACGAGTGCACAAACCACCAGCCGAGGTGCGCGCACACACCTGCAGGAGCTGAACACTCCATACCAGGGTCAAGGACAGCGCGTTCTGAATTATCTGGCAACTGACAGCGAGGAGGACGAGCAAAATTCCTTAAATAAAGATGAGCAATGGCAAGTAGTATACTATGACAGTAAGTATTTCAGACATTTTTTTTTAATATATACATTTATTGATGGCATATTAGCAGCATAATTAACAGTAGATATAAAGCAAGGAACACATTAATTATAGAGTTAGCGCAGGCACTATATTTTATAATATTTTTTTTAATTGTTTATTCTGCCTGCTACTATCTGGCGTCTTTAAGTGTACTCAGCTATTGCCATGTGTGCACTAGTCCCTGCAGTTTTTACTAGTGATGGACAGACATCACGTTCGAGATCAAATGTTCGCAAACCGCGCGTTTGCGGTGAGCCCCATTGACTTTAATGGCAGGCGAACCTGAAAAACTTTCAGGTCATATTTGCAGCCACCAAATAGTTACTAGAAGTGCACAAATAGTCCCATAACATGGACAGTGACAAACCAGAGGGGGATCATTGGCAAAAATACCCACACAAAATATGTATTTTAATCAGGGGCCATTTTTATGCGTTTTAAAGGGCATCTCTCAAAAATGTGCCCTGCTGGAGCCTAGAAATTTCTTAATTTAGGCCACGGGAGTACAGGCCACAAAAATTAGGCATTCACCTGACAGAAAATAACTTGTGATTATGTGACTGGAGGTATATTAGGCAGTCATTGGATAAAAATTATACTGAAGGCCAGTACAGGCCCCAAAAATTAGGCATTAACCTGATAGAAAAGAACTTGTGATTATGTGGCTGGAGGTACATTAGGAGGTTACTGGATAAAAGTTTTATTGTAGGCCAGTACAGGCACCAAAAATTAAGCATTCACCTGACAGAAAACAACTTATGATGATGTGGCTGGAGGTACATTAGGCGGTCACCGGATAAATTTTTTATTGTAGGCCAGTATAGACCCCAAAAATTAGGCATTCATCTGACAAAAAAAGAACTTATGATTATGTGACTGGAGGTACATTAGGTGGTCACTGGACAAAAAATTTACTGTAGGCCAGTACAGGCCCCAAAAATTAGGCATTCACCTGACAAAAAAGAACTTGTTATTATGTGGCTGGAGGTACATTAGGCGGTCACTGGCTAAAAATTTTACTGTAGGCTAGTATAGGCTGGAGGTACATTAGGCGGTCAATGGATACAAATTTTACTGTAGGCCACAGGAGTACAGGCCCCAAAAATGATGCATTCACCTGACAGAAAATAACTTGTGAGTATGTGGCTGGAGGTACATTAGGCGGTTACTGGCTAAAAATTTTACTTTAGGCCAACATAAGCACCAAAAATTAGGCATTCACCTGACAGAAAATAACTTGCGATTATGTTGCTGGAGGTACATTAGGCTGTCACTGGAAAAACTAATTATACTGGAGGCCAGTACAGACCCCAAAAATTAGGCATTCGCCTGACAGAAAAGAACTTGTGATTATATGGCTGGAGGTACATTAGGCGGTCACTGGAATTTTTTTTTATTGTAGGCCAGTACAGGCTCCAAAAATTAGGCATTCGTCTGACAGAAAAGAAATTGTGATTATGTGGCTGGAGGTACATTAGGCGGTCACTGGAATTTTTTTTTTTATTGTAGGCCAGTACAGGACCCAAAAATTAGGCATTCGTCTGACAGAAAAGAACTTGTGATTATGTGGCTGGAGGTACATTAGGCGGTCACCAGATAAAAATGTTATTGAAGGCCAGTATAGAACCCAAAAATTACACATTCACCTGACAGAAAATTGCTGGTGTGATAGAATTGATACCCGCACCTCTGCCTCTGCCAGCGCCCGCAACAGCAGAATGCAGCATCTCTCGCAGCAAGGCCTGGAAATGCTGCATTCTGCAAGCCCTCTGTGATGCTGGTAACATGTCCGCCATTTTGTGCTTGTAACGGGGGTCTAAGTACATTGCCACCCAGTACTGGTCTTTGCCCTTTATGCTTTTTATATGTGTGTCCCTTTTCAAACACTGGAGCATAAAGGCCCCCATTTGCACTAAATTGGAAGCCGTGGAGTGCCCTGGCTCCTGCTCATCGCACAGGAGAATGTCGTCCTCTGTCTGCTCCGCCCAGCCACGGACAACACCAGAGATCCCCGAAAAGTTTAAAGTGCCCCTCAAAGCATGCTCTTCCAGCTCCTTCCTCCTCCTCCTTCCCCAGTCACCATCCTCCTCTGACTCCTGTTCAGACTCCTGCTGACTTGTCTCAGATGGAGTAGCCCCCCCGGGAATTCATTCAGCATTACGACTTCCTCATCTTCCAGATCCTGCTTCTCGATGGCTTGATCAATGACATGACGCAATGCACGCTCCAGAAAGGAGCAAGGTACAATGTCACTGATGGCGCCCTGGCTGCGACTGACCAGTTTGGTGATCTCATCAAATTGCTGCAGAAGACTGCATGCTTCGTGCATGATCAGCCACTGGCGCGGTGAAAGGAAACCAAGCTCCCCAGAACCTGTCTTGCTGCAGAGTTCGTACAGGAAGTCGTTAACGGCACGTTGCTGCTGGAGCAGCCTATCAAGCATATACAAGTTGGAGTTCCAGTGAGACAGGCTGTCACAAATCAGACATCTGATGGGCAGGTAGTGTCACTGCTTAATGTCAGCAAGGCGAGCCATGGCTGTGTAAGATCTTCTAAAATGGCCAAAGATTTTCCTGGCTTGCCTCAAGACATCCTGGACACAAGTTATTTGGAAACAAATCGCTGCACAACTAAGTTCAGGACATGTGCCTTGCACGGCAAGTGTGTCATTTTGCCCTGTTTCAGCGAGCTCAGGAGATTTGCACCATTGTCGCACACCACCTTACCAACTGTCAAATTGAGCGGGGTTAGCCACTGATTAGCCTGTGACCTCAGAGCTGAAAGCAGTGCAGAACCGGTGTGACTCTTGGCTTCCAGGCACAACAGCCATAGCACAACATGGCACTGACTCACCTGGGACGTGGAATAGGTTGTGGAGAGCTTAGGGGGCTCAGTGGAAGAGGCAGTAGCAGTGGAGAAGGAGGAGTCAGCTGAGAAGGAGATGGAGGATGGAGTAGGAGGAAGAGAAGAAGAGGCAATGCATACAATCCGTGGCGGTAACACCAAGTCCCCTTGGGAGCCACGGGTTACTGATTGACGGCCGTCAGAAGGTTCACCCAGTGGGCAGAAAAAGTTATGTACCTTCCATGCACGTGTTTGCTAGACCATGTGTTTGTGGTCAGATGTATCTTGGCACCGACACTGTGTGCCAGAGATATATTCACTTGCCGCTGAATGTGGCCATATAGCTCTGGGATGCCCTTTTGGGAGAAATATTTCCTTCTGGGGACCCTCCATTGCGGTGTGCCAATGGCTACAAATTTTCTAAAGGCCTCCTAGTCCACCAGTTTATATGGCAGTAGTTGGAGGGCTAGCAGTTCTGACAATCTAGCGGTCAGCCTTTGGGCAAGAGGGTTATCCGGCAACATCAACTTTTTAGGCTCAAACATTTGGGCCATGGAAGCCTGCCTTCTACCAGATAAACGTGATGATGGCATGGTGGAAGGTGGAGTGGAGGATAAATGGGAGGAGAGAGAAAAAGGAGAAGAGGCAGGACATGGCGCGCCAGGAGTGTGGCTTTGTTGGTTCTGACGGCGTTGCTCCCACTGGGCTCGGTGATGGGAGGCCAGGTGTCATCTTCAGGCAGTCGTCCCTAGGTGAGTGTTGGGCTTACCACGACTTATGCATTGACAGCACAGGCTGCAGATGACAACACTATTGTCAGCAGCTGACACGTTAAAAAAAGCCTACTCTGCGGAGCCATGTGTTGGCGTCCTGGGAGTGCCAGAGGTGACCATGCATGCTGAATGGCTCGCTCCAGATACATTTTTAGTCAGCTTTTTGCCTCCTGTGCCCTGTTAGTCCTCTTCTCCTCCCACTCTGCTGCTCTGTCTCTCCCTCTTAACTCCCCTCCTCTTCCTCTCTTGTGGGCACCCACGTGATGTCCATCGACATGTCATCATCATAACCTTCACTACCACTGACATTTGAGATCTCAGAGTAGGCAGCAACAGCCGTAACCTCCCTCCTTGAGCTGATCTAGGAACTGTGGTCAGACTGCAGGCTGGCAGCCATTGCTACCTCCTCTCTCTCATCTGATGACAAGAATGGCTGTACATCGGTAAGTTCTGGGAATGTATGGGAAGATAATTCCTCTCACTCGAGTGAAGGGGCTATGGTGGTGGTGGTGGTGTCTTTGGGGGTGTACACAACAGAGAGTGAGGAGAGTGCAGATGCAGAGGATGAGGATGCTACAGAGGCGGAAGCCTGAATGAGCCACTCAACCAACTCTGGTAGTTGAAGTAATTGCTCGCAACTTCTCCAACTTCCCACTTAGGCTCCGGCCTGCTCGACTCCTACTACCCGTGCAGAACGGCCTGCCTCTTCCTCTGCCTGTCATTTTCAAAATGACCCTGTGCGTAAGTCCCTAGAGAAGAGCAGTATTTGTGGAAGGCCTCAATCAATATTTGGTGGAAACAGGCATATCAAACCCCTTAATCAGAATTTTGTAAAAGGGGGTATATCGCAGCCCACAAGCGGTATTTGGTGAAAGCAGGTATATCAAACCCCTTAATCAGTATTTTGTGAAAGCAGGTATATTGCAGGCCTCAATCAATATTTGGTAGAAACAGGTATATCAAACCCCTAATCAGTATTTTGTGGAAGCAGGTATATCGCAGGCCTCAATTAATATTTGGTGGAAGCAAGTATATTAAACCCCTTTAATCAGTATTTTGTGGAAGCAGGTATATCACAGGCCTCAATCAATATTTAGTGGAAAAAGGTATATCAAACCCCTTGAAGGGATTTTTCCCATCTCAGACAATGGGGGCCTATCACTAGGTTATGCTCCCTTTGTCTGATAGGTGCAGGTCCCAACGATGGCTCAGCTATTGCAGTGTGCCCCATAGAAATGAATGGAAGCATGGGCCGCGCATGAGTGGTGCACTCCCATTCACTTCTATGGGAGCAGCGCTTGGTGGTGGATGGACCCTGGGAGATCTGTGGTCCTCCAGCCACAGCGCTCCCTGCTTTGTTCTCGTTGTAGGTGCGGGTCCCAGCGGTGGGACCAGGTCCTATAAGGCAAAGGGGGCATATCCTAGCGATATTCCCCCATTGTGTGAGATGGGAATACCCCTTTAATCAGTATTTTGTGGAAGCAGGCATATCGCAGGCCTCAATCAATATTTGGTGGAGACAGGTATATCAATGCCCTTAATCAATATTTTTGTGGAAGCAGGTATATCGCAGGCCTCAATAAATATTTGTTGGAAACAGGTATATCAAACCCCTTAATCAGTATTTGTGGAAGCAGGCATATCGTAGGCCTCAATCAATATTTGGTGCAAACAGGTATATCAAACCCCTTAATCAGTATTTTGTGGAAGCAGGTATATCACAGCCCTCAATCAGTTTTTGGTGGAAGCAGGTATATCAATCCCTTTAATCAGTATTTTGTGGAAGCAGGTGTAACGTAGGCCTCATTCAATATTTCGTGGAACCAGGTATATCAAACTCTTTAATCAGTATTTTGTGAAAGCAGGTATATACTGTAGTAGCCTTCAATCAGCATTTTCTGGAAGCAGGTATATCAAACCCCTTAATCAGTTTTTTGTGGAAGCAGGTATATTGCAGGCCTCAATCAATATTTGGTGGAAACAGGTATATCGAACCCCTTAATCTGTATTTTGTGGAATCAGATATATTGTAGATGTCAATTAGTATTTTGTGGAAGCAGGTATTTTGCAGGCCTCAATCAATATTTGGTGGAAGCAGGCATATCAATCCCCTTAATAAGTATTTTCTGGAAGCAGGTATATTGCAGGCCTCAATAAATATTTGGTGGAAACAGATATATCGAACCCCTTAATCATTATTTTGTGGAAGCAGGTATATCAAACCTCTTAAATCAGTATTTTGTGGAAGCAGATATATCACAGGCCTTAATATATACTTGGTGGAAACAGGTATATCAAACCCCTTAATCTGTATTTTGTGGAAACAGGTATATCGCAGCACTCAATCAGTATTTTGTGGAAGCACGTATTTCAAACACCATAATCAGTATTTTGTGGAAGCCGGTATATCACAGGCATCAATCAATATTTGGTGGAAGCAGGTATATCAATCCCCTTAATCCATATTTTGTGGAAGCAGGTATATCAGAGGCCTCAATCAATATTTGGTGGAAACAGGTATATCAAACCCCTTAATCACTATTTTGTGGAAGCAGGTATATTGCAGGCCTCTATCAATATTTGGTGGAAGTAGGTATATCAATACCCTTAATCTGTATTTTGTGGAAGCAGATATATCATAGGCTTCAATCAATATTTAGTGGAAGCCGGATGTATTAAACCCCTACTCAGTATTTTTTGGAAGCAGGTGCATCACAGCCTCAATCAATATTTTGTGGAAGCAGGTATATCAGAGGCCTCAATCAATATTTGGTGGAAACAGGTATATCAAACCCCTTAATCACTATTTTGTGGAAGCAGGAATCTTGCAGCCCTCGATCAGTATTTTGTGGAAGCAGGTATATCACACCCCTCAATAATTTTTTTTGCCACAACAGTTATATCACACCACCCTGTTTATTTGAGGCAACAGGTATATTGCAGACATAAATCAGCATTCTGTGGAAGCAGATATATCACACCCCTCAATCAGTTTTTTGGGGGACAACAGGTATACCACACACATTACAAATAGATTAGTCTAGCAATAGCAGATACAAGAAGAGTATAAACTCTTGCAGTACTGCAGAAGGAGGTGAGGTTCAATGAAGAGACACAGGGTGAATGAAGATGGGTCTGTGCCCCCTGAAATAGCAGGGAAGTGACAAGCATGAGCGGGAGACATTGCGGTGTAACTCCATCGAGCCCTAAAATATCAGATTACTCCTTATTTAATTAGCAATTTAGTATTTTTTAAATACTGTAATATAGTCCAGGTTCAATAAAAAATACAGTACATTAAAGCAAAAAGTTGTAATTTATCTTTGCAAAGGTGTCATACGCAATAGCTAGAGATGAGTGAAGTTTTAAAAATCTTGATTTGGACAATTAGTCAAATTTGTCCCAGAAAATGTATTTGATCTGAATTTATTTGTCACAAATCATGTTAAAATCAACTATTTCCCAGCTGCAGAGAACCTGTATCTCGGTGTACATCACTGTCCATTACATAAACATGCATAGCTTGTCCGCTGTGGTAGTGAAACAGTTTTTGTGTCAGTATGAAAGGCAGGTGACAGGCGTACCTTTTAAGTCTCATGCACACAGTCCTCAAGTCACGGGTCAGCAAAAAAAAACTGGTGATGTCCGTGTTGCATTTTTTATTTTTATTTTTTATCCATTGTAACAATGCCTGCCCTTGTCCACAAAACAGACAAGAATAGGATATATTCTGTCTTTTTTGCGGAACTATCATGTGTAACATGGAAACGGAATGCACATGGAGTCATTTCCGTGTTTTTGCAGACCCATTGAAGTGAATGGTTCTACATACGGGCTGCAAAGAAAGCAGAATGGACACAGAAAAAGAATTACATTTGTGTGCATGAGCCCTTGGATGACACTGGCAGCTCTGGCCTGTCACCGCGACTGCTGCTATCACTTCCCCCCCCCCCCCCTTCTTCTGCTGGTACTTCTGCCAGCTCCAAAAACATTTTGTCCACTGCTCGTTCCCTTAGAAGACATACAGTACTGTAACTGTAAGTGTAAAATAGCTGTAATATTAGACCACAATTTCTCCCCAATTACAGAATAAAAGATTAACCAATTTACTTATATATAAAAGAACGTGAAACCCCCAAAAACATTAGTACCAGACCACTTTTTCACCCCAATTACAGAATTACGGATTAATGAATTTACTTATATATAAAAGAATGTAAACCCCCCAAAATCAGTAGTATCAGACCGGAATTCACCCCAATTACAGAATAAAGGATTAACAGAATAACTTATATATAAAAGAATGTGAACAACCTAGTAGTTTCCGGACGAAATTTCACCACAGAATCAAGGATGAATGGATGTACAATACTTATATATAAAAGAACATAAGCACCATAAAATCAGTTGTATTAGACAGCAGTTTCACCCCAATAACAGAATCAACGATTAATAGAATTACTTATGTATAATACAGAGTGAACACTCTAAAAATACTCTACAGTATTAGGCTACATTCACACGTCAGTATTTTTCTATAATCCGAATTTCAGTCCGTTTTTTGCGGATCCGTTGTTCCTGAAAATGTTTCCGTATGTCATCCGTATGTCATCCGTTTTTTGCGGATCCGCAAAAAACGGAAACATGTATATATTCAATAATCAAATAAAGTTGTTTGGATTTCTTTGAAAAAAAATTGAAAAAAATAAATAAATAAATAATAAAAAAAATTGGCTATGTGTTTCCAGGAACGGATTCCGCAAAAAACGGAAGACATACGGAATGACATCCGATTGTCATCCGTTTTTTGCGGATCCATTGACTTTGTATTGTACCAGGATCCGATTTTTCAGGACAAGAATAGGACATGTTTTATATTTAAACGGACATGCGGAACGGAACAACGGAAACGGACAGCACACATTGTGCTGTCCGATTTTTTCCAGGACCCATTGAAAATGAATGGGTCCAGATCTGGTCCTGATCTGTTCCTGAAAAAACGGAACAGATCAGGAAAGAAAAAACGGACGTGTGAATGGACCCCAAGAATGATTTAACCCAAATTAGTGCAGTAAGGTGTAATAGAATAGCTCCTATTACACAGTTCAGTGGTCCCTGCTCTCTTCCCCATAGTATGGATAAAGTCTCCCTATTATATCCCTACATTATCTCTGTGCTGTCCCTCAACTGTTCAAAAGTAATATTTTGTAAATAAATTATTTCCTAATCACTGTCCCTAGAGCCTAAGAAATCTCTCCCTTCACTAGGTACACTGGAAAATGGAGGACATTTGGAGACTTTTTATAGGGCTGTGACATCACAGGGGCTGGCTATCTGCTGATTGGCTGTCTGCACAGCATTAGGGGTGATCCATCCTTCCCAGGCTTCTTACTTTCACTTTGTAACATGTGCCATTTTAGAAAATGTAATACCACAAATAGCCAGGAAATTCAGATTTGTGGCAAATACAATTTTTCATAAAATTCGGATTGAAAACTGAACCTGGACATACCTATAATTTCACCCAGGCAGCCTCCCTGTTAGAATCGGTGCGTTTTATTTACAATAACACACTGCCAGGTGGCGGCTTCCACCCAGCAGTGTGTTCGGTGACGTCACTGGCTCTGATAGGCGGGCTTTAGCCATTTTACAGGATGGAAGCCTCTGCCTAGCAGCTCTATGAAGAGCCTGGTTCGTCACCGGAACTCCAGAAAATGCCTTTGCCCTGCGCAATTTAGAGCACGGCAAAGGAGAGCATCGGAGTATGAACTGCTCCGATGCTCAAGTCAGGAAGGCTGCCTGGGTGAAAATGAGCATACAGGTCCTTCTAAAAAAATTAGCATATTGTGATAAAGTTCATTATTTTCTGTAATGTACTGATAAACATTAGACTTTCATATATTTTAGATTCATTACACACCAACTGAAGTAGTTCAAGCCTTTTATTGTTTTAATATTGATGATTTTGGCATACAGCTCATGAAAACCCAAAATTCCTATCTAAAAAAATTAGCATATTTAATCCGACCAATAAAAGAAAAGTGTTTTTAATACAAAAAAAGTCAACCTTCAAATAATTATGTTCAGTTATGCACTCAATACTTGGTGGGGAATCCTTTTGCAGAAATGACTGCTTCAATGCGGCGTGGCATGGAGGCAATCAGCCTGTGGCACTGCTGAGGTGTTATGGAGGTCCAGGATGCTTCCATAGCGGCCTTAAAGGGAACCTGTCACCAGGATTTTGTGTACAGAGCTGAGGACATGGGCTGCTAGATGGCCGCTAGCACATCCGCAATATCCAGTCCCCATAGCTCTGTGTGCTTTTATTGTGTAAAAAAACTGATTTGATACATGTGCAAATTAACCTGAGATGAGTCCTGTACGTGAGATGAGTCAGGGACAGGACTCATCTCAGGTTAATTTGCATATGTATCAAATCGGGTTTTTTACACAATAAAAGCACACAGAGCTATGGGGACTGGGTATTGCGGATGTGCTAGCGGCCATTTAGCAACCCATGTCCTCAGCTCTATACACAAAATCCCGGTGACAGGTTCCCTTTAAGCTCATCCAGAGTGTTGGGTCTTGCGTCTCTCAACTTTCTCTTCCCAATATCCCACAGATTCTCTATGGGGTTCAGGTCAGGAGAGTTGGCAGGCCAATTGAGCACAGTAATACCATGGTCAGTAAACCATTTACCAGTGGTTTTGGCACTGTGAGCAGGTGCCAGGTCGTGCTGAAAAATGAAATCTCCATAAAGCTTTTCAGCAGATGGAAGCATGAAGTGCTCCAAAATCTCCTGATAGCTAGCTGCATTGACCCTGCCCTTAATAAAACACAGTAGACCAACACCAGCAGCTGACATGGCACCCCAGACCATCACTGACTGTGGGTACGTGACACTGGACTTCAGGCATTTTGGCATTTCCCTCTCCCCAGTCTTCCTCCAGACTCTGGCACCTTGATTTCCGAATGACAGGCAAAATTTGCTTTCATCCGAAAAAAGTACTTTGGACCACTGAGCAACAGTCCAGTGCTGCTTCTCTGTAGCCCAGGTCAGGCGCTTCTGCCGCTGTTTCTGGTTCAAAAGTGGCTTGACCTGGGGAATGCGGCACCTGTAGCCCATTTCCTGCACACGCCTGTACACGGTGGCTCTGGATGTTTCTACTCCAGACTCAGTCCACTGCTTCCGCAGGTCCCCCAAGGTCTGGAATCGGTCCTTCTCCACAATCTTCCTCAGGGTCCGGTCACCTCTTCTCGTTGTGCAGCGTTTTCTGCCACACTTTTTCCTTCCCACAGACTTCCCACTGAGGTGCCTTGATACAGCACTCTGGGAACAGCCTATTCGTTCAGAAATTTCTTTCTGTGTCTTACCCTCTTGCTTGAGGGTGTCAATGATGGCCTTCTGGACAGCAGTCAGGTCGGCAGTCTTACCCATGATTGCGGTTTGGAGTAATAAACCAGGCTGGGAGTTTTTAAAAGCCTCAGGAATCTTTTGCAGGTGTTTAGAGTTAATTAGTTGATTCAGATGATTAGGTTAATAGCTCGTTTAGAGAACCTTTTCATGATATGCTAATTTTTTTAGATAGGAATTTTGGGTTTTCATGAGCTGTATGCCCAAATCATCAATATTAAAACAATAAAAGGCTTGAACTACTTCAGTTGGTGTGTAATGAATCTAAAATATATGAAAGTCTAATGTTTATCAGTACATTACAGAAAATAATGAACTTTATCACAATATGCTAATTTTTTGAGAATGACCTGTATGTCCGGGTTCAGCTCTGATCCCGGACAACCCCTTTAACTTCAATTTGCTCAAGTCTAGTAATAGCTTTGTCTAGTTTCTAGTTTATGCTAGTTTAAAACATGACTCTAAAAAATGTAGAGAACATTTTAATCGATGTTTCTAAGCCTTATGTGGGCTTGTCTTGCCTTTAATCCCATCCTAAATATTCACAGAGACATTAAAGTATAAATAAACCAAAACAATATGCTTTTCCTTTCAAATGACTTATGGAATTGAAGAGCTTTTTTTCTCATCCTTTTAAAGATGCATTTTGCTATATCTGCAATGTGCATTTAACATTTTATAAGGAACAGCAGTAGGTCTTCTTATTACAGTAAAACTTGGAATATGAAGAACTAGCAGGGAATTTAAGCAGGCTCTTTAGTTTTTTATTCTGACTGGGATTGCAGAGGCAAATAAGGAAATAAACTGTGATACAATAAATGTCATCAGCACCATCTATAAATACAGCATTGGGGAGAGGATTAGGCCTGAATATTGCAGACAGTTTGGAACCCCCCCCAAAAAAAATTAATAAATAAATATATATATATAACACGTTTAGAATGATTGCGTTCTTGGGGGGCTAAACTTTAGGGTAAACTGAAAGATAGTGTAGATTCTTCAGTTTGAACAGAGGAAACATATATCAAAATGGCTTCTGGAATTACTTTTTGGTGTAACCAATGCTCTTCTTGTTGCTGTTGTATCTGCTGCTATTTGCTATTGCTTAGCTTGTAAAATATGATAAATGTAAAACTTTATTTGCCATATATAAAAATGTATCCAGGAGCTGCTGGAGACCAACTCACCAGGGAATTTGTCTGATAGTCTCTTATTTTTAATATTTAAATATTCTATAATGACAGGATCTGATCCACAGGACTGGCACATAGCAAATGTGGTGATAATATTCAAAATGGAAACTATAGGCCTTAAACCATCTATTTTGGACAAATTGAAGGTAAGAGATGATATTCTAGAACATCTGAATAAAAATAAGTGTATATAAATTTAAAGAGACCTTGTTAACCCAGAATAAATTAATATGTCCCAGAATAATTTTATATATAAGATCCAATAGACTTAGGCTATATAAATTCTGTTTATGGTCTTTTTAAATATTTTTAAAATATAACTTTTATTAATTCTCCTAATAACATAAGAAAAAGAAGAAAGAAAAAACTCCCTAAATTGCTTAAAAATTGCAAGCTGCATCCAGTTTGTTTGTGAGATTTAAAGGGCTTCTGTCACCCCACTAAAGAGTTTTTTTTTTTTGGCTAGTTACATTCGTTATAGTGCGATATATGAGAATATAATGGTGTTACTTACTTTCATGCGGCTGTTTCTTAAGAAAAAAAAGTTTTATTATATGCAAATTAGGTCTCTACCAGCAAGTAGGGCGTCTACTTGCTGGTAGCCGCCGCAAAAAAAACGCCCCCTCGTCGTGTTGATTGACAGGGCCAGCCGTGATCTCCTCCTCCGGCCGGCCCTGTCAGTATTTCAAAAATAGCGCGCCTCTGTTCATTCGGCGCAGGCGCTCTGAGATGAGGAGGCTCGTCTCCTCAGAACTCCCTCAGTGCGCCTGCGCCGATGACATCACCGAAAGAGAAGACGTCATCGGCGCAGGTGCACTGAGAGAGTTCTGAGGAGATGAGTCTCCTCATCTCAGAGCGCCTGCGCCGAATGAACAGAGGCGCGCGATTTTTGAAATACTGACAGGGCCGGCCGGAGGAGGCGATCACGGCTGGCCCTGTCAATCAACACGACGAGGGGGCGGTTTTTTGCGGCGGCTACCAGCAAGTAGACGCCCTACTTGCTGGTAGAGACCGGATTTGCATAATATAAAACTTTGTTTTCTCAAGAAACGGCCGCATGAAAGTAAGTAACAACATTATATTCTCATATATCGCACTATAACGAATGTAACTAGCCCCAAAAAAAAAAAATCATTTTAGTGGGGTGACAGAAGCCCTTTAATAGTTTTTTATGTGGTCAGGCAGGGTCTGCAAACTTCATGCAGAGCGGAGTTTGTGTTTTTTGTATCTATTTCTATATTCTTTGTAGCGACAAACTTGCCACTCTAAAATTCTCTTCCCTTTTCTAGTCCCTGCTTGATCTCCTCTGCTAACTATTTTATGGTACTTCTCACTGATCTATAGTTGTTTTATATATGTTGTAAGAAGGTACTTAGAATCATCGTGGATAGAAGGTATGGGTCACTAAAGTTCCTGGCCTCGGCGAAATAGGATCCAGCAACCATTGCTAATTGACACCTTGAGATTTAGCATGGCTGTCCAAGCTGATCTGGGATTGCTCTTACTCGGAGTAGTCAAAGTGCTGGGTGTGTCACTACTCCCCATGTTGCAGGCCGGGTTTTGCCGGGCATAAAACCAGCCAGCACTGCCAGGTGGGTGGATTTACCTCCCCATCTGACAGTGGAGCTCAGGAGTTTGTGTGCTGTGAACTGAGGGTTGTGCTGGGATTTGAGGTTTGAGCCGGGCTGCAGGATCTAGGCCACTCTAAAGGCAAACAGGCCACCTATGGAATTGATGAGGCTGAACTGTTAGCAGGGTGTGAATTACCACCCAGGAGAAAAGGTGACTTTTATTGTTTATGGACTTTCCTTGTGTGTGAACAAACACCAAGCAACCTGCATTTTGTGATACACCTTATCAGCATTTTTTTATACACCAATGTGTGAATAAACATGGCTGTTTGATTCAAGAACTATGTACTTTGCCTCTATACTGCATCCGCTAGTCCTATGAATTCCCACAGTGTGCGGTATACACTTTCTCTCTAATATTTCCTTTCTTTTTCTATCCCTTCTTCAAGCTTCTTTTAGCGATGTTACATCTTCTCCTTACTTGGATCAGTATCCCGGGGCGTCACCAGTACGTCCCGCTGATCCTATAAACTAAATATTGCTACTATTTTAAAACAAAACACATAGCTCCCCTGACATGTTTTGCCATAACTGGCGTCCTCAGGGGTATCGAAAATGCTAACCCAAGCGCCTTGGTTATACAATTTTTAATGGCTAAGGCTTCCTGCTCCCTTGCCTCAATTCTCCATTGCCGTGCACTCGGGAATTATGGACATCTATTTGTACCACTCACCATGTCCTGGATACTCCTATATCCAATAAGGGGAGCGACTTGTCATCAATATAGATCACTAAAAACTGCTTGAGAAAAGTCCCAATGAGAGGACTGAAACGTTGCTTTGGTGATTAAAGAACACTACTTTTGAACCACATCTCTGGGAGTGCCGTGGAATTACTTTATTTTTATCTATACTGGATGTTTGTATCACATCCGTAGCCGCTGGCACACCAACTTAATTATTTTTGGACTGTTGTGCCTCTTTCATTGCATTATATATATATATATATTAGCAGAAGGAAACGGCTTTGCATGGGTATATTTCATCTATTATTTCATCTATTTAATTTCATGTTTCCGTGTGTCGTAAAAAGATATCAACAGTATCCCCCTTAACAGTGACTTACACAGTGCCCGCCCCTTTAACAGTGACCGCCCTTTAATAGTGACAACCCCTTTAACAGTGACCGTCATAGTGGCCGCCCCGTTAACAGTGACCTTCACAGTTCCCGCCCCTATAGATATATCAGGGATCGCCTTCTTTCAGGGTGTCACAATCACAGATATCTTCACGGACACCAGGATTAAAGTCCAAATGACGATTTCACCAGCCCAAACATACACAATGCAAAATAGACAACTGCCCGGCTGGAATCTAACTAATACATATAATGGTTTCCCTGTCTAACCTATAATCACCGCTTTATGCACAGGGTCTCAGGCTCCAAGCCTTAGTCGGTCTGCTCACCAACCCACAGTCCACACCGGGAAGATATCAGGCTTCACATAGACTTGTGGTCCCTCAGTCCTCCTGTTTGATAGAGTCACTCTCTACCCCAGACTGACATACTGGGAGGTGCTTTATGCCAGCCTAATTACAGCAGGCCTCACCTGTGATCACCTCAGGTAGAAGGAAATACCCGTCCTGGAAGGGTGTGGATTAGCAGATCCCACTTCCAGTGCTCTCTGCCAATCCAACTAAAATCCAGCCCAGAATTAACAAACAAAACTGTCTCAGCAAGCTATGTTTTTCTGAGACGACTGCTGCTCTCTGGATTTTAGCTGTCTCACCCAGCTGAGGTACTGAGTGGGACATACAAGCCTTCCAGCACTGTTCCCATTACCACTATATATATATATATATATTTATATAAACATTATACAGTTTTTCACTGCAGGTTTATCATTACATTACAGACAAGAGTTGAGTGACAGTTGTCACCTATATACAGATAACACAAGATCCACCATTCACAATAGGGGATATCACAACCTATATACTCCCTCTTGGTAGCTGCAAAATGCTTGCCAGGTCTAGAAAATTAGAGTTTAATCAATGCTTTTTAAGGGATTACCCTAATATTACGTGTCACATGGTTTTCCTTCTTCCAGTTAATGCTTTGGTACACCTTCCATGTAGGCATACAGGGCCCAGTAGAGGGGCCCAGAACTGCACTCCTTCAGCTTCTGATGTGAAAAAACTGCTTTTTCATGCAGCTACCACTAGGGAGAGCTCAGTGCAGAGGCATCACAGCTTCTATTGCAGAAAATTGTAACCTTATAAATTCCCATGCACTATGCTCCTCCTAGTGGTGACTGCAGCCAGTTTTGTAATATGTGAAGGGAAGCAGTGATTTAGCAGAGCATGGGAGAGTTTTATAAGAGTATTTTTGCCAGTTTCTTGATGTAAATACATTGAGAAATATGGGGTTCAGACTGAGTGAGCACCATATTTTTGAAGCACCTTTTCCACATTTTCAGACACCGAAGACAAATACTATAAAGTAGGTGACGTAGAGGTGACTATTTTTTAAATAAAATTTCTTCTGCCTAATAAAAAACATTTTGAAATATGAAATATGGAGTGTTGCACTTGGGTTCATTTATCAAACTGGTGTAAAGTAGAATTGGTTTAGGGCAGGTTCAAATCAGCATTATGCATTCCGTTATAACAGAATTTGTAAGACAGAATTGTAAACGGAAACCTTTAGAGGCATTCCATTTTTATCCATCATAATAGAGGTATATGGGCAAACGTAACGGATCTGTCTGATTTCCGTCATGCAGGACGGAAAAGAAAGTCCTGTCGACAGGACTGCTATGGACAACTAAGCCAGTTCTTCTTTACACCAGTCTGAAAAATCACCCCATTTGTGTTCCATGTTGCCTGGAAGTGTTTGACACACAGTAGTGGAAAATGGAGTAAGGCGGGGGCGGGACCATACTAAGTTTTACTATGGGCCCTATAAGATCTGTCTACACCCCTGAGTTAATGACTGCATACCTGGAGATATAATGGTTGAGTTTATCAAGAATTGATTCCTAAAAACACAAGTTCCAGAGTGGTGTCTTTTGATGTTGATCCAGAGGACAGATATAATGCATTTTGTAACTTTCATACTAATGCAGGCCAACAGTATAGTGTATTTACACATAGACATTTTTGCCTTCAAGGCTTACTATTCTAATTTATGAAAATTCACGAAATATAAAATCAAATGCATTTTTAGACCTAACCTGTACCTTGCATGTCGAGTTATACATTGTTCAATAAATAATGCATGGTTTGATGATCTGCAGAGACCTAATGTCTGCAATCAAACAAAACCCCTCTTATGTTATCCTTTTTATGCAATGCTATCACCCATTCTTATTTCATCTGGAAGAGTGAATATCACAAGGTTAGGCAGCCATTCTTAAGGGTGCAATTTGCAGGCTCAACTACCTCCCATATTCTGTGCATTTGTCAGGAAGATAGAGTAATCAATATGGGCACAGTGAGCAGGAGGATCAAGAGGGACTATGCTTTACTGAATATTTATCTCTAATTAAAATGTATTGAAATAATATTCACTCCAAGGAACAGCTCTCCTAGTTTTATTGTATTCGTCTTTTCCGAATGGCTTGATTTGAGCCTCCATGCATCTGTGAGACTTCAATGTCAGATTAATATTTAAAAATCTATTTCATTATGCTGGGCTGCCTCTCTGGTTAAAAAACATGAGGAAGGGTAACAGCCAGAGAAACTGTTTTGCTTATGAAATAAATTAGCCATTCTGTTCACGGACACATTTTTGACCTTCACAAATAACTTAAGAGCCTCCCAAGAAGGAGACAGCTGCATAATCACAATGTGACTGGGTCAGCACAGCACAAGAACAAGCAGAAGTGCATTAGAGAGAGAAGCATTATGGATTTCATCCTTCTTTACCTCCCTGACAAACAGTGCAGAATACAAGCGGAAGACAAGCAGCCATAGTGGTTTACTTGAAATCGACCGGGGGATCTGCTAAAAAATGCATAATTATTTACCACAATAGAAAAAACACATTATTCACAAGTAGATACACTGTTTTCTCTATGGTACAGCACAATACAAAGTCTATTTGCATTAAGTTTATCCCAATATGAATTTAATTTGCATTCTTTACTTAACTACCTCAGGACCGCCGTACGCAGGATTGCGTCCTGCCGGCGGCCCTGCTCTTCTGGGTGGACGCATATACGCGTCCTCCCGCGAGAGCCGAGATTTCCTGTGAACGCGCGCGCACAGGCGCGCGCGCTCACAGGAACGGAAGGTAAGCGAGTGGATCTCCAGCCTGCCAGCGGCGATCGCTCGCTGGCAGGCTGGAGATCCGAATTTTTAACCCCTAACAGGTATATTAGACGCTGTTTTCATAACAGCGTCTAATATACCTCCTACCTGGTCCTCTGGTGGTCCCTTTTGTTAGGATCGACCACCAGAGGACTCAGGTAGGTCAGTACAGTAGCACCAAACACCACACTACACTACACCCCCCCCCGTCACTTATTAACCCCTTATAAACCCCTGATCACCCATGATCACCCCATATAAACTCCCTGATCACCCCCCTGTCATTGATCACCGCCCTGTCATTGATCACCCCTCTGTCAGGCTCCGTTCAGTCGTCCGTATGATTTTTACGGATCCACGGATACATGGATCGGATCCGCAAAATGCATACGGACGTCTGAATGGAGCCTTACAGGGGGGTGATCAATGACAGGCGGGTGATCACCCATATACACTCCCTGATCACCCCCTGTCATTGATCACCCCCCTGTCATTGATCACTCCCCTGTAAGGCTCCATTCAGACGTCCGCATGATTTTTACGGATCCATGGATATATGGATCGGATCCGCAAAACACATGCGGACGTCTGAATGGAGCCTTACAGGGGGTGATCAATGACAGGCGGGTGATCACCCATATACACTCCCTGATCACCCCCCTGTCATTGATAACCCCCCTGTAAGGCTCCATTCAGACGTCCGCATGCGTTCTGTGGATCCGATCCATGTATCCATGGATCCGTAAAAAATCATGCGGATGTCTGAATGGAGCCTTACAGGGGGGGTGATCAGTGACAGGGGGGTGATCACCCTGATTACCCTGATCACCCCCTGTCATTGATAACCCCCCTGTAAGGCTCCATTCAGACGTCCGCATGCGTTCTGTGGATCCGATCCATGTATCCATGGATCCGTAAAAAATCATGCGGATGTCTGAATGGAGCCTTACAGGGGGGGTGATCAGTGACAGGGGGGTGATCACCCTGATTACCCTGATCACCCCCTGTCATTGATAACCCCCCTGTAAGGCTCCATTCAGACGTCCGCATGCGTTCTGTGGATCCGATCCATGTATCCATGGATCCGTAAAAAATCATGCGGATGTCTGAATGGAGCCTTACAGGGGGGGTGATCAGTGACAGGGGGGTGATCACCCTGATTACCCTGATCACCCCCTGTCATTGATAACCCCCCTGTAAGGCTCCATTCAGACGTCCGCATGCGTTCTGTGGATCCGATCCATGTATCCATGGATCCGTAAAAAATCATGCGGATGTCTGAATGGAGCCTTACAGGGGGGGGTGATCAGTGACAGGGGGGTGATCACCCTGATTACCCTGATCACCCCCTGTCATTGATAACCCCCCTGTAAGGCTCCATTCAGACGTCCGCATGCGTTCTGTGGATCCGATCCATGTATCCATGGATCCGTAAAAAATCATGCGGATGTCTGAATGGAGCCTTACAGGGGGGGTGATCAGTGACAGGGGGGTGATCACCCTGATTACCCTGATCACCCCCTGTCATTGATAACCCCCCTGTAAGGCTCCATTCAGACGTCCGCATGCGTTCTGTGGATCCGATCCATGTATCCATGGATCCGTAAAAAATCATGCGGATGTCTGAATGGAGCCTTACGGGGGGGTGATCAGTGACAGGGGGGTGATCACCCTGATTACCCTGATCACCCCCTGTCATTGATAACCCCCCTGTAAGGCTCCATTCAGACGTCCGCATGCGTTTTGTGGATCCGATCCATGTATCCATGGATCCGTAAAAAATCATGCGGATGTCTGAATGGAGCCTTACAGGGGGGGTGATCAGTGACAGGGGGGTGATTACCCTGATCACCCCCTGTCATTGATAACCCCCCTGTAAGGCTCCATTCAGACGTCCGCATGCGTTTTGTGGATCCGATCCATGTATCCATGGATCCGTAAAAAATCATGCGGATGTCTGAATGGAGCCTTACAGGGGGGGTGATCAGGGAGTCTATATGGGTGATCACCCCCCTGTCATTGATCACCCCCCTGTCATTGATCACCCCCCCCCCCCCCCCCTGGTAAGGCTCCATTCAGACATTTTTTTGGGCACAAGTTAGCGGAAATTTTTTGTTTGTTTTTGTTTTTGTTTTTTCTTACTAAGTCTCATATTCTACTAACTTGTGTCAAAAAATAAAATCTCACATGGACGCACCATACCCCTCACGGAATCCAAATGCGTAAACATTTTTAGACATTTATATTCCAGACTTCTTCTCACGCTTTAGGGCCCCTAAAAAGCCAGGGCAGTATAAATACCCCACATGTGACCCCATTTCGGAAAGAAGACACCCCAAGGTATTCCGTGAGGGGCATATTGAGTCCATGAAAGATTGAAATTTTTGTCCTAAGTTAGCGGAAAGTGAGACTTTGTGAGAAAAAAAACAAAAAAAAAATCAATATCCGCTAACTTATGCAAAAAAAAAAAAAATCTAGGAACTCGCCATGCCCCTCATTGAATACCTTGGGGTGTCTTCTTTCCAAAGTGGGGTCACATGTGGGGTATTTATACTGCCCTGGCTTTTTAGGGGCCCGAAAGTGTGAGAAGAAGTCTGGGATCCAAATGTCTAAAAATGCCTACCTAAAAGGAATTTGGGCCCCTTTGCGCATCTAGGCTGCAAAAAAGTGTCACACATGTGGTATCGCCGTACTCAGGAGAAGTTGGGGAATGTGTTTTGGGGTGTCATTTTACATATACCCATGCTGGGTGAGATAAATATCTTGGTCAAATGCCAACTTTGTATAAAAAAATTGGAAAAGTTGTCTTTTGCCAAGATATTTCTCTCACCCAGCATGGGTATATGTAAAATGACCCCCCAAAACACATTACCCAACTTCTCCTGAGTACGGCGATACCACATGTGTGACACTTTTTTGCAGCCAAGGTGGGCAAAGGGGCACCTTTCGGATTTCGCAGGCCATTTTTTACACATTTTGATTGCAAGGTACTTCTTACACATTTGGGCCCCTAAATTGCCAGGGCAGTATAACTACGCCACAAGTGACCCCATTTTGGAAAGAAGACACCCCAAGGTATTCCGTGAGGGGCACGGCGAGTTCCTAGAATTTTTTATTTTTTGTCACAAGTTAGCGGAAAATGATGATTTTTCTTTTTTCCTTACAAAGTCTCATATTCCACTAACTTGCGACAAAAAATAAAAAATTCTAGGAACTCGCCATGCCCCTCACGGAATACCTTGGGTTGTCTTCTTTCCAAAATGGGGTCACTTGTGGGGTAGTTATACTGCCCTGGCAATTTAGGGGCCCAAATGTGTGAGAAGAACTTTGCAATCAAAATGTGTAAAAAATGCCCTGCAAAATCCGAAAGGTGCACTTTGGAATATGTGCCCCTTTGCCCACCTTGGCAGCAAAAAAGTGTGACACATCTGGTATCGCCGTACTCAGGACAAGTTGGGCAATGTGTTTTGGGGTGTCATTTTACATATACCCATGCTGGGTGAGAAAAATATCTTGGTCAAATGCCAACTTTGTATAAAAAAATGGGAAAAGTTGTCTTTTGCCAAGATATTTCTCTCACCCAGCATGGGTATATGTAAAATGACACCCCAAAACACATTCCCCAACTTCTCCTGAGTACGGCGATACCAGATGTGTGACACTTTTTTGATGCCAAGGTGGGCAAAGGGGCACATATTCCAAAGTGCACCTTTCGGATTTCACCGGTCATTTTTTACAGATTTTGATTGCAAAGTACTTCTCACACATTTGGGCCCCTAAATTGCCAGGGCAGTATAACTACGCCACAAGTGACCCCATTTTGGAAAGAAGACACCCCAAGGTATTCCGTGAGGGGCATGGCGAGTTCCTAGAATTTTTTATTTTTTGTCGCAAGTTAGTGGAATATGAGACTTTGTAAGGAAAAAAGAGAAAAAAAAAATCATCATTTTCCGCTAACTTGTGACAAAAAATAAAAAATTCTAGGAACTCGCCATGCCCCTCACGGAATACCTTGGGGTGTCTTATTTCCAAAATGGGGTCACTTGTGGCGTAGTTATACTGCCCTGGCAATTTAGGGGCCCAAATGTGTGAGAAGTACCTTGCAATCAAAATGTGTAAAAAATGGCCTGCAAAATCTGAAAGGTGCACTTTGGAATATGTGCCCCTTTGCCCACCTTGGCAGCAAAAAAGTGTGACACATCTGGTATCGCCGTACTCAGGAGAAGGTGGGGAATGTGTTTTGGGGTGTCATTTTACATATACCCATGCTGGATGAGAGAAATATCTTGGCAAAAGACAACTTTTCCCATTTTTTATACAAAGTTGGCATTTGACCAAGATATTTTTCTCACCCAACATGGGTATATGTAAAATGACACCCCAAAACACATTCCCCAACTTCTCCTGAGTACGGCGATACCAGATGTGTGACACTTTTTTGCTGCCAAGGTGGGCAAAGGGGCACATATTCCAAAGTGCACCTTTTGGATTTCACCGGTCATTTTTTACACATTTTGATTGCAAAGTTCTTCTCACACATTTGGGCCCCTAAATTGCCAGGGCAGTATAACTACGCCACAAGTGACCCCATTTTGGAAAGAAGACACCCCAAGGTATTCCGTGAGGGGCATGGCGAGTTCCTAGAATTTTTTATTTTTTGTCGCAAGTTAGTGGAATATGAGACTTTGTAAGAAAAAAATAAATAAATAAAATCATCATCATTTTCCGCTAACTTGTGACAAAAAATAAAAAGTTCTATGAACTCACTATGCCCATCAGCGAATACCTTAGGGTGTCTACTTTCCAAAATGGGGTCATTTGTGGGGGTTTTCTACTGTTTGGGCATTGTAGAACCTCAGGAATCATGACAGGTGCTCAGAAAGTCAGAGCTGTTTCAAAAAGCGGAAATTCACATTTTTGTACCATAGTTTGTAAATGCTATAACTTTTACCCAAACCATTTTTTTTTTTCCCAAACATTTTTTTTTTATCAAAGACATGTAGAACAATAAATTTGGCGAAAAATTTATATATGGATGTCGTTTTTTTTGCAAAATTTTACAGCTGAAAGTGAAAAATGTCATTTTTTTGCAAAAAAAATCGTTACATTTTGATTAATAACAAAAAAAGTAAAAATGTCAGCAGCAATAAAATACCACCAAATGAAAGCTCCATTAGTGAGAAGAAAAGGAGGTAAAATTCATTTGGGTGGTAAGTTGCATGACCGAGCGATAAACGGTGAAAGGAGTGTAGTGCCGAAGTGTAAAAAGTGCTCTGGTCATGAAGGGGGTTTCACCTAGCGGGGCTGAAGTGGTTAAAAAGACATGTGAATTGAGTATGAACAACAATAATAAATTATTAGTTTACAGTACTGGTATCCTTTTTTTTTCTATCAATGGACAACTCTAAGCACCAGGTCTTATATGGGGTTGCTGCTTATGCCCCTCATCCACTTACACATCAGACCCCTCTCCAAAAATGCCATGTCATTGAACAGGGATCATTCTTACAGTACATCATAAATAAGTAATGCTATGGATGCTAAACACTTTAAAGTCATTAATTACTGCGCTAAGGGTACTTTTAACACTAGCATTTTTGTTTTACAGCATTGAGTTCCGTCACAGGAGCTCAATACCGGAAAAAAAAAAGATCCGTTTCATCCTAATGCATTCTGAATGGAGAGCATTCCGTTCAGGATGTATCAGAATGCATCAGTTCAGTCCCTCTTTTTTTTGGACGGAAAAAATACCGCAGCATGCTGCAGTTTTCTCTCCGGTCAAAAATACTGAACACTTGCCGGAATGTCGGATCCGGCATTAATTTACATTGAAGTGTATAAGTGCCAGATCCGGCATTAAGCGTTTCGACAAAACTGATCTGGCTTTCCGGTCTGCGCATGAGCAGACCTTTAAAAATGCCCCAAAAATTAATACCGGATCCGTTTTTCTAAGTGACACCGGAGAGACGGATCCTGTATTGCAATGTATTTGTCAGACGGATCTGCATCGGATCAGTCTCAAAAATGTATCTGTTTGCATCCGAACTGCCTTCCGGAATCCTCTGCCGCAAGTGTGAAAGTACCCTTAGTGATGTCACAATAGAGATATCAAGCAAAAGGGATAATAGCCAGTGATGTCACAGCTAGGGATGAGTGAATTTCATGTTATTAAATTTGTTTGCGCTTCGTTTAGTGGTAAAAGCAGAATTGAGTTATGGATTCCGTTACCACAGACCATAACGCAATTCTATGATGGAATGCATAATGGAATGCCTTTAGAGACATTCAGTTATTCATTCCGTCATAATAGAAGTCTATGGGCTGCAAAACTGATCCGTCCCATATCCGTTATGCAGGAGAGGACTCCCCTGCATAATGGAAACGGAACAGATCCGTTATGCAGGCCATAGACTTCTATTATGACGAAATTAATAACGGAATGCCTCTAAAGGCATTCCGTTATGCATTCCGTCATAGAATTGCGTTATCTCTATTGTGACATCACTAAGGGTACTTTCACACTTGCGGCAGAGGATTCCGGAAGGCAGTCCGGAGCAAACAGATACATTTTTATGGTCTTTGGTAACGGAATCCATATGCAATTCTTCTTTTACCACCAAACGAAGAGCAAAATATGAAATTTGCTCATCTCTAGTCTCGGCATAGGAATAATAATACTAAACATACTAAAGAGCTTTATGAAGCTAGGAGGCAGTGATATATGGGGGGGGGGGGCTGTGTCATGCAGGTTTTGTGGGTTCTGTTTTTCTTATTTGATCTGTTTATACAAATCTCACATATTTACATTGTTTGATGTTAGATTGCTATATTAGACATACAGCTAGTATATTTTGTTTCTCATTTTTAACTATCAAGCATTGGTAATCGGTATATTGATTCTAGAGTAGAGTATACACATGCTTGTTTGTGGGCTGTAATAATAGTGATATCAAATCTTTGTATTAGCCATTTTTTGCACATATAATTAATTTTGTCACTTATTATGCTACTAGCTTGACTTGTTGAATATACTATAGCCTAGTTACCATTAAGGAAATACAATAACCTTATTGCCAGCAATATAAGTTGGTACCCAGAGATTCATATCCATGAGTTATTGGTTGAGTCAATTGTGAAACGCTCCCCAGAAGGCTAGAATGATGACTGTACTCAATAAGATAATATGGTACAAGGGTCATGGCTGGGTATATCACTAAGAAATCTGATTCATTATGAATTAATTAATCACAAAACCCTATAAACCAGGTATACCCAGGCCACTCTGCCTAATCGTTTTCTTCCCACTTGGTGGCCTAATTTGTGAAGGCTTGGAAGTTAAACCTTTTCCAACCGCTGATGGTAAGTTTATGTTGGCAGCCAGGTATTGACCGACAGGTGTCTACTGTTTTAAAGAGCATACACCCCCACTAATCTTCATGACTGGCGGTAATGCCGGTGGCAGACTTTTATCCCTTCAGATGCTGTAGCCATCCGTGTGTGTTCAGGCTTCCCTTGTCGGGGATTGGGGGAGCCAGAGCATGCATACAGCAGCGCCTCTCCTCTTGTGTGATGGAACCAGAGATGATACACAGCATTGAGGCAGGTAAACCTTCCTCAATGCAATAAACTTGAGGGATCCACAATATGGATGATCATAATCCCATATGGACTGCTCCATAAGGTCAGATAGAATTTTGCTTTTAAAATTATTAGGGTTAAGACAACATGGCAAAACATGGAGGATGGATCAAACATGGCCACTGGATTATTGCAGCAGCAGTCTCCCTATGCTCAGCTCACAGGACAATGGAGAAGACCGTGCGAGATGAGGTTTTTAAAGGGCTGTGACATCATGGGGGGGATGGTCATCTGCTGATTTGCTGGTGACACGACATTATGGGTGATCTTACGTTCCCAGTCTTCTTATTTTCACTTTTTAACACATGCAGCTGCCATTTAAGGTAAACCATTTTAGGTAAACACAAAGCACGAGGAAATTCCGATTGAATTTTGCTTCGATTGCTTTGCACATCATTAGTTGCCAAGTATGTATGGATGGTGAAATTTGGATGATTTCAGTTTTCATGCTGGAATCATGTAAATCTGCATGTGCACATTACTGGAATAGATCTAACATTTAATAAAAACTTAAAATAAAACAGTGTTTAGGCATTGAACAAAATAAAATAAATGACAAAATATGGTGTTCATCATTATAGTTCTTAAAATAGAATATGACAGGTGAAATAATTCCAAATAGCACTATCTGCCATTAATCTCATGTGGCCCAAAGCGAACAAGGAGGTGACACTAAAAGTTTGGGTGACACACTTAGAAACGATCACCATAGTTACTGTTTACAACCTTGACAAGCAAGTCATAGTTGCAGTTGTGAAAAATAGAGATTGTTCTGTGCTGCAGGATATATCTTCAGATTGTTCTGATTGTACTTTGTAATTAAGTGCCTGGCTATTCTAGAAGCCTAGAAGTCTGGACCACAAGCAATTTAGCCAGGAACATTATTTGGATGTTGAGCTGTTTCATAGCTGGAATAATCTAATAAATGTCACAGGAGCCAATGAAAAATAAAATTAAGTTACACACTGTGCAGTTTGAAATATGTGTTTGCGAGATTACTGTCACACCATTTCTGTCCATGTCTACGGTGGAAAGAAATGGATTTTTGCCCTGAAAACCATTCACAAATATTTTGAAAGACTGTAGAAGTAAATTGCTTTGAAAGGAGCAGACTAGAGATTTACACGCGTTCACAGGCCATCTTTTCTGTAATTTGGGAATGTGTAAAAGATATATTGCTATCTGACACAGGGAAGAAAATCTCTGAAAAACTCGGCAGACAAGGCACTTGCCTACTGGTGTCCGGATGCATGGGGCTTTAAGGGCATCTGTCAGCAGATTTGTACCTATGACACTGGCTGACCTATTACATGTGCACTTGGCAGCTGCAGGCATCTGTGTTTCTCCCATGTTCATATGTGCCCACATTGCTGTGAAAAATTACTTTTTATATATTCAAGTGAGCCTCTAGGAACAATGGGGGTGTTGTTGTTACACCAAGAGGCTTTGTTTTTTCTGCAACTGCCTTGTCCTCTGAACTTTGATTGACAGCACGAGGCAGTGAAATCATCACCACGCCTAGCCCTGTCAATCAAAGTGCAAAGGGAGTGGCAGCTCCCAAGAAAGCAGAGCTCTGGGTGTAATGGCAACACCCCATTGTTTCTAGAGGCTCATTTGCATATAATAAAATATAATTTTCTAAGCAATGAGGGCACATATGAGCATGGGACCAACACAGATGCCTTCAGCTGCCAAGTGCACATGTAGCAGGTCAGTCATAGGTACAAATCTGCTAACAGATGCCCGTTAAGTTATACATTGGTAGGGTATGGCCACATGGTCATGTTTTCTGATACAGTTTCTGAAGCAAAAATCAGGTGTGAATCATAAAAGGAGAAAACATTTAAAAGGTATTCTGGTAAAGTAACTTTATTTAAAAAAAAAACTGCATTAATGCTGCAAGCTGTGACCCTACCAGAACTTATACCTATACATTTAACATATAAGAGTTTCAATTTACCTTGAAATCCATTTGTTTAGTTTCTGTGTGAGCCAGCAATACACTGGGAGTATCATGGGGCCTGATCTTCCCTCACAAAACTTCTAAGACTACAATCCCCACAATCCCTAGCTTTCCTGCTGTGACTGTTGATGTTTATTTATTGGTTGCCTGTTATGCAGTCCAGAACCCTCTACTTAGTAATCAGCAGGATACCTAGAATTCCATCTAACCCTATAGGCCCTGTAACTAATGTCAGGACTGAGTCTACCTGTTCCTCCAAAGGGAAGGACTAACAGGAGTCTCCCTCAGGTCTAATGACAAACAACAGGGAAAGGGAACACACACATAAATAAACAAAATACAAAAGGGAAAGGAAACACTCTTCAGTGAAGTTTTAGTAGCACTAGGAACTCAGCCGAGAACCAAACACAAGCTAACCACAAGTCCAACAGAAGCTATAAACCGCATAGTGGGAGAAACAACAATAAATAGAGAAGGCTAAAGGACCACAATAGCCACACCTTGGGAAATAAGGTGTGGAATGCACCAGAAACAATACAGACGTCAGTTGATCCAAAAGGAAAACCTGTCAGATCAAACCACATGTTGCCAGTCTCACAGATCTCCTGCCACCTGGTGCGGGAACATCCGTTTGTCTTGGTACGTCCGTGACAGTACCCCCCCCCCCCCCTTCTACGGGTGACCTTCAGGCACCCAGGACCAACCTTATCTGGATGAGACCTATGAAAATCCTGGCATCCACTCTCAGAAAACATGTCGGCAAAATCAGATATAAAAGGAGGGTAATGTCTTAGTGTCCTAGTCTTAGTAAAGCAGAAAAATATGTATTCAGACAACTGTCAACGCGATAATCACCCCAATCCAGAATCTGTCTAGCTTGCCAATCTATGGTTGGATTGTGCCTGCTTAACCACGGTAAACCCAGAACCAAGGCAGCAGGGAGACCCTCCAACACAAAACACAAGATGAATTCCTGATGAAAGTCACCCACTCTTCGGATGTCATGCACAATCTGAGATAAACACTTCTGAGTCAGAGGTGCAGAATCAATAGCAAAAATGGAAATGTTTTTCTCTAATGCACTTGGAGACAACCCGTGCATACGGACGAACTGAGCATTAATCAGGTTCACCCCTGCCCCACCTCAATACCCACAGTCTTGGACCCTAGTGCATACTCAGCAGTCAGAAGAAAATTGGTTCTACCAGACAAAGACAAATGCACACTCTCCTCCCACCCCTCCAAGAGTCAGATAGGAATTAAACGTCCTTTTTATTTATTTTTGAGGCTGAATGCATGGACATACATCGATAAAATGGCCACACTCCCTTCCTGCAAACAGAATGCTTAAAAGTCGATCTGGGAGTAGCTCTCGCTAACTGCATGGGTTCGTCCCCAGACGTAAACTCAGGAGTATCTTCACCCAAAGTGTCAAAGGAAGATGATACATTATGTGATAGTATTTTCTGAGTGGGGTCCCCTAGATCTCTCTCTCTCTCTCTCTCTCTATCAATGCATACTTCAAGAGACATAGCTGCTTCCAGAGACTCAGGATTCTCTTGAAAGGCCAAAGCATCCTTCAGCCTCTCTGATAATCCCTGACTAAACTGACTACGGAGAGCCGGATTGTTCCACTCAGTATCCGTAGCCCACCTCCTAATCTCAGAGCAATAGATCTCAGTAGAACGCTCTCCCTGATCAAGAGGACATTTAATCCGGATTATCATAGATGAGACCCAGAGCTTTGAAAAATTAATCCACTGACCGGAAAGACTGTGATCCTGTCAGCAGAGAAAAATCCCATGACTGAGTGTCCCCCTTAAGCAACTAAATAACCAAACCAACTCTCTGATTCTCATTCCCAGATGAGTGTGGACATAGCCTAAAATACAATTTGCATGCCTCCCTAAACAAAATGAAATTATCACTTCCCCAAGAGAATCTGTCCTGGAGGGCAACTTTAGGCTCGAGACAGGCCTGGTAACCACCAGTAGGACCAGCAGCATGTGATCTCTGAATCTGCGAGACGGTCATGCGGAGGTCAGCTACCTCCAAAGACAACCCCAGCAGCTGTCCGGCCAGTGCAACAATAGGATCCATGGCTGCACTGAAACAAGCGGTTTTGGCGGTTTATAATAGCATGCTTGTGTGTGGGAGGAAAATAACACACCGAACATAGGAGGGAAAGGGGATAACTGAATAAGGACTGGAAACTAGGGAAGGAAGATGGACATCTCCTAGAGAAAAATCTAACTCCAGTCCTGACAGACTGTCAGTTGTGTTGAGCGTGAATAATCGAATAGCAAATTTTAATTGCGAATATCGGCACTTCAAGAATTTGAGAATATAGCGCTATATATTCGTAAAATCTAATATTCATTTTTTTTGTTAGTTTTTTAACACAGTACACATTGTGTGATCATCCCTCCCTTTTAATAGCTCGTGGGCCAATGAGAAGACTTTGTCACAGCTTAGCAACATCCCTAGCAACGAATAGAAAAGTTGCCTACGTCTTACAATTGCTGAAAATTTGCAAGCGCAAATATATTGGAGCACTCTATCTGCATATAAAGCTATTCTAATGTTCTGCCGTGCTATTTTCTCCAGTCTTAGGACATTTATACCAGCTTGAAAAATGTAGCACAAGTTTGCCTGTATTTCGCACGCATTACGCGAATATTACATTGCAGATTTTCGCAATCAAGAATATAATCTCGAATTCGCAAATTCGCAAATATATGACGAATATTCTACAAAATATTCGCAAAATATCGCAAATTTGAATATTGCCCCTAGCGCTCATCACTAACTACCAGTATGAACAGGCCCCAAAGGTAGGCAAGTTCATACACTGGATACCTAGAATCCTATCTCACCCTATAGGAGCCTGGAACTAATATCAGGACTGAGCCTACCTGTTCCTCCAAAGGGAAGGATGAATAGGAGTCTCCCTCAGGCCTAATGACAAACAACATGGAAAGGCAACACACACATATATCAAAACAAAATACAAAAGGGAACGGAAACACTCATCTTCAATGAAGCTTTGGTAGCACCAGGAACTCAGCTGAGAACTAAACACAAGCTAACCACAAGTCCAACAGAAGCTATAAACTGCACAGCATAGTGGGAGAAACAACAATAAATAGAGAAGGTTAAATGACCACAATAGCCACACCTGGGAATAGAAGGTGTGGGAAGCAGGGGTTGAGTCGAGGGGGAACGCGTGGGAACGGCGTTCCTGCACTTTTTTCATGGCAGGAACGCCGTTCCCTTTCATTATGGTCTGTGTGCGGCGGGGCAGGCAGTGTGCGGCGGCGGCAGCAGGCACTGAGATGAGCGCTTCCATTGTGGAAGTGAAGCGCTCATTTCCATGGTGATCTGTTTCTGTTTATATCGCTGTCCTCAGGACAGCGATACAAACAGAAGGCTGCGGAGGAGCAGGGCAGGGAGGTGTGTCCCTTTTCTGTTCCTCTGATAGGCTGCCGGCACTACTAGGCCGGCAGCCTATCAGAGGCCGGCGTAGGCGGCGCGATGACGTCATCGCGCCGCTGGCCTGAGCCGTACAGCGCTGGAGTCAGGACACAGGCTGGAAGAGGCCTGCATCGCTCCAAACAGGTAAGTATAAGTGTTCATTTTTTTTTTTTTTTTTAACTATATTATACTGGCACATGATTGGGGAATTTGGGGGGGGCTGGTACTATACTGGGCTGGCACATGATTAGGGAATTTGGGGGGGGGGCCTGGTACTATACTGGGCTGGCACATGATTGGGGAATTTGGGGGGGGGCTCTGGAATTACTGGCACAGATTGAGGGGGGGTGTCTGGTATTACTGCCACATGATTGGGGGGTCTGTCTGGTATTACTGCCACATGATTTGGGGGTCTGTCTAGTATTACTGACACATGATTGGGGGGGTCTGGTATAGTGGCACATGATTGGGGGGGTCTGGTATAGTGGCACATGATTGGGGGTCTGGTATTACTGGCACATGATGGGGGGTCTGGTATTACTGGCACATGATTGGGGGGTCTGGTATTACTGGCACATGATTGGGGGGTCTGGTATTACTGGCACATGATTGGAGGGGTCTGGTATAGTGGCACATGATTGGGGGGTCTGGTATTACTGGCACATGATTGCGGGGGCTGTTATTACTGGCTGATAAGAGGCGCTGGGGGGCTGATGAGAGGCACTGGGGCTCTTATCTGAGGTCTGATTGGGGGTCAGTCATATTGGGGTCTGAGCTGAGGATTGATCTGAGGTCTTATTAACATTGGGGATCTTATTTGGGCTGTTAGCTGAGGTCTGATTAACATTGGGGGTCTGATTGGTGGTCTGACCTGAGGTGTAATAAAAAAAATTTTTTCTTATTGTGTCCACTTCCAGTCCGGAGCACCTTGGAGAAAAAAGGCCTCACAGTCCCACACTCCTTCTGCTTGGCCAAGCCAGCCAGCACCCCTGAGTCTTCAGAACTGTAAGTAAATTATATATAAGGGGAGGTTTTGTTTTGATCACAATGTGTACATTTGGCTCAGTCCGCAGCGACACGAATTACAGCATGCTAGATTTTCTGTGCTTTTTTTTTTTTTTTCCGCTACACGTATTTTTCAAAAGCCCATTCACATGTATTGTATTTTAAAGGGGTTTTCCCATCTCAGACAATGGGGGCATATCGCTAGGATATGCCCCCATTGTCTGATAGGTGTGGGTCCCTATATATATTTGTTTATTTCATGTTGATTTTGCAGTTGTTTGTGTAAACTGGCACTTTACAATAAATGTTGCACAGAATTTTCAGCGAAATATATATTATTTATTTTTTGGGGGGGGGGGGGGGTTTGCAGTGGATCTTGGGTGAGTTCCCACACTTTTTTTTCCCAGGACTTGACCCCTGGTGGCAAGCACCAGAAAAATCACAGACGTCATTAGATCCAAAAGGAAAACATGTCAGATCAAACCATGTGTTGCCAGTCGTAATTACACAGGATGACAAGTTACTTCAGAGCAGTGAGCTAAAGAGCAGCCTCATCCTCCTCTCTGCTCTACTCATCAGATTATGATCCTGAATAAAGCTGATAAGATTTTCAGCTGAATCTCTGTAGGAATGGAATGTTCATTGATGTAGTGAATACAGCTCTAGGGACATACTGTACAATATGCCAGGAAATGATCCATGTGTATACAACAAACACGGATGTTTCAATAATGTATGTTTGTTTAAAGGTGTATAAGCAGAACATGCACTACAGGTGATGTGAACAGAGGCTTATCTAAGCCATTCAAAATGCTTAATAATCAGTGAATGTACATTATTTACATCAGTAGCCATCAAGGAATGAACATACTTTTAACCCTGTATAAAGTAAATCACAGTCAGCTGGCCAGACGCAGGGCACATTTATAGAAAGTGCTGCTTTGCTGGCTGTTTTTCTGTCATAAGAAAATGGCATTCAGCAAATGGCATTTATCAAGTAGACTAACATATTTTAAAATATTTTTCCATGTTAAAGGTCCATAGCCTTTAAGGAGACATTGCTGGATTTTGATATGGAAGTATGGCACAAGTAGTTGATTTTGAAGGTGCTTACGTTGGGTATTAGTACATACAGTACATGCAGGAAATACACTCAATGAGTTTCACATACAGCAGGGCCGTCATTCTTCTTGTTTGAGTTGTTGACTTGTTTGTTGCTGTTATCTATGACTTACTGTACATGAACCCCCTGATTGTAAAGCGCTGCAGAATATGTTGGCGCTATATAAATAAAGATCATTATTATTATACAGTATACAGCAGAGACATTGGCCTTTTACAATTATTGCAACTCTCATTATTTAGCAATGCAAATAAACTTTAATTAAAAGATTAACACATAATTAAAAGCATACTAACAAGCTTTCATTGTGAGCCACTCATTACAGGGTAAGCCGTTTAATCCCACGTAACAGGTTCATATACTTGTGACTCCACACACTCGGCAGGCTTATGTCAGCACTCTACCATGTGGCTCACACTAAATATTTGACCAGCAAGTAGAATAATGTGAATAATTGTAAGAAAGAATGTATAAATAAATTCTAAAGAACAAAGATTTCTGGTGAAGTGATAAGGGCAGCCGTGATTTCCACAGTTACAGCCATGCATTAAATGAAGAACATTGTAATCTGGTTATATCATTTAAAAGAAGGCCTCTAAACACTCCTGATATACCTATAGTAATAAATGTGTTTACTTATCATAAAGTCATGACTCTGGAGCATCTTTTCTTATAATGTTATGTTCTGCTGTTCCTATGTTATTCCTCCTAGAAACGTGTGAACTATTTGACAGCTGGAAATAAAATCCTTATTTCTCTTCTCCAAAATTTTTATTTATTTGTTTTTTAGCCAATTTAATGGATGATGGCAAAAAGTGTATACTCACCTTCTGCATATGTATAAGGCTGGGATTTGCTGCAGTAGCAGTAGCTGTGCCCGTGTAAGCAATGAAGAGGATGCAAGAACTTGAAAGAGCAGAGCAGCTCCTTCACTGTGCAGATCAGAATGGGTCCGAGAGGTCAGATCCACAATGACTGAAAACTAATGAATGGAACTGAATGGATGCGAAAGGGAATGTCAGCAAAAAATGCTAAACATTCTTTTTTTTAACTCACTGTTTATTTATCTATCTCTCTATCTATGATCTATATTTATTATTTATATTTTTTGTTATTTTAAATCATTTTTGCACACTGATCACCACTCCTAAAATATGTCAAGACTCCCTGTTCTTTGAGAGCAGCCCCATGGGCCATAGACACAATGAACAGGAAAAACTTCACTGACTTCTATTGGAAAATTTTCTAAGCATGCTCTATGACCTGTGAGGAGTTCAGGAGGGAGGAGATAAGCTGTGATATCACCTATTGTGAATGGTGTATCCTGCGTTAGCTATACAAAATTATATCTGTCATTGTAATCTTGCCTGTGATGATAACATGATAGCTACTGAAAAGTTACCTGTAACTGACAAGTATTGACATATTATTAGTTCTAGTGTTCTGTGCAAAAGCTGCACAATTTTAGGATTTTTCACATTATTTTTATAGTGATATGGAAAATGTAAAAAGAAAGGTCTAAAATAAAAGTGTGATTTGAGCAGGTCATTTTCTTATGACACATTCCTTTTAAAGGAAGAAGGAAATATCCAGTGTGCATAAAAGTCCATCTTTATTGAAAGGTGGTTAAAACATCCTCCTGAGATGAGCGCAACATCAAGGCAATAAATTTCCACCAAACATGGTCTCACTCATGCAGGGCCGGTTTTAGACAATATCTGGCCATGGGCAAAATCAAAAGTGGGGCCCCCAAATCTTGTAATAATGTACTAACAACACAGATGTGGAGAGCACATCATGTGATGTCCGCATCCGTAGTTCCATTCCATGGCCCTGCAAAAAAGATAGAGCGTGTCCTATTCTGGTCCGTAATTGCGGACAAAAATAGGCATTTTCTATTGTAGTGCAGACCGCAAAAGACTACAGCCGTCTGAATGAGCCCTAATAGTAAGAGACTCAGCTGTATTCTGTAACTTACATTAACCCCATGTTGCCCATTATTTCAGGATCTACTTGAGGTCACTTAGTATTAGGCCTTTTGCACACGACCGTTAGGCGCCTTGGGGGCCGCAATTTATGGCCTTGCATTAAGGCCTCACGCACACGGCCGTTGCTGGCCACTGCCTGCAAACAGTGGGTACTCAATATGTGGGCACCAGCCGTGTGCAAAAAGCAGGTCTGCAATATGCAGGCACCAGCAATGTGCAAACAGAGGGTCCGCAATATGGGCCACGGCCTTAATGTGGGGGCACATGGTGACAAATTGAGAAAAACATTTGCCTCACATAAAAAATTAGTGACCCCCATCATGTTTTAACACATGGCAGTGGCAAGATTGGGATTTATGAGTCACATTAACTCCAATGTTGCTGGCCCATCTGGTACTCATGTTTTTGCCTTCCTTTATTTTTAAGCAGGCTTATCATTTGTGTACAGTATGGATAGTCTGGGATACCTGATGATTATGAGCCCTTCTCCTACACCCTGGGAGGTCAGGGTCCTGGGCTGTTAATGACTGGGATTGGCAAATAGCAATTGTGGTAGTGATGAACGAACATTGGGCTGGACAATTCGTGAACGCACCTTCGCGATCAAATGTTTGCAAACCGCCCATTCGCGGAAAGGGCCCCATTCACTTTTTCTAACACACCCAGTAGTCAAGGGGTTCCTCGCTTATCAGATCATCCGACTACACCGTTAACCCGATGTAGTCGGACACCTGTCGGTCTAGGTGTTCCCTGAGGCTGGATCCATAGGGCGGCTGTCGATGGGTTGGTTGCAAGAATGATCTTATATCCGTAGTGACCAACACATCTTTAAACCGCCCTATTCTTGCAAGTGTGGTAGAATTAGTACCCGCACCTGTTTCGCTATGGGTGGAAATTCCTCTGCCAGCGCCCGCAACAGCAGAATGCAGCATCTCTTGCAGCAAGGCCTGGAAAAGCTGCATTCTTCCAGCCCTCTGTGATGCTGGTAACATGTCCGCCATTTTGTGTTGGTACCGGGGGTCTAAGTACATTGCCACCCTTTATTGGTCCTTGCCCTTTATGCTTTTTATCCCTCTTCAAACACTGGAGCATGAAAGCCCCCATTTGCACTAAATTGGAAGCGGTGGAGCGCGCTAGCTCCTGCTCATCGACCTAGGAGAATGTCATCCCCGGACTCCTCCCCGTAGGCGCGGACAACACCACGAATCCCTGAAAAGTTTAAAGTCCCCCTCAAAGCCTGCTCTTCTTGCTCCTCTTCCTCCTCCCCCCAGCCACCATCCTCCTCTGACTTCTCTTCAGACTCCTACTGACTTGTCTCAGATGGAGTAGACCCCCCTGGGAATTTATTCAGCATTGCGACTTCCTCATCTTCCTGCTCCTTCTCCTCGATGGCTTGATCATTGACATGACGCAATGCACGCTCCAGAAAGAAGGCGTAAGGTACAATGTCACTGATGGTTCCCTTTCTGCGACTGACCAGTTTGGTGATCTCAAACGGCCACAGAAGTCTGCATATGTTGCGCATGAGCAGCCACTGGTGCGGTGAAAAGAAACCAAGCTTCCCATAACCTGTACTGCTGCAGAGTTTGTACAGGTAGATGTTAACGGCAAGTTGCTGCTGGAGCAGCCTATCAAACATACAAGATGGAGTTCCAGTGCCTCAGGCAGTCACAAATACAGGCGTCTGACGGGCAAGTGGTGTCGCTGCTGAACGTCAGCAAGGTGAGCCATGGCTGTGGAAGATCTTCTAAATATGCTGAGATTTTCCTGGCCTGCTGCAAGACGCCCTGGGCCCCAGGGTATTTGGCAACAAATCTCTGCACGACTAAGTTCAGGACATGTGCCATGCACGGCACGTGTGTCAATTTTCCCTGTTTCAGCGTGCTCAGCAGATTGGCACCATTGTCACACACCACTTTACCAACTGTCAAATTGAGGTGTTGAGGCGGGGTTAGCCACTGATTGGCCTGTGACCACAGAGCTGAAAGCAGTGCAGGACCGGTGTGGCTCTTGGATTCCAGGCACAACAGACGCAGCACAGCATGGCAACGTCTCACCTGGGATGTGTTCATGTGCTGAAACGTCCCAATTGGCTGTCCTGTCCCACTTGATGAATGTGTCATGGCTCAAAGTTCTGCGCAATTCAAAAGAATATGTTTGCATGTTTGGCGGATGCTCAAAGTTCGCCACGAGCTGACCGCCGGCTAAATTGTGGTGGTTGTGGTCTTGTGGAGATGGTGCTGCTTCACTTTGTGCTCTCTGGCTGGCTTGCCTCACCTCAGAATCAGCCAGCAGAGGACCTTGGTTCGTTTGTATTCCTTCCCTCCTCCTCTTTTAATTATTAGCTTTTTTCATTGATGCTTCAGCTTCAGAGGCCCCTCCCCTTGTGATTTTATTAGTGGCAGCCGCATCACAGTGGGGGAGGGACGCTCTCTACCTCCTCCATCACTGTGCAGCTGATGAGTACAAAGAGCGTGGCTGGCTGCAGCGTAGACTAGCTGGTTGCGTCTCTGCACTGAGCGCTCGTCTACTGAACGCCCGCTGGCTTCCATGGACGTTCAGCTGAAGAGCCTGAAGAAGGGGGCCCCTTTCCACATTGGGGGCCCTGGGCAACTGTCCAGTTTGCCCCCCCCCCCCTCCCCAACGCTGGCCCTGCACTCATGGCTGAGATTTCCTTGGCTCATGGCTGAGTTTTTTCACATCAAGCATATGGACATCCGTGCTGTGTCACGTGAATGTTACATCCTGGTAAGCTGGCCATTTCTCTATACATTTACATTTCTTTTAACTAGGTCATTCTGAGACTAGATATATCTACATAAAATGGTATTGCATACAGTGTAACCAAGGCATATTTGTCAAACTATATATTTAGAGAAGAGTTCCATTAACTAAAATCTTTTTAGTGAAGAGAAGGAATTAATCACTATGTTACCTCTTTGTCCTATCATGGTTTTAATTAAGAGATCAAAGAAATACCACTGTCCCTATCATTTGTTTATGTTCTGAACTGAAAAGGACACCATACATCTATGTGACAGCTAGTCATTGCAGCTTCATATAATCAGACAGACCAAAGTGATGCACGCTCTGCTTAACATCCACAGGGCTGGCAGGAGCCAAGGTCCCAATCTATGGAACAGTAATGTCTCCAAATGACTAGGAGATTAATGCTGTGTTTATCTGTCCCATATGGCCGCTATATATATCCTTTATATCTTAGTATTTTGATGTGTGCTTATTTTTTGGCAAATAAAATTGATGGCTTCTTTTTTTCTGCAAATTCCAGTTTCAGTTCTGTATTGTCATACTACATTTACCTGTCTTATTTCCATTGCAACTGTGTATGAATTTACGCTGCAATATTAATAAAAAAAAGTTTGAAAAAATCTATTAATATAGATTCCTGGAGCATCCTCTGTTGGACACAAACTATTGGTATTCTAAATTGGCCTGTAGTGCAATTTTTTTTAAAGAATGACATTTTTCTTTTAGAATTCTTAGTTTTATTTTTCATTTATTTTGCCTTAAAAATTCAATAAAAAATTAAAGATTGCAAAATATCTATCACAAAGTCAGTTTGCTGCTGCTTTTAGGCTGGCCCGGTGCTATAATAAGGCAGACCAAGCGGCCGCCTTAGGGCGCTAAGAAGGGGGGTGCGTAAAAATTGAATTTTTTTTTTTTCATTAGTCACTTACATGCTGCCGGCATCCTGCGGCTGTTCTTCTCTGTGTGGTGGTTATCATATGTTCTCTCTGGGCTCTTGAGTCCTGATAAGTTGTTTGAGGACCTTTCCCACTCTGCCAATCAGTGGCCGCAGCTGTGTCACATGTCAGGGCAGTGATTTCCCGCTGAGCCAATCACTGGTCTGACACATGACACAGCTGCAGCCACTGATTGGCTGAGTAGGAAAGGTCCCCAAAGTCTTGTCGGGAGAACACAGAGAAGATACCAGGATCACACAGAGGAGAAGGTGAGCTGTTTATTTTTACACAACATTAATATAGGGGGGAAATGTGCCATGGAGGTGGGGGGGGGGGAAATGTGCCATGGAGGTGGGGGGTGGAAATGTGCCATGGAGGTGGGGGGGAGAAATGTGCCATGGAGGGGGTTGAAATGTGATGTAAAAAGTAGGGGGTGATGTGACATGGACGGGGAGAAATGTGACATGGAGGGGGAAAAATGTCACATTTCTCCCCCTCCATGTCACATGACCCCCTCCATATCACATTTCTCCCCCTCCATGTCACAATTTTCCCCCCTCCATGTCACATTTCTCATCCCCCTCCATGTCACATTTCTCATCCCCCTCCATGTCACATCAGCCCCCTATGTCACATTTCTCCCCCTCCATGTCACATCAGCCCCCTATGTCACATTTCAACCCCCTCCATGTCACATTTCAGCCCCCTCCATGTCACATTTCTCCCCCTTCATGTCACATTTCATCCCCCTCCATGTCACATTTCAACCCCCTCCATGTCACATTTCAACCCCCTCCATGTCACATTTTTCAACGCCCTTCATGTCACATTTCTCCCCCCTCCATGTCACATTTCTCCCCCTTCCATGTCACATTTCTCTCCCCTCCATGTCACATTTCTCCCCCCTCCATGTCACATTTCATCCCCCTCCATGTCACATTTCAACCCCCTCCATGTCACATTTCAACCGCCTCCATGTCACATTTCAACCCCCTCCATGTCACATTTTTCAACGCCCTTCATGTCACATTTCTCCCCCCTCCATGTCACATTTCTCCCCCTTCCATGTCACATTTCTCCCCCCTCCATGTCACATTTCTCATCCTCCTCCATGTCACATTTCTCATCCCCCTCCATGTCATATTTCTCATCCCCCGCTATGTCACATTTCTCCCCCCTCCATGTCACATATCTCATCCCCCTCCATGTCACATTTCTCCCCCCTCCATGTCACATTTATCATCCCCCTCCATGTCACATTTCTCATTCCCCTCCATGTCACATCACGCCCTCCTTTTTACATCACCCCCACCGAGTTGTGAGGGGGGCGCCAAAATGTAGCTTTGCTTGTGTGTGCAAAAATCCTTGCACCGGCCCTGCTTTTAGGGGAAGATATTATCTGCTAGTATAATAATATCTTTGGAATTGGGATAACAATATGGTAGCTCTGTTGTTCTCCTGATATGCCTAGATATAGTAGCCCACAGAAGACCAATGTTCTTATCAGTTATCAGTAATGTGTGAGGCTCTAATTAAGTCATTCATCCCCTTCCCTCTCTGGCCGCAGTGATGGCCTGACTGAGGAAGTCAAGGGAGCATATTTGCTGTGCTAAAATTCCAAACAAAGGAGGAAGTTTTTTTTTTTTTTTCATTAGTCACTTACATGCTGCCGGCATCCTGCGGCTGTTCTTCTCTGTGTGGTGGTTCTCATATGTTCTCTCTGGGCTCCTGAGTCCTGATAAGTTGTTTGAGGACCTTTCCCACTCTGCCAATCAGTGGCCGCAGCTGTGCCACATGTCAGGGCAGTGATTTCCAGCTGAGCCAATCACTGGTCTGACACATGACACAGCTGCAGCCACTGATTGGCTGAGTAGGAAAGGTCCCCAAAGTCTTGTCGGGAGAACACAGAGAAGATACCAGGATCACACAGAGGAGACGGTGAGCTGTTTATTTTTACACAACATTAAAATAGGGGGGAAATGTGCCATGGAGGTGGGGGGGGGGAGAAATGTGCCATGGAGGGGGTTGAAATGTGATGTAAAAAGTAGGGGGTGATGTGACATGGACGGGGAGAAATGTGACATGGAGGGGGAAAAATGTCACATTTCTCCCCCTCCATGTCACATGACCCCCTCCATATCACATTTCTCCCCCTCCATGACACATTTCCTCCCCTCCATGTCACATTTCTCCCCCCTCCATGTCACATTTCTCCCCCTTCCATGTCACATTTCTCCCCCTTCCATGTCACATTTCTCTCCCCTCCATGTCACATTTCTCATCCCCCTCCATGTCACATTTCTCATCCCCCTCCATGTCACATTTCTCATCCCCCTCCATGTCACATCAGCCCCCTATGTCACATTTCTCCCCCTCCATGTCACATCATCCCCCTATGTCACATTTCAACCCCCTCCATGTCTCATTTCAGCCCCCTCCATGTCACATTTCTCCCCCCTCCATGTCACATTTCTCCCCCTCCATGATTTCTCCCCCCTCCATGTCACATTTCTTCCCCCTCCATGTCACATTTCTCCCCCCTCCATGTCACATTTTCTCCCCCCTCCATGTCACATTTCATACCCCTCCATGTCACATTTCAACCCCCTCCATGTCACATTTCAACCCCCTCCATGTCACATTTTTCAACGCCCTTCATGTCACATTTCTACCCCCTCCATGCCACATTTCTCCCACCTCCATGTCACATTTCTCATCCTCCTCCATGTCATATTTCTCATCCCCCGCTATGTCACATTTCTCCCCCCTCCATGTCACATTTCATCCCCCTCCATGTCACATTTCATCCCCCTCCATGTCACATTTCAACCCCCTCCATGTCACATTTTTCAACGCCCTTCATGTCACATTTCTCCCCCCTCCATGTCACATTTCTCCCCCTTCCATGTCACATTTCTCCCCCTTCCATGTCACATTTCTCCCCCTCCATGTCACATTTCTCATCCTCCTCCATGTCACATTTCTCATCCCCCTCCATGTCATATTTCTCATCCCCCGCTATGTCACATTTCACCCCCCTCCATGTCACATTTCTCATCCCCCTCCATGTCACATTTCTCCCCCCTCCATGTCACATTTCTCATCCCCCTCCATGTCACATTTCTCATTCCCCTCCATGTCACATCACGCCCTCCTTTTTACATCACCCCCACCGAGTTGTGAGGGGGGCGCCAAAATGTAGCTTTGCTTGTGTGTGCAAAAATCCTTGCACCGGCCCTGCTTTTAGGGGAAGATATTATCTGCTAGTATAATAATATCTTTGGAATTGGGATAACAATATGGTAGCTCTGTTGTTCTCCTGATATGCCTAAATAAAGTAGCCCACAGAAGACCAATGTTCTTATCAGTTATCAGTAATGTGTGAGGCTCTAATTAAGTCATTCATCCCCTTCCCTCTCTGGCCGCAGTGATGGCCTGACTGAGGAAGTCAAGGGAGGCTATTTGCTGTGCTAAAATTCCAAACAAAGGAGGAAGTTAAGAGCCAAGACAGGAGGTACAATATATGCACTGACTTGAAAAATTATATCCAGGAATTGGAAAACATATAGGCTGTTAATAAATAAATGTACAGTACAGACCAAACGTTTGGACACACCTTCTCATTCAAAGAGTTTTCTTTATTCTCATGACTATGAAAATTGTAGATTCACACTGAAGGCATCACAACTATGAATTAACACATATGGAATTATATACATAACAAAAAAGTGTGAAACAACTGAAAATATGTCATATTCTAGGTTTTTCAAAGTAGCCACCTTTTGCTTTGATTACTGCTTTGCACACTCTTGGCATTCTCTTGATGAGCTTCAAGAGGTAGTCACCTGAAATGGTTTTCACTTCACAGGTGTGCCCTGTCAGGTTTGTGGGATTTCTTGCCTTATAAATGGGGTTGGGACCATCAGTTGCGTTGTGGAGAAGTCAGGTGGATACACAGCTGATAGTCTTACTGAATAGACTGTTAGAATTTGTATTATGGCAAGCAAAAAGCAGCTAAGGCTACTTTCACACTTGCGTTCGGGGCTCCGCTTGTGAGTTCCGTTCAAAGGCTCTCACAAGCGGCCCCGAACGGATCCGTACTGCCCCAATGCATTCTGAATGGATAAGGATCCGCTCAGAATGCATCAGTCTGGCAGCGTTTGGCCTCCGTTCCGCTCAGCAGGCGGACACCCTAACACAGCTTGCAGCGTTTTGGTGTCCGCCTGGCCGTGCGGAGGCGTACGGATCCGTTCATAGTTACAATGGAAGTCAATGGGGACGGATCCGTCTGTCATGGCTCCGCTTTGACACGGATCCGTTCGAAAACGTTTATGTTTCTGCGCATGCCCAGTAACTTCCTGTCCCTCCCCCTCATCTGTCCCTCCCCTCATCGTCGGCCATTTTGGATAATCGACTTGGTGAGACTGGTAAGTGTATGAAGTTTTGTCTGTTTGTCTATCTCTCTTTTTTTACTATCTATCCATCTATCTATCTATCTCTCTCTCTATTTCTAGGGTGGGGGGGCTGCTGGCACTTGGGAAGGGGTGTGTGTGTCTGGAACAATGGGAGCCGCTGGCACTGGTGGTGTGGGCTGCCTTTATGGGGGGCTTCTGGCACCGGGGGGGGGGGGGGGGGCGCGCGTGTGGCTGGAACTGTGGTTGCTGCTGGCACTGCGGGGGTGTTTGTGGCTGGAACAGTGCGGTTTGCTGGCACTGCGGGGGTGTTTGTGGCTGGAACTGTGCGGTTTGCTGGCACTGCGGGGGTGTTTGTGGCTGGAACTGTGCGGTTTGCTGGCACTGCGGGGGTGTTTGTGGCTAGAACTTTGTTTGCTGCTGGCACTGCGGGGGTGTTTGTGGCTGGAACTGTGCGGTTTGCTGGCATTGCAGGGGTGTTTGTGGCTGGAACTGTGCGGTGCTTCTGGATGGAACTGCAGGTTTTTTTGTGGCTGGAACTGTGCGGTGCTTCTGGCAGTGCGGGGGTGTTTGTGGCTGGAACTGTGTCTGCTGCTGGCACTGCGGGGGTGTTTGTGACTGGAACTGTGGGGGCTGCTAGCATTGGGGGGGCTGAGGGCACTGTGGGAGAGTTGTTTGGAACTGGGGGCCTGATGTCATTGTGCGGGGCTGCTGTCTCTCGGGGTGTTTATGTAACTTGGGGGGATTTGGGATTATGGCTTCTGTCGGATTAATTTTTTTAATTATTTTATTATTAGGGTCGTTCCAAAAAAGAAAAAAAAAAAAAAGACATCTGCGGTGGGGAAGCCCATATCCATATTTTAAAAAGTAAGTATAAAAAAAAACTAAAAAAATGTTGCTATGTGAGGAAATAGTGCTCTACAAGTTCCTTTAACGTTATCTGCATTTTGTCTGGTATTCTGTTGCGTACAGATGTCATCTAAGAAGACATCAGCCATCGACTGACGTAACCCACCCAGAAGGCGCCGCCGTATCCAGTGGCCCGTAAGTATAAAATCAACACTTGGACTTTTTACTGTTTGATTTGTTGCATTAATCAGTATGTGCTCTTATTATAGATTTCTTCATCATCTTCAGCGGAGGGCTCTCCGGAAGTGGCTGCCGGGGCCAGCTCACCAGCGTCCAGGGGAGGTGGACCAAGCCCGGACCGGGGCTGTCAAGAAGTAAGTATATATATATATATATAGATTTCTTAAAAATTGGTTTAAGTACGGTCTTCTAAAAAATTTTTTATTTGTATTAGCAATCTGCACCTACAGCCGCCAGCGAGGATCCCCCAGTCGCCTCCAGAGTCCGCGGGAATGATCGTGGGGGTCGTAGACGTGTAAGTATTGAATTTAGTAGTTTTAATTAGCATTTTGTATTAGGATTTACATTAAATTTTGTATTTCCTTTTTTTTCAGGGTTCCCTAGGCTCCACCAGGGAGGATGAGGAGTTCGGGGTTCCGAGCATCGATAACCTGCTCCTCATCCGACTGGTGGAGGCGCGTCCAGCGTTATGGGACCACGCCGACCGCCACCACGCCGATTATCGCCATACCCAGCGGCTCTGGAGGGACATCTCTGCAGAAGTTTTAGAGACCTGGGGGGATCTAGATGCGGCGGCTCAGGAGAAATATGGTAAGTAAAACAATATGCATTTTAATAAATTAAAATATTCTTGTTTTCCTTTCATCATGCTGATTTTAGTTTTTATTGTTTTTTTCCATAGTCAAACTGGTTATAACGCGTTGGCGATCTATCCGGGACCGCTTCAGGAGGGATTATAACAAGGAGGGTCAGGCCCCGGGTGGCTCCGGAGGAACCTCAGGGGCCACATACATCCATACGGCGGCCCTGGGGTTCCTACGAAAGGCTATGGCATCAAAAAGGTAAATATTTATAACAACTGTTTAAAAAATAAATTGTAAAGGGGCTGTCCGAGACAGGGTAGCGTTTGGCTCCTCTGTTTTAGACAGCCCCCCACAGTCAGATGGACAACTGTTCTCTCCGTCTGAGTGTAAGGGGCTGTCTGAGACAGGGTAGCGTTTGGCTCCCCTGTTTTGGACAGCCCCCCACAGTCAGATGGACAACTGTTCTCTCCGTCTGAGTGTAAGGGGCTGTCTGAGACAGGGTAGCGTTTGGCTCCCCTGTTTTGGACAGCCCCCCACAGTCAGATGGACCACTGTTCTCTCCGTCTGAGTGTAAGGGGCTGTCTGAGACAGGGTAGCGTTTGGCTCCCCTGTTTTGGACAGCCCCCCACAGTCAGATGGACCACTGTTCTCTCCGTCTGAGTGTAAGGGGCTGTCTGAGACAGCAGAGCATTTGGCTCCCCTGTTTTGGACAGCCCCCCACAGTCAGATGGACCACTGTTCTCTCCATCTGAGTGTAAGGGGCTGTCTGAGACAGTGGAGCGTTTGGCTCCCCTGTTTTGGACAGCCCCCTATGCTATACGGTAGACATAGCATAGAACATGGATGTTTTATTTAAAGAACAATTCCTAACTTTCCTTATTTTTTTCTACAGAAGTGCCAGCAGCACTCGGGAGCCTGACCAACCTCCTGAGGCGGAACCAGTACAGATCGCCAGCGCCAGCCCTCCTGTCCCTGATGCATCGGCTCAGGATAATCTGGGTCCCCTACCGGGTCCCTCCGCTCAACAGAGGCTCTTAGGTTTCCGTCAAAATTTAAGAGCCCTGGTGAGCGGGCAGAGATCTGGTAGGCCAAGTCGAGCCGATTATGCAAACCTTGTAGAGGTCGTTTCCGACGCTCTAGAAGGTTTTGCCCGACATCAAATGGAGTTTGGTGCTGACTTGATTCGCCGCTGGGAAGGGGCGGAGTCGGCGCATCAACGCAGCCCAAACTACCATTATGGGCTAAACATGATCGGTTTGATGGACTCAATGACGCCCGAGCAGTTACATCAGTTTAAAATCATGGTAGAGAACGGGTCATGGGAAATCATGCACCGCCCCCAACCCCCACCCCCACCCCCATCCCACACCTACCCCCCATCCCACAGCAGTGGCCAGTACCGCCAACCTTTCCCTTCCCACCCCCCCCGAGCATGTGTTTCCTCCTTCTTTTTCTTCTCCTGCCCCTTTTCCTCCTACTTCTTTTCAAACTCCCTCCACCTCTACACATGCTCGGGTCCCCTCCTCCTCCTCAGACCCTTCCTTTCTCCACACCCCTCAATTACGCCCTGCATCCTTTCCTATGGCCCGTAGTTTAACCTCAGTGGCTCGCCAGGACAGGGGGGCTACCATTGCCAGCCCCAGCGCAAGTCCACGACAGTCCACCTCCCCTCCAAGTTATTATGAACAGTTATAAAAAAAAAAAAAAGTTTATATTTTATTTATTTATTAACAGAAAAAAAAAAAAAAAAATTATACTTTACTGCACTGTCTGTCTTTTTATTGTCCTGTACAGGGAACATTGGCACTCGAGCTGTGTTGAAATAAAAACTACCCTAGTCTCACTACTGTGCGTTTATTACAACACCCTTGGTAGTTTTTATATCAAAACAGCATTAGTGCCAATGTCGTAAGATCCATTAAAACCTGACCATCAATAATGAGCTAAATTTTGGCTCTTTATTGATCGTAGAACCTATGATTGGCACATGAGCAAGCAAATGCTTGTTCATTGTTCAATCTTGTGCCCTTTCATATGAGCCCTTGTGGGAGTCACGGTCTGTCAGCATCATCAGGAATTCATTAATTGTGATTTTAACGTTTAATGATTTCCCGATGACGCTAAAATAACTAGTGTGATTACCACAAGGGACACGCAAGGGACATAGAGTTTTTAAAGGGGTATTCACATAGACAATGGGGGGATTTCAGTTGAATATGCCCCCATTGTCTGATAGGTGTGGGTAACATTGGTAGGACCCGCACCTATATTGAGAACGGAGCGGGGAGCACAGTTGCTGTAGGACACATTTCCCATGGTATGCCCACCGCCAAACGCTAATCCCCGCCTCAACTATAGAAATGGATGGAGGGCGGCAGCGCAGTGCGACCTCATCTACTTTCTTAGCTTCGTTCTCAATATATGTGAGGGTACCAGCCGTGGGACCCGCGCCTATAAGACAATGTAGGTATATCATTAAAGTGGTATGCCCCCATTGTATGAGATGAGAAAACCCCTTTAAGGCCTCTTGCACACGACTGTATGCCACAAGAGACATATGGTCCGTGAGCGGGCCATATGTCCCATAGTGGCATTGATCGTGCACACGAGAGTACACAGCATCATAGTATACAATCATCCTGTGCAAGTTGAGCTGCCCGCAGGGATATAGTCTTGCACTAATAGATCATATGAGTGCAGGACAATAGCCCAGTTTGCGGCACAACATGGTCAGCATCATGATGCTCTGTACTCCTGTACGTATTATCAATGACGATCAGGGACATATGGCCCGCTAACGAACACTATACATCTTTATAAGTGCATGTAGTCGCGTACAAGAGTCCGAAAGGTGTGGTCCATTATCAAAGTCGGACCAGCTTTGGAACTTCAACAAGATAGCCATGGAGAAATATAGGAGCATTACAACCCTATAGATCTCAATACATGAAGATGGAACCTAGAGATGCTTTTCCTTTCAAAACGGATCCGCTAAACGGATGACAAAACGGAAACCAACGTGACAAACGGATCCGTAATACAGACGGATCCGTACAAACGGATCCGCCTGAATTGCTTCCGTTTGGCTCCGTTTAGTCAGTTTATTGACGGATCCGTTTGAAATGCCGTTCAAGTGGATCCGTGAAACGCTAGTGTGAAGTAGCCTAAGTAAAGAAAAACGAGTGGCCTCCATTACTTTAAGAAATGAAGGTCAGTCAGTCCGAAAAATAGGGAAAACTTTGAAAGTGTCCCCAAGTGCAGTCACAAAAACAATCAAGCGCTACAAAGAAACTGGCTCACATGCGGACCGCCCCAGGAAAGGAAGACAAGAGGATAAGTTCATCCGAGTCACCAGCCTCAGAAATCGCAGGTTAACAGCAGCTCAGATTAGAGACCAGGTCACTGCCACACAGAGTTCTAGCAGCAGACACATCTCTAGAACAACTGCTTTCATGGTAGAATATCTGCTAGGAAACCACTGCTAAGGACAGGCAACAAGCAGAAGAGACTTGTTTGGGCTAAAGAACACAAGAAATGGACATTAGACCAGTGGAAATCTGTGCTTTGGTCTGATGAGTCCAAATTTGAGATCTTTGGTTCCAACCACCGTGTCTTTGTGCGACACAGAAAAGGTGAACGGATGGACTCTACATGCCTGGTTCCCACCGTGAAGCATTGAGGAGGAGGTGTGATGGTGTGGGGGTTCTTTGCTGGTGACACTGTTGGGGATTTATTCAAAATTGAAGGCATACTGAACCAGCATGGCTACCACAGCATCTTGCAGCGGCATGCTATTACATCCGGTTTGCATCTAGTTGGACCATCATTTATTTTTCAACAGGAAAATGACCCCAAACACACCTCCAGGCTGTGTAAGGGCTATTTGACCATGAAGGAGAGTGATGGGGTGCTGCGCCAGATGACCTGGCCTCCACAGTCACCGGACCTGAACCCAATCGAGATGGTTTGGGGTGAGCTGGACCGCAGAGTGAAGGCAAAGGGCCAACAAGTGCTAAGCATCTCTGGGAACTCCTTCAAGACTGTTGGAAGACCATCAAGAGAATGCCAAGAGTGTGCAAAGCAGTAATCAAAGCAAAAGGTGGCTACTTTGAAGAACCTAGAATATGACATATTTTCTGTTGTTTCACACTTTTTTGTTATGTATATAATTCCACATGTGTTTATTCATAGTTTTGATGCCTTGAGTGTGAATCTACAATTTTCATAGTCATAGAAATAAAGAAAACTCTTTGAATGAGAAGGTGTGTCCAAACGTTTGGTCTGTACTGTATGTATGTATATATATGTATATATATATATATATATATATATACACACACACACACAGGTATAACTCAAAAAATTAGAATATCGCGCAAAAGTCAATTTTTTTCAGTAATGCAAATTAAAAGGAATTGCATTAATGCATCTTAAAATTAGAATTTTGTGAAAAGGTTCGATATTCTAGGCTCAACATCAGCTAATTAATCCATACCCCCTGAACAAAAGGTACCTCAAAATTGAGACTTTGGGGTTTCATAAGCTGTAAGCCATACATCATCCAAATTATAACAAATAAATGCTTGAAATATCTCGCTTTGCATGTAATAAGTCTATCTCATATATTAGTTTCACCTTTTAATTTGCATTACTAAAATAAATGAACTTTGCACAATATTCAAAATTTTTCGAGTTTCACCTGTATATATATATATATATATATATATATATATATATTAGGGTAGTGTTCCTTTAATATGAACATTTATTAACTAAGCAATGATGGGACCATTTAGTGTTCCACTACAATACAGTGCTGCCTGAATGACACATTAATTTCTATAGAGCCATACACATTTATTTTGCGGATCCGGGTGGCCGTTCCACAAATTAAGGATACAGATATAAATAGATAAAATATCCCAGGGCGCAAGAATCCAGTCCAGATAGTAATAGTAAATAGAAACGTATTTATTGCAGAAATACAACGCGTTTCGGGGAGTAGTTCCCCTTCATCAGGTACATAACACTGCATATGAAATCACAGGGGCCTCGCCACTGGCTTTTGCATCACGCCCATTGAACAAATCAGCTCCGATTGCCACAATATCATGCAGTCGATCAGAAGGCACGAGATGTTTTGGATATACAAACTCAACTGCCTTAATCCATTCGGTCTTAATGAGGCCTTCGAGATAAACCTCTGAAATACCCCGGGTTCAGTTATGTTTCAATCGTGACATTCCCTATTTCAAACAGCCGAGGTCCCCCAAGGTTGTATAATGTAGTACTTTACATGCATATCCCACCGCCACCGTTTTTTCTGCACATATGTAAGCATGACGCTCCATATATCGAGCCAAAATTTTTATTATTTACATATATATTTTTCATATTTTTTATTTATTTATTTATTTATTTTATTTCATTTATTCTATATCATGGATTTGTTCATTTTTTTATTTTTTTACACATTTGTATACACTCACCTAAAGAATTATTAGGAACACCATACTAACATGGTGTTGGACCCCCTTTTGCCTTCAGAACTGCCTTAATTCTACGTGGCATTGATTCAACAAGGTGCTGTTAGCATTCTTTAGAAATGCTGGCCCATATTGATAGGATAGCATCTTGCAGTTGATGGAGATTTGAGGGATGCACATCCAGGGCACGAAGCTCCCGTTCCACCACATCCCCAAGATGCTCTATTGGGTTTAGATCTGGTGACTGTGGGGGCCATTTTAGTACAGTGAACTCATTGTCATGTTCAAGAAACAATTGTTCCAGTCTTCAACAGTCCAATTTTGGTGGGCTTGTGCCAATTGTAGCCTCTTTTTCCTATTTGTAGTGGAGATGAGTGGTACCCGGTGGGGTCTTCTGCTGTTGTAGCCCATCCTCCTCAAGGTTGTGCGTGTTGTGGCTTCACAAATGCTTTGCTGCATACCTCGGTTGTAACAAGTGGTTATTTCAGTCAACGTTGCTCTTCCATCAGCTTGAATCAGCCGGCCCATTCTCCTCTGACCTCTAGCATCAACAAGACATTTTCGCCCACAGGACTGCCGCATATTGGATGTTTTTCCCTTTTCACACCATTCTTTGTAAATCCTAGAAATGGTTGTGCGTGAAAATCACAGTAACTGAGCAGATTGTGAAATACTCAGACCGGCCCGTCTGGCACCAACAACCATGCCACACTCAAAATTGCTTAAATCACCTTTCTTTCCCATTCTGACATTCAGTTTGGAGTTCAGGAGATTGTCTTGACCAGGACCACAACCCTACATGCATTGAAGCAACTGCCATGCGATTGGTTGACTAGATAATCGCATTAATGAGAAATAGAACAGGTGTTCCTAATAATTCTTTAGGTGAGTGTATATATATATATATATATATATATATATATTCCTCATTGATTAATATATCATAAATCCCCTTTCCCTTTATCATTTATTATTTATCATTTATTCATCATCTATATATATATATTTTTGATCCATTAATATACCCATTATCATCATTTGCTGTAATCAACAACATGTACATGCATCATTATGGAGTAATACCTTCCTATTCATTTATCACCTCCCTCCTCACCATCCCATCTTTCTCCAATCATTAGCCCCCAATTAATTATTGGTTGATAATTATTCTATCAGTTGGTTCTTCTACTACTAATTATGCATCATTATGTATGGACAATTTTTTTTATTTTTTTATTTTATGCTATTATATCATTATTAGAAGTGATTAATCCTTTTAGCACCAAGTATCATCAATTTATCTGTTTTGAGCGTCTCATATTCCTACTCCCTTCAGCCCCTGATCCGGATAATATGACAGAGCCTCCCCTTGCTATCAATAGATTTCACACCACAGGTCCGCCCTCCCTGCAACACCGACTCCACCTCCCTCCCCTGTCATCCTCGCTGCGCTCGTGTCGCAATACATCAGTGCGGCCACTAAGCGTCCTGGTTACCCAGCAACCAGGATACTATCTGCTGCCAGCAAGCCACGATCACGTGACCGTGTTCTAATCATGTGACCTCCCCCTTCAATACGAGCGCTCCTGGATCAGAGGCAGATAAACTGATCGGAGCACTACACCCCCACGTTTCTGGCTTCACCAGCATTGTTGGTGCCTCTGCATTGTTATCATTATATATATTTTATATCAGCAACTATTGAACTTTTTTATCTATGCACATCTGCTGGGGACTCCTCCCCACAAGCCACGCCCCATTTCCCATTTTGCCATTTTTTTTTTTAGTGTATTTAAATGCTGTGTGTTTATGTGATTTCATATGCAGTGTTATGTACCTGATGAAGGGGAACTACTTCAGGGATCTCCAACAAGAAGTCATCCCTCCGTGGCTGCAGATCCACCAGTAAACCGTGACTCCATCGCAGTCATTGACAAGCTTTTACTAGAGTTGTGCCTACAAATAGCACAACCACAAAAGGTGAGCCCTGTACTGGAACCATTTATTTTATCTGTCTACTAACGGTATTACCCTATGGTGCGCCCTGCTTTGTTTTTAACAGCATAAAGTAAATCCTGTGGATCCGTTCCACAAATTAAAGAACATGTCCTATTGTGGACAAGGACATACCTTTTTATTGATGGGAGTGAGCGAATGCACATGGAAGGTATCTGTACTTTGTGCAGCATCCCACTAGTGAACATGGGCACTGCCAAGTTGTTGTATTGTATACTGCTTATATTTGCTTCTTAAATCTCTGTTAACAGGCTGGTAGGGTGCACTACACCACATCCACCTCTAGATGGAAATAACACTAGGATTTATATACCAAGGTCAGGCCTACTAGGGAGGAGTGTGCGTTGAGTAGATGGAGTAGCTGGAGTGAGGAGAAGGGGAAAGGGGTTTTAGGCCAAGAGTAAGGCGCTAAGGTGAAACCCTCCTTCTGCAGTCTATCTCTCTGGGAGGACAAGTGGAAATATTGTGTTTTGACTACAGAAAAGACAAAGGAAGATAACAGCCATCTTATCAGGCTTATGGGCTCCTTTGAATTCGTTATAGGACAATCAAGCTACGGGCAACCTCACCGGTCTTTAGAAGACAAAAAGGCCAATCTGTTATGTCACTTATGTGGATGGAAGGATCAGAAACCATCATTACTAGGGTTAGAATAAGGCAAGGAGCTAGATACCATCCAGTTGGATTTTCCCTAACATAACTGAACCTTTATCTTAAGTTTTTATCCACAAAAAGCCTGTTACCTTGGATTACAATTTATTTCCTCTGCATACAAGAGAGAGAGAGACTGTGTTATCTGTGAATGTCATTGCTACTGAGAACCAGCAAAACAGTAAAAGTTGTGAGTTTGATTCAACTGCTGTCTTACTACTTAATTCAACTACTACTCTCACCATTGTTGCACCACAACGGTACTGTCGTCACGACTAAAAGCCAAGTTACCACCAAGGGCCCCTCAGCCACCGTCTGGCCTGTGTCCCTCAAATCAGAGTGTGCCCTGGAGAATTCCTGTGCTGTTCTCCCCTGCACTGCTGGCCCAGTGAGGCATATGCTAACCGTGAGTATCCGATGAACTGCTGTACCCTTTCGTCCCACCATGTACCTCACGTGTTCTCCCCTGCAGACCAGCACGTTGCCTTTGCAGATCCATTGTTTGCTGACGTACGGACATAGTCATGTGCATGAGGCCTTACTGTTCAAAGAAATCTCCACCAAAAAGCTGATCGATTAAATATATCCTTGCTAGGAGCTACAATTGTGAATAAAGATAACGATTATAATGTTTCTACTTTTGCGCATGAGCTTGTTACAGAAATTAAGAGCCAATTGAAATATTTACATGCTCAAAAAAAGCCCACAACAGGCAACCACTGTATTTAATAAATATGATTATCACACTCATATAGTGAAGCTGCTAGTTCCTAGTAAATTGACTGATTTCACCAGTGTTTGATAAAACAGATGACACAATATATTACAAACTACAGTACTTGTGGCCAATAAATTTCTGTTTAGACTTTAAAAAATTCAATTTCAAATGGTTAAAATAATTGAAAGGTATTTTTTTAATAAAATCATGACTCACACTTAGGGTACAGCCACCTGGTTAGGTTTTTGCATGCAGTTTTGAAAGCTAAAATCAGGAGTGGGTCATAAAAGGAGAAAAAGTATCAAGGGTAGATACAGATTCTCTTTTTTTTAACTCACTTCTGATTTTGGTTTTCAAAACTGCGCGCAGATACTTGACTGAAGGGTCATCCCCCTAGGATTAGAACTGGTTTATCATGCAGCCCAGGGGCTTAGCACAAACACTAGTGCAAAATGGCTCTGAAAAACACATAAGCTAAAGGCAGAAATCAACATTATGTGAGGCAAAACAAAACTTTGGAAAATAGACCCCTATGACTTTTATTTTAAAGCAAAAAATAAATAAATAAATAAAATGTTTCAGGGGAATTTTCTAGTTCCGAAAACTCACTTTCAAAATCATTTCAATTAGGAAGAGTAAGGTGAAAATGCTGCCAAATAATACATATATTTCTAAGTGTATAGATACAGTATATAGGGTCAAACGTTGACTCACAGACTTATAGGAAGCCAGCATTCATCTATGGATGTTATTTTATTATTTTTTCTTATGGAAAAGGTTTCAGTTTTAACTTATATCCCAAGTCATATTGTAACGGTCAGACGTTACGTTATAGGGTATCCATCCAAAAGGTGGCACTAGAGAGCTAGCATTGTCTTCCTGAATGAGAGCTTGCATAATTTTTTTCCCCAGGGAGCATTACCTACCATATACCTATGCCAACTGGTGTTTTTTACCATTGCCTGTGCCATATACTGTAGTGCCAACATAAACCAAAGAAATGTACAGAGATTATCATCACTCATAATGTCCTGCTCCCAATGGAGCTTACAATGTAATTTCTCTTTCTCAGATATGCAAACCAGGACAAATTGAATAGGAAGCCAATTAACCTTAACCTCATAACCCAGAGGAAACCAGCACAGAGAACATAGAAATGCCATACAGATGTGGTCCTTGGTTGGATATGATCACAGAAAATAATGCACTATAATAATAGATGCAAGCATAACATATGGACTAAGCCCTCACTCTATTGATAAAATCTGAGACACTTGGTCAATACATTTTGATCAAAACACATCTAAGCCCACCTACCAAGCGACAAGGTGGTCTCAGTTCAGGCGAGTCCTACGCTAAACCTGCCTAAGCCGTTATGCATTTATGTTCTGGAGCGTAGACCCCACACATATAGTGTGTTGTTCCTAGTTACCTCCATGTGCAACAGCAACCGGTGGAAGGAGGAGCACACACAACTATATGTACCACCTTATCAATGTCGCCTATTAGATAGGCGGGGCAAAAGTGCACATGAATACTACTCCCAAAATAGGAACGTATTCACAAGTGAAGGTGCCACTCCTTCAAGACAAGTTAAACAAATCGCAGAAAATAATATATAAAACATCCTGCACGATATGATAATGAATGTTGCGTGATTTGTTTAACTTGTCTTGAAGAAGTGGCACCTTCATTTGTGAATACGCTCCTATTTTGGGAGAAGCATTCATGTGCACTTTTGCCCCACCTATCTAATAGGCGACCTTGATGGTGGTACATATAGGTGTGTGTGCTCCTCCTCCCACTGGTTTCTGTTGCACATGGAGGTAACTAGGAGCAATACATTATATGTGCGGGGTCTGCGCTCCAGAACATAAATGCATAATAGCATAGGCAGGTTTAGCGTTGGACCCGCCTGAACTGAGACCACCTTGTCGCTTGGTAGGTGGGCTTAGATGTGTTTGATCAAAATGTATTGACCAAGTGTCTCAGATTTTATCAATAGAGTGAGGGCTTAGTCCATATGTTATGCTTGCATCTAATATTATAGTGCATTATTTTCTGTGATTGTATAAATGTAGCCATGTAAATCCGCAACATTCATTATCTTATCGTACAGAGCACACAGGCATAGGTGGCCCAGCACATTTATTATCCTCTACACCAGAAAACTGGCATCAATTATATCTGAAATCTACAACATCTTACTTGCAGGTGTAGATTCCATCTCTGGATCACAGATACACCACGATTATTACAAGGTATGTGCATTTGAATAATTATGCCACATCTGGGTAACAGGGTATAGATTAAAACCAGAGTGTAAAAATAATAAATTTCCTTGGTAGAAGCCATTTTCCTTTTACTTACATAAGATCTTTCTTACACTTTCTTTCAATAAAGATCTGATACAATCTATCTATCTGTCCATCTATCTCATTATTAATTTTATTTTATTTAATGGAAAACCACAGCTTCTTAGTGAATTTAAAATGGTTAATAATACATTAAATCAGCCCACCATGTCCCAGTGCAGAATCTTATATAGTGTTGTCATCATATACAAAGAAAGGTTTTACAGTCAAGTATTTTGGATATGGTAAGCCGCGGTGTCAAAATCCTATTTAAAAAAATTAAACTTTCAGCTTTTTTCCTGCTTGTGGAATAAGACTCATAATTCTGAGCACAGAGATACATTTATCCGGGAGAAAACATAAGCTTCATAGGTCCCTCAGCTCTCAGCCTAAAGAGTTATGGTTTTCCTTAAACTTACTAGCAGAGAAGATACATTGAGGGTAGAATGCTTAATACATTGTACTTTTTTAAATTAATTCCCTGAGCTGGTCAGGACTGTATCTAACCTCTTCCATTTCCTGGCATCATGTTTACTGCAGCTCCAGATGAGCTGTTATTTAAATCCAATTGCAATTTCCCTTTTCTAAGTTTTAGAGTTTTGGGGAATATGTTGAGAAGTTGAGCTTCTGAAAATTGTCACCAGTCAAGATTGACTGGTTGCAAACAAATGGTAAGCAGAACCAAAATATACATATAGGTGTCATGTGAGACTGGAAAACATATATTCAGTTATCTGTTAGGTGTCAAATTGCATATTTTGAGATAAAAATACCACTGGTACTGCTACTATTAATAATAACAAATAATATTTTGAGAACATAGCGAACTGTTCGTGTGGTGTGGGATCTTTACTGATCTACTTAAAGTACAGTAGCAGTCATTACAATGCCCAGAAGTAGGGCCAGCAACAAGAGTAGGGCCATTACAGAACAAGTAGAGTATTTATGGGGCTAGCATTGAATGGTCTCAATCAGGGCCAGGATGAGGTATTTCAGTGCCCTAGATGGAGAGGTCAAATTGCTACCCCTAATCCTAATGCCTCTCCTGCAGTGCCCCCTGCAGTTCTAATGCCCTCTTGCAGTTATAATACCTCTATTGCGCCCCCTGTATTATAATGCCCCCGTAGAATTTATATGTATATAGGCTCATAGTTCCAGTATATAATGCTCCACTGATTCCATCCACTTTACAGCCACTATTTAGTGCTCCCCCCTGTTTAGCCAGTATTTAATGCTTCCCCCTGTACAGCTAGAATATAATTACCCTCTGTACATCCAGTAAATAATACTGTACTCTACCTGTAAAGCCAGTATATAATACTCTACCTGTACAGCCAGTAAATAATGCTCTACCTGTACAGCCAGAATATAATGCTCTACCTGTACAGCCAGTAAATAATACTTTACCTGTACAGCCAGAATATAATTACCCTCTGTACATCCAGTAAATAATACTGTACTCTACCTGTACAGCCAGTATATAATACTCTACCTGTACAGCCAGTAAATAATGCTCTACCTGTACAGCCAGAATATAATGCTCTACCTGTACAGCCAGTAAATAATACTTTACCTGTAGAGCCAGAATATAATGCTCTACCTGTACAGCCAGTGAATAATGCTCTATTTGTACAGCCAGTATATCATATTCTACCTGTACAGCCAGTAAATAATGCTCCACCTGTACAGCCAGTAAATAATGCTCCACTTGTACAGCCAGTAAATAATGCTCCACCTGTACAGCCAGTAAACAATGCTCTACCTGTACAGCCAGAATATAATGCTCTACCTGTACAGCCAGTAAATAATGCTCTATTTGTACAGCCAGTATATAATACTCTACCTGTACGACCAGTAAATAATGCTCTACCTGTACAGCCAGTAAATAATGCTCCACATGTACAGCCAGTAAATAATGCTCCACATGTACAGCCAGTAAATAATGCTCCTCCTGTACAGCCAGAATATAATGCTCCACCCGTACAGCCAGTAAATAATGTTCTACCTGTACAGCCAGTATATAATGTTCTACCTGTACAGCCAGTAAATAATGCTCTACCTGTACAGCCAGTATATAATGCTCCCCTTGTACAGCCAGTAAATAATGCTCTACCTGTACATCCAGTATATAATGCTCCCCTTGTACAGACAGTAAATAATGCTCTACCTGTACAGCCAGTATATAATGCTCTACCTGTACAGCCAGTATATAATGCTCTACCTGTACAGCCAGCATATAATGCTCTACCTGTACATCCAGTATGTAATGCTCCCCTTGTACAGCCAGTAAATAATGCTCTATCTGTACAGTCAGTATATAATGTTCTACCTGTACAGCCAGTAAATAATGCTCCACCTGTACAGCCAGTAAATAATGCTCCACCTGTACAGCCAGTAAATAATGCTCTACCTGTACAGCCAGTAAATAATGCTCTACCTGTACAGCCAGTATATAATGCTCTACCTGTACAGCCAGTATATAATGCTCTACCTGTACATCCAGTATATAATGCTCCCCTTGTACAGCCAGTAAATAATGCTCTACCTGTACAGCCAGTATATAATGCTCTACCTGTACATCCAGTATATAATGCTCCCCTTGTACAGCCAGTAAATAATGCTCTACCTGTACAGCCAGTATATAATGCTCTACCTGTACATCCAGTATATAATGCTCCCCTTGTACAGCCAGTAAATAATGCTCTACCAGTACAGCCAGTATATAATGCTCTACCTGTGCATCCAGTATATAATGTTCCCCTTGTACAGCCAGTAAATAATGCTCTACCTGTACAGCCAGTATATAATGTTCTACCTGTACAGCCAGTAAATAATGCTCTACCTGTACAGTCAGTAAATAATGCTCTACCTGTACAGCCAGTAAATAATGCTCCACCTGTACAGACAGAATATAATGCTCTACCTGTACAGCCAGTAAATAATGCTCTACCTGTACAACCAGTATATAATACTCTACCTATACAGCCAGTAAATCATGCTCTACCTGTACAGCCTGTAAATAATGCTCTACCTGTACAGCCAGTATATAATGTTCTACCTGTACAGCCAGTAAATAATGCTCTATTTGTACAGCTAGTATATAATACTCTACCTGTACAGCCAGTAAATAATGTTCTACCTGTACAGCCAGTAAATAATGCTCTACCTGTACAGCCAGTATATAATGCTCTACCTGTACAGCCAGTATATAATGCTCTACCTGTACATCCAGTATATAATGCTCCCCTTGTACAGCCAGTAAATAATGCTCTACCTGTACAGCCAGTATATAATGCTCTACCTGTACATCCAGTATATAATGCTCCCCTTGTACAGCCAGTAAATAATGCTCTACCTGTACAGCCAGTATATAATGCTCTACCTGTACAGCCAGTATATAATGCTCTACCTGTACAGCCAGTATATAATGCTCTACCTGTTCAGCCAGTAAATAATGCTCTACCTGTACATCCAATATATAATGCTCCCGTTGTACAGCCAGTAAATAATGCTCCACCTGTACAGCCAGTAAATAATGCTCCAACTGTACAGCCAATAAATAATTCTCTACCTGTACAGACAGAATATAATGCTCTACCTGTACAGCCAGTAAATAATGCTCTATTTGTACAGCCAGTATATAATACTCTACCTATACAGCCAGTAAATAATGCTCTACCTGTACAGCCAGTATATAATGTTCTACCTGTACAGCCAGTAAATAATGCTCTACCTGTACAGCCAGTAAATAATGCTCTATTTGTACAGCTAGTATATAATACTCTACCTGTACAGCCAGTAAATAATGCTCTACCTGTACAGCCAGTAATTAATGCTCCACCTGTACAGCCAGTAAATAATGCTCCACCTGTACTGCCAGAATATAATGCTCCAGCCATACAACAAGTAAATTATGCTCTACCTGTACAGCCAGTATATAATGTTCTACCTGTACAGCCAGTAAATAATGCTCCACCTGTACAGCCAGTAAATAATGCTCTACCTGTACAGCCAGTAAATAATGCTCTACCTGTACAGCCAGTAAATAATGCTCTACCTGTACAGTGAGTATATAATGCTCTACCTGTACAGCCAGTATATAATGCTCTACCTGTACATCCAGTATATAATGCTCCCCTTGTACAGCCAGTAAACAATGCTCTACCTGTACAGCCAGAATATAATGCTCTACCTGTACAGCCAGTAAATAATGCTCTATTTGTACAGCCAGTATATAATACTCTACCTGTACGACCAGTAAATAATGCTCTACCTGTACAGCCAGTAAATAATGCTCCACATGTACAGCCAGTAAATAATGCTCCTCCTGTACAGCCAGTAAATAATGTTCTACCTGTACAGCCAGTATATAATGTTCTACCTGTACAGCCAGTAAATAATGCTCTACCTGTACAGCCAGTATATAATGCTCCCCTTGTACAGACAGAAAATAATGCTCTACCTGTACAGCCAGTAAATAATGCTCTACCTGTACAGCCAGTATATAATGCTCTACCTGTACAGCCAGCATATAATGCTCTACCTGTACATCCAGTATGTAATGCTCCCCTTGTACAGCCAGTAAATAATGCTCTATCTGTACAGTCAGTATATAATGTTCTACCTGTACAGCCAGTAAATAATGCTCCACCTGTACAGCCAGTAAATAATACTCCACCTGTACAGCCAGTAAATAATGCTCTACCTGTACAGCCAGTAAATAATGCTCTACCTGTACAGCCAGTATATAATGCTCTACCTGTACAGCCAGTATATAATGCTCCCCTTGTACAGCCAGTAAATAATGCTCTACCTGTACAGCCAGTATATAATGCTCTACCTGTACATCCAGTATATAATGCTCCCCTTGTACAGCCAGTAAATAATGCTCTACCTGTACAGCCAGTATATAATGCTCTACCTGTACAGCCAGTATATAATGCTCTACCTGTACAGCCAGTATATAATGCTCTACCTGTGCATCCAGTATATAATGCTCCCCTTGTACAGCCAGTAAATAATGCTCTACCTGTACAGCCAGTATATAATGTTCTACCTGTACAGCCAGTAAATAATGCTCTACCTGTACAGTCAGTAAATAATGCTCTACCTGTACAGCCAGTAAATAATGTTCCACCTGTACAGACAGAATATAATGCTCTACCTGTACAGCCAGTAAATAATGCTCTATTTGTACAGCCAGTATATAATACTCTACCTATACAGCCAGTAAATCATGCTCTACCTGTACAGCCAGTAAATAATGCTCTACCTGTACATCCAGTATGTAATGCTCCCCTTGTACAGCCAGTAAATAATGCTCTATCTGTACAGTCAGTATATAATGTTCTACCTGTACAGCCAGTAAATAATGCTCCACCTGTACAGCCAGTAAATAATACTCCACCTGTACAGCCAGTAAAAAATGCTCTACCTGTACAGCCAGTAAATAATGCTCTACCTGTACAGCCAGTATATAATGCTCTACCTGTACAGCCAGTATATAATGCTCCCCTTGTACAGCCAGTAAATAATGCTCTACCTGTACAGCCAGTATATAATGCTCTACCTGTACATCCAGTATATAATGCTCCCCTTGTACAGCCAGTAAATAATGCTCTACCTGTACAGCCAGTATATAATGCTCTACCTGTACAGCCAGTATATAATGCTCTACCTGTACAGCCAGTATATAATGCTCTACCTGTGCATCCAGTATATAATGCTCCCCTTGTACAGCCAGTAAATAATGCTCTACCTGTACAGCCAGTATATAATGTTCTACCTGTACAGCCAGTAAATAATGCTCTACCTGTACAGTCAGTAAATAATGCTCTACCTGTACAGCCAGTAAATAATGCTCCACCTGTACAGACAGAATATAATGCTCTACCTGTACAGCCAGTAAATAATGCTCTATTTGTACAGCCAGTATATAATACTCTACCTATACAGCCAGTAAATCATGCTCTACCTGTACAGCCAGTAAATAATGCTCTACCTGTACAGCCAGTATATAATGTTCTACCTGTACAGCCAGTAAGTAATGCTCTACCTGTACAGCCAGTAAATAATGCTCTATTTGTACAGCTAGTATATAATACTCTACCTGTACAGCCAGTAAATAATGCTCTACCTGTACAGCCAGTAAATAATGCTCTACCTGTACAGCCAGTATATAATGCTCTACCTGTACAGCCAGTATATAATGCTCTACCTGTACATCCAGTATATAATGCTCCCCTTGTACAGCCAGTAAATAATGCTCTACCTGTACAGCCAGTATATAATGCTCTACCTGTACATCCAGTATATAATGCTCCCCTTGTACAGCCAGTAAATAATGCTCTACCTGTACAGCCAGTATATAATGCTCTACCTGTACAGCCAGTATATAATGCTCTACCTGTACAGCCAGTATATAATGCTCTACCTGTACAGCCAGTATATAATGCTCTACCTGTACAGCTAGTATATAATACTCTACCTGTACAGCCAGTAAATAATGCTCTACCTGTACAGCCAGTATATAATGCTCTACCTGTACAGCCAGTATATAATGCTCTACCTGTACATCCAGTATATAATGCTCCCCTTGTACAGCCAGTAAATAATGCTCTACCTGTACAGCCAGTATATAATGCTCTACCTGTACATCCAGTATATAATGCTCCCCTTGTACAGCCAGTAAATAATGCTCTACCTGTACAGCCAGTATATAATGCTCTACCTGTACAGCCAGTATATAATGCTCTACCTGTACAGCCAGTATATAATGCTCTACCTGTTCAGTCAGTAAATAATGCTCTACCTGTACATCCAATATATAATGCTCCCGTTGTACAGCCAGTAAATAATGCTCTACCTGTACAGCCAGTAAATAATGCTCCAACTGTACAGCCAATAAATAATTCTCTACCTGTACAGACAGAATATAATGCTCTACCTGTACAGCCAGTAAATAATGCTCTATTTGTACAGCCAGTATATAATACTCTACCTATACAGCCAGTAAATCATGCTCTACCTGTACAGCCAGTAAATAATGCTCTACCTGTACAGCCAGTATATAATGTTCTACCTGTACAGCCAGAAAATAATGCTCTACCTGTACAGCCAGTAAATAATGCTCTATTTGTACAGCTAGTATATAATACTCTACCTGTACAGCCAGTAAATAATGCTCTACCTGTACAGCCAGTAAATAATGCTCCACCTGTACAGCCAGTAAATAATGCTCCACCTGTACTACCAGAATATAATGCTCCACCCATACAGCCAGTAAATTATGCTCTACCTGTACAGCCAGTATATAATGTTCTACCTGTACAGCCAGTAAATAATGCTCTACCTGTACAGCCAGTATAGAATGCTCTCCCTCAGTGGCCTAAAGCCTGTGAGACTGAACGGCTGCAGATGTAGCCATGATTGTGCTCCCTCTTTTAATGGTAGCGAGGTGGCACCCTAGGCAGAAACCTACGCTCTCCTGTCCATCGTCCCGAGCCCTGGCCTCAATAGTGAGATTACAAGTACCTCCTTTGAATCCCTCCACATGTTCTGCATGTTTTTGAGATAGAAACTAATAGCAGGAAAGGTACAGTACAAGTACAACTTAATTTAAACATGCAAACTATTAAATAGTTTTAAATGCACATTTCAGCAGGATTTTCATACTCATGGTGCTTGTCTTCAGTGGTGGGACTACTCCTTTTAAAAGGAATCTGTCACCTTGTTCAAGTGTATCTAACAAATGGCAATGCATTCTAGTTCATTTTACCATCATAAAGTTTGATTAATATGTAAGTTAAGCTGCAGTGTCCATTGGTGCAAGATTATTGGTTGTAGGATCCCAAGTTCTTGCAAGTGCCTAAGCCCACCATTATGTCCTCCCCTCTTCTGCAACATCACAATCTGGTCACAACTTTGCCCGCCTGGTTCTGGTGCATCTTGGCGAAATCTTGCAGAGCAGGAGAGTGCCCTACAGAGGGCATTAGACTCAACACCATTACTGTGCATGCACCAAGCCTTGTGACCTCTTTATCTGGGGACCTGTTCTGCACATGTGCAAGATTATTCTAAGATACAAAAGAAGCAGTCGGACGGAGTTGTGGCCAGATTGAGATGTCACAGAGGGGGAGGCAGACATAACGGTGCAAGGGGCGGCACTAGGAACTTGTCTAGAGGTGGGCTTGGGCTTTTCATGGAAGTCAATAATCCTGCTCCACAAGATATAAACCACACTGCTCCTCAATAGGTACTCTTTTAACCATTCCAGCAGATGCAGACCTTCGATAATGCACCAATTCACTGTCAGGGGTGTATGATGAAGCGAAGGTGAAACCCGGGTCGGGTGACAGTTGGGAAACAGGTTTTTAATATTTGTTATGCCTATGATTCTTTTAATCCTGTGAGTAAAATAAATATCTGATAAAGAACGTCCTTTGTGTTGCTTAACTATTGTTTTGCTCCTTTCGTCTTAACATTTATAGGAGAGACAAGGTTTTTAGGAGAAATGAGCAATATTGGATTGTGAAACACTGAAACAGTGAACTGGTGCATTATCGAAGGTCTGGACTTGCTGGAGTGGTCGAAAGCTACCTATTGAGGAGCAGCGCGGTTTTTATCTTGTGAAGTGAAACTTGGTGAACAGGACCCACCACACCCATAACCTGCAGTGCTCGAAGTAGGATTGACAATTCGGAACTTGTTATTTGCAAAAATCCTTCTCTACTGGGCACTTCAAAGCCTAATTTGCATATAAATCAAACTTTTTTTCTGACATTTGAAACCTGGATTTTCTGTAACAGTTGTGATGATGGTAGAAGGAACTAAAATGCATTGCCATTTGATACACTTGAACAAGGTGACAGATTCCCTTTAAGCCCCTTCTAAGGTGGCTCTCCATGAAATCAGGTGCCATAAGCAGCTATAGACCTGTTTCTAACCTGATCTTCCTATTGGAAAATTATAGAAAAGGTTATTGCTATCCAACTAGACATCATGTGATTGTATTCCAGCCTGGCTTCAGAAAGAGGGAAACACTGAATCACTTCTTACCTGAAAAATAAATGAATGCTCATAGTAAGATAGAAGGGTGATTGCCCCATATTGATACTCTTCGATCTTTCAGCAGCATTTAAAATAATAGACTATACCATCTTAATACATATACTTAAGGCCTTTTAAAGAAATTGATGGCAATTAGTCTTTAAAGGGGTTATCCAAACTTATATATATATATATATATATATATATATATATATATTTTTTTTTTTTTTTAAATAAAGAAATAAAAACTGCTGAATATGTTATAAAAGAGCAAAAAAATATATACTTACCTCAGCCAATCAGTGTAGGAAAACTGGTATCATGGCTCCTATCACTGAGCGGTGATGCCAGTAGTACAGCCTTTGACTGCTGAGGCCACTAATTGGCAGCAATGATCTCATGGCGTATCTTGCAAAAATGACTGTGTGGACCAATGAAGCGTAAGCATTGTATTATTGTGGGATTGGATAGATTTTTATTTGTTATTAGATTTGTAGCAGTTTTTATTTTATTTAGATTTGATAATCCCTTTAAGTATGTTCAAGTAAGTTGCATATGTTAAGTCTGATGAGTGTGGTATATCCTATCTGCGCATTTCTTCAATAAAAGCAGTATAAATCACTTTTACATGTCACCATTCATGGATATGCATCTTCTGTTATGACGTAAAGATGATATGTATACAATCCATTAAGATACAAATTACTTAAAATACTGAATTATCCAATTAGTTCCTGGAAAATGAAAACGCTGACTACTAAACTAAATTGCTTTCAAGATCTAGAGATATTTAGAGAAGTCGGTTTACAGAGGAAATTTCCTGCAAGTGAATAGATTAACTTGGCATTTGCAGTAAATATTACCACTCCATTAGACGTTTGACTAAACTTGTCTGTATTCCTAGGACATTTTAGACAGTCATAAAGGCCCTTTTCACTCATTTGTACTGTCAAACTCTGCATTCAGCATCAGTAAACCTTCGATAATATTAGACTTTATGAAGTGCCGATAAATTCAGCAGTGGTTTGCAAATAGGGACGTAACTAGCAAATAAAATGACAAATATAATCAAACCCAATGTGCGTACAGTGAGACAAAAGGAGTACAGCCTCGGTCTATAAGAGTTTACAATCTATATTGAATCAGAGGAATGCAGTGGTAATTTGGAGAACCAGAACCTTGTGTTGGCATGATGAATATAAATAAAGCTGTATTGACTTTTTATCAAGAAAACGCAGATATAAAGTACAGAGTGATACAAATGTGTCCACTATCAACTATTTTGTTTGTTTTGTTAAGGACTACAGATACGTTAGCACAACACATTAGCAACACTCTCAACAGGCAGGTAGTCACATCATGACCACTGGGTCACACATAGACATAGACATTTTTTCTCATAGAGGGTAATCTTGAGCCATGAGGAAAGTTAAGGAAGGACACATCTGTACAACAATGGTAGCAGATTGAGGACGAGTGAAGTGAAGATATCTGCTGCCTGGTTAAGTAACATATAGTTCATAGACTAAAGTTCTAGGGAAATAGGTCTACTTCAAGAAATTTGTTTTGAAGGCCCATTTAGCACTGGGAATATTGGGAGAAATTCCAACATTATTTCCTGTTGTGTGTATACAGATGTAGCACATGTTAACTTGACACTTAATGTGTTAAATGCAATGTGTATATACTTTATTAGGTATTAAGTTAAAGAGGTAGTCCAGGCCGGTCAGGATAGGTCATCAAAATCTGATCAGAGTGGGTCCGACACCTGGTACCCCTGGCGATATGAGGAGACAGCGCATGCAGTGTGCATGTGCCATCTTTCTTCTCTGTTCCTGCTGCTTTGCCATAGATACCACGCCGATCAGCTGTTTAACGAGGAGGTGGCTCTCAATGCGAGCACCGCTTCCCGTTCATTACACTGCCCATTGTTTTGGAAGTATTGGTGGCAGTGGAGTGCCCAGGGAGGGCGGTCCCCCCAGGTGATGGATCTCAGCGCTCTCAGGGGGTGCCAGAAGAGAAGCAATGAGCGCTTCCAGCAATACAAATGGAAGTGCTCATTGCTTTTCCCTTTATAACATGCAGTGCATCTTATAAAGGGAATACTAGGGAGAGCTTCCATAATAGAAGTGCTCACTAGTCTGCAGGAGGAGGGGGAGAGAAGCGCTGTAAAGGCTGTATAGTACTTAGCCCTCCTCCTGCTCACTCTTCCCGGGGCCCGCGCTGCTGTGTCCTGGCTACCTGCAGCGTCATGACGTACAGAGCACACTCTGACCTGACGCTGCAGCAGGTCAGGTGACTGCAGCGTGTGCCCTGAGAAGAGAAGACAGCCAGGACAGGGAGAGTGGTGACAGGAGAGGTAAGTGGCTTTATTATTTTACAGTCTGATCTGAGGTCTGATATGGAGTTCTAATGGGGGGTCTGGAGTGGTCTAATGGGGGGTATGGATGTCTAATGGGGTCTGATTGAGGGTCTGAAGGTCTGACTAGGGGTCTGGAGGTCTAATAGGGGTCTGACTGGGGGGCCTGGGGGTCTGATTGGGGGGTCTGGAGGTCTCATGTGGGTCTGATTGGGGTCTGGAGGTCAAATGGGGGTCTGATTTGGGGTATGGAGGTCTAATAGGGGTCTGATTGGGGGTGTGGAGGTCTAATGGGGGTCTGATTGGCGGTCTAGAGGTCTGACTGGGGGATCTAGAGGTCTAATGGGGGTCTTATTGGGGGTCTGGAGGTCTGTCTGGGGGGTCTGGAGGTCTAATGGGGTCTGGAGGTCTAATGGGGGTCTAGAGGTCTAATGGTGGTCTAATTGGGGGTCTCGAGGTCTGACTGAGGAGTCTGGAGGTCTGACTGAGGGGTCTGATTGGGGGTCTGGAAGTCTAATGGGGGTCTGATTGGCGGTCTGGGGGTCTAATGGAGGTCTGATTGGCGGTCTGGAGGTCTAATGGGGGTCTTATTCAAGTCTGGCAGTCTAATGGGGGTCTGATTGGGGGTCTAGAGGTCTAATGGGTCGCGCCATCCTGGGTAACTCAGCACACGGTCCTCCTTAGGTAAGTCTGTGCTCTTCTATCACCTGCACGGCATTTTGACCTTGGCGTTTTACCACACCTTGTCTCCACTGCGGTTTGTTCTTTACTCCTGATATTGCACTTGCCAAACAAACCTTGGTCTACTGCCGTGCAGGTCTGTTTGTTGACTACTGACTCACCTATGTATTTTGGTCTGTTACCTGGCTATCAGGTCATAGGTTGGTCATTGTACCCAGTATTTTTCCTTGACCCATACATTGATATTTTACAACTGACCTGTGTGTCATCCCAGGGTGGCGCTTTTTCTCTGTTCCTATTCACTTTTTAAATGGCATAACATTTATTTGTCTTTTTATTTATGTATATTTTTAAATTATGTTCAAATAAAGCATATTTTTACTTTTTGGTACCATGAGCTCCATTTTCTTCTTCTTTTCCTATTTCACTCGGGAGCTTGTACCGAGTTACAAATCACTGGTGTCCTTTGTGGTTATATTGGGTGGGCACTGTCCTTCACCCTCCTCTGGGACACCCTGGGTCTTTTCTGTTTTTTCATGAATCTGTATAGCCTGAACAACCCCTTTAACAATAGGTAAATCTGTGAGATCAACATTTTTGATGGTTAAGATATTAATATCACTTCCTTCAGACCCACTAGACAGTACTAACGTCGCAATGTGTAGGTGTGCCTCAGGTGTTGCTACAAAGCTGAAGCAAAGCCTATGCTCTTGCTCTGCGAATCAAAGCAGTGACAAAGGCAGGTAATTGTCGGTCTGGGCTAAATGTCTGGCCCTCGATTTGTTAGAATTGATTCACCCATCTCTAATTCAGTCTAGAAAACTCTTGTAAATGATGAACAAGCCACAAAAGCAAGAAGAGTAGAATGACAAAATTCCTCATCACTTTTCCAGACCGCCTCATCATGACTTTACCATGTTTCAAAATCCATTACAACTTCTGTGGTTATACTAAGCAAAAACTGACATACAAAGTGAATTTGCCAAACCAACGTTTATAAAAGTTTGGTAACTAAACTACTACAATTTTTTACGGAATTTACTTGATTTGAGATTCTTTTACATAAACATTTTGGTATGGGTTTATAAAGTTGGCGCCTAATTATTTCAACCTGTCAACTGAATATTTAACATGAGGCAAATGAGATGTTTTCTATCCCAAACATATGTGAATGCTTCACATCTATGAATGCACAAAACATAAATGTAATCAGATGTAGTGCTAGACTTGATTTTTTTTTTCCTTTTCATTCTCATTTCAAACTGTGAATATCTTTATGTGAAGTTGCAGCTGATGTTTTTATTCTCCTGCAGTATGCTAAAGGCAATGAAACATGAACACAGCAAAACTGCTGTGCTTTAGTTATCCATTACCAATAGAGCTGCTGATCCCCCACAGACACAGGAATCGTACTAAAAAAGCCATTTAATTATATTGAAAAGCAATAAAAAAGTGATCTCCGGGATGCTGCAATGCCCCAGTTACATGACAGTTAGATCATCTCAAGTTTCCTGAAGAGGTAGCGATATATAAATAATTAAATTGTCCAATGAATGTTGGTATTTATCGTAGATTTTCTTTAGAGAATATACAAACAACGTGTTTTATCAGATAACACAAAGGATTATTTTAAAACTTTGCTCAAATAAGTGAGAATAATCCCAGAAGGATACCTTAATCTCCTAATGTACCTATTCATTTATTTGCACTGTCCTGTGACGACACCTATTTCGGGGCCAAACTAATATTTATGAGAGTGTCGACTATCAGTTCAGATGAAATCAGTGATTCAATTAGGTCTTTTCCTCCTGGATTGGGGGAATACAATGTCACACATGCTAATTCTGGAGGCAAAATAATGGTTTTCACTAGGCTTTGAATAATGTTCCACTTAGGATCTGAAGAGAACACACGTTAAAGGGACTCTGTCACCAGTTTCTAACCCCCCCTTTTATAACTATGGTTCTCTCCATGGTCCCCTTCTCATTACAAAGCTGTTGTTATAAGTTAAATCCGCCGTGTAGTTTTCATAAAAATCGCTTTTATCTAACCTGTCAATCTTCAGGATAAGGTGCCCAGGGCGTTTCTGATGGTCTGAATCTGCCGCTCTTCGCCGCCGCCGTTGGTGCCCAGCTCCTCCCATGATCCTTTCAGCGCCACCTCGATGTAATGCAATCCGCCTCCGGCTCTCCTCAGTGCCCCCTCCTCCTTTTCAAAGATCTTGCGCGTGCGCACAGGCCTGTGCCTGATGCGCCCGTGCGGACGTTTAGATTCTGCCTCGTTGAGCGAAGTGCGCATGCGCGCGCACGCGCGAACGCGCGCGAATATGCGCGAACGCGCGCGAATATACGCGAACGCGCGCGAATGCGCACTTCGCTCCACGAGGCAGAATCTAAAAGTCCGCACGGGCGCATCAGGCACAGGCCTGTGCGCACGCGCGAGATCTTTGAAAAGGAGGAGGGAGCACTCAGGAGAGCCGGAGGCGGATTGCATTACATCGAGGTGGCGCTGAAAGGATCATGGGAGGAGCTGGGCACCAACGGCGGCGGAATTGTGAAACAAATCGCAAAAGTTTTAGATTCATTAGAAACCAATTTTTGGGGGAAATTCTATTTTTTTAGAATTGATTCACTCACTTCGATTAAGAACTTCAATTCTTATTAAATACATTCACAATTAATACAACAGTGTGAAATAGTAGCAAAACCCTTGACAAACAGCAAACCACAACACATCCACTGATTGGCCACACATAGAAACATAGGATAGATGTCTTGTGACAGTGTTACAAAATAATTTTTTTTTGTTTTGTTTTTTAATAAAGTTAGTAGATACACACCAACTACATGCTGAACCCAAACCTGGACAAGTCCTCCGTATCCCCATCTATCACTGCAACTTTGTCACAGATTACAGCTTCTGATATATTCAAAGGCCTCCTCTCTTATTTCCATATAGTAAATGTTTGGCAGCATCATCCCACTACAAAAGACTAAACACATTTCTTAGCTCCGCACCTCATTTACTCTACAGGGTGGGCCATTTATATGGATACACCTTAATAAAATGGGAATGGTTGGTGATATTAACTTCCTGTTTGTGGCACATTAGTATATGTGAGGGGGGAAACTTTTCAAGATGGATGGTGACCATGGTGGCCATTTTGAAGTCGGCCATTTTGAATCCAACTTTTGTTTTTTCAATAGGAAGAGGGTCATGTGACATATCAAACGTATTGGGAATTTCACAAGAAAAACAATGGTGTGCTTGGTTTTAACGTAACTTTATTCTTTCATGAGTTATTTACAAGTTTCTGACCACTTATAAAATGTGTTCAATGTGCTGCCCATTGTGTTGGATTGTCAATGCAACCGTTTTCTCCCACTCTTCACACACTGATAGCAACACCGCAGGAGAAATGCTGTGAAGATACGAGATGTGCAGCACCTGAAACTACGGATACTGGAAACTACGGTGCTAGCATTTCTCCTGCGGTGTTGCTATCAGTGTGTGAAGAGTGGGAGAAAACGGTTGCATTGACAATCCAACACAATGGGCAGCACAATGAACACATTTTATAAGTGGTCAGAAACTTGTAAATAACTCATGAAAGAATAAAGTTATGTAAAACCAAACACACCATTGTTTTTCTTGTGAAATTTCCAACAATTTAGATGTGTCACATGACCCTCTTCCTATTGAAAAAACAAAGTTGGATTCAAAATGGCCGCCATTATCACCACCCATCTTGAAAAGTTTCCCCCCTCACATATACTAACGTGCCACAAACAGGAAGTTAATATCACCAACCATTCCCTTTTTTTTTAAGGTGTATCCATATAAATGACCCACCCTGTAGAATAGATCATATTTTCTCTGCTGTCTCCTTTATACCTCAGGTGGTTGAATCAAAAATACACTCAACTCTATGGTCACATCATAGCCCGGTGTCCATCTCCAGCTCATCTTATGTCCAAACCCCTAAATCCCTCTTGGTCTGTAAATGACTTTTTCTTGGAAATCCCAGAGGTGTTTCCAATCAAAAATTAGTTTGGAAGAGTGCTTTGCAATTAACACCTCCTCTGCTTCATATCCCATCTCCCTCTCGGGGCCCATAACACAGTACTTTGAGGACAATTGATGCAAACAGTTGCTTGCTCCAAACATGAACAGACACTTAAACAATGGTAACTAAAACAAAAGATGACCAAACTGGAAGGAATTGCAAAATAAAAAACTACCGAGGACTCTGATTAAGCCTTCTCCCGTGCGAGGACAGAGCTTGACCTTTGTCTCACTGATATTGTCGAACACAAATTCCTTTGGTCCAGAAATACTACTCCTTAATAAACTGTCGACCTTGCTAGCTAGAAAACTTAGACCTGCCCCGCCATTGGTCCTTTCTATAAACTCGGCACCAGTCAAGGTATATTACTGCTAATCCTTAAAAAAAAAAAATATGACTTTAAAACCTTATTGTCCAAATTATCTTCTCAATCACAGACCTTTACCTCTAAGCATATTTTGGCCTATCTCCATTAGATTATTCTTCTTTCTCTGACAGATGCACTGACTGCTCTTTTGGGCTGTAAGATTATCCTGGATGCCCTTTATCCCCTTTATTGTTTATATTGGAGCTGGAATCCTTAGCGATTGGTATTCACAACAATTCTGATATCAAAGGAGTGGAACTTGCACCCATACACCATAAAATGTGTTTATTTGTGGGTGACATTCTTATGCTAAAAACATCTCCCACATTTCCCTTCCAAACTTACTCTCCGAGTTGTCCAGTCTCAGGACCCTTTATTACTAGTTCAAAATCAAAAGCTTTCCTTTGACACCCTCACTCTGTCTCATACTATCACACTAATTTCCTCTTCCAGTGGTCATCGGGACATCTGGTTTTAGGTTTGACCTCACATCCTCTTATGATATATTATGCTCACATAATTACCTCCGTCTCCTCCAAGAGTTGGGACAGCTTCTGGAAAGCTGGAGCCGCTATCACATATGTTGGATTGGGAGAGCTAACTCCCTCAAAATGTAATTCTTGCCAAAGCTGTTTTTCAGAGCCCTCCCAGTGGCAATTCTGACTAACATCTTAAAATCCAAACAACTCATGTCTCTTTGATTTCTCTGGAATAATTATATCCCCAGTGTGGTGTGTTCCACCTTATACAGACAAGGAGGATTGGTGTACTAAATTTTCACAGATATTATCAGGCTGCAAAAAATAGCCCAGCTGGCCCTGCTTCATTTGTCTATGGGCACCCCAGTCTGGGTCTCACTTGAAGCCTTAGAGTTTGCCTTCTTGTCAATCGACACGATTGTTCAGATTCCACACACTTCCCCACCTACTATAATTTACCCCACTATCAAACATTCCTTCAAATTATGGGAATTGTTAAATACTGTATTTAGCCAGCTTAATATGCCGTCATCTACTTATTACCACGGGTAACATCTATTTTCTTCTGGAAATTATTCTACAGGGTCAATTAGACTCTGGCCAACTAAAGGACTTACTAAGGTCTACCATTTGCTTTCTCTGGATGGTATTTTTACCTTTGTCTCATTACTGAGAAGATCTGATATGCAACCCACAGAAACCTTCACTACGATCACTACTCTTATTAAAAATACAACTACTTCTCTATTATTGACTCCTTTTGAAACATACTGCCCATGCTATCCACATGCTCCACGGTCTCATAATGTGAAGCAAATTTGAATTCCACACACAAAGGGCTCAGAATGCATTAATGTTTGAAACATAATTTCAAGTATTTTCCCGTTAGTATGTAGTTTCTTCCAGGAGAGCTCACATAGTGTCAGGCAAGCCCCCACCCCCCAACTGCTTTAGAGGTTGTCAGTCTTTAGGCAACATGCTACACATATGGTGAACTAGCCCTCAAGTGAAAAGACATTGGATTAGGGTCTACTTTCTTAACAACTCAGTAATGGGCTATAGCATCAGAAAGGACCCCCAAGAGGCGTTACTTAATAAAAGAATCCCAAGATTTCCCCCAACCCACAGAGTTTGATAGCTTTCTTCTTCTTGGCCACTAAACAGACGAATGTGGTGGCCTGGAAAAAACCCTCAGACTTTTCAGAGGTCAAGAGAAAACTAGACTACAACATGATTAATGAAAGACTAACCTCTATTTTAGCATACTGACATTACATATTCTTGGAGATGTGGACCCCCTGGATCGACTTTTCTACCACTTATTGACAGAATAGATCACTACTCACTACTTGAGAGACCACCTATCTATGACGCAAAAATGACTGTTGCCCATGAGAGAATTCCTCCCTCCCCCTTCCTCCCTCAGTTTGTCAAGTGTCCAACTCCCTTTTTCACCTTCACTGTGTCCTAAATCTGTTAAACCAACTTTCCACTCAATTATATGTGGCATTTTTCCATCCCTCCTCCACTATCCCATGCTCATTTCACTATGTGGACGAGTTGGCCTCTAAGGGAAGGTTTTGTTATGATGTGTTCAATTATATGACTACTGATTTATGACCTCTCTGTCTTTTTCTTTATTGATCACCATTCTGTTTGTTTGAATTGAACAAAAAAAAATCACTATAAAGATTATCGTAAAAAACAAAACAAAAACAAAAAATAGTCATCCCATGCCACACACAGGCTATAATGATCAAATGAGAAGGGTACATATGTAGGTTTCCAGGGTGAAAATAAATAAATTACCAACAAACCCACTGTAGCTGTCACCTTTGTTGCCTTTATAAATAGGAGGATTCCCTTCTTCCCCTATTTGCTGTTGTTACTCATCAGCATTCTGACTGAGGTGCTTCTATTCTGCTCATCACCCTTACAACTGAGATGTCTAAATATTCCTGACTGACATCTGCCCCCTGCTGCTGCCAGTCAAACTGAAGAAAATGAGAAAGCCTACTCACCAGCAGGGATCTCTCCACCTCACTGTGAACCAGCTGACACAGCTTATAAATGGCATATGTTGGCTGCATAGGAAGTTAAAAGTTGTTGGCATGTAGAAAATCCAGTTCAGAATAGTATAGCTGTAAATTGTAGAATTACTTAAAGTGGACCTATACCTTCAAACAAGTGTATCAATGTTCTTTGCAGAGTTTTTAGCGGAGCTGGCAATGGTAAGAGTAGTGATATGCTGTGTGTACTGAGCAGAGCTTTGAGTGGAGCGGCACAGGCATGGGCAGCGCTGTCTGCTCCTGCCAGTCCTGTGCTCACTGCAGCCCCTATTGAAAAGCACAGAGTTCATATATCACATTTATGGCTATGGTTTATGGATCTGTGTGCACTGCAGTAAAAAGTGCTGTAGGGGCATGTTTTCATATCAACACATAAATATAAATAATAAAATAAAATATAATAAAATATTTTGCAAAAAATATTGTTAGAGCAATCGTAAAGGTTTTAAAGAAAATTGAAAACTTTAAATTTACATGTTACATTTAATTTTATATTTGTAGCATAACACCTTTAACTTGTCCTATGAAATTGGTCTGTCAAGGCTTTAAGAAGCAGTACATGTGTATTACATTACAACTATCACTTGGCAGCTGCTGCTGTATACTATATCTCAGTCAACTACTCTGACTGTAAAAGCCACCTGCACTTAAACCAGGTTATGACCTTCTCGGGGGAGACATCCAAATCTAAACTTAATTGGCAGATGCTTTGCAATTTGAGCAGTTCATTAGTATTCATATATTTTAAAGGCTCCATAATTTAAGTTGCAATAAAGAATTAGATGTCAAGTGGAATGAACAGGTCAGAAGAGGTAAAACCTGCTCTTTTTGTTTGAGAGAAAACTACATTTAAATGACCTGCTTTAAACCATGTCAAAGTAATTCAGTCTAAATCAATGCATCCAAATACTGTAGCTATAAAAATAGTTTTTATTAAAAGAAAACACAACGGGAGGAGTTAAGTTAGAGAGACATTTGTAAATTTTCACATATTTGCCTTAATGTCTACATACTTTTCACCTGTAAAAAACATCAAATTTATTATGCATTTTACACGTTGTTTGACTCTTCTGGCAAGGAGTATAACTTATTGGGAAAGAGATGTATCAATGTGTGCCAAAAGTTCTGGCCTGAGGGGCATGACCTGGACATGCATCGAGGCAGATGCTTTATTCTTCAGCTCCTGCTGTTGTAATATTCTCAGAGGTATCCTGTTGATTCCCCAGGACTTACTGTCCTAGGACCACTGTGGACAGACGCCCCATATTTGCAAGTCTTAGAGAGACCACATAGCAAGGCACATTGCCTCTCTGGGGACCGCAACCACATTGTGGCATACTGCAGCCTACCAACCTGGACACTATCAAACACAGCACTGAGTTGCATCCCCTCAGACTCTAGCCTCATCAGTAGCTCTGCAGACCCAGTAAAACTTACTCTGTGTCTGCTTACTGCAGGTTGGTCTGGGAGTGGCGAAGTAAAACATCTTCTTCAGCACAAATGATGGAACACATTCTTACGATTTGAATAAAACAGAGCTTTCTTCCTCAACCTGAGCGGATCCTCCAGTCTGAGATAAAATCACTGATTGCTACATCCTTTTTGAAGGCTTCATAGTGGCCCGTTCCACTTCCTCCAAGACAGACGTCTCTCAGGAGCACTTGTTTAAAGGACCAGCAATGCTGTCTCCTCACAGACCCATATTGTGCTTCTGGCTAGATTATATCAATATGGCCTTCTACTCCATTCTTCTGAAGTAGCAGGTGCAGCTCTTATCTGCATGTTGCATCTTCTCCCGGCCTCTTTTACCCTACCATGCGTTGTGCTGCACAGTTTGGGTTAAGGCATTGCCCCTGGCAATCTGCCCTATTGTCAGAGCACACTATATCATTTAGCTAGACTGCTTGCCTATCTGCTAGCCTGCTACTACAAACATAATTTTAAACTTCTAGCTGGGAAGGAGATATTATTCACTACTACAGTAGGTGACTTTGTTCAGCTATTTATTTAAAGGTATCATCTGAATGCCCTTCTCTTCTCATCATTACATTCATTCACAGAGGGTATCCCACTAATTTTTTAAGGACTTTTTTATGCAGAATACCTTCTCCCTCCTGTATGCATAGATAAGTTATCTTTTCCCCTCACCACCCCATCTGCCACACACTGGGAGCAGATATGTTCCTAAACTCAGTATGAGAGTTTAATTCCTATTTTGGATCCAAATCAATTTTCATAAGCCCACCAGATATAGAGATGGCCAAATATGGTAATGACCCAATGAAAGACTGAGGATGCTCAAAAAGAACTCAATTCTCAAAACCCCACCAGATATAAAGATGGTCAAACGGTAAAAGCACAACAAAAGACTGGCGATGTGCACAAAGATCTTCACGTGTGCAAGAAGACCTAACCAAATTGTTTTAAAAGATTCTTACCCTTACTGCCAACAAATCTCAGCTGCCACAAAACCTGGTCGAGTCTGGACACAAAGATAACTCTGACATAAAGCATAGCGTCTCAGAAGACACTCTTATTAATAATCACTTGACGTTTCGCTCTCCTTTTTATGAAGAGCTCTCTACAAATTTAGAACTCCTTGCAAGAGGCTTAAAGGATATTAAGCAAAAAATTAAGCAGGTGGTCTTACAAGCCTTGGAGAATGCCCATTCCAGCACGAGTGATCATTTAGAGGCCACTACACAACACTTTTGATCCTGCCAGAGGGATTTCAATAATTTTTTGACCACCTGGAAAATCAGCAGAACAGAAGATGATGAAATAATCTCAGAATATAGAGGATCCTAGAAGCAATCTCTGTGGAAACCATCTCTAATATGTTTAAACATGTTTCCATGTCTTTTCTGTCTACGCGATTAGGAATTATGAAGAAATCCTCGTCAAGCTGGACATACAAGAAGTAGAGATACAAGACTGGGTCATGGTCTAAGACCTCCTCCTGGGAACATGTCTCACCTGAAACATACTCAAAACAACAGGCGAAATCCATAAGGTTTACACTGAAACTCTTTATACCAGAGGTGATATTAACCTATGACTACAATGTATCATGAACAGAAAAATGTAGTAGGACAGCACCACTTACTTGAGAACACTTCAATGCTTGCGGCGGTGCTCGTGGCGTCAGGTCCTGGCCTCAGGGACCCCCCAAAAACTGTAGATAAACTTAAAAAGGTCACGGCACTCTCAAACTTCAAAGTTCAGTGTTTTATTACACCAAAATATTTTGGTGTAATAAAACACTGAACTTTGAAGTTTGAGAGTGCCGTGACCTTTTTAAGTTTATCTACAATGTACCATGTTCATTATGTCTATTATTCAGTTATCTTATTTCTTTATTCTTTGCATTCCTTTCTAATTTACCCATGTTGTCTAGTGTTTTCTAGAAAATTCCATATAGCTCAGTGAATAAAGATGGTCAATAGGACACACAGGTTATTATTAGTGTTGATCACGAATATTCGAATTTCGAATTTTTATCATGAATATAGCTACTTCGAAAATTCGCGAATATTTCGAATATAGTTATATATTCGTAATTTCGAATATTCGTTTTTTTCCGATTTTTTTTTTTTTTTTTTTTTTTTTATCAGTACACATGATCCCTTCCTGCTTCTAGCTTGTGGGCCAATAAGAAGGCTGCAATATACTTGACTTTAGGAGTAGTGATGAGCAGCAGGGGTCATATTCGAAAATGCACGATTTTTTTTTCTTGAAAAAATCGGCAAGTAATTATTGTGTAATATGCGAATTTTCGTAATTCGAATTTTCGGATTTGAATTTTTATTGCGAATTTTTCAACTTTTACAACTATTAGATAAAGAAGATTATAGCACTATATTAGCTTAATTGCTCTATATTCGTTTTTTCGAATTTTCGCTATATTGCTATAACTTTGTTTTTTCGAATATTCGTAATATATAGCAATATAGCGAATATTCGAAAAAAACGAATATAGAGCAATTTAGCTAATATAGTGCTATAATCTTTTTTTTATAGTTGTAATTTTTTTCCAATCTGAACTTCAGATGAGAAGAAAATTACAACTATTAGACAAAGAAGATTATAGCACTATATTAGCTAAATTGCTCTATATTCGTTTTTTCGAATTTTCGCTATATTGCTATAACTTCGTTTTTTCGAATATTTGTAATATTCTAAAACAAGAATATATAGCAATATAGCGAATATTCGAAAAAACGAATATAGAGCAATTTAGCTAACATAGTGCTATAATCTTCTTTGTCTTAAAGTTGAAAAATTCGCAATGAAAATTCGAATCCGAAAATTCGAATTACGAAAATTCGCATATTACACAATCATTACCTTGCCGATTTTTTGCAAGAAATTTTTTTTTGCGAATTTTCGAATATTCGACGAATATTCTAAAAAATATTCGCGAAATATCGCGAATTCGAATATGACCCCTGCCGCTCATCACTAGTTATTATTCTCATAGCTCTTCATCAAGAGCCTAGAATGGTGTGTAAAGGGGTTGTCCCATAAAAAAGAAAATATTCTATAGTTTTCAAATCAGCACCTGGATCTGAATACTTTTAGTATAGCCACTGGGTTATTCCATGAAATCTATCAGTATAGCACCATCTTCTGTCTGCTCCTTTTCTAACTTATCTGTCCACCTCGGTTCCACCCTTGAACTTCTACCAGCTGCAGCAGACACAACATGTCATCTGAGAAAGGGTACTCCCCCAGTTTGAAAAATAATCTATCAGATCAATTGGAACAATGATTGGGGAGAGCTCTGTATCCATGTGAGGTACAGGGATATTTGTAGGTTTGTTAGAATGATGTTGCCATGTACGCATACAATAATGAATTTCATTTTTACATTAAACATGAGATAATTCCTTTTAAGTGTTCCACCTTTTGCTGAATTACACCTTATGTTTTCCCCCTTTACAGGTTCCATTTGTGTGCATGTGACCATAATGCTAGCATTTGCTTCTCTCAGGGTATAATCAAATAACCGCGGTGGAAGTTAAGATTGTATCTTTTAATGTCAGCGGCTAGAAAATTCCACAGTTGTGAAGCCACATTCTCTACCAGTTTAAAAGGAACAAAACAGCAATCACCCTCTTGCAAAATTCACATTTTAGGAATGTAAAAATCCCTATGTTTTTATTAGCCTGCAGGGGAGTTACAATAGCCATTAGTTAACATGTTCCATTTTGACCTCTTAAAGAATAGAGGGACCCAGCTAGTTCATTCATTTTTATTGAGGGAACGATAAGTAATTCTTTGCTCACAATAGCAAACGTGTATTCTATATATCTAAATCAAGCTTTGTGGATATTTCAAACCCTAAAGAAGCTACAGTATCTTTGTTAATGATTTTTGGGGGAGATCTGAATATAGCATTGGACCCCCTTCTTCACTCATCTGACATTCTTCATACAGACCTACAGTATAGCCAGAATCAGTTGTGCTCTCAAAAAACTATTTCTAAAAGATATGTGAAGACTGATGAACCCAATTATTAGAGACTACACATACTTCTTGAGTTCACACCAAACTTATCACAGACTTGACTGTCACTTTGGTACCCAAAGGCTTGCATCACAGGTGACTGACACGGACATAGGAAACATTCTACTGTCTAATCATGTCCTGGCCTCTTCATAACTTCAGCAGATACTCCTCCAGTTCTAAATGTAAGAGAGATTCTAAGCTGTCTTACATTTAGACATTTTTCTATGCCTAACCGTTGCACCACAATCTGCATCTGAAATATGCCTAATTTAGGCGTATTTCAAATTGATAAATGACCCCCTTTGTCTTCTCAGATATGTTTGTCTTCCCAGATGTCTTAGAATCTCTGAATAAAAAATCTAAAGCACTTGTAACACAAAATAAACTCAGTGAGCTGCGAAATAAGGTCAAAGTAATTTTAAACATTCAATCAGCTAAAATATGCCTATTTTCAAAAATTTAAATATTATACAAATGGTGACATGGGTAATAAAATTATGTCTGCAATTATTAAAAAACAGATAGAAAAAGTCTTTATTAACAAGATCACTACTCCACATGAGACTTCATTATCAAACTCTAATAAAATTGCTGAAGCTTTTCATACATTTTATTCAAAGTTTTTTAGTTCTTTTACTAAGAACCCATAGAACCCAATTAATCTACAAACTGTCATTTTTTTTAACTTCATTCAATCTCACTCTTAAATCAGAAGAGGATAATGTATTATATACTTCTCCTTTAAACTCAATCTCATCTAGGGGTGTGGATAACTGCCGACATGTCTAGGTATGCTTGAGAGCAGCTCCGGCTCCAATTTCACATCCTTCACCATTCTGACACCCATCCTTCAGTTACCATAGCGTGGTCAGTGTACAAGAGAAGGAGGAAGCCTCGGAGCTTCAACAAGGCCCAGGCAGCGGCAGTAAAGCTGAAAGAGTATGCCAGGCAGGAGACCCAACATGGCGCCACTTCCTCTGCTACACCACACTCCTCCGTTACACATAGGCAACATACAGCGTGACAGATTGCAGCAGAGGTGTCCGAAGAACCTGAATTTACATTAAAAACAGCCTATAATCATCTATTGGTAGCCATTACCATGCTCACGGGCAAGATTGACGAGGTGAGAGTGGACTTGGGCCTACTACACCATGATGTGTAACAACTGAGAGACAGAGTCAACCACATAGGGGATCAAATATCAGCCTTAGAAGACCTTATTCACCCTCTGTCACAAAGAGTGCAGACCATGGAGAGATCAGTGGACTTCTGGAGGCAAAAATGTGATGATTTATAAAACCCGGCTCGCAGGAATAACATAAGAATCCTGGGTATGCCTGAGAGGGCCAAAGGCCCGGACCCCGCAACTTTTCTAGAGAACTGGCTCAAATCTATATTTCCTGGGGCCATCTTCTTCACGGCTTATGCAGTGGAAAGGGCCCATAGAGTACCTGTCCGACCTCCACCCCTGGGAGCCTCTCCCAGACTGCTACTAGCCGATTTGCTGAATTGAAAAGATTGAGACCTCATCCTAAGTCTGGCTAGAAATACATATAGTTTGAAAATGTGACTATATCACTTTTTCCCGAATTCTCTTCAGAGTTCCAGAAGAAGCATGCCACCTTTGTGTCTGTAAAGAGGCTCCTACGGGAGCTCAGCTTACCATATTCCATGGCATATCCTGCTCGCTTGCGCATAGTGGATGGTGGGAAAGTGCTTTACTTCACGGATCCTTAGGAGGCGTAGGAGTGAGCATCCAGACCTCTAAGAAACCCTCCACCACCATGAGTGTTACTACGGTGCCGTGAGTCTCTACCTTTTTCCCACACAGGCCACACTTCTTGAACTGACCTGCTGCTCTCCTCAGCCTGTATCTTGGACTATAGTAATAATATTCTCTTTTAGTCATACCCAGTGATTATATGTTTAGCTGTAGGACATTCATGCTGGGTACTTTTTGACGAGGCAAAAGCTGTTTATTACCGACCACCGCAATGGCTAATGTGAAGTACACTGTGATTCTGTTTTGGGAAACCGGTCTGATATCTGCATAGATATTCCACTTTAATTCACTATGCAGGTCCCCTACCTTACAGCCACAGGCAAGGTTTATATATGTATAACACAGTTTATATGTTTTTTGTTTACTTTGATTTTTGTTTTTGCTTTTTCCTATTTTGACTGCATGGCACAATTATGTACGGGGCAACACATGTCTAATATCTTAACTGGGAGGGTGGAGAGTAAAGATGTCTCGGCCTTTCTGTATGAGTACCGCATATCCTAAAACTATTGCATAGTCTTTCCTATGGCCACCCTGAATGTAATATCTTGGAATGTGTGGGGCTAAGTGGTGCCAGGAAAAGGATAGCAGTCTTGTCTCATGTTCACAAGTATAATGCTCACATCCTTGGTCTGTAAGAGACCCATCTAACCCCAAAGACAGCGGGGAGACTTAAGAAACCATAGGTACAATGGTCGGAACTAGTGATGAGAGGCAGGGATCATATTCGAATTCGCGATTTTTCGAGAATATTTCGTAGACTATTCGTAGAATATTAGCAAATTTTAATATTCGTTAGCGGTAGTGTTGATTGCAAATTTTTGTAATAAGAATTTTAGTTATGCAAATTTTTGTGATGCAAATTTTTGAAATGAGAATCAATGAGATTGTGAAAATTCTAACCCCCAGGCGTTCCCATGGTGACGGAGACGCTTGTTGGGGAGGAGTATGCCAAAGTGGAACAACTGTACAAAAAAAAGACAAATATTCTAGAAAACAAATATATTCGTTTTTTAGAATATTCGTAATATTCAAAAACAAGAATATATAGCAATATAGTAATTATCATTACATCAAGTCCTACTGGCAGGAGGTCACTACTATGTTATCTAATGTGATTTCTAGTCTGGTTCCCCATGATCCTAAAGCATGTTTGCTGGGAATTCTGGAGGAGAAGATATGACCCCAACATATGAGGATATATTTAACAGAGACATTATTCCTAGCAAGGAATGCAATCACAATTAGATGGATGGCAGACCGTCCACCCACTGTAAATCACTGGAGATCTCTGGTTAACCAAATTATCCCCTTTGAAAATGTAGTATTCAAAAACAGAGGGTGCCCGCAAGGTGTGGGGAGCATGGTACGCATCACCTCTGACAGTTTTCAAATCCAGACATATGCATTCTGTCATAATGAATCTACAATAATGTATAACACCATGTATGCACAATTGTTGCTGCACTTGATGAAGACTTTATTCACTGTAAAAGACATGTAAGCATCTGTAATCTGTAACGTATGTAACAATGCTATACCTTACTTGTTTAGCCTTCAAGAAAGAAGTAAAGTAAAAGAAGTAAAGTAAAAAAAAAAATCTAAAATCTATCTCATCTGGGAAAATACCTGGTCTGGACTGCCTCAAAAGAAAATATTACAAAAAATATAAATTGCTATTACTCCCCCATTTCACATCCTTTCATAACACTCTCCTAGGCCTGGGCTACACTACGACTTTTTGTAGCGTGAATGATGAGTTGAATGCAATCTTGTGGACCGCAGCAATTCAATAGTCAAAATCAATTAGTCGCACAACAAAAAGTAGAAGAGTAGCCCAGGCTGTCAGATAAGGAGTAGCTTCCTTCTCCCTATCTAAGGAAGGACTCTGCTCCATGCATTAACGTTATATAAATCTAAATACAGACCTCAAGTGGTCAGCTAAGGCACTGGCAGAGAAACTGGGCCTTCTCTTTCCCAAAATAATCTGTAATGAACAAACTGATTTTGTGAAAGGCACTTAAGGCAAAGGCAGCTGTTCAAGGGTAGTAAAAATGATTGAATATATCAAAGCACACAAGATACCCTTGGTACTTCTCGGCACAAATGTCAAGAAAGATTTTGATAGTGTCAGCTGGCCTTATATGATAGATGCACTACAAATATTGTATGAATTCAAGAGAAAATGAATACCGAGATAAAAGCCGCACATCTATAAAAGTATCAAATTTATTGGAGACAACAGACACAACAAAAATTGGATTAAAAACATTGTATACAATGAATCTGGGCCATGTAAATAAATCATGTAACATGCCCTACCTGACTCACCACAAATCTGTAAGCAAAACCCCACACATACAGATGGACAAAAGAATGTAATGCATGTAATCCATCAACAATGAAATTAGTGGAAAGCTAAATACTTATCATTAAAGATAACGTAGTGGAGGTATGCGTGGTGGTCAGGAAACAAGCCCAACGCGTATCGCCAGACTCTGCTGGCCTCCTCAGGGGTGCCTGTTTCTGAGTGCCACAATGAATCCTTATATACACATATAACAATCACTAATAATGTTCAAAACATCACCTGTGCTGAGGCGGCAAAGGAGGAGGGGGAGTTGGGGAGGGAAAAGGGGAGGGCATAGATCCAGCAACCCTCCGTACATGTGGCCAGAGAAACAGGAGGGAGGGAGACAGAGGGAGGAGTGAGGGGGGATCTCCGTATATCCCATATATGCTGCAAACAAATAGCAGGGCACGCATGCTCGCAGGCCACAACCTGCGTGTCAAAGACCGGAAGTGCTTCGGAATGAATGATTGGTGCTGATTTCATTCACGCTTTTATCTCTTTTTCTCTTGAATTCATACAGTGTGTTTTATACCGTGTGCCGACACTCTTACTTTAATCTTGATGTGCCCCCGTTCATTTTGATTATATAGATGCACTACAACTATTTAGCATACACCCTTCCTTTATAATTCTACTCTATCCTTCTACTACCATAAAACAGCAAATATAAGAGTTAGGCCTCTTTCACACTACAGTATGTCCATTTCAGTGTTTTGCGGTCCGTTTTTCACGGATCCGTTGTTCCGTTTTTTTGCTTCCGTTGTGGTTCCGTTTCCGTTCCGTTGTTCCGTTCCGTTTTTCCGTATGGCATATACAGTATACAGTAATTACATTGAAAAAATTGGGCTGGGCATAACATTTTCAATAGATGGTTCCGCAAAAAACGGAACGGATACGGAAGACATAAGGATGCATTTCCGTATGTGTTCCGTTTTTTTTGCGGACCCATTGACTTGAATGGAGCCACGGACCGTGATTTGCGGCCAAATATAGGACATGTTCTATCTTTCAACGGAACGGAAAAACGGAAATACGGAAACTGGAATGCATACGGAACACATTCCGTTTTTTTTGCGGAACCATTGAAATGAATGGTTCCGTATACGGACTGTATACAGAACGCAAAACGGAAAAAAAAAACGGTAGTGTGAAAGAGGCCTTAATGGAATCTTTTATAACAGTTTTGAAAATAAAAATGGGACCCTTCAAGGAGGCCCTCTCTCCCTCTCCCTTTATTATGTTTATAGAGGCGTTGCTCCAGAAGACAAGGCAAGATATCAATATCCATCGCCATGTAGGACCTCATACTCACATCACTGCAGCAATTGTGGCCAATTTATTGATACTGAACACAAATTTACTTCAGTCTATTCCGCACATCATTCGATTATTCAATACTTTTAGGATGTCAATATAAACAAACATCAATATAAAGGGCTGTGCTGGGAGGTTGGCCAAGCCGACTGGACTAGCACAGGCTGCTGGACCTGTAGTATGGCTGGAAACCTAGGCAATCAGATTTCTGACTCTGACTTCTGTCCAATCCCAGAGCTAGTCAGAGGATTTAAGACAGTTGGTTCCTAATCAGCCTTGCTATTGTTATTGCATTTGTATAAAGGAGTTTATACTGGGTCACTTCATTCTGACATTTCTGGTGATGCGACTCTGGATTGTTACCAGTGTGCCTGCACCAGTGTTCTGTTATCACTCCGCAGATGTATCCAGGGTACCTAGCAACCAGGTCCATCCTGCCTTGCAGTGGCCCCTGATGAACACCTAGGAATAGCTTTAATTTCATACTACCTGGAGTGGTCTGGAAAGTTGGTAGTAACTTTGGAGTCTACTAGCTATGATCTGGACAGTGTCTCCCTTACAATCAACATCACAAAGTCTGAAGCATTTAATAACGTAATATCTTGCTGTCGAATCAAACATCACGCAGTATAAAACAAAATTATCCATTTATCTAGTTGGAAGTTAAACCTTCTCCGGGACGCTGCAAAATTATAGTCTGAATTATGTACCCCTTCTGGTATATCTTATATGTGATGGATCGGCTGTAAAAACATACTGAAAACTTGTATCATACTAAAACGTCTATGTCTCATTCAATCTCTACCCATTTGGCTTCCTAAGTCCTTCTTCCAAAAAGTCAGTAGCTTATTTTCCCTTGTTTTTTTGGGGACAAAAACACCCAGGACTATCACGCCAGGGTTTTAAGTTGTAAAACTAGCTTTGGAAGCTTTGGCCTCTCAGACATTTATTTCTACTATAGGGCTAATCATATATCGGTCAGTTTCCTTAGTTAAAAATCCTAACACTAATCTATTCTTTACACGACTCTAGAGAACCACCTACTGGCCCAAGTGGCGAGGCCAGGCTTACTTACACATACTCCATTGATAAAATACTCTTATGACAGCCAGTACCTCAGTATGGAGTGGACTCAATAAAGACCACTCCTTATTTTCCACACCTTCTCCCTTTCTTCCATTGTGACTTCTCCCCTAATAGATTGATTCAGAGATTTGGTCTATCTCCCCCTTTTGGAGATTACTAATGAATATCTCCATTTCCACATTTCATCAACAACATGACTGACTCCACATGCAAAAAAAAACATTACAAATAGACACACCTCTTCATCAGCCACATTGCTGGATTTTATTTGATAAATATGCATTCAGCTAAGTAAGACCATATACACTCACTGCATACTCCTCCCAAACCAAACTTCATTGTAACATGGCAGGAAGAAAGGCAAGTCACATTCACAGAACCTAAACTGAGCTTTTTGCTGCCTGGATCACATGGATTTTCTAAATGTGACAGAATTCAGGAGAATTCATAAAAAATAGCTGGTGCAGTGCCTTTTTCCACTCTATAGACCCGAATATACCGGTGGTTTGCTGGAGATTTCATGAAGAAGTAGGCACTCTTTCTAATATCTTGTAACACTGACAGTTAATCACAGGCTATTGTAAAGCTAAAGAACCTAATATAAATAAAATATGTTCTCCTCCATTCTCTTAGACCCAGGTCGTATACTTCTGTGAAAACCCAACTCCAAACTCAAACCCTGTAAAAATAACCTTCCTACCTTCCTGCTGACTGGAAACTAGAAGGACCACAAAAATTCACTTGCACCACTCCAAAACTTTGCTAATTGATTGACTTACATCAGACCCATCCTAGGTTGTCCCTGACAGATACACACACATTTACTGGTTTGCAGATCTGTAGAAGACCATACTACAATGGCACACTTAAAGGGCATCTGTCAGCAGATTTGTACCTATGAAACTGGTTGACCTGTTACATGTGCACTTGGCAGTTATCACGACCGGCGTGCTGATCACATACGTGACGCCAAGGGAGGGAAAAGGAAGGCCCTGTCCAAGGGAGAGGGAAAGATGGTGACCCCTAACTCACCTAGAGGCTGGCACCTGACTGCCCTGACGTCCCTAGACGGGTTTCTCACCGATCACGTTCCTAAAACCCTGGCTTTCCCTAAAATGAGCCCTACGTAGTGAATAGGGCGGTGGGAACACTAGTCCGCACCACTAACACTAAAGGGAAACACTAGGGAGAAGACAGACAATACTGACAAAACACATAATCCCAGGTGGACGACAACAAGCAACCAACACGGATCCGGAGGGTAACGCTCTGGTTACGACAACCAGGGATAACAGCAACTCAGCTCCAGTGGGTCAGTATAGAAGTCCAGGCAGGAAGCTCTATATCTGGCAACCAGAGAAGTGGGAGAGGGGAATATAAGGAGGTTGGGAGTGCAGGACAAGAAACAGCTGAGGAGAAGAAGCTACGGATCCCTGAGTGAGACAAAAAGGATTACAAGGCAAACCCAAAAAGCTACCATTAAGAAACAGCACTATTTTTAGACATAGAGCACGCAGCCACCCGCTGCGACTTCCTGACCCCGGGTATAACGGAGTCAGATGTGGCTCTTGACACCCTCGTGACAGTACCCCCCTTTCCACGAGGGGCCTCCGGACACTCAGGACTAGGTCTCTCAGGATGAGAGGCATGAAAAGCCCAAACTAACCTGTCGGCATTTACCTCAGACGCTGGAACCCACATTCTTTCCTCGGGACCGTAACCCCTCCAATGCACCAGATATTGAAGAGAGCGGCGGACCCGACACGAGTCAACAATTTTGGATATTTGAAACTCTAGATTACTATCCACAACAACAGGAGGGGGTGGCAGCAGTGACGGTTCTAGAGGTGGAACATACTTTTTGAGTAACGACTTATGGAAGACATTATGGATTTTAAAAGTTTGAGGTAGCTCCAGGCGAAAAGCCACAGGACCAATGAACCTAGGACCCAGTTTCCAAGAGGGAACCTTTAACTTAATATTCCTAGTAGATAACCACACAGTCATTCACTCCTAGGTCCGGACCTGGCGACCTTTTCTTATCAGCCATGCATTTATATTTACCTCCCATATTTTTCAAGTTAGCTTGCACTTTCTGCCATACAGATGAAAGAGATGATGAAAACCGTTCCTCTTCGGGAACCCCAGAAGACCCCCCCCCCTCTTTGTAAGTACAGAATTGGGGATGAAAACCATATGCACCAAGAAATGGTGACTTGCCAGTGGATTCCTGACGGCGATTATTTATAGCAAACTCGGCTAATGGTAAATATGATGACCACACCTCTTGGTTTTCAGACACAAAACACCTTAGATATGTCTCAAGGTTTTGGTTGGTATGCTCAGTCTGTCTATTCGACTGAGGATGGAAAGCTGAGGAAAAGGACAAGTATACCCCCAAACGGGAACAAAAAGCTTTCCAAAACTTAGAAATAAACTGGGTTCCCCGATCCGAAACAATATCGGAAGGGACCCCGTCAAGCTTCACGATTTCACTGATGAATACCTGAGCAAGAGTCTTCGCATTAGGTAGTGCAGATAACGCAATGAAGTGTACCATTTTGCTAAACCTGTCTACTACTACCAAAATAACTGTTTTACCCGCAGACAAAGGTAAGTCAGTGATGAAATCCATTGACAGATGTGTCCATGGCCTATTGGGAATGACAAGTGGCAATAAAGACCCTGCAGGACGTGTATGAGAGACTTTAGCACGTGCACAAGTAGAACAAGTAGACACAAAATCCATTACATCCTGACGCAACCTTGGCCACCATAAACGACGAGACAATAGCTCCAAGGTTGCTTTACTACCCGGGTGCCCAGCAAGTGCCGAATTATGATGTTCCTTTAATAATTCGAGATGCAGGTTTAACGGTACAAACAATTTCTCTGAGGGACAAGAGACCGGGGCGTCCCCCTGGGCCTCTAACACCTTCCCCTCCAGAACAGAGTGTACAACGGAGACAACCACTCCTCTTTGTAGAATGGGTATCGGATCACCCACATTACCCCCTCCAGGGAAACTACGAGATAATGCATCTGCCTTGGTATTTTTTGCCCCAGGACGATAGGTGATGAAAAAGTTAAACCTGGTAAAAAATAGAGACCACCTAGCTTGTCTAGGGGTGAGACGCTTAGCTGATTCGAGGTACAGAAGGTTTTTGTGATCCGTAATCACAGTGACGGGGTGGATTGCCCCCTCTAAAAAGTGACGCCATTCTTCAAATGCTAGGGTGCAGCCTAAAATATAACTTACAGGCCTCACGGAACATTACAAATCTGTCCCTTCCCCCAGAAAATCTGTCAGGAAGAACAACCTTGGGTTCCGGAGCAACCTGGTTACCCATAGCAACTGCAGGACTTGCAGTCTGCTGCAATTGCTGCTGTTGCTGGAGGACCGACGCCTTCAATCCTACCACCTCCAAAGACAGGCCTTGAACTTGCCCTGTTAAAGCATCCATGCTAGATTCTAAATAGGCAGAAAAGAAAGAAAAAAAAAATCTTTTTTTTTTTTTTTTAAACAAAATAAGGGCCAGATATAATATCACGACCGGCGTGCCGATCACATACGTGACGCAAAGGGAGGGAAAAGGAAGGCCCTGTCCAAGGGAGAGGGAAAGATGGTGACCCCTAACTCACCTGGAGGCTGGCACCTGACTGCCCTGACGTCCCTAGACGGGTTTCTCACCCGTACACCGATCACGTTCCTAAAACCCTGGCTTTCCCTAAAATGAGCCCTACGTAGTGAATAGGGCGGTGGGAACACTAGTCCGCACCACTAACACTAAAAGGAAACATTAGGGAGAAGACAGACAATACTGACAAAACACATAATCCCAGGTGGACGACAACAAACAACCAACACGGATCCGGAGGGTAACGCTCTGGTACGACAACCAGGGATAACAGCAACTCAGCTCCAGTGGGTCAGTATAGAAGTCCAGGCAGGAAGCTCTATATCTGGCAACCAGAGAAGTGGGAGAGGGGAATATAAGGAGGTTGGGAGTGCTGGACAAGAAACAGCTGAGGAGAAGAAGCTACGGATCCCTGAGTGAGACAAAAAGGATTACAAGGCAAACCCAAAAAGCTACCATTAAGAAACAGCACTATTTTTAGACATAGAGCGCGCAGCCACCCGCTGCGACTTCCTGACCCCGAGTATAATGTGTTGGTCCCATGGTCATATGTGCCCTCATTGCAGAGAAAAATTTAGTTTTAATATATGCATGCAACAGGTCAGCCATAGTTACAAATCTACTGAAAGATGCCCTTTAACTATGGACAAACTATGTAAAAATTGGAAGTTTGTTTCAATTGTTTCTTCACAAAAAATGTGCCTATAAAGTATTAAAGGATTTATGTATTTATTTATTTATTTATTTACACTAAAATTTAAACACTGCTCATCACTTTTCAAAACTGGAGAAAGTGATGGGTCTCAGCGGGTGAGGAAGGAGGAAACTATGGCATAAATTCTACTTCAAATCTAGGTCAGCTCATAGCTGGCACAGATTTAGTAGTTTTCTTTAATTGCTTAATTGCTTTAATTGCTTCTAAGAAAGAGTTATTTTTTTTCTTACAAATTTCCCTTGAATACACAAGAAGAATGCTCAGAGCAAAGTTGAAGGTATACAAAATTACAGTATGGAGTCTAGACCCATAGATATCTAGACAGATCCATAATATACAGCAGCTTGAGCATACCACCCAACCATTCTAATGACAAATGTCAGTATCATAGGAATGAAAAGAGAAGTAACTGACTTTATGTTTTGTGTCAGTTGGAGAGGCAGCATGTTGGTCACATGACACAGCTGAGGATCAGAAAGGAGATTATATCTGACAAATACAGTCACCGGTAAGAAGATTCACTGCAATTTATATTGTGTACTTTTCTCACAGGTCAAACAATCAAAATTTATATGGGAGAGCGTCTTGCGATTGGAATGTATTCAGATCCTCTCACTGTTTTTCACATTTTATTAGATTGCTGCCTAAAAAAAGGATTAAAAAAAAGTTTTTTCTCCATCAATCTGCACTCAATACTTGCAGACTAAATAGATGTAGGACTTCTCTATATGCGCTGATAAAAAAAAGAGGCAGTAAATTGGGCCAGAGGTTTACCTAAAAAAAAAAGGACCTTAAACACACACCGAAGACCACACAGGAGTGGCTTAGGGACAACTCATCCAACCTGACAGAGCTTGAGAGGATCTGCAGAGAAGAATAGCAGAAAATCCCCAATTCTAGATGCACAGACCTTGCAGCATCATACTCCAAAGCCTGGAGGTTGTAATAACTGCCAAAGGGGCTTCATCTAAGTACTGAGTAAAGTGCCTGAATGCTTATGTCAATGCAATATTTTAGTTTTTCTGATAGATTAGAAAAGATTTCAAACATTCTGTTTTCGCTTAATTTTAGGGCAATGATTGAAGAGTGATGAGGATTTTGTTTTAGTTATTTTTTAGCACAAGGCTGCAACATTATTTTTTTTTTAACGGTTAAAGGGTCTGAAGACTTTCCAAAAGGACATAATCTATCCCCAGCCATACAGCACAATTATTAAGAGGCACATGCATCATAATTGGAATCTATACCAGCAACGCAGCTGGTGTAGATTTTAGGCATAATCAATGCTAGTTTCTTGTAGTAGATCATAACAAGTGTTCTAGGCTGGCTATTACCTGGCCTGCACCACCTATTTCCCACCCGTCCCACTTTTTAAACAAGTGGGAACAATCAAAACCCGCAAAAAGTAGCAAAAGTTTGCTCAAGCAGGGTAACAATTTTCTGGCATAAGATGTTTTATAAATGTCCTTCTGTATATTTAAATTAATTTCTGTGTCACCTAGCTATAGTAGAACCCTCGGAAGTTTGCAGGGTAAAAACTGCTGAGGTGACAGCTTTCCCTGACAGGACATTAAAATGAATAAAACAAATAATTTAAAGGGGTGGGAGAGCTACTGTATGTATTGAAGTTCTGGCATAAAAGCATGCATTATGGCCTTCACGATGGGTTTTTTCATTTTTGTTTCCAAAAAGAGTTTAAATAAGCTGACGTACGGTAGAACCAAATGTTGGGAATATTCTTTATCAAATCTCCAGTAATTATAGAGAATATTCTGTGTAGGAGAAATGGCTGAAAAGTGCAAAAAGCCTTTAACGGTGAGAGTCATTTTCATCATGCATGTACAGTAACTAAGTACCACCAGATATTCCACAAAGTCTTTAATTGTGAAACACATAGTGGAGCAGATTTACTAAACCTATAAATGGTTTAAGCTTAGACGGGCTGTCTAGACCTCACAGTGGCTCAGGTTGGGTGATAAATCAGGAACAGGGATAAACATCTATTGGTTGGCTTAGCTTAAGAAATAATTCTGTTGAAGTAAGGCACAATTGTGTCACTAAATGTCAGATATGGGGTCACTCCCCTTTTCCACAAAGCCACTGCCCAGTTTTTAAGAAACATCTCCTTGAGCTAGGTGCAGAGGCAATCTCATGACTAGATATGCAAAATTGTGACAAAATGCACCAGATTGTGCCAAGTTGTGTAATATTTTGACACAGTTTATGACAGTGTCTGGGTGCCCTGGTAAATGTGAGCCAATGTTCCAGTTTCTGCTGCTATATCTATTCATATCTGTATTTTGCCGACTTTGATGGGAATTTATTGCACATGTTGACAAGGAAAGAATTCTAGTCCCAGCCAGAAAATAAATACAAGAAAGAATTTGCTCCTTAACACCTTTGCATCCCTGCGTGCATTGTGGACATTTTTATTATTAGCTGTAGTTAATCATTTTTATGAGCTACTACTACCGCGCTATGCTGCCTGAAGCCGTCTGAACAAGTAAACAGAAGTAGCATGCAAACATATTAAATTGACAGAGGCCAAAGGGAAATGGATTCAAACTTGCCAAATCTAGATCCTGCAAATGTAGTTCTAAGGAAAGAGCATGGGGAAATGTATGCATAGCCCAATTTACCCCGTCATGTCTACACAACATTTTCATGTTTCTTGCTTTAATATGGCTGCAGCAATCAAAATAAAGAAATGGCAATGGGTGAATGGTAACTGACCCATACCAATGCTTCTAGTTCTAAAGAGCCATAATCCGACACTTATACAGTAGGTGCCTATGGGCTCCTAATACACTTTTATATGTCCATATGCCATAGGAATTCAAAGGAATACATAACAAGTGATACTGTATCTTTTCCCACAAAATAACATATCATTCTGCTCAGCTCCTACTGCTTTATAACTTGCTGCCTACAGAAATAAACCAATTGGTCGGTGGGGGGTTTATTTCTCCAAGTACAAAGGGAAAATAATGATGCCTGCAGCTCAGATACTGTTGTGCTGGCAGCCCATACCCACTACTGTCCCATCCTTTGAGAAGGCATGGGTGCCATGTGACTAACCCTGCCTTGTCTCTTGCTGTACCAGTGGTCCAGGCCTGCTTACCCTCCTCTGGGCACATGCATGGCCTGTGCTTTCCTATCAGGCCTCCCTGCTCTACACCTAGGATGCACTCTCTCCAGCTGTTATAGGTCCAGTGTGTGCACCCAAGTCTCCCTCACTTCAAGGTATTTTAGTCACCTTCCTCTAAGGGAGGGGGCCTGATCTTTAGGTTGTCTACCTTGTTAGTTCCCTGTAAAGGTGTGGTATTCAGTTTGTCTACTCATGTACCAACCTATTCCTGTTTATGGACTCTGACCCTCTGCTGCCTGACCTGACTACTGCCAGTTTCTGTATTGTCCCTTTGCTGCCTGCCCTGATTTCAGACTTGTTTCACAGTATACATGTACTCTGCCAGCCATGACCTCTGCCTGTTTCCTGAGTATTGATTGACTCATCAGTGCTTTTCACTAGTGTCTCTGAACCCTGTGGGTAAGCAGCCAACTACACTGGGACTATTCCAAGAGGTAGCAACTTTGTAACTCCTCGGTAGTGAAGGCTAGACCCGTGTATAAGGGTAAAGGATTTAAACCAGGGGACTGCCAGGATAATGCTCTTAAGACTAGCCCAAAGACAAACCAGTTGCTTGGTGCAGTGGTTCCCCACTCACTGTCCATGATAGACATCATGTTCAATATGATTGGTTCCCTTTAGATATCTTTTATGCTGTGATTATGCAAAGTGCAAAACAAAGCAAGGCTGGGGCACATTGGTTTGTAGTCCTGGCCAGTGTGGAACTAGCAGGCCAAAGGAGGCACCTAGAAATGTGTTTAACAAACCACATGTTTTAAGTAACATAAAATAACTTCTTGGATGGTACAAAACAAAACTTTAGGGGGTCATTTATTATCCAAAAATACTCCTATATTATGTGGAGCCTCTTCATAACTTTGGCGCATCAACCGCCAGATATAGGGGTTATTAGGACCAGCCGCTAAAACTTAATAAATGACCCCCATAGTAACTATGCTGATATTTCTTAAAGAAATCAGATATTTCTATATTATATGTTATAGTTTTCCATAAAATAAATAAACTAACTGCCTTTCCCAATTTTTCATGTTACTATCTATCTTTTATATTTTTTTAATGAAATATTGCAGCTTTGATACTGACCACTGAGCCTCATAAAAGGCTGACACTTCTGTAGAGATCAGATTTCAGCAGTCAACTCATCATCATAACAGTCAGTATTGCAATGAAAGATAAAGATAGAAATAGATGACACAGGATCCACCAGTGACAATCGGTGATTGATACCCCCTTCCTGCACAGATATTTGTATAGGTCAAAGAGCATGCACACACATCTCCGTGATTAATCTCTACACACCTATATTTAAATGGCTGCAGCATTTCATATCACTGAATGCTCTTAGTAGAGCAAAGTAAGAGGTTGGGTAAAAAGACTCTCCCCATAATCACATTCAGAAAACAAAAACTGATGGGGTCATTTATCAAACTAGTGTAAAATAGAACTGGCTTAACAACCATTCAGATTCCACCTTTCATTTTTGACAGTACCTTTAGAACATGAAAGGTGGAATCTGATTGGTTGTTATGGGCAACTAATCCAGTTCTACTTTACACCAGTTTGATAAATGACCCAATGAATGATTAATCTACCTTCCACCTTTCCGTCGCCGGAACTGCCTGCCGGATCTGTCAAAACGTATGTAAACTGATGGCACTTGTCAGACGGATCAGGATCCCGATCTGTATGACAAATCATTGAAATGCATCTGGAAAAATGGATCCAGCATTTATTTGTTCCCACATTTTTGTGGTCTGAGCATGCGCAGACTGCAATGCCGGATCCATTTTGCTGAAACACTCGGCTCCAATGCATTTCAATAGAAAAAATGCCAGATGCGGCATTCCGGCAAGTGTTCCGGAATTTTGGACGGAGATAAAACCGCAGCATCCTGCGGTATTATATCCGTCCTGAAAAGTCAAAAAGACTGAACTGAAGACATCCTGATACATCCTGAACGGATTGCTCTCTATTCAGAATGTATGGGGATGAAACTGATCAGTTCTTTTCTGGTATTGAGCCCCTCGGACCGAACTCAATGCTGGAAAAGACTAATGCTAGTGTGAAAGTACCCTAAGATAGCATAAGTAACAGTATTTAACTTTTAATCAGTAAAATTAATCATGGTGATATATTTCTTTGACTGTTTGCCAACAAGAAGAAACACAAAATATAAAAGCCACATTGGGGCAGATTTAAAAATACTGTCAAATACTGTCTAAGAATATGAATCCCAGTCTTAATATTCAACAAATTTACCATTTACCATGGACCCTGGACTTGGAGAGTCATAAATCCTGCACCAGATGTATGTCAAAATTCTGTCCATAAATGAAAAATGGGGGTCATTTACTATACTGATATTTGCCTAAATTAGGTTAGTTGAACCAGTTGAACCAGTTGAATCTGTGACTTCGCCCTGCTCATGCCAGGCCTAAAATTGGGGGCATTGCATGGGCTGGGAAGGGGGCAGGCTCGTCTTATTCACTTTTTTCTACCCCTGCTTTAGACGTACAAAAAGGTCTAAATGTAAGACAGCTAGGAAGCGGTCTTACATTTAGAACTGGTGCTGGATGTTAAGGAAGCCGGCACCTCTTCATAACTTTGGTCGATCCACTGCCAGCTATGGGCCTTTATAAAGACCAGCGTCTAAAATCCTGGTCTTAATAAATGTGCCTCTATATGTCTGTATGCCAAAATTCTGCCCTGGAGCCAAAATTGTGTCCATGTACAAAATATTTTGTCCTAGTTTCAGAACTGTGGAATTTTTAACAATGCAGATGCCATTCTAGAGAATATCTAGAAAGTGTCTAACAAGTAATTGATTTTGCAGAATTTCCCACATCAGTCTCAGGGCTTATGCACACAAACGTATTTTCTTTCTGTGTCTGTTCCTTTTTTTTGCGGACCATATGCGGAACCATTCACTGAAGTTACTCCGTGTGCATTCCTTTTCCGTATGTCCGTTCCACAAAAAAATAGAACATGTCCTATTATTGTCCACATTATGGACAAGGATAGTACTGTTCCATTAGGGGCCAGTGTTCCGTTCTGCAAAATACAGAAAGCACACGGATGTCATCTGTATCTTTTGCAGATCCGTTTTTTGCGGACCTCAAAATACATATAGTCGTGTGCATGAGGTCTTAGTAAAGATTCCACTGGAGGAAGATCCAACCAGTTTATTATGAGGCACACTCTTTTTAATAAATTATACATTTGTTGCATCTTCTGTTGTTCGGAAACTGAAACCACAGCTAGAAGCTGGAGTAGATTTTTGTTAGAATTTACACCAGTTTTCTAGTATAAGTTATAGTGAATGTTTTAAGCTGTGATTGCTATGCCCATTCTGCTAAGATTCTCATCCTTAAAAAAACTTGGCATAAAGCTTTTGTAAATGACCTTCTTTAACTTGAAGATTCAGGTCTTAATTTCACACTTTGCCTGACAAGTTGTGCACATTTCCTGACTTGAAGGAACCAGTTGCACATTTTCTAACCATAACCCAGAGGGTGCCCGTACACGATGCGGCACGGCAGCAGGATCTGCGCTAATGGCCGTCGTGTGACTGTACATGCTATTTGAAACATCAGGTACTGGAAAACTAATAAAAAAAATCTAAAAATATATAAAAAAAATATGTTATTAGCTTTCAAATAGCATTTCGAACAATAGGAAACTAATATTTTCAACCTGTTTTTAACCTGTGTCAAGATGTCATTCAAGTTTAAACTGGGCAGCCAGCCTGCACCTTTACATGTTATTTGAAACACAATGTACAGTCAGCCTAATAAGTAAAAGGCTAAATGATGCCTTGCTAGCTTTCAAATAGCCTTTTGAACATTTTGAAAATAATATTTTTAACCTGTGTCAAAATGTTATTTATGTTTGAACTGTGGCAATGCAAAAAGACTAAAAAGAGGCAATGTCAAGTTTCAGATATATATGGTATATATAAAAAAGAATCTAATCACATGAGCGTTTTTGCTTTCTGTATACGGGCCGTTTTTTTAGTTCCGTATACAGTCCTTATACCGAACCATTCATTTCAATTGTTCCACCATTCATTTCAATTGTTCCGCAAAAAAAAGGAATGTATTCCGTATGCATTCCGTTTCCGTTTTTCCATTTCGTTCAAAGATACAAGTCCTATTAGGCCTCATGCACACGTGTTTTGGTCCGCATCCGAGCCGCAGTTTTTGCGGCTCGGATGCAGACCCATTGACTCCATTCACACGATGTCCGCATCCATTGCTCTGTTCCGTAGCCCAATTCTGCAAATTGCGGAAGGCACACGGGCGGCTTCCATTTTTTGCAGAACCGCGGTTTGCGGGACGCAAAAAACTGAACGGTCGTGTGCATGAGGCCTTTTTGCCCGAAAATCAAATTCTGTGGCTCTATTCAAGTCAATGGGTCCGCAAAAAAAGTGAAACACATACGGAATGTACTCTGTATGTCTTCCGTATCCATTCCATTTTTGCGGAACCATCTATTGAAAATGTTATGCCCAGCCCAATTTTTTCTATGCAATTACTGTATACTGTATATGCCATACGGAAAAATGGAACAGAAAAACGGAATGGAACCGGAAACACTACTAAACCAAAAAACGAACGGCCTGCAAAACACTGAAAAAGCAATACGGTCGTGTGAACAAACCCTTATGAACAGTTTGCGTTTGACCAGTTTCAACAGAATGAAACTACCTTATATCATACTTTCAATAACAATAGCAGACCTAATAGTGAAAGTATTTATTGAAAGAATTTACTAATTGGATCTTACAACTGTCTTGGCACCACAGATCAAACCTAAGGAGAGTTATGTTTGTTCTGCTAAAATGTTCCATCTAATATATAAAGCTGAGTGTATGTATATGTGTGTGTGTGCATGTATGTCCGCTAAAGGAATCCACACCAATGCCATCGCATAAACAATTTTGAAATTTGGCACACAGGTACATCAGGAGTCGGGGAAGGTTTTAGACCAGGTCTCAGCTCTCTAGGACGTTCCTGAGATATTCCCAAAAAATGCATTAGCCAATAGAAACCTGCTCACATGACCCTTATCAGCCAATAGAAGCTTGCAGTCCCTTAGTCTCCACATACACACAGTTTTACACCAGGTTTACATACCAACCCAGCCATTTTTCTTCACTGCTGTAGGTCAACTTTAAGGAAATCTGTCACCAGGATAATCGCAATTGAAGTAAAGCCATGGCCTAATAGCACTTAGTACCTTATTTCCAGATGTGCCTTTGTTCCAGCAATAGATGTTTTTATCCTCTGAAAATCCAGTTTATTTGGTATGCAAATGATCCAGTAAGGTGCCCAGAGGGTGTCATTCTTACAGGAAGTAGCCCAGGCATGCCTCCTGCCATAATGTGTCCACCCACCCCTCCCACATCACATTCAAGCCAAAACTATGCCCCCCTTTCCCCTGCTCCCAGCATGAGGCCGGGCTTGGGCACTAGCAGGAGACGTGCCTGGGCACCTTCCTGCAAGAATGACGCCCCTCTGGCACCTTACTGGCACATTTGCATACCAAATAAACTGGATTTTCAGAAGATAGAAAACATTGATTGCTGAAAAAAGGCACATCTGTAAATAAGGTACTAAGTGCTATTAGGCCATGACTTTACTTCAATAGCGATTATCCGACAGATTTCCTTTAAAGGGGCAGGGCGCTGTGGATGACACTGTTAAGGGAGCGAAGTGCTGTGGAGGTCATAGTTCAGGGGCAGGTAGGGTGGCCATTCAGGCCACCCTTTAAAAGACGGATTTAAAAACCCAGCCCCCGGGCCCAGTTAAGACACGCCCTCCTCCCACTCTGCAGCCAATGGGGATTGAAAAAATGAAGGTAAAAATCAACTTCTGTCAGGAGTGGGAGGGAGGGTGACTTTCTCGCTGCAGCTGGACTGTCCGGTCTAAAACTAGACCTCTTGCCACCCTAGGGGCATGCTGCTGTGGAGGTCGCAGTTAAGGGGATGGTCCGCTATGGAGTCAGTGTTAAAGGGCAGATTGCTGTAGAGGCCACTGTTAAGGGGACAGGGTGTTGTGGAAATCACTGTTAGGAGATGGGGTGCTGTGGAGGTCACTAATAAAGGGGGGGTCGCTGTGTAGGTCACTGTTAAGGGGGCAGGATGCTGTGGAGGTCACTGTTAAAGGGGTGGGCTGCTGTGGAGGTCACTGTTAAGGGGGCGCGATGCTGTGGAGGTCACAGTTGAAGGGGAGGGTGCTGTGAATGTTACTGTTAAGGGGCAGGCCGCTGTGGAGGTCACTGTTAAAGGGGAGGGGTGCTGTAGATATCACTGTTATAGTGGATACTGTCAATATCTTAGATGAAATAGATTAAATATACACGTGTGAAGCTGGGTCCTTCTGCTAGTAGTATATAAGAAATTAACAAAGCTCAGCCATTTTACTCTAGTTATACAGTTTCGTATAGCTCAGTGGTCCTTGTACGCACCCTTAGGTATCACCAACTGTGCTGGTTTTGTGGCATTTTTCCTGCATGAATACATTGACTGGGCCAGTGATTAACCCACCTGTCTTCCAGAACAACTGAACATGTTAATGCTGGTCAAGCCTGAGGACAAAAATTAAGAACCAGCAGTATAATTAATTACATCCATTGATTAAAGCAAGGCTGCAAAACTCCTGGTCTTGAGTGTAGACAGTGGGTCAGATTTCATGGTTAGTAGAAATTAATTGCAATTGTCAAATATAATAACGAATCTGACATTTTAGCTGAATTTATTGTAAATTGTTGTCAGGACCTGTCAGCCGCATTCCAACAAAACATGCATATCTCAACCATACTTTAATCAAATGAATCCGGAATAACAATGATATGAGCAATATTCTTATGGCTATTGCAAACTGAGAATAACTAGGAGATTGCGACAGGTTACATTTTTTTTCTCACAAATTAAGTATGAATTTATGAGAATACACATGCCTGTAGTGATGAGTAAATTTTTTTAAAATTGCTTCAGTTCTGACTATCGATTTGGCATTAGATTCTATTTGCTTCAAATGAATTTGACCTAAATTAAAAGTGACCCTAGTGCCCCAGTTGTGTTTGACGCTCTGGGATCTCCTCGGACTGCATCCAGCCTCTCTTCTAGCTATTTAACATGAAGACTAGAGTTGAGCGAAATTATACAAAATTTGGTTCAGCCGCTTCACCGAAATTCACAAAGAAATTTGATTCTTTACTAATTACTTCTTCACTAGTCGCATTCCATTGTATGTAGCGGGTGCAAAGACAGGAAATGGTGATCACGGCACCCCCACTGCAGCATCTGACAGTCACATTCTGGCCTTTCAGAGGTTAATCAGTAGTTAAAAAAATACATAATCACCTCATCCACTTGCTTGCGGACAGGCCATTACGGACATCTTCATTGAAGAAGGCGTGTTTTTTTTTTCAGTTAAGAAGGTCGCGAAGGCCCCTCCACGAGAAAATAGATGTGGTGAGTATGTTTTTTTTTTTACTGCCATTTCAGGAAAAATCGATCTGTTAGCATGAAGCACCTGGAAATTTGGCATTTTCCGGAAATTTGGATCAAAGTCAATTTGTTTAACTTTGATTCGCTCAACACTAATGAAGACAGCATTAAAAATGAGAAAGGGACAGCACCTCCATTGTGAGTGTACATGCATGGTCAGCTGAGTAGGGCTGATCTCATGACTACTAAGCTCAGAAAAAAAGCAGGGATTTCATAGAATAAATTCTAAATTATACAGAATCTTTTCCTGCAAAACTATGTATCAGTCTGCTCAGCTCCTCCTGCTGCATTTTAAAGCACTTTTCTATAATGCATTACATGTATACAAAATACAGTATATATAGTTTAATAAATCTTTTTATTATACAATTCACTTTTGATTTAAAAGCAATTTTTCTCTTACTTTTATATTGATGGCCTATCCTTAACCCCTTAGGGACACAGCCTTTTTACACCTTAGGACCAGGCCATTTTTTGCAAATCTGACCAGTGTCACTTTAAGTGCTCATAACTTTAAAACGCTTTGACTTATCCAGGCCGTTCTGAGATTGTTTTTTCGTCACATATTGTACTTCATGACACTGGTGAAATGAAGTCAAAAAAATATTTTTTTTTGCACCAAAAAATACCTAATTTAACAAATTTTTGGAAAAATTAGCAAATTTCAAAGTTTCAGTTTCTCTACTTCTGTAATACATAGTAATACCCCCAAAAATTGTGATGACTTTACATTCCCCATATGTCTACTTTATGTTTGAATTGTTTTGGGAATGATATTTTATTTTTTGGGGATGTTATAAGGCTTAGAAGTTTAGAAGCAAATCTTGAAATTTTTCAGCAATTTACAAAAATGACATTTTTAGGGACCAGTTCAGGTCTGAAGTCACTTTGCGAGGCTTACATAATAGAAACCACCCAAAAATGACCCCATCTAAGAAACTACACCCCTCAAGGTATTCAAAACTGATTTTACATACGTTGTTAACCCTTTAGGTGTTGCACAAGAGTTATTGGCAAATGGGGATGAAATTTGAGAATTTCTTTTTTTGTCAAATTTTATATTTTAACCCATTTTTTCCACTAACAAAGCAAGGGTTAACAGCCAAACAAGACTGTATCTTTATTACCCTGACTCTGCCGTTTACAGAAACACCCCATATGTGGTCGTAAACTACTGTACGGCCACACAGCGGGGCATAGAGTGAAAGGTGCGCCGTTTGGTTTTTGGAGGGCTGATTTTTATGGACTGGTTTATTTACACCATGTCCCATTTGAAGACCCCTGATGCACCCCTAGAGTAGAAACTCCCTAAAAGTGACCCCATCTAAGAAACTACACCCCTCAAGGTATTCAAAACTGATTTTACATACGTCGTTAACCCTTTAGGTGTTGCACAAGAGTTATTGGCAAATGGGGATGAAATTAGCAAATTTCATTTTTTTGTCTAATTTTCCATTTTAACACATTTTTTCCACTAACAAATCAAGGGTTAACAGCCAAACAAGACTGTATCTTTATTGCCCTGACTCTGCCGTTTACAGAAACACCCAATATGTGGCCGTAAACTACTGTACGGCCACACAGCGGGGCGTAGAGGGAAAGGTGCGCCGTTTGGTTTTTGGAGGGCTGATTTTTATGGACTGGTTTATTTACACCATGTCCCATTTGATGCCCACTGATGCACCCCTGGAGTAGAAACTCCCTGAAAGTGACCCCATCTAAGAAACTACACCCCTCGAGGTATTCAAAACTGGTTTTACATACGTCGTTAACCCTTTAGGTGTTGCACAAGAGTTATTGGCAAATGGGGATGAAATTAGAAAATTTCATTTTTTTGTCTTATTTTCCATTTTAACCCATGTTTTCCACTAACAAAGCAAGGGTTAACAGCCAAACAAGACTGTATCTTTATTACCCTGACTCTGCCGTTTACAGAAATACCCAATATGTGGCCGTACACTACTCCTACGGCCACACAGCGGGGCATAGAGTGAAAGGTGCGCCGTTTGGTTTTTGGAGGGCTGATTTTTATGGACCGGTTTATTTACACCGTGTCCTGTTTCAACCCCCCTGATGCACCCCTGGAGTAGAAACTCCCTAAAAGTGACCCCATCTAAGAAACTACACCCCTCAAGGTATTCAAAACTGATTTTACATTAGTCGTTAACCCTTTAGGTGTTGCACAAGAGTTATTGGCAAATGGGGATGAAATTGGAAAATTTCATTTTTTTGCCTTATTTTCCATTTTAACCCATGTTTTCTACTAACAAAGCAAGGGTTAACAGCCAAACAAGACTGTATCTTTATTACCCTGACTCTGCCGTTTACAGAAACACCCAATATGTGGCCGTACACTACTGTACGGCCACACAGCGGGGCGTAGAGTGAAAGGTGCGCCGTTTGGTTTTTGGAGGGCTGATTTTTATGGACCGGTTTATTTACACCGTGTCCTGTTTCAACCCCCCTGATGCACCCCTGGAGTCGAAACTCCCTAAAAGTGACCCCATCTAAGAAACTACACCCCTCAAGGTATTCAAAACTGATTTTACATACGTCGTTAACCCTTTAGGTGTTGCACAAGAGTTATTGGCAAATGGGGATGAAATTGGAAAATTTCATTTTTTTGCCTTATTTTCCATTTTAACCCATGTTTTCTACTAACAAAGCAAGGGTTAACAGCAAAACAAGACTGTATCTTTATTACCCTGACTCTGCCGTTTACAGAAACACCCAATATGTGGCTGTACACTACTGTACGGCCACACAGCGGGGCGTAGATTGAAAGGTGCGCCGTTTGGTTTTTGGAGGGCTGATTTTTATGGACCGGTTTATTTACACCGTGTCCTGTTTCAACCCCCCTGATGCACCCCTGGAGTCGAAACTCCCTAAAAGTGACCCAATTTTGGAAACTACGGGATAAGGTGGCATTTTTTGGGGGAGTATTTTTAGGGTAAATATAATTTTTGGTTGCTCTATATTACATTTTTGTGAGGTAAGGTTACCAAAAATTGAAATTCTGATATTTCATCTCCATTTGCCATTAACTGTTGAGGAACACCTAAAGGGTTAATAAAGTTAGTATAATCATTTTTGAATACCTTGAGGGGTGTAGTTTCTTAGATGGGGTCAATTTTAGGGAGTTTTTACTCTAGGGGGGCATCAGGGGGGCTTCAAAAGGAATAAGGTGTCAATAAAAAAGGCCATCAAAATCGGCCTTCCAGAAACCATGTCGGTCCTTTCCTTTTGCAGCCTCCCTTTTACGGATACAGCAGTTTACGACCACAAATGTGGCGTTTCTGTAAACTGCAGTATCAGGGTAATAAATTTTAACTTTTGTTTGGTTGTTAACCCTTGTTTTGTTACCGGAAAAAACGGACTGAAATGGAAAAGTGCCAAAAATAGCGGTTTTGGCACCGTTTTTTTTTTTTTTTTTAACCGTGTTAATCTGGGTAGTTAGGTCATGGGATATTGTTATAGAGGAGATTCTTACGGACGCGGCAATATCTAATAAGTCTACTTTTTTTTACAATTATTTAGGTTTTTGACTATATATCTTTTTTGATTTTTTGGGTATCTCTAAAGTCTAAGTGTCATTTTTTTTATTTTCTTTTAGCCAATTATCTTATGTGGGGCTCATTTTTTGCGGGATGAGCGGACGGTTTTATTGGCACTATTTTGGGGGCTATATGACTTTTTGATCGCTTGCTATTAAACTTTTTGTTATGTAAGGTGACAAAAAAAAATTTTTTGCACCTATTTTTTTTTTTTTTTTTACTGTGTTAATCTGGGGGGTTGGGTCATGGGGTATTTTTATAGAGGAGATTCTTACGGACGGCGATACCTAATAAGTCAACTTTTTTTTACAATTATTTAGGTTTTAGACTATATATCCTTTTTGATACCCTAAAAAAAATTTGTATCTCTAAAGTCTAAGAGTCATTTTCTATTTTTTTTTTATCTGATTATCTTATGTGGGGGCTCATTTTTTGCGGGATGAGATGACGGTTTTATTGGCACTAATTTGGGGGCTATATGACTTTTTGATCGCTTGCTATTAAACTTTTTATTATGTAAGGTGACAAAAAAAACATTTTTTTGCACCTTTTTTTTTTTTTCTGGACCGTGTTAATCTGGGGGGTTAGGTCATGGGGCATTTTTATAGAGGAGATTATTACAGACGCGGCAATACCTATGTCTACTTTTAATAAATTATTTTAGTTTTTTTGGGTGTCTCAAGTCTGAGAACCATTTTTTTTAATCCGATGTCAGTGCTAAATTGGGATATAAATTTAGTACTCCATGGAAGTGTGATACTCCCTGAAGCAACCGTCAATGCAGAGGCCCGGATGATCGGGGCATGTGTCGCACTGAGTAGTCGTGTCCTTCCGTATCCCCCTCCTGCGACACACTCTGCACTTTTTTTGGGTTCGTCCCTTCTTTCCAGTATGGGGGACCACACCTGGAAAGTGTTGGCCAGGGACGATCCGGGCGCCTACAGTTCCCGAGGTACTCCGGCCTGCTCTTTCCCGGTCCGAAAAGATCAGGGCCTTGAGGACTGCCTCATAGAACTGGAGGAATGTCCCTGTGCTGCCAGCGCTTCGGGATAGTACAAAAGAGTTGTACATGGCAACCTGTACCAAGTAGACCGCAACTTTTTTGTACCATGCCCGGGTTTTGCGCACGGCGTTATATGGCTTGAGGACTTGATCCGAGAGATCAACTCCTCCCATATACCGATTGTAGGCGACGATACAATCGGGCTTGAGGACCGTTGCCGCGGTACCTCGCACAGGGACAGGGGTGATGCCGTTACCATGAATTGTGGACAGCATAAGGACATCCCTCTTGTCCTTATACCTGACCAGCAACAGGTTTCCAGTGGTAAGGGCACGGGTCTCACCCCTGGGGATAGGTACCTGGAGGGGGTGGGCAGGGAGGCCTCGTTGATTTTTCCGCACGGTCCCACAAGCGGACGTGGATCTGGCGGCAAGGGACTGGAACAAGGGGATACTGGTATAAAAGTTATCCACGTACAAGTGGTAACCCTTATCCAGCAGTGGGTGCATAAGGTCCCACACAAGTTTCCCGGTAACACCTAGAGTGGGGGGACATTCTGGGGGTTGAATCCGGGAATCTCGCCCCTCGTATACACGAAATTTGTAAGTGTACCCTGAGGTACTCTCACAAATTTTGTATAGCTTCACGCCATACCTCGCACGCTTGGAAGGCACATACTGGCGGAAAATGAGTCTCCCCTTGAACGCAATGAGAGACTCATCAACCACGACCTCCCTTCCAGGTACATAGGCCTCCATGAATTTGGCCCCAAAGTGATCGATGACCGGCCGTATCTTGTACAGACGGTCATGGGCAGGATCACCTCGGGGTGGACATGCTGCATTATCGGAATAATGCAGACATTTCCTGATGGCCTCAAACCGGGAGCGTGTCATAACCGTACTGTAAAGTGGGGTCTGATATAGGACGTCCCCACTCCAGTACAGCCTGGCACTGGGTTTCTTGACCAGGCCCATATGCAGCACGAGGCCCCAAAATGTCCTCATTTCGGCTGCACTGACCGGCGTCCAGCCACCGGGCCTGGCCAAAAAGGAGCCCGGGTGTTGAGCGACGAACTGTTGGGCGTACAGATTCGTCTGCTCCACCATCAGATTTACCAGTGGGTCACTGAAAAAATGACAAAAAAAGTCATATTCAGTGTAGCCCACTGTGGAAATCTGGATTCCTGATTGGCCTACGAAATCAGGAATCACGGGCTCGTATCGCTCTGGGCTACACCAGACAAGTTCACCGGCAGGGTGCTCCGGTGGATTTAACTGGTGGGCCGGGAAACCAGTACGAGCCCCAGAGCTGCTCGTACTAGTGTGGGCCACAGGGTCCCTAACATGGCGGTCCCCTTGCTCCGCCTGGCGGCGTCTCCGCCGCCTTGGGGGCTCATCATCATCGCTAGATGATGAGGAGGATGCGGATGACAACAGGAATGTGGGGTCATCCTCATCCTCACTGGGACTCTCGGACTCGGAGGCAAGCTGGGCGTATGCCTCCTCGGCCGAGAACATCCGGCGGGCCATAGGGGAGTGTGTGTCTGCGTGTATATGTGCGTGTGTGTAACTCTTTATTTGGTGTGCGTGTGTGAGGGGGCACGGGTGTTCACGAACTCACCCTAAAACTAACAGAAAAAAATAAATAAAACTAACTAAAAAAAGGGCAAAAAAGTGAGGAAAAAAAATTCAAAACTGCTGATCAACCGTCCGAAGTTGATCAGCGGTGGGGTGTGCGATGCGCTAACAGTGGCCGGACGCTAAGTGCCGGTCACAGTCAGCGAACTCAAAAAAAAAAAAAAAAAAGCACCCCAAAAAAGGTGGTGGGGGGGGGGCAAGTGGCAGGGGGAGGGGGGCAAGTGGCAGCACCCCTGGGGGGTCTAGGGTCACACAGCTGTGCTGTGGACCCCAGACACCCTAACTGGGGTGATGCAATAAAAAGTCAAAAAAGCTACCTTTCCCTTTTTTTTCCCTGCCTATCCCAAACTTTCCCTAGCTGTCCCTATGTACCTGATGGGGTGCTGGGGGCAGAGATCGGGTCCTGGGGGGCACAGATCGGGGTGCAGGCAGCGGTGGCAGACACGTGCAGGCAGCTCCTCTCTCCTCCGGCGCCGGAACACAAAAGGAGGAGGAGAGGGGCGCCTGCCTCTTTTGAATCTGCCGCCGGACCGCCCACAGACCAATCAGAAAGCGATCCTGAGTGGTGATGTCACCATCACCACTCAGGATCGCTGGATGGTGATTGGTGGAGTGAAATCACACCACCATCACCATCCTGTTCCGGGTTATCGGGTCTTCAGAGACCCGAATAACCCGGAAACGCAGAAAACCGCAGGTCTGAATTGACCTGCGGTTTTCTGCGATCGCATACATGGGGGGGTCACAGGACCCCCCGATGCATTTGCCCCAAGTGCCTGCTCAATGATTTGAGCAGGCACGGGGTTCCGATCGCCGCCGGCCGCGCGGCGGTGATTGAAAATGCACAGGGCGTACATGTACGCCCTGTGTCCTTAAGTACCAGGGCACAAGGGCGTACCTGTACGCCCTGTGTCCTTAAGGGGTTAAGATAAGCCATCATTATCTGATTAACAGGGGTCTGACATCCCACACCCCACAGATCAACTGTTAGGCTATGACACTACACAAGTCCATCCATTGTGTAGTGAATGATGATGGTTATTCAGTTCTTCAGAACAGCTGATTGGCTGTGGTGTGGGATGTCAGACCTCCACAATTGGATGTTGATGGCCTGAGGATAGGCCATCAATATAACAGTACTGTAAAACCCCTTTAAAGTGTAAGTAACCATTTGACTAACTTTGCATTAATCAGCAGTAATGAGCGGCAGGGGCAATATTTGCATTTGCAATATTTTGCTAATATTTTGGCAAATATTCGTCATATATTTGCAAATTCGAGAATTCATGATCTCCAGTCATTATTTTCTTGATTGCAAAAATCGGCAATCGGAAAATTTGATATAAAAAATGTACGAAAATGCGCGATCAACACTACTCCTAAAATCGAAGATATTGCAGCCTTTTCATTGGCCCACAAGTAAGAAGCAGTGAGGGATCATGGGTACTGCTGAAAAAAAAAATCTAGAATATTCGCTATTACGAAGATATAAAGATATAGCACAATATTATAGATATTCGAGATTCTCGAAGTGGAAAATATTTGCGATAAAAATTCTGGATCAACACTATTAATCAGTAGTGTGTGTACCTGAAGAATTGTCAAAACAAGGTCCCTACTGATCCGCTAGTATTTTAGGGTGAATCTATAGGTACAGTGGGATGCGAAAGTTTGGGCAACCTTGTTAATTGTCATGATTTCCCTGTATAAATCGTTGGTTGTTACGATAAAAAATGTCAGTTAAATATATCATATAGGAGACACACACAGTGATATTTGAGAAGTGAAATGAAGTTTATTGGATTTACAGAAAGTGTGCTATAATTGTTTAAACAAAATTAGGCAGGTGCATAAATTTGGGCACCACAAAAAAGAAATGAAATCAATATTTAGTAGATCCTCCTTTTGCAGAAATTACAGCCTCTAAACGCTTCCTGTAGGTTCCAATGAGAGTCTGGATTCTGGTTGAAGGTATTTTGGACCATTCCTCTTTACAAAACATCTTTAGTTCATTCAGGTTTGATGGCTTCCAAGCATGGACAGCTCTCTTTAAGTCACACCACAGATTTTGAATTATATTCAGGTCTGGGGACTGAGATGGCCATTCCAGAACGTTGTACTTGTTCCTCTGCATAAATGCCTTAGTGGATTTTGAGCAGTGTTTAGGGTCATTGTCTTGTTGAAAGATCCAGCCCCGACGCAGCTTCAGCTTTGTCACTGATTCCTGGACATTGGTCTCCAGAATCTGCTGATACTGAGTGGAATCCATGCATTCCTCAACTTTGACAAGATTCCCAGTCCCTGCACTGGCCACACAGCCCCACAGCAGGATGGAACCACCATATTTTACTGTAGGTAGCAGGTGCCCAAATTTATGCATCTGCCTAATTTTGTTTAACCCCTTAAGGACACATGACGTACCGGTACGGCATGTTTCCCGAGTCCTTAAGGACACATGACGTACCGGTACGTCATGGCTTTAAATAGCGATGCCGGCGCCGCGGGGGTTAATCGGAACGGGATGCCGGCTGAAATCATTCAGCCGGCATCCTGTAACAATGCAGGGGGGGTCATTTGACCCCCCCGCATCGACGATCGCAGAAAACCGCAGGTCAATTCAGACCTGCGGTTTGCTGCGCTTTTTGCAGTTTCTGATCCCCGCGGTCCCTGACCGCGGGGATCAGAAACTTTAGAGTGCCTAAAATCAATATAGTACACCCCCCCTGCACCCCTGCATGATTTGATGGCGGCGGGTGGTGCAGGGGGGGTGTCGCAGGCGGTGGGGGCGTTGCGGGAGGCGGGCGGTGCGGCAGGCGGGATCGCGATCCCCCGCCCGCCTCCTATTGCGTAATCGTTGGTGTACAGTGGGTATACCAGGGTGCCAGCACATTGCTGGCACCCTGGTATAAACGGCTGACATCGTTGATGCGATGTCAGCCGTTTAACCCTTTCCATACAGCGGTCCGTACGGACCGCTGTATGGAAAAGGTTAACAGTAAGAGGGAGCTCCCTCCCTCTCCGATCGGGGGGCTGCTGTGCCTTTGCAGCCCCCCGATGGAGAGGGAGAGAGCCCCCAGAGAGCCCCCCGAAGCCCCGTCCTCACCCTTCCCCGTCTGCGAAGTTCTGACCATAACTGAGCAGACGGGGAAGGTTCCCATGGCAACAGGACGCCTGCTCAGGCGTCCTGCTGTCCATGGTGCTGAACAGATCTGTGCTGAAAGCATAGATCTGTTCAGTGTAAGTAAAATACAGTACAGAAACCTATAGGGGTTCTGTACTGTATTTTACAGACATCAGACCCACTGGATCTTCAAGAACCAAGTGGGTCTGGGTCAAAAAATAAAAAGAATAAGTGAAAAAAGTTAAGATAAAAAAAAACAACATTTATCACTGAATAAAAATTAAAAAAATAAAATAAACTACACATATTAGGAATCGCCGCGTCCGTAACGACCTGATCTATAAAACGGCCATGTTACTTTCCCCGCACAGGTGAACGCCATAAAAATAAAAAAATAAAAACTATGAGAAAATTGAAATTTTGCCCACCTTACTTCCCAAAAAAGGTAATAAAAGTGATCAAAAAAGTCGCATGTACGCCAAAATAGTACCAATCAAACCGTCATCTCATCCCGCAAAAAATGAGACCCTACTCAAGATAATCGCCCAAAAACTGAAAAAACTATGGCTCTTAGACTATGGAAACACTAAAACATCATTTTTTTTGTTTCAAAAATAAAATCATTGTGTAAAACCTACATAAATAAAAATAAAGTATACATATTAGGTATTGCCGCGTCCGTATCGACCGGCTCTATATAAATATCACATGACCTAACCCCTCAGGTGACCACCGTAAAAAAAAAAAAAAAAAAACGGTGTAAAAAAAGCTATTTTTTGCCATCTTACGTCACAAAAAGTGTAATAGCAAGCGATCAAAAAGTCATATGCACCCCAAAATAGTGCCAATCAAACTGTCATCTCATCCCGCAAAAAATTAGACCCTACTCAAGATAATCGCCCAAAAACTGAAAAAACTATGGCTCTCAGACTATAGAGACACTAAACAATTTTTTGGTTTTAAAAATGAAGTTATTGTATAAAACTTACATAAATAAAAAAAAATTGTATACATATTAGGTATCGCTGCGTCCGTGACAACCTGCTCTATAACATTACCACATGATCTAACCTGTCAGATGAATGTTGTAAATAACAAAAAAAAAAACGTGCCAAAAAAGCTATTTCTTGTTACCTTGCCGCACAAAAAGTGTAATATAGAGCAACCAAAAATCATATCTACCCTGAACTAGTACCAACAATACTGCCACCCTATTCCGTACTTTCTAAAATGGGGTCACTTTTTTGGAGTTTTTACTCTAGGGGTGCATCAGGGGGGCTTCAAATGGGACATGGTGTCAAAAAACCAGTCCAGCAAAATCTGCCTTCCAAAAACCGTATGGCATTCCTTTCCTTCTGCGCCCTGCCGTGTGCCCGTACAGTGGTTTACGACCACATATGGGGTGTTTCTGTAAACTACAGAATCAGGGCCATAAATAATGAGTTTTGTTTGGCTGTTAACCCTTGCTTTGTAACTGGAAAAAAAATATTAAAATGGAAAATCTGCCAAAAAAGTGAAATTTTGAAATTGTATCTCTATTTTCCATTAAATCTTGTGCAACACCTAAAGGGTTAACAAAGTTTGTAAAATCAGTTTTGAATACCTTGAGGGGTGTAGTTTCTTAGATGGGGTCACTTTTATGGAGTTTCTACTCTAGGGGTGCATCAGGGGGGCTTCAAATGGGACATGGTGTCAAAAAAACTGTCCAGCAAAATCTGGCTTCCAAAAACCATACGGCGCACCTTTCACTCTACGCCCCGCTGTGTGGCCGTACAGTAGTTTACGGCCACATATTGGGTGTTTCTGTAAACGGCAGAGTCAGGGCAATAAAGATACAGTCTTGTTTGGCTGTTAACCCTTGCTTTGTTAGTGGAAAAAATGGGTTAAAAATGGAAAATTAGGCAAAAAAATGAAATTCTCAAATTTCATCCCCATTTGCCAATAACTCTTGTGCAACACCTAAAGGGTTAACGAAGTTTGTAAAATCAGTTTTGAATACCTTGAGGGGTGTAGTTTCTTAGATGGGGTCACTTTTATGGAGTTTCTACTCTAGGGGTGCATCAGGGGGCTTCAAATGGGACATGGTGTCAAAAAAACTGTCCAGCAAAATCTGGCTTCCAAAAACCATACGGCGTACCTTTCACTCTACGCCCCGCTGTGTGGCCGTACAGTAGTTTACGGCCACATATTGGGTGTTTCTGTAAATAGGCAGAGTCAGGGCAATAAAGATACAGTCTTGTTTGGCTGTTAACCCTTGCTTTGTTAGTGGAAAAAATGGGTTAAAATGGAAAATTAGGCAAAAAAATGAAATTCTCAAATTTCATCCCCATTTGCCAATAACTCTTGTGCAACACCTAAAGGGTTAACGAAGTTTGTAAAATCAGTTTTGAATACCTTGAGGGGTGTAGTTTCTTAGATGGGGTCACTTTTATGGAGTTTCTACTCTAGGGGTGCATCAGGGGGCTTCAAATGGGACATGGTGTCAAAAAAACTGTCCAGGAAAATCTGGCTTCCAAAAACCAAACGGCGCACCTTTCACTCTACGCCCCGCTGTGTGGCCGTACAGTAGTTTACGGCCACATATTGGGTGTTTCTGTAAACGGCAGAGTCAGGGCAATAAAGATACAGTCTTGTTTGGCTGTTAACCCTTGCTTTGTTAGTGGAAAAAATGGGTTAAAATGGAAAATTAGGCAAAAAAATGAAATTCTCAAATTTCATCCCCATTTGCCAATAACTCTTGTGCAACACCTAAAGGGTTAACGGAGTTTGTAAAATCAGTTTTGAATACCTTGAGGGGTGTAGTTTATAGAATGGGGTCATTTTTGGGCGGTTTCTATTATGTAAGCCTCGCAAAGTGACTTCAGAGCTGTAGTGGTCCCTAAAAATTGGGTTTTTGTAAATTTCTGAAAAATGTCAAGATTTGCTTCTAAACTTCTAAGCCTTGTAACATCCCCAAAAAATAAAATATCATTCCCAAAATAATTCAAACATGAAGTAGACATATGGGGAATGTTAAGTCATCACAATTTTTGGGGGTATTACTATGTATTACAGAAGTAGAGAAACTGAAACTTTGAAATTTGCTAATTTTTCCAAATTTTTGGTAAATTAGGTATTTTATTATGCAAAAAAATTAATTTTTTTGACTTTATTTTACCAGTGTCATGAAGTACAATATGTGACGAAAAAACAATCTCAGAATGGCCTGTATAAGTAAAAGCGTTTTAAAGTTATCAGCACTTAAAGTGACACTGGTCAGATTTGCAAAAAATGGCCTGGTCCTTAAGGTGAAAATGAGCCTGGTCCTTAAGGGGTTAAACAATTATAGCACACTTTCTGTAAATCCAATAAACTTAATTTCACTTCTCAAATATCACTGTGTGTGTCTCCTATATGATATATTTAACTGACATTTTTTTATCGTAACAACCAACGATTTATACAGGAAAATCATGATGATTAACAAGGTTGCCCAAACTTTCGCATCCCACTGTATCTAGATACCCAATACATCTCAGGTCTTGTGGTCTCTGTGTGGTCTGGCTGCAGGCTACCTATTGGATTCTTCAGAAATATGAGAGGTGTACTCCATTTTTGTGAATATTCGCTTTAATGAACAGTCATACATAGGTGTGGAGAAAGACCTCTTCCACTCCTAAGATCTCCCGTTGCTGTTTTCTTACACCCCTAAATGGGAAAAGGAGAAGAGGGAGAATGCACGTAATTAACGCAATTAACTGCTATCGGGAGGTAGGTGTGGAGAGTGACTTCTTTCACTCCTGAGAACTCCTAAGCGGGGGAAGGAGAAAGGTGGAGAAGGTACATTCAGATTACATATACACACTGCTATCTGAACCTAGGTGTGGAGAGAGACCTCTTCCATTATGGCTGTGAGTAAAGCACTTAGAAAGTTTATATCTCAGCCCAAGTAGCTGTGGATTAAAGGCTATGTCACCTTTGAGACAACTTTTTTAATAATTGTATTTTACTCATTTGGGTCTAAAAGTCATTTTTCAATTGCTCTTTATTAAACATATTGAGTATTTTTATCACAAAGAATTAACTGTTTTTCTAGCTATGTACAGCCTACAGTACTTTCACTTCCACTTTGTGCCTGGTCATCTCTAAATTGCTAAGATGTCATAAACACTTATTTAAGCCACATTCTTATCAGTAAGGATATAATAAGGATTGAGCTTGGATGTGTGTTTATGAGGTCTGAGGTCAGAGATAAAGAGCCTGTCAGCCCCCTGGCTGTCTGAATAGAGAGAAAATTCAGATCCTGCGCTAGGGCATTTCAGCTCTGTACAGAGAAAATGACTCCAAGGGGGTCATTTATCAAACTGGTGTAAAGTAAAACTGTCTTAGTTGCCCGAGGCAACCAAATTACATATATATATATATATTTTTTTTTTAACAGCTCCTTTGGAAAAGGTAGAATCTGATTGTTTGCTATTGGCAACTAAGCCTGTTCTACTTTATACCAATTTGATAACTCTCCCCCATATTTTTAATAAAGACCAATTGAAAAAATGTTTTTTAGCTCATAATGAGTACAATGCACTAATAAAAAAATTGCCCCCAGGTCTACATAGCCTTTTTTTTTTTTTTTCTTTGTATTGAATTTTGCAATTTTTTTTTAAAAGTTAGTGACAATTTAAGGTTTTGAAAAAAGGAACCATTTGAAAAATTATAGCGCGTCTGAACATATTTATTTTTATTTATTTTATGCACTACAATATTCCACAGCACTTTACAGACTTACAGACATTAGCATCCAACTGTCCCCAATGGGGCTTACAATCTAAGGTCCCTATCAGTATGTCTTTGGAGTGTGGGAGGAAACCCACACAAACATGGGGAGAACATTCAAACTCCATGCAGATGTTGTCCTTGGTTGGATTCAAACCTAGGACCCACAGTGCTGCAAGTGCTAACCACTGAGCGACCGTGCTGCCCGGTATTTGCTATATGGTAGATGTCTACAGAACGTGTTCTATTAAACGCGCATACAAGTAGAACCCCCCCGACAGAGTCGAAAGGGTGTCAGCAGTAAGTTATTGTCGACGTCACTGATTATTTTGCCCTTCCTCTGATCCATTAGAACAATAACCCCCCCAAAAATGGATCCTGTCTGTGGAGCAAACGAGATGCAGAACAGAGTGACACCGCCATGCCCTGAACATGTTGTATGCTGGGGGGCACTCCAGTATTTATTATTTGTCTTGCATATGTATTATCAATTGTTTCTTTAATACCTATTACCACACTGATACGGTTGTTCCCTCGATGAACCTTTGCTACTTTTAAGGGGAAATGCTTTGGGACATTGTATATGGTGTGTCAGATTAAGTAATAGGGCTGGTTAAGGACAGGCTAGCTGAGGTACATGGACGGAGTACCCCTACGATCAAGGGGTATCTCTGGGCTGAGCAGTGATTGCTTAAGGTGAGTATAGGGATGGTTAGAATATATATGTAATTACTGTCCCTGAATCTAAATTAACCTCCTTTGTGTGCTAACCGTCCTTAGTTTAAGCAGTTCTTTTTCCTACAGGTATCAAGGTCCTGGTTGGACCACCTGCATGGTGAATATGTTGAATAAAAGTTATGTTTTAGGAAATAGCTCCCAGTGATTTATAGGCACTGTGAATTGTCCCTGCAGTGGAGGCTGAGGACACAGTGGAGGAAGAGGAGACAGAGGCGGACATTGTTGCAGGACCAACCGTGTGGTAACATGGAGGCGTCACCTGGCCAATAGTAATGGAGCAACATCGGCCGGGATCAAATGTTCGCAAACCTTACGTTTGCGGTGGGCCCCATTGACTTTAATGGCAGGCGAACCTGAAAAACCTTCAGGTCATATTTGCAGCCACTAAATACTTACTAGAATGGCACAAATAGTCCCACAACATGGATAGTGACATACCAGAGGGGGATAATTGGCAAAAATTCCCCCAAAAATATGTATTTTAATCAGGGGCCATTTTCATGCATCTTAAAGGGAAACTCTCAATCATGTGCCCTGCTGAGGTTAGGCATTCACCTGACAGAAACAAACTTGTGATTATGTGGCTGGAGCCAGGTTCATGTGGGCCCTTGGGCGATAAATCCCATTTACATGTTCCTCTGTGGCCCCCACACGGTATAATGACCACCAGTGGCCCCTATACAGTATAATGACCACTAGTGGCCCTTCACACAGTATTATGACCCCCCAATTCCCCCAAACACAGTATAATGACCCCCAGTGGCCCAACACACAGTATAATGACCCCACAGTGACCCTCCATTCAGAATAATGACCCCCAGTGGGGGTTATACTGCATGGAGGGGGCACTTTGGGCCATTATACTCTATGGTGGTCACTGCGGGTCACTATATTGAATGGGGGCTCTGGTGGTCATCATACTGAATGGAGGGTCATTGGGGATCATTATACTAAATGGGGGGCACTGGGGGTCATTATACTGTGTAAGGGGCCCTCACAGTTTAATGACACCCCCAGTGGCCCCCTCACATACCTATTGTTGCTTGAGTGCAGGGCAGCTGGCAGTCCTGTCATTCACTAACTCCCCGCGCTCCTTCTCTCCACAGGCCTGCTGCAGCAGTGAGACACATGTCATGACGTCACTGCTGGGCCCGGCATTTGCCCCGGTTTGCCGGGTGTTGACGCCAGCCCTGACTGGAGGTACATTAGGCGGTCATTAGCTAAAAAATTTACTGTAGGCCAGTACAGGCCCCAAAAATTAGGTCTTAACCTGACAGAAAATAACTTATGATTATGTGGCTGGAGGTACATTAGGCAGTCACTGATACAAATTTTACTGTAGGCCACTGGAGTAGAGGCCCCAAAAATTAGGACTTTTATGCTGCTGTATATACATAGGACAAGGACCATTCTTTGTTCTGGGTCGTGGCAAATATGTGTGGGCTGGCATTAGGAAATTCAATTACACGTGGTCATCGCAGCTGTTGAATTCCTCCGAGATCCATGCCTTATTCATTTTTAGAAATGTGAGGTAGTCCACACTGTCGTGAGTTAGGCGAGTGCGCTTATCTGTCACAATGCCTCCTGCTTCGATGAGCGTCTTTTCGGACAGGACACTGGACAAAGGTCAAGCCAACAGTTCCATGGCAAATTGTGCCAGCTATGGCCACGGGTCAAGCCTGCACACCCAGTAGTCCAGGGGTTTCTTGCTTCTCAGAGCGTCCACATCGGCTGTTAACCCGATGTAGTCGGACACCTGTCAGGGTAGGCGTTCCGTGAGGCTGGATCAGGACGGCTGGTGTCGATGGCTGGTTGCAAAAATTATCTCATATCCGAAGTGACCAAAACATCTTCAAACTGCCCTTTTCCTGTATGCGCTGTTGGATTGGTACGTGCACCAGTTTTTCTGTGAGTGGAAATTCCCCTGCCAGTGCCCACAAAAAGCAGAATGCAGCATTTCTCGAAGCAAAGCCTGAAAGTGCTGCATTCTGACATCCTTCTGTGATGGTGGTAACATGTCCGCCATTTTGTGTTTCTACCGGGGGTCTAAGTACGTTACCCCCCTACTACTGGTCTTTCTGCTTTTTATAAGGGGGTCCGTCTTCAAACACTGGAGCATAAAGGCCCCCATTTGCACTAAATTGGAAGCGGTGGAGTGGCCTGGCTCCTGCTCATCGTCCAGGATAATGTCATCCTCGGTCTCCTCCCCCCAGCCACGAACAACACCAGGGATCCCTGAAACGTTTAAAGCATTCTCTTCTTGCTCCTCCTCTGCCTCCTCTTTAGACTCTTGTTGACTTGTTTCAGATGGAGTAGCCTCCCCCTGGGAATTCATCCAGCATTGTCACTTCCTCATCTTCCTGCTCCTTCTCCTCAACGGCTTGATCAATGACACAACACAATGCACGCTACAGAAAGAAGGTGTAAGGTACAATGTCACTGATGGTGCCCTGGCTGTGACTGACCAGTTTGGTGATCTCATCAAATGGCCGCAGAAGTCTGCATGCATCGCGCATGAGCAGCCACTGGCGCGGTGGGAAAAAAACAAGCTCCCCAGAACCTGTCCTGACGCAGAGTTTGTACAGGTAGTCAATTACTGCATGTTTCTGCTGGAGCAGCCTATCAAGCATAAACAAGGTGGAGTTCCAGAGCGGTCAGTCACAAATCAGACATCTTACGGGCAGGTGGTGTCGACGCTGAACGTCAGCAAAGCGAGCCAAGGCCGTGTAAGATCTTCTAAAAAGGCCAGAGATTTTCCTGACTTGCCACAAGATATCTTGGACCCGAGGGTATTTGGCAAGGAATCGCTGCACGACTAAGTTCAGGACGTGTTCCATGCACGGCATGTGTTTCAGCATGCTCAGCAGATTGGCACCGTTGTCACACACTACTTTACCAACTTTTAAATTGAGCGGAGTTAGCCACTGATCAGTCTGGGACCGCAAAGCTGAAAGGAGTGCAGGACCAGTGTGACTCTTGGCTTCCAGGCACAACAGCCGCAGCACAGCATGGCAACGTCTCACCTGGCACGTCGAATAGGTTCTGGGGAGCTTGGGGGGCACAGCAGAAGAGGCGGTAGCAGTGGAAAAGGAGGAGTCAGCCGAGGAGGAGATAGAGGATGGAGTAGGAGGAGGAGAAGAAGAGGCAGGCCTGCATGCAATCCGTGGCGGTAACACTAAATCCGCAGAGAGTGAAGAGGGTGCAGAAGCGGAAGGCTGAGTGAGCTACTCAAACAAGTCTGGTGCGTTCTTTGCACGCACCTTCTGAAACTTCCTACTTAGGCTCCGACCTGGTGCACCTGGCCAACCCCTACCACCCCTGGTGAATGTCCTGCCTCTTCCTCTGCCTGTCATTTTCAAAATTACACTGTGACATAAGTCCCTATAGAAGAGCAGTATTTGTGGAAGAAGGTATATCACACCCCTGCTTCAATCCCTTTTTTGGGGGGGCAACTGGTATATAACACCAGTAGAAATGATTCGTTCCAATGTCTTTTGTCACTATCTGTAACTGAGGTAACGCAGCTAAACCGCAAACAAATGCTGCACTACCCAAATGCACTATATAGAAAGTATATAATTGGTATATAACACCCCTGCCTCAATCAGTTTTTTTGGGGGGGCAACTGGTATATCACACTAGTAGAAATTATTTTTTCCAATGGTGTTTGTCACTATCTGTAGCTGAGGTAACTCAGCTAAACCGCAAACAAATGTTGCACTAACCAACTGCACTATATAAAAAGCATATAATTGGTATATAACACCCCTGCTTCAATAATTTTTTTGAGGGGCAACTGGTATATCACACCAGTAGAATTTTTTTTTTCCAATGGTGTTTGTCACCATCTGTAGCTGAGGTAACGCAGCTAAACCGCAAACAAATGCTGCACTACCCAAATGCACTATATAGAAAGTATATTATTGGTATATAACACCCCTGCTTCAATCACTTTTTTTTGTGCCATATCACACCAGTAAAAATTATTTGTTTCAATAGCGTTTGGCACTCTGTGTAGCTGCGGTATTGCAGCAGAAACGCACACAATACAAATGCACTATAATATACTTTCTATGTTAAAAAGCATATTATAAGTATATTACACCCTTCAGTAAGTCACACCTATCGATAACTCACCTATATCATTCCTTAAAAGGACTTTTGTGGCCCTATTAGCTAGCGTTTGGTGTCTCTAACAGTCTGTCCCTGCTCCACACAGCAACCTCTCCCTACACTGGCAAAAGACTGAAAATGAAATGGCTGCCAGATCATGTTTAATTATAAGGTAGGGGGTATGTCCATGTGCTGAAACTTCTCAATTGGCTGTCCTGTACCACCTGATGGATGTGTCATGGGTCAAAGTTCTTCACAATGTAAAATAATATTTTGCTGCAAAACGACCGCCGGACGAACTGCAAGGCCATCTCTATATAGCACCTGATGACGCCTATTCGGCTCATTCTAAGTCAGGGAGAGCTGAGCATAGGAGGGGACAGGGAGTGTAGGGAGTGCAATTCAATTTAATATTTCTACAAAAACATTTCATAGACCCAAAAGTCCTTGTAAGGACTATTGTGTGTGACAGCAGCAATATATTTTTGTAGTGCAACCTGCGCTAAATTGCTCTGGGTTAGAGAGAGCTGTGCATAGGAAGGAACAGACAGTGTAGGGAGTGTAATAGGAAGATTTCTATACAAAAAACTTATCAGTGACCCAAAAGTCCATTTAAGTACTATTGTGTGTGACAAGCAGCAATATATATTTTCAGCACATTCTGGGCAAAATACCGTGTAATAGGCCACTGTGGACAGTTAAATTATTTACGCCATATCTCTTGTGTAAATTGTGCGCATCCCTAAAATATCAGTGACATCGAGAGCACTTTTTCCGTCGACAGTGTTCGCTGCGGACAGTTAAATTATCCATGCCACATCTCCTGTTTAAAGTGTGTGCATCCCTAAAAAATCTGTGACATCTAGTGCAGTTTTTCCATAGACAGTGTCCGCTGCGGACATTTAAATTTAGAGTTGAGCGGACACCTGGATGTTCGGGTTCGACGGGTTTGGCTGAACTTCGGAGAAAAGTTTGAGTTCGGGACCCGAACTTGACCCCGAACCCCATTGAAGTCAATGGGGACCCAAACTATGGAGCACTAAATTGGCTGTAAAAATGTCATGGAAAGGGCTAGAGGGCTGCAAATGGCATCAAAATGTTGTTAAGAGCATGGCAAGCGCTCTGCAAACAAATGTGGATAGGGAAATGACTTAAAATAACATAAAATATGTAAAAAATAAAAAGGAGGAAGAGGGAGAGGTAGCCTACACTGTTGTCACGGGTGAAGTTGCAGATAGCTGGAACTTATAAATAAACGATTGACTGGCTTGATGCCAAACTAAGGAGCATATAGGTTTAAAGCCCTAAGAGCTCTCCCTGACTGCTATGCACATGCAAGGGTCTCAATGGTAGAGGATTGCATGCCTACGTACCTAAAACTGTGTGACACCAGAAAACCCTATAATAGTGAGGGGACACGACCACCTGCACTTAATACAGATGGAGTCAGGGTCACCTAGAATCAAGCCAGCAAGGAAATACAATAAAGGAAAAGACTTATCTGAGCAAACAGCAGCAGCAGCAGCCTCCAGCAGTAAACACTTCATCCAGGAAGTAGCATAAACCGCAAAGTGAGGCAGTATGGGAGGGAATATAAAGGAAGACGATTAGTCTAAATAAGCGACACCTGGCAGAAGGAAAGGAGATGACAAAGTAAAACCAAAACAAAGAACGTCATACAAGAGGTAGAGAAGAACGTCTGTCAGACCTTCTCACAGAACTGCCGATGACAGTACCCCTCCCTCTACGGGTGGACTCCGGACACTCAGAGCCCACCTTCTCAGGATGAGACCTATGGAAATCCCTGATGAGACGAGTGGCCTTAATGTCCGCCACTGGGACCCACATCCTCTCCTCAGGGCCATAACCCTCCCACTGAATGAGGAACTGAAGAGAACCGCAGATAATGCGAGACTTCACAATCCTAGAGACCTGAAATTCAAGATTACGATCAACAAAAATCGGAGGAGGAGGCAAAGAGGAGCGTACAGTGGGTTGGACATAAGGTTTTAATAGGAACCTGTGAAAAACATTATGGATCTTCCGAGTCTGAGGAAGATCAAAACGGAAGGCAACGGGTTTGATGACAGACAAGATCTTGTAAGGCCCAATAAACTTAGGATCCAACTTCCAGGAGGGAACATTCAGTTTGATATTCTTTGTAGACAACCACACCAGATCACCCACATTCAGGTCCGGACCAGGCACAGGTCTCTTATCTGCCACACGCTTATATCTCTCACTCATCCTTTTCAGATTACCCTGAATCTTTTGTCAAATAAATGACAAAGAAGAGGAAAATCTCTCCTCATCAGGTAAACCAGAAGACCCCTCTCCAGAGAATGTCCCAAAACTGCGGATGAAACCCATATGCACCAAAAAATGGTGACTGATCAGAGGACTCCTGACGACGGTTATTTAAAGCAAACTCAGCAAGGGACAAAAAAGAATACCAATCCTCCTGATTCTCCGCCACAAAACAGCGCAGATATGTCTCCAGATTCTGATTAACGCATTCAGTCTGACCATTCGACTGCGGGTGAAAAGCAGTAGAGAACGACAACCAAACCCCCAAGCGAAAACAGAAGGCCTTCTTGAATCTGGAAACAAATTGTGTGATCAATTTAACAATGTGATCAACAAACGCTTGCGCCAGCGTCTTAGCATTGGGTAATCCAGTAAAGGGAATGAAGGCAGGTCCGTAATGAAGTCCATGAGGAGATGCTTTCAAGCACAGGAAGGAATAAGTAATGGATGGAGAGAACCTGATGACCGTGAATGAGGGACTTTGGCACGAGTGCAGGTCTCGCAGGCTGCCACAAAACCCTCAACCGTCTTACGAAGAGCCGGCCACCAGAATCTCCGAGCAATGAGATCCACTGTGGCTCTCCTCCCCGGGTGCCCAGCAAGGACAGTATCGTGGTGCTCCTTAAAAACCTTGTGTCTTAAAGCGAGAGGCACAAACAACCTCCCAGGAGGACAAAGATCAGGAGCCTCTGCCTGGGCTGCCTGAACCTCTGCCTCCAAATCAGGATAAAGAGCAGAGACGATGACCCCATCAGCCAAAATGGGACCCGGGTCTTCAAAGTTCACCCCTCCCAGAAAACAACGTGACAGGGCACCCGCCTTCACATTTTTAACCCCAGGGCGGAACATAACAACAAAATTAAACCTAGAAAAGAACAAAGGCCATCTGGCCTGTCTCGGGTTCAGACACTTGGCTGATTCCAAGTAGGCCAGATTCTTATGGTCGGTAAACACGGTAATAGGGTGTCTGGCTCCCTCTAACCAATGGTGCCATTCCTCAAAAGCTAATTTGATGGCCAACAACTGCCTATCTCCCACATCGCAATTTCTCTCTGCAGAGGAGAGTTTCCTTGAGAAAAAGGCACACGGTCGCAATTTGGCAGGAGAGGGACCATGAGATAAGACCGCACCCATACCCACCTCAGAGACATCCACCTCAACAATAAAAGGTAAAGAGACATCAGGTTGTACCAAATTGGGAGCGGAAGCAAAACACTCTTTAATACTTGAAAAGGCTTTAGGCGCATCTACCGACCACGAGGAAAAATCCACCCCCTTTTTAGTCATATCAGTGAGTGGCTTAACAACAGAGAATTAATTCAAAATGAACTTTCTGTAATAATTGGCAAAACCCAAAAACCGCATCAGCAACTTCTGATTCTCAGGAAGCTATCAATCAAGCACAACGCAGACCTTCTAAGGGTCCATCCAAAAACCAGAAGCGGAGAAAAGAAAACCAAGAAATTGAATCTCCGGAACCGCAAACAGACATTTTTCCAGTTTAGCGTACAATTTATTCTCCCGCAGAATCAGCAAGACCTGACATAGGTGTTCCCGATGAGTCTTGAAATCAGGAGAAAAAATCTAAATGTCTTTTAGATACACCATTACAAATTTCCCCATTAAATGATAAAAAATGCTGTTCACAAAATGTTGGAAGACGGCCTGAGCATTCATCAAACCAAAGGGCATAACCAAATTCTCGTAATGACCCTCAGGGGTATTGAAGGCCGTCTTCCATTCGTCCCCTTCCCTGACCCTGACTAGGTTGTATGCCCCTCTTAAATCCAACTTAGAAAAAACTTTAGCCCCAACAATCTGGTTAAACAGGTCCGGGATAAGAGGAAGCGGATATGGGTCACGAATCGTGATACGGTTAAGCTCCCTGAAATCCAGAAAAGGTCTTAAAGAAGCATCTTTTTTCTTAACAAAAAAAAACAAACAGCAGCAACAGGTGACTTTGAGGGTCCCTTTCTCAGGCTTTCAGAGATATAAGTATGCATAGCGACTGTTTCAGGTTGGGAGAGATTGTATAATCATGATTTTGGCAGCTTGGCACCTGGGATAAGATTAATAGGGCAGTCGTACTCCCGGTGAGGGGGCAACTCCTGGACACCACTTTCGGAAAACACATCAGAAAATTCAGAGAGAAAAGATGGCACAGTCTTGGTAGAAACCTCTGAAAGAGACGCCGTGAGGCAATTCTCTCTGCAAAACTCACTCCAACCATTTATTTGCCTCGCTTGCCAATAAATGGTGGGGTTATGTTTAGTGAGCCAGGGTAGCCCCAACACTAGAGGAGTAGGTGGTCCGCTTAAGACAAAACATGATATATCCTCAACATGAGCGTCACCCACAGTCAAACGGATATTGTGAACTATGCCCTTTAACGATCTTTGAGAAAGTGGAGCGGAATCAATAGCAAAAACGGGTATATCTTTTTCCAAAGTGCACACCTGGAAACCATGCGTTGTTGCAAATTGATTATCAATGAGATTGACAGCTGCTCCACTATCTACAAAAATCTCACAAACAATGTTCTTGCTGTCTAGTGCCACCCTGACAGGTACGAGAAAACCGGGAACCACAAGCAAGCGGCAAACCTTCAATCAACCTTGCCAATAGTAGCAAATGGAAAGTTTTTAGAGGGTTTATTTTTTATTTTTATTCTTTTACTACCCTCAGAAAACTCCATGAACTTCCTAGAGGGGCATACATTAGCTAAATGATTTATACCCCCCACAACAGAAACAAACCCTCCTCTGAGAACTGAATCCTCTACTATCAGAGGCAAGCAAACCCAGCTGCATGGCCTCCTCCTCAGAGGGGATTGAGACAGACTGAGATCCCTGCACACTGAATGAGATAGCCCCACTGTCCTTGGGCTGAATATGAGAGGAAAGATTAGTCTCCTCTCTCTCTCTCTAAGACACCTGTCAATACGAACAGCTAGAGACATGGCAGACTCTAACGACGCTGGTCTCTCATGAAAAGCAAATGTATCTTTCAATCTTTCCAAAATCCTATGGCAAAATTGACGATCCCCACCCTCTGCTCCTCATCACCAGAGGAATGGGGAAGTAGGCGAAAGTGGAGTTTGCAAGCCTCTCTAAAGAAAACAAAATTCTCACTACCCCCAGAGAACGTATCCGGAAGCGAGATCTTAGGTTTGGAACAAACTTCATGAACGCCAGCAGAACCGGTCACCTGAAACTGAGACACAGTTTTACGTTGATCTGCTACATCCAGCGAAAGACCTTGCATGCCGTCAATCAAGGCTGAAATTGAATCCATGCTTAAGATGGTTTTGGCAGTTTATAATGTCACGGGTGAAGTTGCAGATAGCTGGAACTGATAAATAAACGACTGACTGGCTTGATTCCAAACTAAGGAGCATATAGTTGAGCCCTTTAAAACCCTAAGAGCTCTCCCTGACTGCTATGCACATGCAAGGGTCTCAATGGTAGAGGATTGCATGCCTACGTACCTAAGGCTGTGTGACACCAGTAAACCCTATAATAGTGAGGGGAAACGACCACCGGCTCCCTGCACTTAATACGGACGGAGTCAGGGTCACCTAGAATCAAGCCATCAAGGAAACACAATAAAGGAAAAGATTTATCTGAGCAAACAGCAGCAGCAGCCTCCAGCAGTAAACACTTCATCCAGGAAGTAGTATAAACCGCGAAGTGAGGCAGTATGGGAGGGAATATAAAGGAAGACGATTAGTCTAAATAAGTGACACCTGGCAGAAGGAAAGGAGATGACAAAGTGAAACCAAAACAAAGAACGTCATACAAGAGGTAGAGAAGAACGTCTGTCAGACCTTCTCACAGAACTGGAGATGACAACTGCTTTTTGGTTTTAAATTTCTTTTTTTTAAATTAGGGTACACCCCAAAACATTGGGAAATATAACCTGTGATAACCCCCTGCAGTCGTGCTAAACACACGTTCAGACAATACACAATTTTTTTGGGATCAAGCGGAAATGTGGGAAAAACGGTTAAATCGCAAATGTGGGACAAATTACAGAGGCCCAAATGTGGGCCAGAAGAGTAAAGCGGAATTATGGGAAAGTTATTGAGGCGAAAATTTGGGACAAATTGCAGAAGCCCAAATGTGGGCCAAAAGAGTAAAGCGGAATTATGGGAAAAGTTATTTAGGCACAAATGTGGTACAAATTACAGAAGTCAATACACAATGAGGGGTTATATTGGAGGTACACGTTCAATAGAAAATATGATGCTCAGCCTGAAGGAACTTTAAATATGAAAATAATAAATACTTTAATAGAACTCAATAACGGAGTATAGATAAAATCAGGCATACAGCAAATCAGAAATGCGGAGAGGGATTAGGTAATAGTCCATCCAGCACTCTGAGAGCCTGACTAGTAACCTGTGTATAGGGCCAGCGCCCAGTGTTGGAGCACACTGATTGACGTATAGCCTGTATCCACAGGGTATTTTGTGAACGCACCACTCGGTCCAGGGACTGGCACTATTGATCTAATCCACTTATCGATTGCACTTGCTCGGGTATTTTAGCAGTGCTGTGGGCAGTCAATGCAGTTAAAGCAGCTCTTATGGGTCTTGGTGCACGCTAACAATGCTACCCTAATGAACAGATGATGCGTCTACTTTAGTGGGCTCACATACAGACAGTTCTTGTGACACGGTTATCACTAGATGAAGCTACCCTATTTAGTAAGCACTAGATGACACGGCAATCGCTCAACAAATTACAGAAGCCCAAATGTGGGCCAAAAGAGTAAAGCGGAAATGTGGGAAAAGCTGTTAAAGCGCAAATGTGTTACAAATTACAGAAGCCCAAATGTGGGCCAAAAGAGTACAGCGGAATTGTGGGACAAATTATTGAAGCGCAAATGTGGTACAACTTGTTAAAGTTTAAGCATTGAATACAAGGAGGTGGCGCGCATCAATTAAAGAAGAATTTCTGAAATTTTATTCCCTGTTAACTATGCAGAGCAGGGGTTTATTCACGTCTAAAATTGCATAATGTCAACCCAAGAATGTAACAGAAAAATTTGTGAAATTTAAAAACATGTCTACTTGGGGTCTATGACAGAAAAAAATTGTTTATTGTCACCCGAAAATGTTAAAGAAAAATTATTGACATTTATTAAGGCCTCTTTCACACTTGCATTGTCCGGATCCGGCGTGTACTCCACTTACCGAAATTACACGCCGGACCCGGAAAAACGCAAGTGTACTGAAAGCATTTGAAGACGGATACGTCTTCAAAATGCTTTCAGTGTTACTATGGCACCCAGGACGCTATTAAAATCCTGGTTGCCATAGTAGGAGCGGGGGAGCGGTATACTTACAGTCCGCGTGGCTCCCGGGGCGCTCCAGAGTGATGTCAGAGCGCCCCATGCGCATGGATGACGTGCCATGCGATCACGTGATCCATGCGCTTGGGGCGCCCTGACGTCACTCTGGAGCGCCCCGGGAGCCGCACGGACGGTAAGTATGCTGCTGCCCCGCTCCTCACTACACTTTACCATGGCTGCCAGGACTTTAGCATCCCGGCAGCCATGGTAACCACTCTAAAAAAGCTAAACGTCGGAACCGGCAATGCGCCGAAATGACGTTTAGCTTAAGGCCGTATCCGGATCAATGCCTTTCAATGGGCATTAATTCCGGATCTGGCCTTGCGGCAAGTCTTCAGGATTTTTTGCCGGAGCAAAAAGTGCAGCATGCTGCAGTATTTTCTCCGGCCAAAAAACTTTCCGTTCCGGAACTGAAGACATCCTGATGCATTCTGAACGGATTTCACTCCATTCAGAATGCATTAGGATAAAACTGATCAGGATTCTTCCGGCATAGAGCCCCGACAATGGAACTCTATGCCGGAAGACAATAACGCAGGTGTGAAAGAGCCCTAAGCTGTTGACTAGGTATAGCAGTGGTACTTCACACCCAAAAATTGGTGAATATCACTCGAAAATGTAACTAACAATTTTTTTATATTTTTTTTTTACCGGTCTACTAGGTATAGCAGTGGTACTTCACATGCAAAAATTGTTGAATTTCAACCGAAAATGAAACAGACAAATTTTTATTAATTCTTTTACCAGAAAATGTAACTTACAATTTTTTTTTTTTTTTTAACGGTCTAGAAGATATAGCAGTGGTACTTCACACCTAAAAATTGGTGGTGGAGGAGGACGAGGTAGCCAACACAGGTTTTTATTTTTTTTTATTTTTTAAAATTAGGGCACACTCCAAAATAGTGTGAAATATCCAAAATACAAGAATGAGCAATTGCGCTGCAATATAATAATGGCTGGTTAGTGCAGGTATACATGTCTATTCTGCTCAAGGTACAGACAAGTCCTGTGGGATTCATGCCTGGTTCATTTTAATGGATGTGAGCTTGTCCACATTGGCTGTGGACAGGCGGCTGCGCTTGTCTGTGATGACTTGGTTGTGCAGGAAAGGAATGGCTCACCTGGAAAAGTAGAGGCAGCTGGGCACAACATACTGTGATACAGCCACTGCCATAAGGCCTTTAAAACTATCCATCTCCACCCGACGGAATTACAGCATTTCAATGGCCAGTAATTTAGAAATGCTGGCATTCAGGGCTAGTGATCTCGGGTGGGTAGGGGGTACTTTCTCTTCCTCTTCAGCGTTTGGGAGATGGAGAGCTGAACGCTTCAGTGGAACATTGTGGAGATGCTTGGTGACCCAGGTGGTGGTGTTGCTGGAAGATCCTCTGTTTGCCAGGTGGCTGGTGGCGCTGTTTCTCCAGAGGTGGATGAAGAGGCCGAGACTGCAGCAGAAGAGAAAGCAGGAGGAGCCAGAGACCTTTCTTGTTTTTTTAGGTGTCTACTCCACAGCAGCTCGTGCTTTGCACTTAAATGCTTGGTTATGCAGGTTGTGCTCAGGTTGAGAATGTTTATGCCTCGCATCAGGCTCTTATTGCACAGTGTGCAAACCACTCGTGTCTTGTCGTCAGCACATTGTCGGAAGAACTGCCACGCCAGGGAACTCCTTGGAGCTGGCTTTGGTGTGCTCGGTCCCTTGCTGCGGTGGGCAGTAGCAGGCGTACTCTCTAGAGGATGGTCGTTCCGCTTTTGCACCCTGCTCCCTTTTCTGCTGTGCTGGTGGCTCTGTGCGACCACCGCCCCTTCCTCTGAACTACATAGGTCACTCGCATAACCTTGTATCCATGTGGGGTCAAGGACCTAATCGTCCTCCACATCATCTTCCACCCAGTCTTCACCCCTGCCCTCCTTTTTGGTCTGCACACTTTCAAAAGCCCTAGTAGTTGGCACCTGTGTTTCGCCGTCATCCGAGACTTGCTACGATGGTCCTCCCATGTACTCATCTTGAAAGATAAGTAGTTGGGCATCGATGCACTCAATCTCTACCACTTCTGGGGCAGGGCTAGGTGGATGGCCTTGGGAAACCCTGCTAACAGAGTCATCAAACAGCAGAAGAGACTGCTGCATGACTTAGGGCTCAGACTGCTTGGCTGATTTGCAAGGGGGTGAGGTGAAAGACTTATGAACATTGGCTGCAGGTGCCAACTGTGGTCTTTCAGAATGAGACTCGGTGGGAAACAATGTGAAGGAACTGGAGCCACTGTCAGCAATCCAATCTACTGACGCCTGTACTTGTTCAGGCCTCACCATTCGTAGAGCCGCATTAGGCCCGACCAAATATCGCCGCAGGTTTTGTCGCCTACTCGCACCTTAGGAAGGGGTTTCACTAGTGCGTTTAGCTGGCACAGATCGACCACGTCCTTTCCCTGTAACAGGAGCTCCAACAGCAGCACCACGACCTGGGCCACGTCCCTTGTTTGATGCTCTCCTCATATTTCTCAAATTTAGGATCTTTCCCTAAATGGGTGTTTAATTAATAGTAGAATAGAACAACAGTATGTACAGGGTGTATCTCACATGCCCTGAACCAGACTAGGCCTCAATTAAATTTTTTTGCCCAAGATGGCTGTATTTCAAATACTTGAGTAGTAGCCCTGTATTTAAAGGGTGTATCTCACACGCCCTGAACCAGACTAGGCCTCAATTAAATTTGTTTGTCAAAAATGGCTGTATTTCAAATACCTGAATAAAACCCCTGTATTTAAAGGGAATTTCAAACGTCTTGATGATTTAAGGGCGCAACAATTGTGTATTTTGCCCAAAAAAGGGTGTTTTATTAATAGAAGAATATAAGCCCTGTATATACAGGGTGTATCTCACACGGCCTGACCCACAATAGGCCGCAATTAAAGATTTATGCACAAAATGGCTGTATTTCAAATACCTGAATAGAACCCCTGTATTTAAAGGGTGTATCTCACAATGACATCTGCAGCAAAGACTGCCAAATATTTTTTTTTTGCCCAAACGGTGTTAGTTTAATAACTGAATATGACAGCAGTATATAACCCTGGAACTTCAAATGTCTTGATGCTGCAAGGGCGCAACAATTGTGTATTTTGCCCAAAAAAGGGTGTTTTATTAATAGAAGAATATAAGCCCTGTATATACAGGGTGTATCTCACACAGCCTGACTCACAATAGGCCACAATTAAAGATTTGTGCACAAAATGGCTGTATTTCAAAGACCTGAATAGAACCCCTGTATTTAAAGGGTGTATCTCACAATGACATCTGCAGCAAAGGCTGCCAAATATATTTTTGTTGCCCAAACGTGTGTTAGTTTAATAACTGAATATGACAGCAGTATATAACCCTGGAATTTCAAACGTCTTGATGCTGCAAGGGCGCAACAATTGTGTTTTTGCCCAAAAGAGGGTGTTTTATTAATAGAAGAATATAAGCCCTGTATATACAGGGTGTATCTCACACAGCCTGACTCACAATAGGCCGCAAATAAAGATATGTGCACAAAATGGCTGTATTTCAAATACCTGAATAGAACCACTGCATTTAAAGGATGTATCTCACAATGACATCTGCAGCAAAGGCTGCCCAATTTATTTATTTTTTTTGCCAAAACAGGTGTTTGTTTAATAACTGACTATGACAGTAGTATATAACCCTTGAATTTCAAATGTCTTGATACTTCAAGGGCGCAACAATTGTGTATTTTGCCCAAAAAAGGGTGTTTTTTTTTAATAGACCAATATAACCCCGGTATATAAAGGGTGTATCTCACACGCCCTGATCCAAAATAGGCCTCAATTAAAAATTTGTGCTTAAAATGGCTGTATTTCAAATACCTGAATAGAACCCCTGTATTTAAAGGGTGTATCTCACACGGCCTGACCCACACTAGGCCACAATTAAAGATTTGTGCACAAAATTGCAGTATTTCAAATATCTGTATAGAACCCTTGTATTTAAAGGGTGTATCTCACAATGACATATGCAGCAAAGGCTGTCAAATAAACTTTTTTTGCCCAAACTGGTGTTAGTTTATCCCCTTAGTGACCACCAATACGTCTTTTTACGGCGGTCACTAAGGGGCCTTAGGCTGGGCCGCCGCGTTTTTACGGCGGACCAGTCTAAGCGCTGCACGGCTCCCCCTCACATGAGAGCTGGGGCCCTGCTCTAACAGCCTGGACCAGCAGAAGTGCCGATCCGGGCTGTTTAACCCTTTACATGCCGGCCGCAATGGCGCCCGCTGCATGTAAAGTGGTGACAGAGGGAGCGGACTCCCTCTGTCTCCCATCAGCACCCTGAAAATGCGATTGTGGGGTGCTGATGTGTTGGGAAGCTTACCTTGCTTCCGATCAGGGCCCCGAGCCTGTCTGTAGTTATCTATAGAACAATATAACCCCGGTATATAAAGGGTGTATCTCACACGCCCTGACCCACACTAGGCCGCAATTAAAGGTTCAAATACCTGAATAGAACCCCTGTATTTAAAGGGTGTATCTTACACGCCCTGACCCACACTAGGCCGCAATTAAAGATTTGTGCACCAAATAGCGGTATTTCAAATATCTGAATATAACCCAAATATATAAAGGGTGTATCTCACAATGACATCTGCATCAAAATTTTTTTTTTTTTGCCCTAACGGGTGTTTGTTTAATAACTAAGAATGACAGCATTATATAACCCTTGAATTTCACACATGCTGATGCTGCAAGGGCTGTAAAATGGTGTATTTTGGCCAAAATTGTGTTTTTAAAAACCCTGAAAATTATGGCTGTATTTCTAGCTAAAATTGCACACTGACTAATCCAGATGTTGTATATTGCCAAAAAAAAGTTTTTTTTTTTTACTAACAGAATATGAAAGCTGTATATATATAACTTGAATTTCACACTTGCTGTAAAATAGTGTTTTTTGGCAAAAAAAAAAGTGTGTTTTTAAAGAAACAGAAAATTATGGCTATATTTCTAGCTTAAATTGCACAGTGACTAATCCAGATGTTGTATATCGCCAAAAAAGTGGGTTTTTTACTAACACAATATGAAATCTGTATATAACGTTTAAATTTCACATGTACAGATGCAGCTAGGAATGTAAAATAATGTATTTTGCACAAAAAGGGTGTTTAAAAAAAAAAAAAAAAATTATACCTGTATTTCTAGCTAAAATTGCACACTGACTAATCCTGCAAATGCACCAGATGCTGTATATTGTCAAAAGAGGGTGATTTTTTACAATCAGATTATTAGTGCAGTTTTTCAAGCTTGGATTAGAATGTCACAAAAGCTCAGATGCAGTGCTGGTGCACTGAGCTTGCATAAAATGGCTGCTGCCGCCACAAACCTAACTAACAGACGGATACAATTTTTTTTTTTTTTGGTCAATGGGCTCAGGGCAGGGTAAAAAGATTGTGCCCTGCACCTACACAACTAATTGTATGTAGAGCGCTGAGTTAGATTCTCTCCTATTCTCTCCCTGAAATCACCAGTCCAGCAGCATCCTCTGCCTACACTTGTAACAGCAGAGTGGCGTGCAGCGCTATGTGACCCAAGCTTATATAGAGGCTGGGTCACATGGTGCTCTGGCCAATCACAGCCATGCCATTAGTAGGCATAGCTGTGATGGCTTCTAAGGTCAGACAGTTAAACGCTTGTTGAATGGCTACTCTGCAGCCTTTCAAAAAGTGCAGAGAAAGCACCGAACCCGAACTTTTACTGAAATGTTCGGGTTTGGGTCCAGGGTCAAAATTTCCTAAAGTTCGATACGAACCCAAACTTTACAGTTCGGGTTCGCTCAACCCTAGTTAGCAGCATCACAGAGGTCTGGCAGAATGCAGCATTTCCAGGTTTTGCTGCAAGAGATGCTACATTCTGCTGTTGCGGGCGCTGGCAGAGGAATTTCTACCCACAGCAAAACAGGTGCGGGTACCAATCCTGCTATGCCTGTAAGAAGAGGGCGGTTTAAAGATGTGTTGGTCACTTCAGATATGAGATCATTCTTGCAGCCAACTCATCGACAGCCGCCCTCCGGATCCAGCCTCAGGGAACTCCTAGACTGACAGGTGTCCGACAGTATGGACTACCTCACATTTCTAAAAATGAATTTGGCTCGGATCTCGGAGGAATTCAACACCTATGACAACCACGTGTAATTGAATTTCCGCGTACCAGCCCACACATATCCGCCAACACCCAGAATAAAGAATGGTCCTTGTCTTATGTATATACAGCGGCATAAAAGGCTTTTTCTGTCAGGTGAATGCCTATTTTTTGGGGCCTCTACTCCATTGGCCTACAGTTAAATTTTTCTTCCAGTGACCGCCTATTGAATGTACAGCCACATCATCACAAGTTCTTTTCTATCAAGTGAATGCCTAATTTTTGGGGCCTTTACTGGCCCACAGTAAAATTTGTAGCCAGTGACCACCTAATGTACCTCAAGCAACATCATCACAAGTTATTTTCTGTCAAGTAAATGTCTAATTTTTGGGGCCTATCCTGGCCCACAGTAAAATTTTTAGCCAGTGACCGCCTAATTTACCTCCAGCCATATCATTACAAGATTTTTTCTGTCAGTTTAATGCCTAATTTTTGGGGCCTGTACTGGCCTACAGTAAAATTTTTAGCCAGTGACCACCTAATGTACCTCTAGCCACATCATCACAAGTTATTTTCTGTCAAGTGAATGCCTAATTTTTTGGGCCTATCCTGGCCCACAGTAAAATTTTTAGCCAGTGACCGCCTAATTTACCTCCAGCCATATCATTACAAGTTCTTTTCTGTCAGGGGAATGCCTAATTTTTGGGGCCTGTGCTGGCCTACAGTAAAATTTTTATATAGCGACCGCCTAATATACCTACAGCCACATCATCACAAGTTATTTTCTGTCAGGTGAATGCCTCATTTTTGGGGCCTGTACTGGCCTACAGTAAAATTTTTAGCCAGTGACCGCTTAATGTTCCTCCAGCCATATCACAAGTTCTTTTCTGTCAGGTGAGCGCCTAATATTTTGGGCCTGTACTGGTTTACAGTAAAATGTATATCCAGTGACCGCTTAATATACCTCCAGCCACATAATCACAAGTTCTTTTCTGTCAGGTGTATGCCTAATTTTTGGGGCCTGTACTCCCGTGGCCTAAAATAAAAAAATTCTAGGCTCCAACAGGGCACATTTTTTAGAGTTTTCCTTTAAGGCGCATAAAAATGGCCCCTGATTAAAAAAAAAATTGTGGGAATTTTTGCCAATGATCCCCCTCTGGTACATCACTGTTCATGTTGTGGAACTATTTGTGCACTTCTAGAAAGTATTTGGTGGCTGCAAGTATGACCTGAAGGTTTTTCAGGGTCACCTGCCATTAGCGTCAATGAGGCACGGCACAAAAGCGTGGTTTGCAAACATTTGATCGCGAACGCGCTTTCGCGAACCATCCCGGCTGATGTTCGTCCATCACTATGTGGCATCAAAGGGATGGTGGCTGGCTGCAGATTGTCTGCATGCATGGCATTATGGGTGATCCTGCCTTCCCAGAGTTCCTTTTTCCATGTCCTCACACGTGTAGCAGTTATATTAGTAAAAAATGTGATTCGCTACCACGAAGCGTGAGGAAATTCGGCTTCAGTGCGAATCCAATTTTTCCTGAAATTCGGTATGAATTTTACTTCGTCAACTTCGATTCGCTTATATCTATTAATAATGTTTTTCTGCTCCATCAGTTAATGTAGTTCCTAAGATTTGATCATTCGGTTTCATTTTCTACAATCACAAGCATATTTCTAACCCACACAGAGTCTTCTGTTTTTGTCTCTCTCTCTCTCTCTCATCACTGTGGCACTTTGACATTTTGTATCCTTTCTCCAGCTTGAGATGTCTTTTAGATGCTGTGAAAGAGTACAATAATTAACTGCAAAGACTTTCTTCCACATACTTTTCAGAGTCCTGGAGTTTATTTGCTGCTGTCCTTTGACCCCCCTCTCACAAGTCTGGATTAAGTCCTAACATTTATGATTCTCTTGAGATCATTTACAAGCTTGTTTACAATGTATTCAGCTTTGTCTTTGAGACATTGGTAGTGACTATTGATTGTTTTTCACCTGAGTGGCCAAGGTAAGGACTATGTCAGTTTTTTGTACAAGCATATCCTATTCAGAGATTAATTCTAGAAAGAATAAAATAGTGGGGACCCTCTCTTTTTATCTTCAAGGCCTTATGTATGACTGATTTTTGCATGATATTTTCTGTGATAACCGATACAACTCTAGCAACTAGAGATGAGCAAATTTCTTAAAATTCCATTTGGACCAGTTTCATCTTTGTCCCTTTCTCACCTTAGAATTCTGGGAAGAAAGGGATGCAAATGAGCTCTTAAGAATCTCTACCTTTAATGCAACCAGATGTAAGGCAGCTATTCTATAAGTCAATGTTCGACCCTTTAAATAGGCCTTGAGCCATGACTCAGAAAGTAGATAAGCCAGCATTTCATCTGCAGACAGCTGTTTCAGGGTGATTGAGTCTCATGAATGCAGAGAGTACTGGCCTAACTAGGTGAGAGGCCTAAGTCAGGATTTGGGTTGTACCATCTCTCCTTGGGGAGTGAGTGTCTATATCGGCATGAGGAGACTTACAGGCCATATATGTTTTTCTGGAATTCTGGGAAAAAGGGATGCAAATGAGCTAAGAAGCTCTGCCGCTAATGCCATTAGAAGGCAGGTATCCTATAATTCAATGTTTGATCCATTAAATAGAACTTAAGTCCTCACATCGATTAAGGTGTTCTTTCCCCAAGGAAATCCCCTTAGAATCAAAATGATACAGATTTTTTTCATAACAAATTCTCATTCTGATGAGTCCTAATTGAAAAAAAAAATTCTAGATGATTTTTTATATTCTAAACAATCAATCGCCATCTCTTAAACTTCAACTAAATCACCTATGTAGTGCAGTCCAAGACTAACTATACAGCAAATGCACATTTCTACTAGATTGTTAAAAAAAAAACATTTGAGTTACAATTCAAAAATATAACAATCCAATACCAATAAGGACCACTAGGAAATTATGTTGCATAAGCTTTGCAGTTCATGACTAATGCAGATTTAAATCTTCTACTTAAGTCCAACTCATGTAGCTCTATGTACTAAATGTAATTTTTACATTTAGTTCATGGCTTATAATTCTATATGTCAAACTTAAATTGTAACATTTTAATAACTATCAATTCCAGATTAAGCTCAACAGAAAGAAACTAAAACACTGTATAGTACATTATATTACCCTGTTGACATGAGGATGATAGATTCACTATTGATATATTTAGGTGGCAGAGAACAAGTTGTCATTTTTGTTTCTGAATTACTTCAAATTGGCCCAATACCCCACATAACAAAATTTATTTTTTAAGTATATGAATTCTTGCAATATGTACATTTTCAAGGGTAAATGCTCCTTCAAACTTTTTCAAACAGTTAATTTACACATGTCAGAAGTTATGCAGGGATGCTGATATAAATGAAATCTAAGGATATGATACTTAAAAAATAAACTGTAGAAGGCCCTTTATTCTAGAGATTCATTTCCCACATTCCCTTCTTTCCTCAAGGCTATACAGATTAAGTTCTTTAAGTCTATCCTGGTATGTTCCATGCTTAAGACCTACCACTATTTTTGTAGCCCATCTCTGCACCTGTTCCATTTTATCTATGTCCCTTTTGAAGGTGGTCTCCAGAACTGGACAAAGTATTCCAGATGTGGTATCATTAGTGCTTTATACAGTGGAATCACAATTTCTCTTTTCCTACTGGCTATACCTCTAGTTATATACAGCCAAGCATTCAACTTGCCTTCCCTTCTGCCTGCCCATATTGTGCACTCATTTTGAAGCTGTCTGATACCAGAAAGATATCTGCCCTCACTAACATAGAGCTGTCAATATGATACTCAGATTGAGGGTTCCTTCTCCCCAAGTGTATCATTTTACATTTGGAAACACTGAGCTGCAGTTTCCATAGTTTGGACCATATATCTAGCAGGAGCAGTGGCGTTGCGAGGGGGGTGCGGGGGGTGCGGGCCGCACCGGGTGACACCAGTCTGATGGGGTGTCACCCGCCGGCCGCCGGAGTTCTCCTTAACTAACTAACTAACTTTAGGCAGGGCCAGCGCATCCATAGAGGCAGGGGGGGGGGCTCTCTCCCTCCCCCTGTGCTGCTGCTGCCGCTGCCTCCGCCAATGATAAGAGGGATGGGAGGAGGAGGGGAGGGGCTGTGGCCACTGCGCCACCAATGGAGAAAACTGACCTGTAATACAAATACAGCAGGCTGGTGCCAGAATCAAATAGCCGCCACCCGACCTCTATGACAGGGAGCGGCACCTGAGGGGTTAACTGCCACTGATCGCAGCCCCCTATCATAGAGGTCGGGTGCCGGCTATTTCATTCCGGCACCCGCCTCCTGTATTTGTATTAACATTGAGTGCGCCCCCCCCCCCCCCCCAGTATAATAAACATTTGATCGCATAGCTGCCGGTCTCCTGTTCTATCTTCAGGACCTGTGGTGACATCACTGAGCTAATCACATGGTCCATTACCATGGTGATGGATCATATGATGTACCATGTGATGACTACAGTGATGTCACCACAGGTCCTTTCACAGGTCCTGAAGATAGAACAGGAGACCGGCAGCTATGCGATCAATTGGAGGAGGTGAGTTAATTTTTATTTATTTTTTTAACCCTCATTGGCACTTCCCACTGCGCCACCAATGTTTATTATACTGGGAGGGGGCCGCACTCAATGTATATTATACTGGGGGGGGTGGCCGCACTCAATGTTTATTATACTGGGGGGGGCGCTCTCAATGTATATTATACTGGGGGGGGTGGGTGGCCGCACTCGATGTTTATTATACTGGGGGGGGGCGCACTCAATGTATATTATACTGGGGGGGTGGCCACACTCAATGTTTATTATACTGGGGGGGGGGGCGCTCTCAATGTATATTATACTGGGGGGGTGGCCGCACTCAATGTTTATTATACTGGGAGGGGTGGGGGGGGGCGCTCTCAATGTATATTATACTGGGGGGGTGGCCGCACTCAATGTTTATTATACTGGGGGGGCGCTCTCAATGTATATTATACTGGGGGGGTGGCCGCACTCAATGTTTATTATACTGGGGGGGGGCGCTCTCAATGTATATTATACTGGGGGGTGGCCGCACTCAATGTTTATTATACTGGGGGGGGGGCGCTCTCAATGTATATTATACTGGGGGGGTGGCCGCACTCAATGTTTATTATACTGGGGGGGCGCTCTCAATGTATATTATACTGGGGGGGCGCTCTCAATGTTTGATATACTGGGGGGGGCGCTCTCAATGTTTGATATACTGGGGGGGGGGCGCTCTCAATGTATATTATACTGGTGGGGTGGCCGCACTCAATGTTTATTATACTGTGGGGGGGGCGCTCTCAATGTATATTATACTGGGGGGGGGCTCTCAATGTTTATTATACTGGGGGGGCGCTCTCAATGTTTATTATACTGGGGGGGCGCACTCAATGTTTATTATATTGACCTTCTACTAAGCATTCTGTATTCAGAATGCTATTATTTTCCCTTATAACCATGTTATAAGGGAAAATAACACAGTGAATAGACTTTCATCTTAGCAACCAAGCGTGAAAATCGCACCGCATCCGCACTTGCTTGCGGATACAATGCGATTTTCAGGCAGCCCCATTAACTTCTATGGGGTCTGCGTTGCATGAAAACGCACAACATAAAGCATGTTGCGATTTTCACGCAGCGCACAAGTGATGCGTGAAAATCACCGCTCATCTGCACAGCCCCATAGAAGTGAATGGGTCCGGATTCAGTGCGGGTGCAATGCGTTCACCTCACACATTGCACCCGCGCAGAAATCTCACCCATGTGAAAGGGGCCTAAGGGTGAATAGGACAAGCGTTCCAGCCCCTAAGGGGGCTAATAGTAAGTGAAAATAAAACACAAACACTAAGGCTACTTTCACACTTGCGGCAGTGTGATCTGGCAAGCAGTTCCGTTGTCAGAACTGCCTGCCAGATCCGCCGATCTTGATGTGACTGAAAGCATTTATGAGATGCATCCGGATGCGGATCCATCTCACAAATGCATTGCAAGAATGAATCCATGTCTCCGCTTGTCATGCGGACAGACGGATCCGTCTTGTATCTTTTTACACATTTTTACCGGCATGCGCAGACCGAAAGGACGGATCCTGCATTCCGGTATTTTGAATGCCGGATCTGGCACTAATACGTTCCTATGGGAAAAAATGCCAGATCCGGCATTCAGGCAAGTCTTCAGTTTTTTTCGCCGGAGATAAAACCGTAGCACGCTGTGGTTTTATCTTTTGCCTGATCAGTCAAAATAACTGAACTGAAGACATCCTGATGCATCCTGGACGGATTACTCCATTCAGAATGCAGGGGGATATGACGGATCAGTTCTTTTCCGGTATTGAGCCCCTGTGACGGAGCTCTATGCCGAAAAAGAAAAACACTAGTGTGAAAGTACTCTAAAATATTAAGTTTAAATCCCCCCTTTCCCAATTTTACATATAAAAAATATATACAATAAACATATTACATAGCGCTGCGTCCGAAAAGTCCAAACTATTAAATTATTAAAAAATATCTCCTATGCGGTGAGCATTCGCCATTTTTTAGTCACCTTGTCACCCCAAAAAATAGGATAGGACTGTTCTATTATGGGCCGAACGTTTCATAAAATGCGAAATGCACGTGGCTTTTTTGCTTGGTATTGAGTATCGCAATACTTTTTTATGGTGATGAAAGCGAATCAAAATTTTGGTATTGAAACAACCCTACGCCGATCTGATCGGCGTAGTGTTGTCACGATACCAAAATTTTCATTCGGTTTTGATTTGGCGACTAAAAATGTAATTTGGCTCCTAAATTTTTCAGTTCAGGAGCCAATGGCTACTAGGTATTTTTTTTAGTCTGGAGCCCTGCTATCAGAGGCCGGCGCAGGCGGCGCGATGACGTCATCGCGCCGCCTAAGCCCTGAGCCGTACACAGCGCGGGACACAGACCAGAAGAGGCCTGCATCGCATCGCTGCCAAAGAGGTAAGTGTTTTTTTCCTTTTTTTTTTCTTTTTTTTTCTGTACAATACTGATGGCTAGTGGCACATGATAGGAGAGGCCCTATGGCTAGTGGCACATGATAGGGGGGGCCGCCTATGGCTACTGGCACATGATAGGTGGGCCTATGGCTACTGGCACATGATAGGGGGGCCCTATGGCTACTGGCACATGATAGGGGGCCCTATGGCTACTGGCACATGATAGAGGGGCCCTATGGCTGCTGGCACATGATAGGGGGGCCCTATGGCTACTGGCACATGATAGGGGGCCCTATGGCTACTGGCACATGATAGGGGGCCCTATGGCTACTGGCACATGATAGAGGGGCCCTGTGGCTACTGGCACATGATAGGGGGGGCGCCTATGGCTACTGGCACATGTTGATGGGGGGCTTAGGCTACTGGCACATGATTAAGGGGCATCTATGAGGGCACATTTCATTGGCACATTATTGGGGGACATCTATGGGGGCACTTCTTACTGGCACATTATTGGTGGCACTATAGGGGCATCTACTGAGGCCACAAAGAACGGTTATTTTATATGGGGGCTCTGTATAGGGGCATTTTATACAGGGACACATTGTGTTGGGTACTATGGGGAAGGGGGGAGAGGACTACTACGGGGCACTGAGAAGGGGTATTTTATGCTTACAAATTATGGGGGACACTGAGGGCATCTACTGGCGCACTATATATCGGGCATTTTATACTGGTACATTATGGGGGCACTAGGGGGGAGAGGAGCACTATGTGGGCATTTACTGGGGTCACTATATAGGGGTATTTTATACTGGCACATTATGGAGGCACTATGGGGACATTAGCTCAACTGGGGACATTACAGGGGGGTATTTTTTTGCACTGACGCATTATAAGGAGAATTATTTCTACTAGGGGAAGGCATTATGGTGGTGGGCGTTATTACTCCCCCATGGTATGAGCCCCCTAGTAGCAGCACCGGCCTCTCCCTGCTCTGCTATTCCTCTGCCCCTTCTCCAAATCCTTATTATGAAATCTTTCTCATTAGGATAAAACACATCAGCTCCGCCGAGCCCCCGGTCAAAGTGTTGAAGTGGCGTCCGAGATCCCCAAGGGTCAAGCCAAGTAATTGTAAGTTTTCATATGAAATATGTTTGTTATATACATATAGCCTACACTGTCAGGTGTCACCCAGGGGGGGTGACACCATTTTCTACCGCACCGGGTGACACCAGCCCTAGCAACGCCACTGAGCAGGAGCAGATCTGGTACGCCACTGTCAGTGACATCCAGAAGTGACACAAACTGATCATAACTGATGTTAAAAAAAAACTGATCAGTTATTTTAAGGAAAAAACTGATGCTAACATAAAGGATTTTTTTTCTGTTCTTCTGACAGATCAGAAGACCGAAAAGCTAAATGTTGATGTGAACTTAGCCTTACAGGGGTTGTCTGGGTTCAGATCGGGGCATTTTATGGAGTTCCGGTGACGTACCAGGCTCTCCATAAGGACTGCTGGGTGGCAGCGCTAAAGCCCACCCATCATAACCGGTGACATCACCGGGAAGACTCCTAGATGGAAGCCTCCATCCAGCAGTGTGTTATTATAGACAAAAAAGCCCTTGCTCTATGCAATTCAGCGGAGGGCAAGGGAGAGCAGGAGAGCACAGGGGGACCAGAGGGGTAAAGATAGGGATATTTTCAGGTTCAGCTCTCAAACTTTTAAAGGGGTATTTCCATCTGGGCAATTATAGCATGTCCACCAAATACCCCTTAAAGATAAAAATAAATAAAAAACTCATATAGCCACATAAAGGGCAAACAGCTTTATGAAACCATTCAAGAAGGAATTTAATAAAACTAGCATAAGCTAAAGTATATATAATGTGAAATATACTGAACTACTTAGTGGCAAAGCAAACTGAACTGTAAGACAAAAGGTTTTTTTTGCGTGTGTATGCATTTTGCTATAATAGAGTTAGGCAGGAAATTCAGATCTTCAGTTCTTAATAAAAAGCCATGATGTAAGACATATTGCAAGTACAGTCTGAAGGATCAATTTCCTATCATTATGAAAAGTGTGCCTCATGTCAAAAGGTTCCATCCTTAGACATAAATTCATATAAAAATGGCTTTTTTCAGAGTAGCAGCGCTAAGGAGTATACCTGTCATATAGTTATAACTTGCCTATTTTATTTTAGTCTAAGTAAAGCAAGAGAAAGGTTTGCCTTGCATCTCAAAAGTAGCTTAGTAGTTGCTGTGGCTTAAGACTAAAATCAGGATCAACACTATCATGTCACGGTGGGGAGTGGGGGAAAAACCCCACCGTACAATGTCAGGTATAAAGGGGAAGCAGCTGGGCCAGGATGCTGAGATCAGGGAGCAAGTCACCTCCTAAAATGTCCCTAATCCTCACCTTAACTCCTCACCGTATGAGCGGACCTGGATGGTAGGACAGCTCATACCAGGATACCTATGGCCCTGAGTCGCCCTGATAATCACTCACATAGGAGCAGGGGGGAGACAACCTGTTCTTCCCAGACACGGATGAGCAGGAGTCTCAAATGGCCTAGCAGCAGGGAAAAGGGAAGCCCATACACAGCTAGAGGATCGGCAGGTAAGAACAACAAGAAAACTCACTTACCTGCTGAAGCCTCCACAACTGGAATCTGTGTATCATTACATGAGCCCGAACACAAAGCAGGTCACAGTACAAACAACCACACAGGAATACAGCATACCAACTCTGCCAGAGCCCCCCATGCTCACACAGTGCATGGCAGCCCCAAGCAGCACTGCATACAGACTTATGGTTCACACCTCTGGGAATCCAGCCCCCTCACGGAGGTACAACACACACAGGGAAAACGTCTTACACACATGCAGGGACAAACACTAACAACAGCCCAGACATGTAACCACAAACAAGACATACAACAAACCCTAAACATAAACCCTCACCAAACAAACAACAAGTGAGGTTGGGTATATAGAGGATAAGGGAGACAATGGAATGACATCGCAGATGACATTGATTTCCTACAAGGTGGCCCTCAAGGACTGAGCAGATAGAGCACCCTGGACTGGAGCAGAGCTCCAGCACCAACAACAGCTGATGTACAACTAACTCCAGCCAGGAAGCCACGGGAGAGAAAACCCAAGTGACTACATACAGTCAGGAAGTTAACCCTTACAGCACCAGACAGGGGAAGGCTACAACTTAAAGGGGAAGTGCACACACCAACTCGCAACACGTTGGTAGGTCAGACCCCACATCTTCATCAAACCCTCATATCAGACCTCCAATCCTCATCAGACCTCAGATCAGACCACAAATCTTCATCAGACCCCAAATATTCATCAGACCTCAGATCAGTCCCATCAGACCTCAGTTCAGACCCACATTCCTCATCAGAAATCAGATCAGACATAAAGTAAATAAAAGAACTTATCATGCTCAGGACAGTTCCACCACTAGCAGATCCAAGGCACCTTCATTGTGTAGTGCCAGCAGAAGACCAGGGAGAGGTGAATACAGCCAGCACCAGGAAAGCTGTATTCACCACACCCCGGTCCTACTGTTTAATAGTTAGGCCTTCCATAATGGAAACGCTCATTAGAATTCACCTCATAAGACATTATTCCCCCAATTTTGTATATATATATATATATATACAGATAGATATTTATTCTTTATGATAGGGATAGGAAAGAAGTGAACACTTGATATACATGTTTTGTTATACAAATACAGATGAAACATTATTATATATACACATATATATATATATATACACTCACCTAAAGAATTATTAGGAACACCTGTTCTATTTCTCATTAATGCGATTATCTAGTCAACCAATCACATGGCAGTTGCTTCAATGCATGTAGGGTTGTGGTCCTGGTCAAGACAATCTCCTGAACTCCAAACTGAATGTCAGAATGGGAAAGATAGGTGATTTAAGCAATTTTGAGTGTGGCATGGTTGTTGGTGCCGGTCAGAGTATTTCACAATCTGCTCAGTTACTGGGATTTTCACGCACAACCAATTCTAGGGTTTACAAAGAATGGTGTGAAAAAGGAAAAATATCCAGTATGCGGCAGTCCTGTGGGCGAAAATGCCTTGTTGATGCTAGAGGTCAGAGGAGAATGGGCCGACTGATTCAAGCTGATAGAAAAGCAACGTTGACTGAAATAACCACTCGTTACAACCGAGGTATGCAGCAAAGCATTTGTGAAGCCACAATCATCTATCATGCCTTGTTACCACTGTGCAGGCTGGTGGTGGTGGTGTAATGGTGTGGGGGATGTTTTCTGGGCGCACTTTAGGCCCCTTAGTGCCAATTGTCCATCGTTTAAATGCCACGGGCTACCTGAGCATTGTTTCTGACCATGTCCATCCCTTCATGACCACCATGTACCCAGCCTCTGATGGCTACTTCCAGCAGGATAATGCACCATGTCACAAAGCTCAAATCATTTCAAATTGGTTTCTTGAACATGACAATAAGTTCACTGTACTAAAATAGCCCCCACAGTCACCAGATCTCAACCCAATAGAGCATCTTTGGGATGTGGTGGCATGGGAGCTTCGTGCCCTGGATGTGCATACCTCAAATCTCCATCAACTGCAAGATGCTATCCTATCAATATGGGCCAACATTTCTAAAGAATGCTATCAGCACCTTGTTGAATCATATATACACTCACCTAAATAATTATTGGGAACACCTGTTCTATTTCTCATTAATGTGATTATCTAGTCAACCAATCACATGGCAGTTGCTTCAATGCATGTAGGGTTGTGGTCCGAGTCAAGACAATCTCCTGAACTCCAAACTGAATGTCAGAATGGGAAAGAAAGGTGGGCTACAACAGCAGAAGACCCCACCGGGTACCACTCATCTCCACTACAAATAGGAAAAAGAGGCTACAATTTGCACGAGCTCACCAAAATTGGACTGTTGAAGACTGCAAAAATGTTGCCTGGTCTGATGAGTCTTGATTTCTGTTGAGACATTCAAATGGTAGAGTCCGAATTTGGCGTAAATAGAATGAGAACATTTATCCATCATGCCTTGTTACCACTGTGCAGGCTGATGGTGGTGGTGTAATGGTGTGGGGGATATTTTCTGGACACACTTTAGGCCCCTTAGTGCCAATTGGCCATTGTTTAAATGCCACGGGCTACCTGAGCATTATTTCTGACCATGTCCATCTCTTCATGACCACTATGTACCCATCCTCGGATGGCTACTTCCAGCAGGATAATGCACCATGTCACAAAGCTCGAATCATTTCAAATTGGTTTCTTGAACATGACAATGAGTTCACTGTACAAAAATGGCCCTCACAGTCACCAGATCTCAACCCAATAGAGCATCTTTGGGATGTGGTGGAACAGGAGCTTCGTGCCCTGGATGTGCATCCCTCAAATCTCCATCAACTGCAAAATGCTATCCTATCAATATGGGCCAACATTTCTAAAGAATGCTATCAGCACCTTGTTGAATCAATGTCATGTAGAATTGAGGCAGTTCTGTAGGCAAAAGGGGGTATTGGTATGGTGTTCCTAATAATTCTTTAGGTGAGTGTATGTATATATATATGTGTATATATAATAATGTTTCATCTGTATTTGTATAACAAAACATGTATATCAAGTGTTCACTTCTTTCCTATCCCTATCATAAAGAATAAATATCTATCTGTATATATATATATACAAAATTGGGGGAATAATGTCTTATGAGGTGAATACAGTACAACTACTTTCTCTTTAGGGACGTTTTTTACTTGCAAGAACGTGGGGTGGCCATGGGGTCTCACGTGGCCCCCACGTATGCAAATATATTCATGCGGTGCTATGAGGAGGATGTCGTCTATCTGTCCCACCACTTCAGCCAGGTGCTGAGGTGGTGGCGATACATTGACGACATCTTCCTCATATGGACCGGCACTGAGACCGACCTGGCCCAGTTCCATGGTTTCTTGAATAGCCAGGATCCTGATTTACAGTTCACCCTTGTTTATTCTCGAACTGAGATCCAGTTCTTGGATACACGAGTCACACTCAATGAGGGTGAACTACATACTGAGTTGTACACAAAACCTACTGACACCAATACGTTTTTGTGTTACAATAGCTCACACCCTCGGAGAATGATCCGGTCGTTGCCGTTTTCTCAGTTTCTCCGCGTCAAGCGTGTTGTGTCAGATGAGAATAAACTTGATGCGACTCTAGACTCCATGGCAGTTAAGTTTCGGGACAGGGGTTATCCCAAACGACTGCTGGACGAACATATGAATAGAGCACGAACGCTTGACAGAACGGAGTTACTGACGAAACGGAACACTGTCCAGAACAAGGCCAGGATTCCGTTCGTTTCAGTATATACTGAACTGAGCCCGTCAGTCAACAAGATTTTGAATAAACATTGGGGTCTATTGGGTACATGCTTCAAAGATATCCCCGAGTTCTCACGTCCACCATTGTCATCATATCGCCGATCCCGTAACCTACGTGATCAGCTTGTTAAGGCTGACATAGGCCCCGGGGTAGCTTTGAAACAAACTAAATTGACTCGGTCTGGTTTAGGCTGTTTTCCTTGTTTAAATTGCATTAACTGTAGGTACATTCGCAAGGGAAGATTCTTTGTACATCCCAACACTGGGGTGTCCTACAGTATTCCATTTCACTTGACTTGCGATTCCAACTATGTCATCTATGTGTTGTCTTGCCCATGTAATTTGCTTTATGTTGGCGAGACAACAACTGAATTGAAGACACGCCTCAACAATCATCGCCTCAGCATACGTAAAAAACGTATGGACTTACCACTATCTAAACATTTTACTGAGGCCACACACAAAGAAGGCGATTTGAGATGCTGGATCCTGGATCATATACCCCAGCCACGGCGTGGTGGGGATAGATCCAGGATACTCAAACGCAGAGAGCTTAGCTGGATCCACAAATTGGACAGCCTGAAGCCAAAGGGCTTAAATGTTGATTACGATTTTGGGGAGGTTCTGTGAGGGTTGTTTGCCCCTGGTGCTTTGCCGGATATCGTTTTGCTAATTGTGTACACACTAAGAGAGTTATACAACTCATTTTATTCCTATTTTAATTCTCTTCTTCTTCTTTTTTCAGATCACTCACTATTTGCACTTTGGGGTATGGATCATACGATTGGAGTGCACGCAACATACTACGGAAGGAGTCTATTTTTATCATATTTTATATATTATGTTTGATTTAGTTCTGTCATGGTCAGGCGTGACAGACACCTGGTGTTGATATTCATCGACACCTTACATATTCCTCTGTTGTCACATATCTTATTCTTTGATACTGGGAGCTAAACCTTGTACACTCTGCAGCATCTGTGCACCACTGGAGGAGATCCCTCACGGGCAGTATGGGACGACAGAATCCCTGAGGTTATTCCTGCAAATGCCGCGGTTTTCCGTGGCCACTGTGGTTTTTCTGTCTGGGGGCACATTGGTACCCTGTCTATGGGACTCCTTGTGCCCTTCTCTGTCCCCCTATGCTCGTTTTTGTCTGTGGTTGGATGCGACTGCACAGTAGGTATGTATGGGCAGCTCTCCAGTCATAAAGATGGCGCCTGCAGCTCGTTTTCTCACTGAGCATGCGCCCAGGACAGCATACTGTGTCCTACGTTGTGACGGAGGAGGATCGGCCTATCGAGATGACGCGCAGCGCCAGTGTGATGATGCGCAGCGTGTCCGGCATGCCGAGAATCTATCATTGGTGCGCTGCCACGCCTGCGCAGACGGGCATCCGGAACGCCGAGTTTACGGCAAAGAATGAGCCTCCTTGCCTGCCAAGTATGTTACGTGATAACACTTCATTGCTCCTCCCCCCCTTTTTTATATGTATGCACACTGACCGTCGGTACACTATACGATTAGGTTTATGAAATTGACTTACAGATATGCCCTATATTTGTGATTCACCACTGATGATGACCATTACATGTATATATGTGCTGTACACTGCAGATATTATGTTGATTCAATGCACACTATTGTCATATATTTATGATCTGTTAATCACACCCACTGGGGTGTTGTCACATGATTTGTATTTCCTATATAACCACAGTCATTTGAGTTGTGTCTTTGCTTGAGGAAGGCTCGCGATCAGAGCCGAAACGTTGCACCACTGGTGTGAATAAAGGATTCATCACTTTACTACTTGGAGTGCCGCTCATTTTTCTTGTTATTTTCAATAGGGAAATCATTCCATTCCCTCTGAGACGTGCACCCGCTTTTTCCTTGTTGAGCCAGTGCCGCCTTTTTTCTTCATATATATATATATATATATACAGTCATGTGAAAAAATTAGGACACCCTTTGAAAGCATGTGGTTTTTTGTAACATTTTTAATAAAAGGTTATTTCATCTCCGTTTCAACAATACAGAGAGATTAAAGTAATCCAACTAAACAAAGAAAACTGAAGAAAAGTCTTTTCAAGATCTTCTGTAAATGTCATTCTACAAAAATGCCTATTCTAACTGAGGAAAAAGATAGGACACCCTCACATGTATTCCCTCTTAAATTGGCTCAGATCTCACACAGGTATATCACACCAGGTGCACATAATTAGTAGATCGTTACTCTGCATGTTGAATGAGGCTTGCCCTATTTAAACCTCAGACATTTAGTTTGGTGTGCTCCTGACTGTTGAAGTGAGAGTGAGCACCATGGTGAGAGCAAAAGAGCTGTCAGAGGACTTCAGAAAAAAGATTGTAGCAGCCTATGAGTCTGGGAAGGGATTTAAAAAGATCTCAAAAGATTTTGAAATCAGCCATTCCACTGTCCGGAAGATAGTCTACAAGTGGAGGGCTTTCAAAACAACTGCCAACATGCCCAGGACTGGTCGCCCCAGCAAGTTCACCCCAAGAGCAGACCGCAAGATGCTAAAAGAGGTCTCCAAAAACCCTAAAGTGTCATCTCGAGAACTACAGCAGGCTCTGGCTACTGTTGATGTAGAAGTACATGCCTCTACAATCAGAAAGAGACTGTACAAGTTTAACTTGCATGGGAGGTGTGCAAGGAGGAAACCTTTGCTTTCCAAGAGAAACATCGAGGCCAGACTGACATTTGCCAGAGATAAAGTTGACAAAGACCAGGACTTCTGGAATAATGTTCTTTGGACAGATGAGTCCAAAATTGAATTATTTGGACACAACAGCAGAGGACATGTTTGGCGTAAACCAAACACAGCATTCCAAGAAAAGAACCTCATACCAACTGTGAAGCATGGAGGTGGAAGTGTCATGGTTTGGGGCTGCTTTGCTGCAGCAGGACCTGGTCAGCTCACCATCATAGAATCCACGATGAATTCTACTGTGTATCAGAAGGTGCTTGAAGAACATGTGAGACCATCAGTTAGAAAATTAAAGCTGAAGCGGAACTGGACCATGCAACATGACAATGACCCAAAACATACTAGTAAATCAACCAAAGATTGGCTGAAAAAGAAGAAATGGAGAGTCCTGGAATGGCCAAGTCAAAGTCCAGATTTGAATCCCATTGAGATGCTGTGGGGTGACTTGAAAAGGGCTGTACGTGCAAGAAACCCCTCAAACATCTCACAGCTGAAAAAGTTCTGCATTGAGGAGTGGGGTAAAATTTCCTCAGACCGATGTCGAAGACTGGTAGATGGCTACAAGAACCGTCTCACTGCAGTTATTTCAGCCAAAGGAGGTAACACTCGCTATTAGGGGCAAGGGTGTCCTATCTTTTTCCTCAGTTAGAATAGGCATTTTTGTAGAATGACATTTACAGAAGATCTTGAAAAGACTTTTCTTCAGTTTTCTTTGTTTAGTTGGATTACTTTAATCTCTCTGTATTGTTGAAACGGAGATGAAATAACCTTTTATTAAAAATGTTACAAAAAACCACATGCTTTCAAAGGGTGTCCTAATTTTTTCACATGACTGTATATATATATATATATATTTAAAATCTATAACAGTATATTATATATGTTTAGTAGTTATTTTTTTTATTTTTTTGTATATTCTAGATAGGAAAGAAGTGAGTACTCTGTAGGCTAAATTCATACAGCTATCATGGAAATGCGGTGTCTTTTAAAATAGTAATGCAAGTGAGAAGTGCTTCTCAAATACATTTTATTTACTGAAGTGTATTTTAGTGGTTGCCAGGGGATCAGAACAGCGAGATCTGTTCCTCTCTGATTTCAGCCTATATAATTATTTTCCAAATATTTTCTATTCATTTTGCAGATCTTGTGGTTGGAATACACTACATTTCTGTGTATGTTATTGTTCAGTATAATCTAAGAAAAATAATATGTCTAATTATTTTCTTATTTGTTGACTTTTTGGGCTTTGCTAGTCCTGCCTGGTTTAAGAATACTACCCCACAGAAAGAGTCATGGTTAGGGGCAGCACTGCACACACAAGGTATGTATATGGCCTCTATCTGTATATAGCCAGAACTAATTTGGCTAGAGACATCACAAACAACCTGCAATATGAAAGAAAGCGGACATAATCCATAGAACATCCTTATAGATAAAATATTATATAGATTATAAGCCATATAGAGCCTCATTCTGTAATAAAGGTGGATAAAACCCTGTGTGACTAAAAGTCTGCTAATAAGGCATAAGGCACAAGCAAATGTGCTCATATGTAAGATGCAGTCCTACCTGTCGCAGCAGCTGTCATTACACCTCGGTTCAATTCCCTGTACATTCCACAACCTAACATGGTTCTAGGCTTTTACACGTATCATTCAGCACCCAAACGCATAATTAAAATAATCTTTTTGCACATTTTTTTTTTCTGCTCAAACACAACGCTCTACATCTCATCGTCTTTGCTAGTAATAGTACGGAGGAAAAATACTGTTCTCATAAGTTTTGTATGTACAAAGATGGTCTGTAAAAATTAAAAAACATCAATCACTAGGAGGGTAATCTCAATTTTGTAGGCAATAATGTTTGCTACCCCAGATACAACTTGTCTTTTGTACTAGAGGAAGTTACCTATATAATTATGTGCAAAGCTGCAGTTCAGTGTGAATCCATACTGTTCCCAGGCATGAAGTTGATATTGTTTTTTCTTTTAAAGAGAGATGTTTTTTTTAAAGAGAGATGTTGTGCTGTTCCTCGATTACTCCTGCTAGTAATTTATAAATAAATTGCCTACTGAGTGTTAACAGTTGGGGGTGTGTCCCTGTACAGTCCTCCACTGTCAGCACTGATTGGACAGTGTCTGTGTGCTGGAACACCCCCCCCCCCCCCCGATGGTAACACCCGGTGGGCAATTCATTTATAAACTTCTAGCAAGAATAACAGAGGAACTTCACAACATAGAGCCATAAGAATACATATTCCAGAATTGTCATTTCATGTGGAATAAAAATTTGCACTAAGACAGATATGTCAGGAGAGGTGTCAGGTCCTCTTTAACTTAGTTTATAGGATTTCAAACGACCCAACATTGTAATATGCTAATTTCTGGATCCTACAGATGTAGCCAACACTATCTTTAGGGAACGCCATAAAAATAAAACAAATGCAACTGTGGCAGAGTAGCATTTTTCTTCCAAATCTACCCCATTTCAATTTTTTTTCCAGATTCTCACTAGATCATATGCAATACTAAATGGAGCCATTAGAAAGTACAACTTCTCCAACAAAAACAAGTCCTCATATAGCTACATAAATGGAAAAAAAAAATGTTATGGCTCCAGTAAAGCAGGACAAAAAAATTGAAAATGCAAAAACCAAAATCGCTATGTCAGGAAGGGTTTATTTGTCATTTACGCCAGGAAACTGGCGTAAATGATAGTGAAGCTGGAAAATGCCCACAAAGCTGCTAACCAACTTCTGTTCAGTGCACTCCCCACATGGCAATTACATCTGAGGGGTGTAGTTTCAAAGGATGGGCATTTATGGGTAGTTTCTATTATGTAAGCCCATTTAAAAAGTCGGTTTTGGAAATTTTCTTGAAAATTGTTTCTAAAATTCTAAGCCTTCTAACATGCTAAGAGCATTTAAAAAATGAAGCAAAGTTTAGAAAAATAATTCGGTAGCCTTGCCAAATTTTAAAAAGAAATTCCCTTTGCAATGACTTATTTTGTTACAAAGCACAATTCTTTGTAAGTAGAGGGTGCAATGAAACGGAATGGCGGTTGCGCCACCCCTGTTGTTGAACCCCTCAGATGCCGCAATCTTTGCTGAGATAAAAAATAAAAGCTTTCAGGAGTTAATTAGTTAATAAAGAATAATAAATTATACTCACCTTATCCATTTGAGTGTGAAGAGGCCAACGTGGCCATCTTGATTAAAAACCCGCTGACAATCTCGCTCATAGCGTGATGATGTCATCATGCTGGCCGATGCGGTGACATCATACATCACCGTGCATGGCATTTTGCGCAGGATCTTAATTTAAGATGGCCGTGACAGCCTCTTCACACTCAAATGGATGATGTGAGTATAATTTTTTTTTTTATCGCCATTTCAGTGAAAATTGATTCATTGACATGATGAATGAAGAAATTAGGCTTTGCGGTGAATCAAACTTTCCTTGAAATTCGGATTTGATTCGTTCAACTCTAGTGAATATCAATTAATAACTATTTTCAGAGGATTAAGAGCAGAAAATTCAATTTTTTTTTAATTCCTTAGATTTTGTATTTTTTTTTGAATAAAGGTAAAACACATTGACCCAAATTTAAAAAAAAAAACTTTCAGAATTGCTTGGATAAGTACAGTAAAAGTATTCCAAAGTGATTACCACATAAACAGAACATGTCAGATTTGCTAAATTAGGCTGGGTCCTGGAGGTAAAAACTGGCTTGACCCTATAGAGTTTAAATGTAGGTACACCTATGGATTAAAATAACAGGCTACTTACTGTAAAATGTTTAGGCTCCATTTATAGTATGGGGAAATATGGCAGCAATGTTGACAATTTGATTATATAAAATACCAAGATGTAACAGAAATAAAAATAAAAAATACATTCATGAAATATCCTTCTGTGAGGTGGTAAACAGTAAAATGGAAGCAGCTCAGGCTAGACCGATGGTTAACACATGGCCAAATGTCAAAAGCTTTTGAATGTTAAAGAATGTTACTTTGGTTTTATAATGCAAGAGCCCTTTAAGAGCGTCCAACTCTCCCACATTTGTTGAGTCTATTATAAGGCATTTCAAAATGTGCATTATCTTTAATTTAAATATAACTTCAATTACAATTTTAGCTTGCTTTTTTTTCTAGACAGCGAAATAGAGCCTGCAACCTTAAGTCCCTATGCTATCATTCGAAAACCTTTCCAGGATTTATTTCCACAAGCTACAGAGCTGTTTAATCTGCAAAAAAGATAACACTGAATTCCTTCCCACATTTAATAACATCTATGAGCTCCTGGCAGGTCTGTGGAGTTATTCATTTTCAACACATGGGTGAATAGATTTGGACTTTTATCTACACTGGACACAAATCATGTACCTCTACAAATTGTACAATAAATCCAGAGGCCATGGGTATTTTTGATCCCTCCGGTAGCCTTAAAATAGTTCTAGAAAAAATAGCAGTAATCTTAATTGGATTTCTATATTGCAATGTGCATTGATCAAAGGCTCTAGGGAAAAAATAGTATGTGATTTTCTTTGTGTGGAGGTCTGTTGGTGAGAGAGTCTCTCTATACTTTGAAAATATACAGTAGCAAGCACCTTAACTTAAAAAAAAAACTACCGTTGTGAGTTAATAGATGGACGTCACTCATATGAACCGCCATGATTTTGTAAAAATGTCTTAAAAGAGCATCTCTGGAGGACCTTATTCATTTCAGTCATCACCGTGAGATGCTTAATTTCCCCTGTGTTGATGCTGATCTCCAATCTTCTATTACAAATTACAGTTGATCACTGGTGGCCTTACAAATGAAACCCTGTGATCTTCTTATTTTTTGGAGACCCTTCTAACAAAATGGACTTGTAAATATGGTATCAATAGCTACTAATTTAAATTGTTTAGTATTAGAAATAATTGCTGCTTTTCCCTCAAAATGCTCTTTTCCTTTCTAGTATGTGGTATGGTAATCTAATATTGGGGGTGAGCTTCCAGACTTAGCCCATAGCCCTGAGCCTGCCAGACATCGCCAATGAGGTTGCAATGCTAGATAGCTAGCAGCTTTGTCTTGCAATGTGTGCAACCCTTTATTTTAGCCATACAGTATACTAAATATTCTTATTTTCAGCAACTGTTGGCATATTGTCGGTACAATGGAGCACATTTATTAATACCAGCGTTTTAGACGCCGGTCTTAATAAACTTCTAAACTGGCGATGGTTCCTCCAAAGTCATGAAGAGGTGCCGGCCTCTACAGGACTTCGGCAGATCCACTGCCAGTTCTAAATGTAAGACAGCTTCAGAGCTGTCCTATATTTAAACCTTTTTATACACCTAATTATCAGTATTAGTCCATTTAGCAGTTGTAGAACTCCATTAAGGCTCCAGGGAATTGTAAGATTTTTCTCCTTTAGATCCATCTCTTGTATCCAATAACCCCCAAATGTTTTACTATAGTTTTGACTTTGGGTTTTGACAGATGTTAATGAATCATTTACTATATAACTAAAAAAATGGCAGTGTGGAAACTTATGTAAGAATGTCTCTCATCCAAAGCACCATATCATTAATACAAGTGCACTGGACTGTCAGCTGGCTGGGTCAGCATTTTTACAGTCATGTATCATTTTTTACAAGAAATCGTTAAGCCGTAACTCATGACAGAACTAGAGATCTGTGTGGTGGAATGTAGCTTTTTAAATAACTATTATCTTGTCAGTGTGCCCATGAACCATGACACTCTATGATACAGTAGCTTTAGCCGTTATAGGAGGGTGGTTTGTAGCAGCATAGCAATAGATCTTAATTCAAAAAGATACTGGGAAAAATGAAAAGTGGGGCTTGAAAGTTTGCAAATAATTAAAAATTATCTATATTTCTAAATAAATTTGACCTAAAGATATCAGATTTTCATACAAGTTGTAAATATAGATAAAGATAAATCAAACAACTGAGTCAAAAATATTAGACTTCACTTGGACATTTATTTATTGTGCAAAATGATCTAATATCACATGTCTGTGAGAGGCAAAAGTATGTGAAGCTTTAGGATTAGTAGATAATTTGCAGGTGAAATTAGTGTCAGGTGTTATGAGTCAATAGGATGACAATTAAGTGTGAGTGGGTGACCTGTTTTTTTTAAAGAACAGGGATCTATTAAAGACTGAACTTCACGACATAGGTTTGTGGAAGTATATCATGGCTCTAACAAAGGTGTTTTCTAAGGACCTAAGAAGAAGTGTTTGTCAGGCTGGAAAAGGTTACAAAGCCATCTCTAAAGATTGTGGACTATACCAATCCATAGTGAGATTGTGTACAAATAAAGGAAATTCAAGACCGTTACTAGTCTCCCCAGGAGTTGGCAACCAACAAAGTTCACGTCAAGATCAAGGCGTTTAATGGTCTGCAAGGTCACAAGGGACCCTAGGTAACCTCTAGACAGCTAAAACAGCTAAAAGGCCTTTCTCACATTTTCTAATGTTAATGTTCATGAGTCTACCATCAGGAGGACACTCAACAAGAATGGTGTGCATGGCAGGATTTCAAGGAGAAAGTCGCTGCTTCCCAAAAGGAACATTGCTGCCTGTCTGCAGTTTGCTAAAATTCATTTTTTCAAGCCAGAAGGCAATTGGAACAATAATGGGACGGATGTGACCTAATTAGAATTTTTTTGTGAAGCGTTATGTTTTATGATGCCTTGCCATAATTGATGGATAATTATGAATTATATCATCAAATTCTAAAGGAAAATGTCAGAACGTCTGTCCCTGAGCTAAATTTCAAGAGAACTATAGGAAAAAGAGCCGGCATATGCACACTCCCATGGTCCTGGCCACTAGAGAGACTGGTGCCTTTTACTACAGTGTGCAAGCACGGCCATAGCTGCTGGATTGCAGGGTGGTCATAACCCCTGGAAACGAGCTGTGTATAATGTGATAGAAAAATTAATCAACCAGCAAAGGCAATATGGACAATCATAATACCTTAGTAAGTAGCTTGTATTAACTTTATCTACATGATAAATGCCATTTGCTGAAGTGAGACAGTCCTTTTAACCCCTTCAACCCCGGGCCTGTTTTCATCTTCCTGACCATTTTTTGCAAATCTGACATGTGTCACTTTATGTGGTAATAACTTTAAAACACTATTACTTATACAGGCCATTCTGAGATTGTTTTCTCATCAGATATCGTACTTCATGAAACTGGTAAAAATGAGTAAAAAAAAAAAGTATTTTTATTCTTTTAACCTCTTCAGGACATAGGGCGTACAGGTACACCCTTATGTCCTGGTACTTAAAGACATAGGGTGTACCTGTACGCCATGTGTATTTTCGATCACCGCCGCGCGGTTTGCGGTGATCGGAAACCCGTGCCTGCTCAAATCATTGAGCAGGCACCTGGGGCAAATGTGACGGGGGGTCCTGTGACCCCCCCATGTATGCGATCGCAAAAAACTGCAGGTCAATTCAGACCTGCGGTTTTCTACGTTTCCAGGTTATTCGGGTCTCTGAAGACCCGATAACCCGGAACAGGATCGTGAAGGTGGTGTGATTTCACCCCACCAATCACCATCCAGCGATCCTGAGAGGTGATGCAAGCGCTCCTCTCCTCCTCCTTTTGTGTTCCGGAGCCGGAGGAGAGAGGAGCTGCCTGCACGTCGTCATCCACCGCTGCCAGCATCACCCCATCTGTGCCCCCCAGGACCCGTTCTGTGCCCCAGCACCCCCCATCTGAACTTCAGGTACATAGAAAAAGTTTGGGTTGAGCAGGGAAAAGCACAGCTGTGTGACCCTAGACCCCCCAGGGGTGCTGCCGCTTGCCCCCCCTACCCCCCCCCAACTTTTTTGGGGTGCAGGATTTTTTTTTTGGGTACGCTGACTGTGGCCGGCACTCCTAGCGTCCGGCCACTGTTAGCGCATCGCACACCCCACTGCTGATCAACTTCGGACGTTTGATCAGCGGTTTTGAATTTTTTTTTCACATTTTTTGTCCTTTTTTTTGTTAGTTTTTTTTTCTGTTAGTTTTAGGGTGAGTTCGTGAACACCCCTGCCCCCCCACACACGCACACCAAATAAAGATTTACACACACGCACATACACACACTCCCCTATGACCCGCCGGACGTTCTCGGCCGAGGAGGAATACGCCCAGCTTGCCTCTGACTGTGAGAGTCCCAGTGAGGACGAGGATGACCCCACATTCCTGTTGTCATCCGCGTCCTCTTCATCATCTAGCGATGATGATGAGCCCCCAAGGCGGTGGAGACGCCGCCAGCCGGAGCAAGGGGACCGCCATGTTAGGGACCCTGTGGCCCAGCCAAGTACGAGCAGCTCTGGGGCTCGTACTGGTTTCCCGGCCCACCAGTGAACTAGTCTGGTGTAGCCCAAAGCTACACGAGCCCATGATTCCTGATTTTGTAGGCCAATCAGAAATCCAGATTTTCACAGTGGGCTACACTGAATATGACTTTTTTTGTCATTTTTTCAGTGACCCACTGGTAAATCTGATGGTGGAGCAGACGAACCTGTACGCCCAACAGTTTGTTGCTCAACGCCCGGGCTCCTTTTTGGCCAGGCCCGGTAGCTGGACGCCGGTCAGTGCAGCCGAAATGAGGACATTTTGGGGCCTCGTGCTGCATATGGGCCTGGTCAAGAAACCAAGTATCAGGCTGTACTGGAGTGTGGACGTCCTATACCAGACCCCACTTTACAGTACGGCCATGACACACTCCCGGTTTGAGGCCTTCCGGAAATCTGCATTATTCAGATAATGCAGCATGCCCCCCCCCGAGGTGATCCTGCCCATAACCGTCTGTATAAGATACGGCCGGTCATCGATCACTTTGAGGACAAATTCATGGAGGCCTATGTACCTGGAAGGGAGGTCGCGTTCAAGGGGAGACTCATTTTCCGCCAGTATGTGCCCTCCAAGTGGGCGAGGTATGGCGTGAAACTATTCAAAATTTGTGAGAGTACCTCAGCTGCCCCTCGTATACACAAATTTCGTGTATACGAGGGGCGAGATTCCCGGATTCAACCCCCAGAATGTCCCCCCACTCTGGGTGTTACTGGGAAACTTGTGTGGGACCTTATGTACCCACTGCTGGATAAGGGTTACCACCTGTACGTGGATACCTTTTATACCAGTATCCCCTTGGTCCAGTCCCTTGCCGCCAGATCCACGTCCGCTTGTGGGAACGTGCGGAAAAATCTACGCGGCCCCCCTGCCCACCCCCTCCAGGTACCTATCCCTAGGGGTGAGACCCGTGCCCTTACCACTGGAAACCTGTTGCTGGTCAGGTATAAGGACAAGAGTATTTGGGAGGAGTTGATCTCTCTGATCAAGTCCTCAAGTCATATAACGCCATGCGCAAAACCCAGGAATGGTACAAAAAAATTAGCGGTCTACTTGGTGCAGGTTGCCATGTACAACTCTTTTGTGCTGTCCCGGAGCGCTGGCAACACAGGGACATTCCTCCAGTTCTATGAGGCAGTCCTCAAGGCCCTGATCTTTTTGGACCGGGAAAGAGCAGGCCGGAGTACCTCGGGAACTGTAGGCGCCCGGATCGTCCCTGGTCAACACTTTCCAGGTGTGGTCCCCCATACTGGAAAGAAGGGACGAACCCCAAAAAGTGCAGAGTGTGTCGCAGGAGGGGGATACGGAAGGACACCACTACTCATTGCGACACGTGCCCCGATCATCCGGGCCTCTGCATTGGCGGTTGCTTCAGGGAGTATCACACTTCCATGGAGTACTAAATTTATATCCCAATTTAGCACGGACATTGGATAAAAAAATTGGTTCTCAGACTTGAGACACCCAAAAAAACGAAAAATCATTTATTAAAAGTAGACATATTAGGTATCGCTGCATCTGTAATAATCTCCTGTATAAAAATACCCCATGACCTAACCCCACAGATTAACACGGTCCAGAAAAAAAAAAGGTGTTGTTTTTTTTGTCACCTTACATAATAAAAAGTTTAATAGCAAGCGATCAAAAAGTCATATAGCCCCCAAAATAGTGCCAATAAAACCATCCTCTTATCCCGCAAAAAAAGAGCCCCCACATAAGATAATCGGATAAAAAAAAATTAAAAAATGACACAGACTTTAGAGATACCCGAGAAAGTTGTATCAAAAAGGATAATATAGTCTAAAACCTAAATAAATGTAAAAAAAAAGTTGACTTATTAGGTATCCCCGCGTCCGTAAGAATCTCCTCTATAAAAATACCCCATGACCCAACCCCCCAGATTAACACGGTCCCAAAAAGAAAAACGGTGCACAAAAAGAATTTTTTTGTCACCTTACATAACAAAAAGTTTAATAGCAAGCAATCAAAAAGTCATATAGCCCCCAAAATAGTGCCAATAAAACCATCCGCTCATCCCACAAAAAAAGAGCCCCCACATAAGATAATCGGATAAAAAAAAATAAAAAAATGACACTTAGACTTCAGAGATACCAAAAAAAAAATTTGTATCAAAAAGGATAATATAGTCAAAAACCTAAATAATTGTAAAAAAAAGTAGACTTATTACATATCGCCGCATCCGTAAGAATCTCCTTTATAAGAATATCCCATGACCTAACCCCCCAGATTAACACGGTCAAAAAAAAAACTGTGCCAAAACCGCGATTTTTGGCACTTTTCCATTTCAATCCGTTTTTTTCCGGTAACAAAACAAGGGTTAACAACCAAACAAAAGTTTATATTTATTACCCTGATACTGCAGTTTACAGAAATGCCACATTTGTGGTCGTAATCTGCTGTATCAGTAAAAGGGAGGCCGCAAAAGGTAAGGACCGACATGGTTTCTGGAAGGCCGATTTTGATGGCCTTTTTTATTGACACCATGTCCCTTTTGAAGCCCCCCTGATGCCCCCCTACATTAAAAACTCCCTAAAAGTGACCCCATCTAAGAAACTACACCCCTCAAGGTATTCAAAACTGATTATACAAAATTTTTGTGATGTAAGGTGGCAAAAATGGCTTTAATTCTACACAGTTTTTATTTATTTTTTTATAAATTCTTTATTTTCAGAATTTTCAATAGAAATATAAACATAAGTATCCAGTAGACAATCATTCACCTCCACATAAGGAGGGGTTACAAAATCCAGGCATGGCATTTTAAATATCGCATAACAATATATCATAGTCCTTTAAACAACTTTGACTAACTAGAGGCATCCTGGCAATATGGCAATGCGAATGTCATACATTACATTCATGCAGTAAAGGTCTGGACAATGACATAAAGAAATAATATGAATAGCATACAAAGAGAAAAGAAAGGAATAGAAGGAAAAGAAGGAAAAGAAAAAAGATGAAGAGAGGGGAAAAACTGGAGATGTGAGGGGGGGGGGAGGGGGGAGGGGGAGTACATCGAAGCCTACAACAATTGAGTCCGTCAATATCCTTGAACAACTTGCAGCTTTTTTCCCTGTTGGTCACTCACTGATCTTTGTCTCCAGACCTACTCTCAGCACAAGCACGCCCACCCTCATTCAGTTTCTTCCAAGGTTGCCAAGTTTTTAGGTATCTCTCGTGGTTTCTATTGATCCAACTTGTCATTTCTTCGAATTGGGATATTAGATTTACTTTGGCCTCCCACTCCTGTATGGAAGGGGTGCTGGTATCTCTCCAATGAAGAGGGATAATGGCCTTAGCTGCCGAAATGAGATGGGTCACTAAGTTATGCTTTGATGGCCTATATGTGTCAGTTGGCAGGGAGAAGAAAACCATTTCCGCAGTGAGCTTGAACTCAGGGGTGGTGACTTTTTTAATTATCTTGGTGATGTTATCCCAGAATGATATGATCAGTGGGCACGACCACCAAATATGAGACAGTGAGCCTGTGTCTTTGCCACATCTCCAGCACAGTCGATCAGGGGCCACACCACATCTATGTAAGAACTCTGGAGTTCTATACCATCTGGTAAGAAGCTTGAAGTGGTTTTCTTGTAGGCGTATACACGGTGAAGTTCCATGTGAAAATGCTAGAATCTTTTTAAGATCATGATCAGAAAAAACAGTGTTAAGTTCTTTCTCCCATTCCCTTATATAAAGTGGTTTATTCGCCTCGCCCTCGGCTCCCACCAAGGTATAGAGTGATGCGATCTTCCTCTGGTTAGGGAGGGGGGAAAGTATTACTTTTTCAAAATCGGTTAAAGATCTACTTGGTGTGCACCTCTTTCCCAGTCCACCGCACACAGCACCTAAGTATGCTCTCGTTAGAAAGAAACCCGGCGAGTCTTTAATTCGCTCCGGTATTTTACTCAAAATGGTCTCTTCAGTGTTCAGAGATAAGTCACCTATTCTAGTTTGAGTCAAGGAGGCCCATATTTCGGGGTGGATATCACTACTCTTACCTAATAAGTCGGGAATAAGGTTTGCTGGCAACAGTGGAGAAGGGTTAGGAGCTAATGTATTATTTAGTTCTCTCCAAGTCTCTCTGATCCCTTTCAATAAGGGGTCGAGATCCTTGTTCTTACCTGACTTTGTTTCGGGCAGCCAGAGGAGTCTCTGGAGCATAGGTCCCACATTTTGTTGCATTAGGTCATACACATCTGGTCGTCTCTTAGGGTCAACGGATTCTAGCCATCTATTTAGCTGCATTGCCTGGTAGTACTTTGCCACATCCGGGAGGCCCAGCCCCCCCCTAAGTTTATGTCTAATTAAGAGGGAATGCGATATCCTAGATCGCCTACCGTTCCATAAGAACTGTGAAAAAAGTCTCTTAATCTCCTGGAAAAATGTTTTCGGCAAGTGGATCGGGACCATTTGCATTACATACAGGATCTTAGGGAAAATATAGGCTTTGATCACGTTCTTTCTACCCATCCAGGATAAGTATGGCAGGTTGTATTTTTGTAGTAGTCGTGAAGTATCACTTTTGAGGGGGGTGAAGTTACATGCGAATAAATCCTCTAGGTTATTAGGTATTAATATCCCGAGATATTTTAAGGGGCCTTTGGTCCAGTGGAAGGGAAGTTGGGTCCGGAGGGAAGCTGCTCGCGCTTCAGGGAATGAAATATTTAATATTTCGGATTTAGAATGGTTGACCTTGAAGTCTGAAATGTGGCTAAAGATCTCTATTTTCTTGGTCAGGTGGTCTAATCCTATCTCAGGGTTGGTCACCAGGAATAATAGATCGTCAGCGAAAGCAGTACATTTCAAGTCTGCCTCACCCCGCCTTACTCCTTGGATCTCAGGTGTCTGTCTGACTAACTGGATAAGCGTTTCCACAACCAAGATGAACAGAGAGGGGGACAATGGGCACCCCTGTCTGGTACCGTTTGAAATCTCAAAGGTTGGAGACAGCGTCCCATTAACCTTCAACCTGGCATGAGGTTGCTGATAGAGAGTGAGTATTGAGTGAATGAAAGGTTCTGGTATGGCAAACTTTTTTAGCACCATTTCCATAAAGTTCCAGTTGACTCTGTCAAACGCCTTTTCCGCGTCTATGCTTAACAGAGCCAACTGGAACCTCTTTGTCTTGGCTGCATGGATTGCATGGAAGATTCTATGGGCGTTATCTTTCCCTTCTCTACCTTGGATGAATCCTGACTGTTCTGGGCCTATTAGGTAAGGAAGTAGCTTGCCTAGTCTGGTTGCTAGGATTTTGGCCCATATCTTTAGGTCCAGGTTCAAGAGGGAAATTGGCCTGTAGCTTCCGCAGTTCTGAGGATCTTTGCCCTCTTTATGTATGAGGGTGACATAAGATTCTTGTGTCTGTCTGGGTAGTTGGCCTCCTTGTAAAAGTGTGTTGCATATGGTAGTGAGTCTGGGTAATAGGATGTCTTGGAAAGTCCTATAGTAGAGAAGGGGCAGACCGTCTGGTCCAGGGCTCTTCCCTGGTGGGAAACTGCTCACAATGGATTTCACTTCTGCTAGCGTAATTGGGGTAGTCAGGGATTCTAAATCGGCTGTGCGTACTACCGGGAGCTCTAGTGAATCCAGGAAGTTTTTGATCTGCGTCCGCCTAGCATCACCATGGTTGGGGGGAATATATTTGTTTAGATTATAGAGGTCTTCATAAAATTTTTGAAAAGCCCCAGCTATTTCCGGAGTTTCCTGAGTAACAGTACCGTCAACCTTTCTTATCTTGGGGATATATGACAAGTTTTTAGCCTTTTTTAAAATTGCTGTCATCATTTTACCTCCCTTATCGCCATGTGCGTACACCTTGTGCTGGAAGTGTAACCACTGTTTCCTCACTTTCTGAGCTAACAGTTTTTTAAGCTGGGTTCTCAGTTCTACTAGGTCTGCCTGTTTTTTTTTACAAGAAGATAATTTGTTAAGTTTTTCAATCTTAGAAATCTGGTCTAGAATGGATTCTAGGGTCTTCTGCTGCTCCTTTTTGACCCGTGACCCAATAGAGATGAAGCAGCCCCTAATGTATGCCTTGTGGGCCTCCCATTCTATAGGTGAGGTACTATGTGCGGTAGAATTGGTCTCGAAATACAATTCCAGCTGAGATCTAACCTGTTCGATATGAAGTCTGTTGTTCAATAGGGATTCGTTTAGTTTCCAATTCCATTCTCTCCTTGGTAGGGAGGCGAGGGCAAGGGTCACGTGACAGGGAGCGTGGTCAGAGATGGTGATGTTCCCAATCTCGGCTGCGCTGGAGACAGGCAAAAGAGAGGCAGAAATTAGTATGTGGTCAAGTCGTTGATAGGAGCCGTGCGGGATGGAGAAGAAAGAATAATCTTTCACAGAAGGGTTGCTAGTCCTCCATACATCAATCAGTTTCAGATTTTGTAGCTTTTTGTGTAGCCTGCTAATGTGTTTCTGGGCAATGTGTGATTTTGTGGTAGATGAGTCCAGTTCAGGATTCAGGACCAGGTTAAGGTCAGCTCCCAGAATCACTTGGCCCTCTGCATAGTGCTCAATGGTATTCAGCGTTTTAAGCAGCCATTGGACCGTAGCCTTGTTAGGTGCGTATAGGTTAACTAAAGTATATTTTCGGGAAGCAATCTCACCTTTCAGGATCAGGAGTCTACCCTCATCATCCTTGTGCTGCTGGTGTAGTGTGAAAGGTATTGAGTGATGGATGGCAATGGAGACTCCCTTGGAAGCTGAAGTAGGGTGGGCGCCATGAAACCATTGGTCAAATACGCGTGTAGGAAAATTAGGTATTTTATTCTGCCTTAGGTGTGTCTCTTGTAGAAAGACTATGTGAGCACCCATTTTTTTTATGGCTAACATAACCTGGCCTCTCTTCTGAGGCGAGTTGAGGCCCTTTACGTTAAATGTTGTTATTTTCACTTCCGCCATTATCTCCCAGGTGACAGATCTCTGGTTGTCTATACAATGTAGTTAGATCGATCTACAGGGGGGGTAGGAGGGGGATGGAGAAAAAAGAGGAAGAGTAGTAGAATTAGACAGACAGAAGGGGAAAGAATAGGAAAAAATATATATTATATATGGAAGAAAAAAGGAAAAAGAAAAAAGTAATAAACAGTACTACAATATCTAGTGTATGCGAGTTAGGAGGGAGCAAGAGGATGGACTTATCCCTCGCACTTCAAGCCTGCAAACCAGTCCATCTTTCACAGGCTGGTTGGTGGTCCCACTTAGTTGAACATGTCTTTCCCTACTTCTAGGGATGGAAAAACGTTTCTCAAAAATCAATAACCTGATAACCTGATAACCTGATAGTGTATCAGAAGCTTATATGAGGCAAGTATTAGACGTAAACCACTGTATTTTAATTTCGTCATCCACATGCTAGGATTATATAAACCTTCTTCTCTTTTTTTTTTTTTTTTTTTTTTTTTAATATAATATAGAGGCACGTGCATTTGGGGAAGGGAGGTAGGAAAGGAGGGGGGGGAGGTGAGGGAGACGGGAATGGGGGGGGGAATGTTAGTGGTACTATATCTAGGTGGCGCGCGAACTCTACACAATAATGGGGCGATGACAAAATGCGAATATTGTCACTCATCTATTCGCAATAGTGTTAGTATACCATAAGGCCTATAATAAATTCGCAGGCTCCATTTTTGGGGTAAGCCACAGCGTCTTAGTGACCCACCCTCTGACATATAACGTTAGATAACAAGTGAGTAAACATACTAAACACTCGAAAACATTAGAAAATAACTCCGAGCTCAAACCCTGTAAGAGGTATCCGCTCGCTGGAGATCTGTAGTCAGGTATTATTTCTCTGACCGTCCTTCGTGAAACCTGGATTGTGACCTGCAGATCCCCTTCAGGTCGGTGAGGAACTCATCTCGACCGCTGCTCTGTTTGACTTGGACTTCTTCTTCTGGATCTTCCTCCAGGATTCCATCTGCGGGAGGCTCGGTAAGTCTGAAGATGGTATCAGCGGCATCCAGGAGGCGACTTCCACTGGGCGAATACCGATGGCTTCCCATGCTCTTTCCAGGTCATCTGGGGTGTGGATCGGGATGCGTTTTCCATTTTTTATTATCGCAAGTCCGAATGGGTATAGCCACACGTAGGGAATCTTGTGTGCTCTCAGTTCGTCCAGGAGTGGCTTCATCGTGCGTCTTTTTGCAAGCGTGGTAGGCGCGATATCCTGGTATAGGGCTATTTCTGCTCCACCATAGATTATTTGTTTTTTATCTCTAGCGGCCGCCATTATGCGAGAGGTATCCACAAATGAAAGCAGTCCACATATGACGTCTCTGGGCCTTTCAGCCGGTTTTGGGGCAGGTCTCAGCGCCCTATGGATCCGCTCTATTATTATCTCTCCAACGGACTCCTCACCCAGGAGATCGGCAAATATTTCTAGGGCGACTTTGCGCAAGGATTCAGAGGCCCAGGTTTCGGGTAACCCCTTGATACGGACATTTCGCCTCCGGCTTCTATTTTCTTGATCTTCGAGCATTAACATTGCTCTGTTGATCTCTGTGGTATGGAAGTCCAGATATTCCGCTACTCCCGCGGAGTGTGACACAATCTCCTGTGTTGCGGTTTCTAGAGACTCCACTCTATGCCCCATTTGTGCTATCTCCGTTTTAATGTCGGATAGTTCAGAAAGCACTGGCTTTATTGCCTTTTCCAGCGCCTGTCCCAGTACCTTAGTAAGGAAAGACTTCGATACTGGTGAGGGGTCGCGGCGTTCCACTTCTCCTTGAGAGCTAGCTGCGTCGGAGTCTTCGCCATCTTCGGCACACGCTGCTGCCGGCGCCATCTTAGGCCCTGCGCCTGGGGAGATGAGGGCCTTCTTTTTGAGGAATCTCTGCATGGCTTGTTGGCTCTTTTGGGTTCTCGGGGTGTCAGGTGCGTCAGCACCCCTGTCTCTCCCATATTTGACCATTTTTAAGTGGGTCACTGCTGTATAAGAGGCTTGATTAGCTTGAGTGCGGAGGAGCCGAGGTCTCACACAGCCATCTGCAGTCACGGCTAGGCTCCGCCCCCTACACAGTTTTTATTTAATTTTTTTATGGTGTTTATCAGACAGGTACTATTTTGGGGGGCATCCACTTTTTTGATCACTCGCTTTTGCAATTTTTGTGATGTAATGTGACAAAAATTGCTTTTTTTAACCCTTTTTTTATTTTTTTTACGGTGTTCACCTGAGGGGTTAGGTCATGTGATATATTTATAGAGCTGGTCATTACAGATGCGGCGATACCTAATTTTATTATAAAAAAAAGTGGAAAGGGGCATTATTTTTCTTTTCTACTTTATTAATTTTATTAAAAACACTTTTTGAAACTTTTTTTCTTTACTTTATTTATGATGTTCACTTTTGGGGGTCTGATCCCCTCTGTAATGCATTACAATACATCTGTATTGTATTGCATTGCCTGTTAGTGTATGACACTGAGTCGTACACTAACAGGTTGCCTAGGAGACCCAGCCTGAGACTGGATCTCCTCGGCACCTGTAGAAGGCAGTTCCCAATGCCATGCAATGCATTGGGCAGCCTCTGCACAGCATCGGGCTGCCTTGTGACGCATCGGGTCCCCGCCACAACAGTGTGGGGACTCGATGCGATCACTCATCCGACACAAACCCCTTCTATGTCGCGGTCAGCGCGGACCGCTGCATAGATGGGATTAATCCGCCGGCATCGGCTTTTACAGTGATGTCGGCTAATACAGCAGGGGCCCAGCTACCATGGACTGCCGGGCCCCTGCAGTAATCACGCGCTCACTATGACATATTATTTTGTCAAATTGCGGGAACGCAATGGTTCCAATGACGTAGTAGTACGTCATAGGTCGGGAAGGGGTTAAAGGAATTATCCAAGCTACATTATCTTCACAATAGGTCATCAATATCAGATTGGTAGGGGTCCAACTAACAGCACCCGGGCTGATCATCTGTTTGTTCTACATCCTTGTGCAAACACCACGTCCTCTTCAATGTTTAGCTGCACGCCTCTCCTCTGCATGGTAATTATAGCTTCTTTCTCATTCTCCCATTGACTTTACTTGTGCTGATCTGATGCTAATAACTAGAAATGAGCGAATTTCTCAAAAATTTGATTTGCTGATTCGCCAAATCTTTTGAAAAATTTGGTTCAATCTGAATTTAATTGTGGCAAATTGCGTTAAAAACTGCTATTTACTGGCTGCATAGAGCCTTTATAGTGGTGTAAAACATTGTGCCTTGAAGTAACACGCATACGGAGTTTGTTGTGGTAGTGGTACCATGCTGTCTGCAGATGACATGACATGCAGATGACAGGCGTCACTCTTAGAATTACTGCACACCTCTAATATTTGGGCAGTTACGGGGCCAAAACTGACCAAATACCTCAAGTGTGAACTCAGCCTTACAGGTCAATAATAGCGTCAAGAAGATGCCCACTCCTTTTACACCATCGTCATCTGATTCCACATAGATGTCTACAGAACCTGTTCTATTAAACGCTTATACAAGTAGAGCCCCCCCAACAGAGTGGAGAGGGTGTCAGCGGTAGTTTGTGTTGACGTCACTGATTATTTTTCCCTTCCTCTGATCCGTCAGAACAATAACCCCCAAAAAACGGATTGTGTCTGTGGAGCATTTGGTCAGTAATCAGTATTGCTAATACAAAAAAAAAAACAGGAGTGGATCCAAGACAGAGATGGCACGTTAATGGAATATTTGCATGTCTTCTGCTTTTGGCTACAAAATCATAGGCCAATTCGATGCAAAATAGGGACCATGCCATTTTATAGCTGTTACATAGACAGGGTCCATTTTGTGTCTCATATTTCCTTCCTTCTGACAGATCAGAAGAGTCAAATAAATGATGATGTCAGCCAGGCCAAAAGGCAAAATAGTGGCATAGTCATGAAGTGGGGAGGGTGGGAACAGCATAAGAAGTCCAAAGAGTGGCCCTATGACATAGAGTCTGGAGGTGGCAGCAGCATCAAGAGGAGGCCACAGCGTGGCACAATGACAACTTGTGGATGTGGCAGCAGCAGCATCAGAAGGAGGCTACAGAGTGGCACAGTGACAGTGTGGAGGTGGCAGCAGCAGCATCAGGAGGCCACAAAGTGGTACAATGACAGAGTGTGGAAGTGGCGGCAGCAGCAGCATCAGGAGAAGGCCAGAGAGTGGCATAATGACAGTGTGGAGGTGCCAGAAAAATGAGGAGACCATAGAGTGGCACAATGACAGAGTATGGAGGTGACAGCAGCATCAGGAGGAGGCCACAGGGTTGCACAATGACAGTGTGGAGGTGGCAGCATCAGCATCAGGAGGCCATAGTGTGGCAAGGTGACATGGTGTGGAGGTGGCAGCAGCATTAGGAGACCACAGAGTGGCAAGGTGATATAGTTTGGAGGTGGCAGCAGCATCAGGAGACCACAGAGTGGCAAGGTAACATAGTGTGAAGGTGGCAGCAGCATCAGGAGACCACAGAGTGACCCGGTGACATAGTGGGGAGGTGGGTGGCAATACCAGTACCCGCTGAAGATGGTGGTTGAAAGAAGGAGCACTTGGCAACAGATATGTGGCATCAGGTGGTTGGCAGCATCAGAATAGTACACAATACAACAATTAATAATAATATAAAAGAACATTTTTTTAAACCATATGAGGGCTTTCTCTTTCTGGAGATAATTATTAAGTTATCACATTTTCTAGGCACATTTCCCAATCAAGATGGTATCTAATCGAAACATATTCCCCAGTCAAGTACATATTATCATAATTTGTATTATGAAATATACCATAAATAAAATATAATAAAAATGCAATAAATATATAAAATTATGAATGGTGACAATTCGGAGGTCACTACGCAAGCAAGTGAGCATGCATTGGGCCATTTGTGCAAGCGACAAGTGCCTCATCTTCCTCATTGCCCTGTAGCTCCTCTGGCTGCTCCTGCTCCTCTTCTCCTGTCACCTGTGTGTAAAAACCACCCATTCTGCTACACGTTGCTTGTGCTCTAATGTACTTCTCCTCCTAGGGCTCATGTGGCCGTGAGATCTAGGTGCCATGTCTCCAGTCCCCTAACCAGCCAGATTTACCAGATTCTGTTCCAGGACATGAAGCAGTGGAATGACGTTGTTCATCCCATATTCCTGGTGACTGACAAATAACGTAGCCTTCTCAAAGGGCCTGAGCAAATAGCAGGTGTCACACTTGAGCTGCCACTGGCTGACATCGAAGTTACACAGGGGTATACTCCTGTAGGATGCTGTTCTGCTGCCGAAGCTCAAGGAGGGTGTGCTTTGCGGTGTACGAGTGGCTGAAGTGCATGCAAAGTTTCCTGGCCATATTTAGGATGTTTTGCAGATGGGTGAAAGACTTCAGGAACTGCTTGACAACCAGATTGAACATGTATGCCATGCAGGGTGCATGGCTCAGCCCTCCTAAACGTAGCACCGACACCATGTTTTCCCGTTGTTTGTCATAATGGTTTCGATTTTGAGTTGTCGCGGAGAAAGCCAGTATTTCTGGCTGAAGGACACAAAGCAGTTCCTCCCCTGGGTGACTCTATTTGCCCAGGCAAACGAGGTGCAGAACAGTTTGACACCACTGTACCCTGCACATGTGGTATGCTGGAGGGGCACCGTAAATTGTCCCTGCAGTGGAGGCTGCTGACACGGTGGAGGATGAGGAAGCAAAGGCTGACATTGTCACAGGATCAAAAGCGTGAGAACGTTGGGTCGGAAGCGGTGTCACCTGGCCAAGTTACTGGTGTGGCTGTGCAGAAACCACATTCACCCAGTGGGCAGTAAAAGACATGTATTTTCCCTCACTGTAGTTACAGATCCACACGTCGGCGCTGCCATGCACTTTGGCAAACACCAACAGGCTCAATGACTGGCCCATTTTGGATGAGAGCACGCATACTGTTATCTCTTGGCAATCGTTTTGGTGATCGATTGCTGATGGAATGACTGACGAGGAGTAGGAGGAGAAGCAGGAGCATCAGGACCAGCATACGGTGGGAAGGACAGACAGCTCCTTTTGGCTGAGTAGGTGGAGCCTTGACTGCCTGAAATCGGGTGCATTCCACTGGGTGATGCAGCGGTTGCTGCGGCAGGCTGGACCACCACATCAAAGCCACGTTTCTCCCAGGCCACTTTAAGTATTCTCTTTTGTGCACTACAATATTTTGTCAATTTAAGTTAATATGGCAGATAGTAATGAGAGAAGAATTAAAAAATTTGATTAGGCGATTAGGCTGCTTCGCCAAATTTTACAAAAAAATCTGCTTGAAGTGCATTTCTTTGTAAGTAGTGGGTGCAATGACAGGAAGCAGAAATTGCCTGTCCCCCGGCATTGTACCACTCAGCTGCCACTTTCATACATGATCGCAACATCTGATATTAATAACAGAGTGTATGACAAAAAAAATATATAATAATACTTACCTGATCCATTTACTTGTGACTGGCCAGCCACCGCCATCTTACTTGAAAGTCTGGCGGGAAATCTTGCGCTGCATGAGATCACACTGCCACGCATCAGATTTTGGGGGAGATCTTCAAGCAAGGTAGCAGTGGTGGGCCAGTCATGAGCAAATGCATCAGGTAAGTATGTTTTTTTTTAACTCTATTTCAGGGTAAATCGATTCGCTACCGCAAAGCACAAGGGGATTCAGCTTTGCGGCTAATCAAATTTATCCCGAAATTTGTTTATCACTAATTGCAAACAACCCTTCCTGCCCTTACTCTTTGTGTGTGTAAATTTAACAAGTGGTTTAAAAAAAACTACACACACCTAAAATGTACGTGTGGCAGCACCCTTACACCATCCCATATTAAACATTTTATTAAAGCGAAGGAGGCAGAGCTGCAATAACACTCTCCACCTGTGGGTGGCACTATTTTGTGAAGAATGTGGCAGTGTTTTTCTAATTCTGGACAATATCATATTAGTTATTATTTTTATTATTATTATTATTAGTAGTAGTAGTAGTAGTAGTAGTAGTAGTGATGAGCAAAGTTTTCAAAAATTCATCTTAGCTGCCTTGCCAAACTTTGACAAGAAATTAGATTTGTTGTGAATTATTTCAGAATGAATCACATTCCATTTTATGGAGCGTGTACAAACACCATCCCTTTACATTTAACCCCTCAGATGCCGCGTTCAAAGCTGACCGTGGGATCTGAGAGTCAGATTCAGCCTATGAGAGGGTTAATCAGGGGTTCAAGCAAAAAATTCATACCCCATCCATTTTGGTGTGTTTTCTTCAATCAAGATGGTGGCAACGGCCTCTTTTTTTTTTACCACCATATTCAGGAAAAATTTATTTGTTACCTCGAAGCTCCAAAAAATTTGGATTCACGACAAATCAAAATTTTCCTGAAGTTCGGATAAAATTACACTTTATTAACATTGATTCGCTCAACACCAGTTATTATTTCAAATTAGTATCATGCTAAATATCAGCTATAGATCACATCACAACAAAGCATACAATACAATTAACAGAAGAACACTGATACATGTTAATTAATATGCACAGATTCAGTAAATCAGACAAATCTGAGTTTAACAAAGCAGGAGAAAAGATATTACCATTTCACAGCTATTATACTGAATGAACTTGAAGAGCATGTTCTCTGTAGTGTAAAGGTCAGCTTTGTAATAATTAAAACATCATTGCCCACTAAATATCAATGGCCTTCTTTCCATTTTCATCTTGTTTTGGATATCATTATCGGGCGATGAAAAGATATTGCATATTAATAAATTTTATTCAATTTAACGTGATATAAATTATTTAAAGGTCATCTGTCGGCAGATTTGTACCTATTAAACTGGCTGATCTGTTACATGTGGGCTTGGCAGCTGAAGGCATCTGTGTTGGTCCCATGTTCATATGTGGCCTCATTGCAGAGAAAAATTGAGTTTTAATATATTCAAGTGAGCCTCTAGGTGGAACAGGGGCGTTACCATTATACGTAGAGGCTCCGCTCTCTCTGCAATTGCCACGCCCGCTGCACTTTCATTGACATGGCCAGGCAGTGTAAACATCATTACACTTGGCCCAGACTTCTCCGAAATTTTCTCGTCACGCCATGTGCTTCAGTATCAGGTACTGTCCCAGTATAGGAAAGTGGCTTGCAATACACAAGAGAACAGCTTCACAGGTACAAATCTGCTGACAGATGCCCTTTAATATGAATTATCTTAATCAGCAGCATCTCCATGGTTGTCATTAGTAATGAGTGAAGCGAGCTTCGGATCCAAAATCCGAAGTCGCTTTGCTCAAAACTTCGGATTACTTGATTGTGCAAAGTAGCCAAATTGATCTGTCAATTATTTAGACCCATGTATGTACCTGAACAACTTTTATTATCTACTACTGTATGGCTTGTGAAGCTTATGTCATAATCGCACGCATTTATCTGTCATACTACTGCATATTTGTTACTTGACTTTATAAAAATGAAAAATAAAGAATTTATAAAAAAAAACTTCGGATTATTGCTGTACGGAGATTCGTCTCCATACAGCATTAAAATGTACTGCCTCTGATGAGGCGAAGTCAGTTATTCACGAAGTCTCGCAAGACTTTGATAAATAACTTCTGTATTTGATTTTTAAACTGGAAAATCATTTTAAAACTTGGATCCGAACTCGGCTTTGGTTCTGACTGAGACAAATCTCCATACGGCATTAATCTGAAGTTTTGAGCAGAGCGACTTCAGATCTAGAATCTGAAGCTCACTTGGCTCATCTCTAGGTGTCATGGCTTTTATCATCTGTCAATATGTAGGTATTTACTTTTACTACACAAACCTTTACATAGCTTTCAACATGCTTACACCAGATGACTCCAGCTGTTGAGTAGACTTTCCTGCGATACATACTAGCAGCTGTAGTGTTGAAACAGTTGGAGAAGCGCAGGATGCTGACCATTGACAATAGTCAAGCCTTCAACAACAAATATGCTGTATATTGTGGCAGATTTATCCTTGCAAATGTGCCAGAATTCTGGATGAGTTTGTATTCTGGCCTATATGTGTTAAACCATCTACCAACTCAAATATTGGACATTGCTTAGTGGGAAAGAGGATAGGGTTTACAATGCGGTTATGTGTCAAAACCAACTCACAACTTGGTACACAATCTCGGCACCAAATAAGTCAATTAATAGGTGATATAAACTTGGGGGGGGGGGGTAATTTATCAGGTCATTGGTGCTAGAACTTTTTGGGAACATATGTAAATTAGATGCAGGATTTAGGGGGTACTATGTCACCTTGAGGAGAGAGCGCCTCAATCGGCATGAAGAGACTTATAGGTCATACATGCTCCTTTGGAAATCTGGGAAGATAGGGGTGCAAATGAGCTCTTAACAAGCTCTGCCTCTAATGCCTCCAGATGAAAGGCAGCTATCCTATAAGTCAGGCATCCTCAAACTGCGGTCCTCTAGCTGTTGTAAAACTACAACTCCCACAATGACCCACTGTAAGCTGATACCTGTAGGCTGTTCAGGCATGCTGGCAGTTGTAGTTTTGCAACAGCTGGAGGGCTGCAGTTTGAGGATGCCTGCTATAAGTCAAGGTTCAACCCTTTAAATAGGCGATGAGACATTACTTTTTATATTAAATAGCCAAAGGTGTTACCCAGTGTGTTACCGTTTAGTATGTACTAGTGATTTGCATGATTCCATTCCATGTGCATAACCTTACATTTGTCAGTGTTAAGCCTCATCTGCCACTTCTCTGCCCAAGCTTCTAATCTACAGTCGTGGCAAAAAGTTTTGAGAATTACATAAATATTGGAAATTGGAAAAGTTGCTGCTCAAGTTTTTATAATAGCAATTTGTATATACTCCAGAATGTTATGAAGAGTGATCAGATGAATTGCATAGTCCTTCTTTGCCATGAAAATTAACTTAATCCAAAAAAATAAACTTTATGCTGCATTTCATTGCTGTCATTAAAGGACCTGCTGAGATCATTTCAGTAATCGTCTTGTTAACTCAGGTGAGAATGTTGACGAGCACAAGGCTGGAGATTATTATGTCAGGCTGATTGGGTTAAAATGGCAGACTTGACCTGTTAAAAGGAAGGTGATGCTTGAAATCATTGTTCTTCCATTATGGTGACCTGCAAAGAAACTCGTGCAGCCATCATTGCGTTGCATAAAAATGGCTTCACAGGCAAAGATAGTGTGGCTACTAAGATTGCACCTCAATCAACAATTTATAGGATCTTTAAGAACTTCAAGGAAAGAGGTTCAATTCTTGTTAAGAAGGCTTCAGGGCATCCAAAAAAGTCCAGCAAGCGCCAGGATCGTCTTCTAAAGAGGATTCAGCTGCGGGATTGGAGTGCCACTAGTGCAGAGCTTGCTCAGGAGTGCCACTAGTGCAGAGCTTGCTCAGGAATGGCAGCAGGCAGGTGTGAGACTTTTGGAAGATGACCTGGTGTGAAGAAGGGCAGCAAAGAAGCCACTTCTCTCCAAAAAACACATCAGGGACAGATTGATCTTCTGCAGAAAATATGGTGAATGGACTGCTGAGGACTGGGGCAAAGTCATATTCTCCGATGAAGCCTCTTTCCAATTGTTTTGGGCATCAGGAAAAAGGCTTGTCCGGAGAAGAAAAGGTGACCTCTACCATCAGTCCTGTGTCATGCCAACAGTAAAGCATCCTGAGACCATTCATGTGTGGGGTTGCTTCTCATCCAAGGGAGTGGGCTCACTCACAATTTTGCCCAAAAACACAGCCATGAATAAAGAATGGTACCAAAACACCCTCCAACAGCAACTTCTTCCAACAATCCAACAACAGTTTGGTGAAGAGCAATGCATTTTCCAGCACGATGGAGCACCGTGCGATAAGGCAAAAGTGATAACTAAGTGGCTCGGGGACCAAAACATTTACATTTTGGGTCCATGGCCTGGAAACTCCCCAGATCTTAATCGCATTGAGAACTTGTGGTCAATCCTCAAGAGGCGGGTGGACAAACAAAAACCCACTAATTCTGACAAACTCCAAGAAGTGATTATGAAAGAATGGGTTGCTATCAGTCAGGAATTGGCCCAGAAGTTGATTGAGAGCATGCCCAGTCGAATTGCAGAGGTCCGGAAAAAGAAGGGCCAACACTGCAAATACTGAATCTTTGCATAAATGTCATGTAATTGTTGATAAAAGCCTTTGAAACGTATGAAGTGCGTGTAATTATATTTCACTACATCACAGAAACAACTGAAACAAAGATCTAAAAGCAGTTTATCAGCAAACTTTGTAAAAACTAATATTTGTGTCATTCTCAAAACTTTTGGCCCCAACTGTATAGAGATCCATCTGTAGCCCTATACTGTCCTCTTCTGTGTTAATCACTTTACCCATGTTAGCAAAATGTATCAAACAATTTACAACATTTGATAATTTGGTTCAAATTATGGCACTGCAGATTCAGAAAATACTGAGGGACATTTCCCATAGGTCAGTCTTGATCCTACTGTACCAGAGTGAGATGAGCCTAATTATTTAAAGGCAGATGCCTCTGAATAAATAAGGGCTCATGCACACAAATGTGCCCCATTTAATTAAATTGGTCCGCATCTGAGTCTCAAAAATGCTCCTCAGATGCGGAACCAAACCATGTTCGTGTGAATGCGCCCTCAAGCTGTGACTTATACCAGTTTCTGGCATAAGATATATTAAACCTAATAGGCAGCATGAAGTCCCTCCTCTCCTAAGCCCCAACCCTTATATTGCAGCTTTTGAAAAGTGTCAAGAAGCTGAAAAAGTCAGTAATTTGTGACTTTTTACTCTGCAATAGTGGCATAAAAACTTTTGTATATGCCCCTTACTGACTTCAAAAGCGCTTACAAAGCATTGCGCTTCATGACAAATTAATTCATCATAAAGCAAATTTATTTGTGAAATTTGGCGAAGCCGCTGAATCAGTTTTTATAACTTCGCTCATCTCTAAAAATGATACCCGTTTTGTGAACATAAGATGTGTCATTCTTGAAAAAAAAGCTCCTCTGATATCACCACTAATGATGGCCGAACATCGTCCGGGGCGGTTCACGAACGCGATCACGCGAACGCGATCAAATATTCGTGAACCACAAGTCGCGGCGGCCCCATTCACTTTAATGGCAGGCGAACCTGAAAAACCTGCAGCTCATATTTGCAGCCACCAAATACTTAGTAGAAGTGCACAAATAGTCTCACAACATGGACAGTGACATACTAGAAGGGGGATCAATGACAAAACATCCAACAAAAAGTATGTATCTTAATCAGGGGACATTTTTATGTGTCTTAAAGGGAAATTCTCTGAAATGTGCCCTGTTGGTACCTAGAAATTTTTTATTTTAGGCCACAGGAGTACAAGCCTTAAAATTAGGCATTCACCTGACATGCAGTCAATGGATAAAAATTTTACTGAAGTCCATTGGACTACAGGCCCCAAACATTAGGTTTTCACCGGACAGAAAAGATCAAGTGATTATGTGGCCGAAGGTATATTACACGGTCAATGGATATCAATTTTACTACAGGCCAGTACAAATACAGGTCAAATGCATATGTTTAAAAGAACTAAAAATATTAAATTGGATTAAAAATGAATCCCTCCTCTTGAAAAAAAAACGAATGATAATAGTTGATATTCGATAACACATGGTCGTCACTGCTGTTGAATTCCTCTGAAGCCCCAACAATTATTCATTCACTGTACAGAAAAGAACAAGTAGGTATGTGGCTGGAGGTAGAATACACGGTCATTCGTTAACAATTTTATAGCAGGCCAGTGGACTACAGGCCCCAAAAATTATGCATGCAGGGTACAGAAAAGAACAAGTAAGTATGTGGCTGGAGGTAGATTCCACGGTCATTTGATATCAATTTTACAGCAGGCCAGTGGACTACAGGCCCCAAAAAATATTAGTTCCAATTGCATTTGTCACTCTGTATAGCTGCGGTAACACAAACCGTAAACAAATGCTGCACTACCCAAATTCACTATATAGAAAGTATATTATTGGTATAATACACCCCTGCCTCAATCACTGCTTTGGGGGGGCAACTGGTATATCGAACCAGTAGAAATAATTTTTCCAATAGCGTTTTTCACTCTTTGTAGCTGCGGCAACGCAGCATAACCGCAAACAAATGCTGCACTACCCAAATGCACTATATAGAAAGTATATTATTGGTATATAACACCCCTACCTCAATCACTTTTTGGGGGGGCAACTGGTCTATCAAACCAGTAGAAATTATTTGTTCCAATAGTGTTTGTCACTATTTGTAGCTGTGGTAACGCACCAAAACCGCAAACAAATGGTGCACTACCCAAATTCATTATATAGAAAGTATATTATTGGTATATCACACCCCTGCCTCAATCACTTTTTTGGGGGGGGCAACTGGTATGTCACACCAGTAGAAATGATTTGTTCCAATAGCGTTTGTCACTCTGTGTAGCTGCGGTAACGCAGCAAAACCGCAAACAAATGCCTCCCTACCCAAATGCACTATATAGAAAGTATATTATTGGTATATCACACCCCTGCTTTTATCACTGTTTTTAGGGGCCAACTGGTATATCACACCAGTAGAAATTATTTGTTCCAAGAGCATTTGCCCCTCTGTATATCTGCAGTATCGTAGCCGAACCGCATACAACTGCTGCACAATACAAATGCAGTATAATATACTTTCTATGTTAGAGTGTACATTATAAGTATATCACACCCCTCAGTAAGTCACACCTATCGATAGCACACCCATACCAGTCCTTAAAAGGACTTTTGTGGCCCTATTAGCTAGCGTTTGGTGTCCCTAACAGTCTGTCCCTGATCCACACAGCAACCTCTCCCAACACTGGCAAAAGACTGAATATAAAATGGGGCCAGATCGGGTAGGGGGTATGTCCATGTGCTGAAATGTCTCAATTGGCTGTCCTGTATCACCCAGTGTCATAGGTCAAAGTTCTTCACAATGTAAAAGGATATGGCACTGGTGGACATCGCCATGTGTTCGCCTGTTCGGGCAAACCACAAGACCATCTCTAATCACCACTGGCCACACTTTCAGTGCACTGAAGTCCTCATTTGTATTCGGTCTTAGGAACAACACAACTGATTTTCACACCACATTTATCATTTTAATCAGCAGGATCAACCCAACAAATCAGCGTGCCATCATTCTTACTTGATAAATCGTCTGACTTTCCAGCACTGGTGCTCAAATGGTCCCCAATAGACTTTGTCTGCTGTATTGCACTGCTGACATGTCTATCTGCCAATTTAACAGCTATATCCAATCACTGGCCTCAGCAGTGTGTGACACAAGACCACTGAGTCCAGTGATTGGAGTATATGGGTATATATGGTTACATCATCACTGCACACAGTAAACTACGGCTGGAGGGGACCATTTGAGTGGGTGCTCAAATGAGGAATTATTTTATGGCATCCCTTTACACTGGCCAGATTTGCTGATCTGGGACAATCCCCTTAACCCATATACAGTGTTAAGTGAATTTATCATCGGTAATTCTGCCTCAGTTAGTACACTTACAAGTGGTAGCAATTCTTAAAATTGAGAAAGGAACAAGCAAATAAATTGGACTCTCAAGTGACTGCTCTCCTCCTATGGAATCAGGTGAATAGAAGCAGGAGAGCACGAGACTAAGAAACTCTAGTAAAATTGTTGGCATGTGCGTGATAAATTAGTACCACCATATAACCATACACTTGGGGTATGTTAGGATGCATCACTTTGGAACAGATGAACAGTGCAGTGCTAGTGCTGGTAATAATATTAATTGGAGACACGACCCTTACACCCTCTGTCTCCCAGTATCGAATATTCAGGGAATTTTTTGTTTCTCCCCTGTACAGTACAGGAGGTCAGGCTCCCGCTTATGAACAATTACAGCGCTCTTACCTCTGACTGCCAGGCACAATCGTTTTAATAGGATAATGCTTGTGCTAATGAGAAAGATCCCATTATAGCCTATCAGGTCATTAATTCTCAGACTGCGTGACATTATCTTGCAAAAGGTCTGCTTACAACTTAATCAAAATTAAAATGTTTCAATTCCCTGATGATCGTCTCCCCCCCCCCCCCCCACACACACACACACACACATACCAGTTCAAATAATGTCAGTCTAAGCAATATATGGTAGATTTAGCGTTTGTTCACGGCATAATAAATGCATGCCACTTACTGCTACTGATTTATTACTTATTGAAAATCAACTCGCTTGTTGCCAAGGAACAAATGAAGGGATACAGGTTATGGCATTGCTTTTACTATTGAATTCTGAAGGGATGGAATGTTTTCAGCATGTGGCAGAATCTACATTTCATTGCATGGGGAAGTTTATTTGATAACAATATAAATTATTTTTGGGTTATAATAACTGGCATTTAATTACCATGCAATGTGTGATGATAATGGCAAATGGAAAACATTATCTCTCTTTTGGTGCTGATTTTGGAGCATTTCTGCCTCAAAATAAGCTCCAAAAAAGCTTCACAACAGCCTCCCATTCATTTTAATGGGAAGCAGCACATCAAAGAATCATCGCTGAATCTTTCATCGAAATGAATAAGAAGTGGGAAAAAAAGAGCTCCAAGTAAGTCCATGTGTTTTTTTTGCAGAATTTCTACACCTTTTTTTTGGCCCGGATCTGCACCAAAAACCTTGAGTTAAAAATGCAGCTTTGTATTGAAGTGAACACCCAGGGGTTGAAAAAAAAAAAAGAGAAGTAAAAAACCACATCAAAAACGCATCACAAAAAACACATGCTGGAAAAAAACACATTTTTTTCAGTGCATTTTCAAAATCCACCATGTGAGCATCCCCTTATAGTAAACAGTACAATCCGAGGTAAAAGACTTTGCAGGGTGGTTGTTGTAACCCCTGGAAAAATAAACCAAACCAGCAAAGGAGACAATATGGACAATCACAATATATTAGTAAGTGCCTTGTAATTGATAAATGCAATTTACTGAAGTGAGACAGCCCCCTCAGCAAGACAACTTAATTTTGCCTTGAAATAGCCATTTGGACTTGTTTTTTTGTAGTTAAAGGTGTATTTTTTTTTTACTTGCATCATTCATTGTTTCACGTATTACGATTGGTGTATTACAAAACTATAAAAAATTATATCTAGGGGTGAAAAAAAACAATTCTGTCATTGTGTTTTGGAGTTTTGCTTCTATAGCATTTAATGTGTAGTAAAAATGACTAAATAACTTTTTTATTTTCTATTGACATAGGTATGAGAGGTTTTGTTTTTTGTGGGGTGAGATCCAATTTTTATTGGTGTGAAAGAAATTAAGTGATTAATGAACATGAATGGTGCTAATTGTATTTAAATTGCCAAAATCGCAATTTTCTTAGTTTTATGGCTAAAATCTCTGATATGATGATATGATTGAGAAATATGAGAATATATTGAGAAGCTGGATGGACACCACAAATAGGGAACTGGGAACTACTTGGCAGAATGTGATTTGAGACAGGGGGATTTTTGCAGATAGATGACTCATGTTCATGATATATATATGAGTAATGTTTGTGTTTATCTACGTTTCATTTTTCATACAATCATGTTTCTGATTGGTTGCTTTAATAAATGCTTGCGATTGGACATATTCAAATTAATGGCTAAAAGGGGGTGGCTAGATCCACAATGTACATGTAATAAAATTGGCTCGTTGGGTGCTGCCCGGCGGTGAATCGTTTAACCAGTATCCTGTGGCTGTTTGATTCTTTAGGTCGACCACATCCCCATGCACCTGGGGAAAACTTATTAACTAATTTGAATCCCACAGACAAGCAAGTGTAGTCCCCTAGTTTGGGACTTGTCCTAAATTGCAGCAACATTGGTATATTTATGGGGAGCATCCAATTTTTTCAATCATTTTACTTAATTTTTTGTGGAAGCAAGGTTACAAAAAAATGAAATTCAGGCATTATGAGCTAGTGATGAGTGGCAGGGGCAATATTCGAATTTGCAATATTTCACAAATATTTGGTAGAATATTCATCATATATTCACAAATTCGAGATTGTTTTCTTGATTGCGAAAAATCAGCAATTCGCGTAATGCGAGCGAAATACAGGCATGGATGACTATAGCTTCATTTTTCAAGCTGCTAGAAGTTTCCTGAGACTGGCGAAAATGGTTGGCACGGCATAACATTACAATAGCTTTATATGCAGGAAGAATGCTCCAACATATTCGCGATTGCGAAATCGGCACTAATCATGCGAATATTTTGGCGCAATACGTGCAACATCACATTTTAACAGGTCTCACTGTAGCATGCATACATACATACATACATACAGCACTATGCATGTAGCATGTATGTATGGACAGCAGAATCTATCAGCTACACTATATCAGGATATAACATACACTGACTATCTCCCACTAACTATCTGTGTTATATATATAAGCTATCTAATGTAATTAAACAGTAAAGCACAGAGCACAGAAATTACACTGTTCTCTCTCAGAACTCCATAAAACTACAGAAAATGGCTTCTTATATAGTAAGGGGTAGGCAACTTTTCTATTGGTTGCTAGGGATGTTGCTAAGCTCAGACAAAGAAATTGCAGCCTTCTCATTGGCCCACAAGCTAGAAGGGAGGTTACTGATGAAAAAAAGATCTAGAATATTCAAAATTATGAATATATAATACAATATTCTAAATATTAGCGAATTCTTGAAGTGTCGATATTCGCGATTAATATTCGCTATTTGAATATTCACGCCCAAGACGATTATGAGCATTTTTATGGTGCTAAACATCCAGGATACGTATCAAGATATTTTAGTACTTTGGACTTTTTTGGCAATGCAATATCATAGTGAACTGTTTATGGAGCCCATTTGTATGACATCTGTCATCTATTTGGCTGATTGCTAGAAGCCACAAAGATGATGAGTGCAAAGCAACCTTTGGTCTTTGAGTCCTTTTAGGGAAGTGTAACCCACTGCCTACACCACTCATCAGGGCCAGAGCTAATTGCTAGCCACAATAAATGCTAAGGCAGCTGCAACAGATGGGGGTATGCAGCAAGCAGAACTTAAGACCTACTGCAAGTAGCTTGAGACTGGATGACAACTGTGAGGTGTGCGTAACGACCACAGTATAGTGAAGGGCTGGCAGAAGTGAATCGTAGCATCTCCTCAGAGAGCAATCTGGAGATATGGGGTGTGGGTAAATGCCTTGAATGAAGTGTAATGGAGTGAGAGCTTGAAAAATACATCTATCCTGCTATCTGGCCAATGTCTATCCCTATGTTACTAATTTAATTGTGCCATCAGTGCCGATCAGCAGCAAGCGTGATTGACTGGACGATCTAGCCGTATGGAAAAATATTTTTATATTTTAATAGTACAGTCATTTTTGTTTGTGGTGATACCCATGATGTGTATTTTTTAATGTTTACATTTTTATTTAAATTTTGGTGAATGGGGAGTGGATTTGAATTTTTATATTTTTTTATTTTTTTATTTTTAAAAACATTTTTTCACTATATTATAGTTCCCATAGCGTTTGACCACAGCATCTGAATGGTTAAAACTCTGTGATCAGCATTACTTCTGGTTGCGGACTTTAGCCACGAGCAGACACCATGTTTAAAGTCCTGGCCAGTGCCATACATGTAAAGTGCTAGTCTAGAAGGGGTTACCGTATCCCACATAATCTCCAGACATTGTTTTGTTCATGCCAAAACAATTTCCAGACATTCTGAATATTCAAGATGCTTACCCATTTGTAGAGCCTTGTTAAGAACCAATGTGTTACTAACCTCTGCCACCATAAACTATGGGACAAGACAAAAGGGCCCAAATCCATAATTTTTCCAATGTTAAAAATTCACCACATATAAAGTGAATAATCAAGCAAATTGTTTAGGTAGGCATATTTATTTTGTATATCGGTTGTAAAAGTAGTAATCTGAACTACTATATGTAAGGTCAAACCACCAGTTGGTGTTGGTTGAATATGGTTATATTGTATAAGCTTTTATGAGATCTCTTCACATGAACAAGCAATTGTTTAAAAAAAAAAAAGAGAGAAATTTGAAAGCATTGAATTGCAATTACAAAGAAGATGAATATTTTGTGAAACTAAACATGTAAATAAGCAGGAGGCCTTTGGTCACCAAAGGATGGACATTGATTGCATTTTAATGAGCTACTGGTTGATTAAAGCATTCTTTTCTTGCCAGCCTGCAGATGTTTTCAACTTGATTTGTGTAAAAGGTCCATGATGAATAGGTAGATTATTTCTTGTTTAATAACCACATTAACAATCCATTAGTTCATGCAAACAAACAAAACTGCTTTTCTTTACAACAAAATGCACTTTAATTTAACTACTTTATTGAGTGACACATCCCTATGGCACAGATTCAAATTGTCCAGGCTCAAGGGCTCTAGTGCAAAAGTTCTGCTCGGATTCTAACTCCTGTCCTAACTCCTTTGAGACATGTTGTACTTTATAATGGCTCCATTTACTGTTGCATTCAATGTAGTTGTAAGCTGGATTGGAAAATAAAATGTAATTCCACCAGTTTTATGGGGTTTTTTTTCAGGTGCTCCCTATGCGGTAAAACTGACCCTGCTCTTCATTCTCTCAGTCAGTATTATTAAAACAGTATTCCATTTCTATAGTTTTTCTTGTGTTTTAATACTGAAAAAGAAAAAAAGAAAAACTCTGGAAAAAATATATTTTTTTTCTTTTCATTGCTATATTCTGACCTCCATAACTTTTTTATATTTATATGAGGCTGAGAGCTTATTTTTTTAGGGACAATGAGTACTTTGCATTCCTAAAATTTTAGGGTGTGTATGACTTTTTGATCGCTTTTTATTAAATATTTTTTGGGGAAGTGAAATAACAAAAAACTGCAAATTGGCAATTTTTTTTATTAAGCCGTTCGGCGTATGGTATATTTTATTTTATTTTATTTTAATATGACAGCCATTGTGGAATGCAGTGATTCCTATAATGTTTAATTATTTATTGTTTATTTTTTAAATTTTTGAGAAAACTGAGTGATTTGAATTTTTATTATTTTATATTATTTTATATTTTTAAACATGTTTTACTTTGTTAAACATGTTTTACTTTCCAGACTCTAGCCTATTACCACAAAAGAACACCTTTTTTGATCTCAGCGAGGGGAAGGCTTTCGTGCCCCGGGAATGCAGCACTCCCGGGTTTTCTGCACTCAGATGGTGTGGTCATGATAGATTGATAGATAGATAGATAGATAGATAGAGTATGTGGTATTGTTTTATATAACACATAAGTAAAGGCACATGCACACAGATATACTACGGCTATGAACAACTGCAAGTTGTTAAAATCTCTGATATGGCTCCCATTTTTTAAATTAAATATATTAAAGCATTACAGAATTGTTCAAAAAGAAACGCACAAAAATACAATATGGTCATATAATGAAAGTGGCCCCAATGGGAAACAGCCAAAGGATTTTTACTATTTTACAATTTGTTAAGAAAAAAAAACTGACAAGTTAGGCTGGTTTCACACGGGCGTTGCAGATTGGGGCCGGATGCGTTCAGGGTGCGTTCAGTGAAACTCGCAGTATTTTGCAAGCAAGTTCAGTCAGTTTTGTCTGCGATTGCGTTTAGTTGTTCAGTTTTTTCCAATGCGTTTTGATGCGTTTTTCACGCGCGTGATAAAAAACTGTATGTTTACAAACAACATCTCTTAGCAACCATCAGTGAAAAACACATCGCACCCTCACTTGCTTGCGGATGCAATGCATTTTTCACGCAGCCCCATTCACTTCTATGGGGCCAGGGCTGCGTGAAAAACGCTGAATATAAAACATGCTGCGATTTTCACGCAACGCAGAAGTGATGAGTGAAAAACAACGCTCATGTACACAGACCCATTGAAATGAATGGGTCAGGATTCAGTGCGGGTGCTATGCGTTCACGTCACGCATAGCACCCGCGCGGAAATCACGCTCGTGTGAAAGGGACCTTAATCTTTTTTCATTGTTTCATTGTGTGTAGACTACAGCAGTGCCCTGCTTTTGTATGACAATGTTGGTCCCCACAGTGGAAATCTACTAAAAACTGAGTACTTCCACCCTTCATGGCAGCGACTGGTGACACTGGTGACATTGTCTGATCTTTAGAAATATCCAAGTTCAAAACTGTTTACATGGGCAGGATACTTTGTACTTGAGGTCTACACTGAGCAAAACACTTTCGGTTTTGTTCCCATTTTTCATGAGCTGAACTCAAGGATCTGAAACATTTTCTACATACACAAAAGACTCATTAGTCTCAAATATTATTCACAAATCTGTCTAAATCTGTGTTAGTAAGTAGTGCTGAGCGCAAATATTTTAATCGCAAATTTTAATCGTGAATATCGCCACATCAAGAATTTGCAAATATTTTGAATTTAGTGCTATATATTCGTATTTGTGAATATTATTGAATAATTTATCACAAATTTATAGTGAATTTATCGTGACTATATTACATTGCTGAGTTTTGCAATCAAGTAAACAATGACTGGAGATCACAAATTCTCGAATTTGAGAATTTATGGCACATATTCAGACAAAAATTTGTAAAATATCGTGAATTTGAATATTGCCTATGCCGCTCATCACTATTAGTGAGCACTTCTTCTTTGCCGAGATAATCCATCCCACCTCACAGGTGTGGCATATCAAGGTGCTGATTAGACAGCATGAATATTGCACAGGTGTGCCTTAGACTGCCCACAATAAAAGATCACTCTGAAATGTGCACAGTTTTGCCTTACTGGGGGGGGGGGGGGTCCACTCCTCTTCAATAGCTGTGCGAAGTTGCAGAATATTGGCAGGAACTGGAACATGATGTCGTATACGCCGATCCAGAGCATCCCAAACATGCTCAATAGGTGACATGTCTGGTGAGTATGCTGGTCATGCAAGAACTGGGATGTTTTCAGTTTCCAGGAATTGTGTACAGATCCTTGCAATATGGGGCCGTGCATTATCATGCTGCAACATGAGGTGATTGTTGTGGATGAATGGCACAACAATGGGCCTCAGGATCTCATCACGGTATCTCTGTGCATTAATAATGCCATCAATAAAATGTTTGTGGTCCATAACATACGCCTGTCCATACCATAACCGCACCGCGAGCATGGGCCACTCGATCCACAATGTTGACATCAGCAAACTGTTCACCCCCATGACGCCATACATGCTGCTATCTGCCCTGAAAAAGTGAAAACCGGGACTCATCCGTAAACAGAACGCCTCTCCAACGTGCCAGACGCCATCGAATGTGATCATTTGCCCACTCAAGTCGTTATGACAACGAACTGTAGTCAGGTCCAGACCCCGATTAGGATGACGAACATGTAGATGAGCTTCCCTGAGACGGTTTCTGCAGCTGTCCAGGTGGCTGGTCTCAGACGATCATGGAGGTGAACATACTGCATGTGCAGGTCTTGGGCTGGAGCAGTTACACGTGGTCTGCGGTTGTGAGGCCAGTTGGATGTACTTCCAAATTCCCTGAAACGCCTTTGGAGACAGCTTATGGTAGAGAAATGAATATTCATTGCATGGGCAACAGCTCTGGTAGACATTCCTGCAGTCAGCATGCCAATTGCACGCTCCCTCAAATGTTGCGACATCTGTGGCATTGTGCTGTGTGATCAAACTGCACATTTCAGAGTGGCCTTTTGTTGTGGGCAGTCTAAGGCACACCTGTGCAATATTCATGCTGTCTAATCAGCACCTTGAGGTGGGATGGATTATCTTGGCAAAGGAGAAGTGCTAACTAACACAGATTTAGACATGCAGTACAGACCAAAGGTTTAGACACACCTTCTCATTCAAAGAGTTTTCTTTATTTTCATGACTATGAAATTGTAGATTCACACTGAAGGCATCAAAACTATGAATTAACACATGTGGAATTATATACATAACAAAAAAGTGTGAAACAACTGAAAATATGTCATATTCTAGGTTCTTCAAAGTAGCCACCTTTTGCTTTGATTACTGCTTTGAACACTTTTGGCATTCTCTTGATGAGCTTCAAGAGGTAGTCACCTAAAATGGTTTTCACTTCACAGGTGTGCCCTGTCAGGTTTAATAAGTGGGATTTCTTGCTTTATAAATAGGGTTGGGACCATCAGTTGCATTGTGGAGAAGTCAGGTGGATACATAGCTGATAGTCCTACTGAATAGACTGTTAGAATTTGTATTATGGCAAGAAAAAAGCAGCTAAGTAAAGAAAAACGAGTGGCCATCATTACTTTAAGAAATTAAGGTCCGTCAGTCCGAAAAATTGGGAAAACTTTGAAAGTGTTCCCAAGTGCAGTCACAAAAACCATCAAGCGCTACAAAGAAACTGGCTCACATGCGGACCGCCCCAGGAAAGGAAGACCAAGGGTCACCTCTGCTGCGGAGGATAAGTTCCTCCGAGTCACCAGCCTCAGAAATCGCAGGTTAACAGCAGCTCAGATTAGAGCCAGGTCAATGCCACACAGAGTTCTAGCAGCAGACACATCTCTAGAACAACTGTTAAGAGGAGACTGTGTGAATCAGGCCTTCATGGTAGAATATCTGCTAGGAAACCACTGCTAAGGACAGGCAACAAGAAGAAGAGACTTGTTTGGGCTAAAGAACACAAGGAATGGATATTAGACCAGTGGAAATCTGTGCTTTGGTCTGATGAGTCCAAATTTGAGACCTTTGGTTCCAACCACCGTGTCTTTGTGCGACACAGAAAAGGTGAACGGATGGACTCTACATGCCTGGTTCCCACCGTGAAGCATGGAGGAGGAGGTGTGATGGTGTGGGGGTGCTTTGCTGGTGACACTGTTGGGCATTTATTCAAAATTGAAGGCATACTGAACCAGCATGGCTACCACAGCATCTTGCAGCGGCATGCTATTCCATCCGGTTTGCGTTTAGTTGGACCATCATTTATTTTTCAATAGGACAATGACCCCAAACACACCTCCAGGCTGTGTAAGGGCTATTTGACCATGAAGGAGAGTGATGGGGTGCTGCCCCAGATGACCTGGCCTCCACAGTCACCGGACCTGAACCCAATCGAGATGGTTTGGGGTGAGCTGGACCGCAGAGAGAAGGCAAAAGGGCCAACAAGTGCTAAGCATCTCTGGGAACTCCTTCAAGACTGTTGGAAGACCATTTCAGGTGACTACCTCTTGAAGCTCATCAAGAGAATGCCAAGAGTGTGAAAAGCAGTAATCAAAGCAAAAGGTGGCTACTTTGAAGAACCTATAATATGACATATTTTCAGTTGTTTCACACTTTTTTGTTATGTATATAATTCCACATGTGTTAATTCATAGTTTTGATGCCTTCAGTGTGAATCTACAATTTTCATAGTCATGAAAATAAGGAAAACTCTTTGAATGAGAAGGTGTGTCCAAACTTTTGGTCTGTACTGTATTTGTGAACAATATTTGAGGAATGGGTCTTTTGTGTATGTAGAAAATGTTTCAGATCTTTGAGTTCAGCTCATGCAAAATGGGAGCAAAACTGAAAGTGTTGCATTTATATCGTTGCTCAGTGTATGTAACTTAATTATCTCTTTTGCCTATCCAATATTTTTTGTATTTTTGAAACTTTAACCCCTTAAGGACACAGGGCGTACCGGTACGCCCTATTTCCCGAGTCCTTAAGGACCAAGGGCGTACCGGTACGTCCTGACTTAAAATCGGCATTCCGGCGCCGCGGGGGTTAATCGGAACGGGATTTCGGCTGAAATCATTCAGCCGGCATCCCGTAACAACGCAGGGGGGGGTCATTTGACCCCCCCGTATCGGCGATCGCAGAAAACCGCAGGTCAATTCAGACCTGCGGTTTTCTGCGTTTCCGGTCCATTCGGGTGTCCGGTGACCCGATGAACCGGAAAAAGACTGCGATCGGTGGCGTAATTATACACCACCAATCGCAGTCCGAGGATTTGAGGAGGCGGTGCTGGCCCTGGTGCTGAACACTGCTGTCCAGGGTGCTGATTGGTGCAGGGGAGAGAGGCGCGAGATTCAAACTTCCTGCGCTCCTCTCTCCCCTCCTCTTCCTGTTCTGCACGAGCACCCGGCAGCATCGTCCAGCACCAGCTCCTGTGTCCCCCTAATCGCCATCCATCACCCTCCTGCACCCATCGCCACCCAGGTAGGTTAGGGTCAGTGAGGGAGAGGCATCGTTAGGCAGGGAAAGAAGGGAAAAGTTAGTTAGGAAAAAAAAAAAAAAAAAAAACTTTTAACTTTTACACAAAACTTTTTTAGATTTTTTGATCAGACCCCAGACCCCCCCCCTGCCACTTGCCCCCCCCTACCAGCCCCCCACCACCACCAGCCCCCCCACCCCCTCCACCCATCCCCCCACCACTCCCCCCAACCCCCCCCCCCCACCACCACCACTAGCCCCCTCACCACCACTTTTTTTTCTGCGTTCGCTGACTGGTCGGCACTTTTTAGCGTCCGTCCACTGTTAGCGCATCGCCTGCCCCACCGCTGATCAGCGTTGTACCGCTAATCAGCAACTTTTTTTTTTTCCTAACACTTGCCCTTTTTTCCTTTTTTTAGTACGCGAACACCCGTTGCCCCCACACACACGCACATATAATAAAGTTTTACACACACGCACACCTACACGCACACACACCCATGGCCCGCCGGGTGTTCTCGGCCGAGGAGGCATATGCCCAGATTGCCTCCGACTCCGAGAGCCCCAGTGAGGATGAGGATGACCCCACATTCCTCTTATCATCAGCATCCTCCTCATCATCATCGGATGACGATGAGCCACCAAGGCGGCGGAGACGCCGCCAGGCGGAGCCAGGGGCCGCACATGCTAGGGATCCTGTGGCCCACCCTAGTACGAGCCGCCCTGGGGTTCGTACTGGTTTCCCGGCCCACCAAATAAGTTCACCGGAGACCCCTGCCGATGAACTTAGCTGGTGTCCCCCAGTGGACTTTGAGCCTGAGATTCCGGATTTCGCTGGCAATCCTGGAATCCAGATTCCCATAGTGGGGTTTACTGAAATTGACTATTTTAGTTTTTTTTTCAGTAACCCACTGGTGAATTTGATGGTGGAGCAGACGAATCTGTACGCCCAACAGTTCGTCGCTCAAAACCCAGGCTCAGTTTTGGCTAGACCCGGTGGCTGGACGCCGGTCAGTGCAGCCGAAATGAGGACATTTTGGGGCCTCGTGCTGCATATGGGTCTAGTCCAAAAACCCAGTGTCAGGCAATACTGGAGTGGGGACGTCCTGTACCAGACCCCACTGTACAGTATGGTCATGACACGCTCCCGGTTTGAGGCCATCCGGAAATGTCTGCATTATTCCGATAATGCAGCATGTCCACCCCGAGGTGATCCTGCCTATGACCGGCTGTATAAGATACGGCCTGTCATCGATCACTTTGGGGCCACATTTCAGCAGGCCTACGTACCTGGAAGGGAGGTCGCGGTTGATGAGTCGCTCATTGCGTTCAAGGGGAGACTCAGTTTCCGCCAATATATTCCCACAAAGCGAGCGAGGTATGGCGTGAAGCTATACAAAATTTGTGAGAGTACCTCAGGGTACACTTACAAATTTCGTGTGTACGAGGGGCGAGATTCCCGTATTCAACCCCCAGAATGTCCCCCCACTCTGGGTGTTAGCGGGAAACTCGTGTGGGACCTTATGTACCCACTGCTGGATAATGGTTACCACTTGTACGTGGATAACTTTTATACCAGCATTCCCTTGTTCAGGTCCCTTGCCGCCAGATCTACGTTCGCTTGTGGGACCGTGCGGAAAAATCAGCGCGGCCTCCCTGCCTACCCCCTCCAGGTACCTATCCCCAGGGGTGAGACCCGTGCACTTACCAGTGGAAACCTGTTGCTGGTCAGGTATAAGGACAAGAGGGATGTCCTTATGCTGTCCACAATCCACGGTAACGGCACCACCCCAGTCCCTGTGCGAGGTACCGCGGCAACGGTCCTCAAGCCCGATTGTATCGTCGACTACAATCGGTATATGGGAGGAGTTGATCTCTCGGATCAAGTCCTCACGCCATATAACGCCATGCGCAAAACCCGGGCATGGTACAAAAAAGTTGCGGTCTACTTGGTGCAGGTTGCCATGTACAACTCTTTTGTACTATCCCGAAGCGCTGGCAGCACAGGGACATTCCTCCAATTCTATGAGGCAGTCCTCAAGGACCTGATCTTTTCGGACCGGGAAAGAGCAGGCCGGAGTACCTCGGGAACTGGAGGCGCCCGGATCGTCCCTGGCCAACACTTTCCAGGTGTGGTCCCCCATACTGGAAAGAAGGGACGAACCCAAAAAAGTGCAGAGTGTGTCGCAGGAGGGGGATACGGAAGGACACCACCACTCAGTGCGACACGTGCCCCGATCATCCGGGCCTCTGCGTTATCGATTGCTTCAGGGAGTATCACACTTCCATGGAGTACTAAATTTTTATAATCCCCAACAGTTCACTAGAGAACATAAAACACTATGGCTCTCAGACTTTGGAGACACGAAAACTATTTTTCTTTCCCCCAAAAATATTAGTTTTAGTGCAGGCATCCTCAAACTGCGGCCCTCCAGATGTTGTAAAACTATAACTCCCAGCATGCCCAGACAACCTACAGCCATCAGCAGGGCATGGTGGGAATTGTAGTTTTACAACATCTGGAGGGCCGCAGTTTTAGGATGCCTGCTTAGTGTCTCCAAAGTCTGAGAGCCATACATATTGGGCATCGTCGCGTGCGTAAAAGTCGTCGCTATAAAAATAACTTTTGACCAAACGCCTCGGATGAACGGTGTTAAAAATATAAAATAAAAACGGTGCCAAAACACCTATTTTTGGGCAAAATTTCAATTTAAATCCATTTTGCCGGTAATAAAGCAAGGGTTAACAGCCAAACAAAACTAAATATTTATTGCCCCGATTCTGTCGTTTGCAGAAACACACCATATGTGGTCGTAAATGGCTATATAGCCGCACGGCAGGGCATAGAACGAAGGGAACGCCATACGGTTTCTGGAAGGCAGATTTTGATGGACAGTTTTTTTTTTGACACCATGTCCCATTAGAAGCCCCCCCTGATGTAGCCCAGACTAGAAACTCCAAAAAAGTGACCCCATCTAAGAAACTACACCCCTCAAGGTATTCAAAAGTTACTTTACAAACTATGTTAACCCTTTAGGTGTTCCACAAAACTAAATAGCGAATGTAGAAACAATTTTAGATTTTAATTTTTTTGTTACATTGCCTCAAAAAAGAGTAATATAGAGCAACCAAATATCAAATTTACCCCAAAAATAGTCCCAAAACAACAACCACCTTATCCCGTAGTTTCCTAGATGGGGTCACTTTTATGGAGTTTCTACTCTAGGGGTGCATCAGGGGGCTTGAAAGGGTACATGGTGTAAATAACCCAGTCCAGCAAAATCTGCCTTCCAAAAACCATATGGCGTTCCCCTTCTTCTATGTCCTGCCGTTTAGCCAAATAGTAGTTTACCACCACATATGGGGTGTTTCTGCAAACTACAGAATCAGGGCAACCCATTTTGAGTGTTGTTTGGCAGTTAACCCTTGTTTTACTCCTAGAAAAAATTGATTATATTGGAAAATTTTCCAAAAAATTGAAATTTCATAATTGTTTCTCCATCTGCCATTAACTCTTGTGGAACACCTAAAGGGTTAACAAAGTTTGTAAACCCAGTTTTGAATACCTTGAGGGGTGTACTTTCTTAGATGGAGTCACTTTTTTGAAATTTCTATTCTAGGGGTGCAACAGGGGGCTTCAAATGGGACATGGTATAAACAAAACCAGTCCTGCAAAATCTGCCTTCCAAAACCCATATGGTGTTCCCCTCCTTCTATGTGCTACCGTTCGGCCAAACAGTAGTTTACGACCACATATGGGGTGTTTTTGCAAACTACAGAATCAGGGCAACCCATTTTGAGTGTTGTTTGGCAGTTAACCCTTGTTTTACTCCTAGAAAAAATTGATTATATTGGAAAATTTTCCAAAAAATTGAAATTTCATAATTGTTTCTCCATCTGCCATTAACTCTTGTGGAACACCTAAAGGGTTAACAAAGTTTGTAAACCCAGTTTTGAATACCTTGAGGGGTGTACTTTCTTAGATGGAGTCACTTTTTTGAAATTTCTATTCTAGGGGTGCAACAGGGGGCTTCAAATGGGACATGGTATAAACAAAACCAGTCCTGCAAAATCTGCCTTCCAAAACCCATATGGTGTTCCCCTCCTTCTATGTGCTACCGTTCGGCCAAACAGTAGTTTACGACCACATATGGGGTGTTTTTGCAAACTACAGAATCAGGGCAACCCATTTTGAGTGTTGTTTGGCAGTTAACCCTTATTTTACTCCTGGAAAAAATTTATTATATTGGAAAATTTTCCAAAAAATAGAAATTTCAAAATTGTTTCTCCATCTGCCATTAACTCTTGTGGAACACCTAAAGGGTTAATAAAGTTTGAAAAAACAGTTTTGAATACCTTGAGGGGTGTAGTTTCTAGAATGGGGTCATTTTTGGGAGGTTTCTATTATCTAAGCCTCACAATATGACTTCAAACCTGAACTGGTCCATAAAAAGTGGGATTTTGAAGATTTCTCAAAAATTTCAAAATTTGCTTCTAAACTTCTAAGCCTTGTAACATCCCCAAAAAATAAAATATCATTCCCAAAATGCTACAAACATGAAGTAGACATATGGGGAATGTAAAGTCATCACAATTTTTGGGGGTATTACTATGTATTACAGAAGTAGAGAAACTGAAACTTTGAAATTTGCTAATTTTTCAAAATTTTTGGTAAAAAATGTATTTTTTTATGCAAAAAAAATAACTTTTTTGACCCAATTTTAGCAGTGTCATGAAGTACAATATGTGACGAAAAAACAATCTCAGAACGGCCTGGGTAAGTCAAAGCGTTTGAAAGTTATGAGCACTTAAAGTGACACTGGTCAGATTTGCAAAAAATGGCCCGGTCCTTAAGGTGAAAATGAGCCCGGTCCTTAAGGGGTTAAGGCTCTGAAAGTATCTACAAGAAGAACCTTCAAAATATAGGCAAAAATAAATAAATAATTTGCACCCTCTTTATGTGGTTTATAGACAATATACCGTAAGTGCACATTCTTTTTGGACATACTTTATCTCCTGCTGTATAGAGTATGCAAAATGAGATACCTCTGAGAGAACTCAGAGTCAAATCTAGGCATCCTGACCACAACAAAGACATGTTTTCTTAGGATCTATGCAGGATTCTCAACTATACCATTATCACTGTACATATAGTTTTATTATCAATACTGTAACTCCATAAATGATATGACTGTCAGCAATTACCTGTAAATGATATTCTCCTCTGCTGGACTTTTGGGGTGCATTATTACAACAGAATATTAACCCACTGGAGGATACACTGGTGAGCCACTGTAGCCAAACTCATACACATGGACCCCTTTTTAAACATCAGCTCTATAAAACGTAATAGAATTATAGGGATAGATTTATGAAAAGCAGTACAACATTAAGGTACAGTGGTTGCCCATAGCAAACAATCAGAGTTCATTTATTATTTCTCAAAGGGCCTATGAAGAATTAGATTTGGAATCAGATTGGATTGCTCTACTTTCAGACTAATTTTGATGAATCTTCTCTACATAAATAAAATTATACATGATTACATTTTTATACAATTTTATTTAAAGGACTCAAGACCATTAGATAATTAATTGTTTTTGTTTCTAAATTAGTATAACAGAAACTCATGTGTTTCTTGCAATTCCTCAACCCATTATATTAGTGAAAATTATTGTCAGGCCATATACAAATAGGCAAAACAAAGACATATAGTAACCATTCCATGAGACGGGTGACACTACTACATAAGTACTTTTGACATATGGATTCTCAGAGACATATTTGTTGCCTAGACGGTCATTTATTCACAGAAATTAACTGAATGTGTTTGAAAATAGAGATAGGTCTGTTTTATTTTTTTATTTTATTTTTTGCTAAAAGGAGGATTATGTTTTCTTTTATCTGCCAGTGGTTGAGAGGAATAACAGATGGAATCAAGAGAATCATTATCATGATGCACAAGAAGTATTCATGGGAAGCACTTTTGTTGGGTGATTATTCCATAGTTAAACCTCTATAGTGCTGAGTCTTGTTAGAGTCAAAGAATGACAACTCTACTGGAACAATATTTTCAATCTTGTGTATTTGTTCTCGTCTACATTCGAGGCACTGACGCTTGAGTACACTGGGCCACCGCAAGCATCTGATACAGATGGAGTGATTAGACTTCCTGAATATTAAACAATGGTTTGTTACGTGTTATTGAAACAGGGGAAACAAAGTGTGTCTTCTGCAGAATTGGTTTCACCAGCTCCACATGTCTTCCAGGATAAAAATAAACAGCCTCTTATTTTTGATCCAAAGTCATTCTTCAGAGACTGGTAAACTAAGGACTATAAGAATGAAAGAATATTGAAATTTGTTTTGGGAGCAGTAGATTCCTAAGAGCTTTCAGGCTGAGTTTTATTGAAATTATATTTTATTTTCATGACTACTGTGCTATGCTTATTTCCCTTTAGCACTTCTTGTGTTGTTTCTTTCTAAATCCAAGAACATCATGCTTATCACTGCAACATTGGATCCTAATTAAATAGAGGTCTGGATTAGTAAAATCCCTGTATACAATGCCAACAGAATCCTTAAAGTAAGAAATGAAACTTTGCTGTTCAATATTGTATCTACTTTCTATCCTTTTTTTAAGATTTCATTAGAAGTCTGACCAACCGTGTCAGTCTCGGCAAACCCATATATCTTTCCTTGCTAATGGGGTAAGATTGCTTAGATTTAAAAAAAAACTCACAGTCTTTGTTTTAAATACCATTAATAAAGTCGAGAACAACTTGATCTTATGGCCTGGCAAACCTGAAATGGAATGAAATATTGAGAGTTCTGCTAAGAGATATGCACTTCCAATGGGATGTTTATATTTATATGGCTATTGCTTTATTTATTTTTTCTACAGTAATTAGAATATCCAGGTGTTTTTTTTGGTTTTTTTTGCATTGTAAAGATATTTAAACCAATTTTTAATTTTGATTTTTTACAATATAAAAATTATTTTTAATTTTGATTTTTTTTACAATATAAAAATTATTTTTAATTTAGATTTTTTTAGAATATCCTCGGGATTTTTAGTTTATAGAATACCCATGAGTTGGTATGTCCTTATATTTCTACAAATAGTGAATAGTCTATCACAGAAGTGTGATTGAGGAATTTCAATGGATTTCTCAGACAGACATTTTTCTGATTTAACAACATAAATAACAACAAATATCTTCTTAATATTACTTTCTAATTTACTATGAGAAATGATAAACAAGTAATATTATATATCTATCTATGGACCTGTTTGATTGAAAATGGTCTTTAAAAAATTATTAAAAACATGTGTTGGTCATGGAGACTATATCGGCCCTTTATTCATGGATTGCTTTGTTTCTTTATTTTTATTTCACAAAGAGTTGCCAAAGATTTCTGAAAAAATGACATTTTGAAAAAAGTTAACTTTGAAGTTAGTACCAAATCGGTACTAATTTCATTGGTAATTGGTACCAAAGCCCACTTCGGATTCATATTTTATATTGTTTTTAAATACACAGATATGAATACAGTAGTAATTCACTGAAGTCTCGTATGAATTTGGCCAAGATGAAGTTTGCCAATACATTTTTATTCTATATGGCAGGGGTGCACAGCCTGTGGCCCGGGGGATACATACAACCCTCGGTACCATTCTGTGTGGCCCCAACCATCTGGTAACAGACATGTATGTATGTGTCTTTTGACTGTTCAAATGTATTTTTCATGTATTCTCCTATTTGATGGGAGTCCTGGAAGTGTACAATAAATAGACATTTAAAGGGGTACAACCAACTGAAATACTGTATTTTTGGCATATTGTACATCAAGTATTTCTTATATATATAAAAATTTGTTTCTGTCTGTCTAGACGTCTGTCTGTCTGGATGTTCTTTATGCGCGACCAAACGACTGGACCGATCTTCACCAAATTTGGCACACAGGTACATCAGGTGTCCGGGAAGGTTTTAGACCGGGTCTCAGCTCTCGAGGACGTACCGTTCCTGAGATATTCTCAAAAAAATTTACCCACATTAGCCAATACAAGCCTGCAAGTCTTTCTCTTCAAATCCCTAACTGCCATAAACACAGTTTAACTCCAGGTTTCCATAACAACCCAGCCATTTTTCTTTACTGCTTAAAAGGGCGGGCACTGTGGAGGTCACTGCTATTAAAGGGGTGGGCACTGTGAAAGTCACTGTTAAAGGGCCTGCCCCTGTGAAAGTCACTGTTAAAGGGGCGGTCACTGTTAAAGGGGTGGGCACTGTGAAAGTCACTGTTAAAGGGGTGGTCACTGTGAAATTCACTGTTAAAGGGGTGGTCACTGTGAAAGTCACTTTTAAAGAGGCGGCCAATGTGAAAGTCACTGTTAAAGGGGCATCACAAAAGGGTGGTCACTGTGAAAGTCACTGTTAAAGGGGCGGTCACTGTGAAAGTCACTGTTAAAAGGGCGGTCACTGTGAAAGTCACTGTTAAAGGGGCGGTCAATGTGAAAGTTATTGTTAAAGGGGCGGTCACTATGAAAGTCACTGTTATGGGGCAAACTGTCGATATCTTTTTACAACACATGCAAACATAAAATTAAATAGATGAAATATACCCATGCGAAGCTGGGTCCTTCTGCTAGTATACCATAAGTTTTATTTTCGTCCCTTGAAATTGGTTCCGTCTGACAATGTGGTCCCCAACCAGAAATGTTTTTTCACCCCTGCTGTACAGAAACAGCATTAAAATCAAAGTATTGAACAAATCAACTTTGGATCTATGATAATGAGGTTGATTCGCTATAGCCTAGCACCGAGAGTTAGATGAGTAAATCTGTTCTAAACTATTGAAATTTGTGATGGATTCCTCCAAAAACTTTGGTTCCCAACTAATGCAAAGATTCTGGGATTTGTCCCAGCATTTTGCACATCAGAATACAGAACAAAAGAAGATGACAGAGGATCACAGGACCCATCTTGGCAGGCTTGCCCATAATTCGTTGCAGCCAGCCTCAGCCAATAAAAAAAGTATAGCTATGATGTCAGTGGACATGTCATAGGCATGGTGTAAGATCCCAGCCAGGATCTGCCATGTTTTCCTGGACTTTGACATTAGAGGAATAGCATATCTGTTAGTTAGAGGAAAGAGACCTTAAAACACAAACGTGGTCAGTTTAGGGTCACATTAGTTATTTCACAGTGAAGAGAAGACATTAGCTAGTCATATTTTATAACTTTACAGATTACTGATTCATAATTATGTGTATTGCAGTTGTTAAGGATCAGTAAGTGAGGACCCTCTGTGCCAACTAACCAGTTTGGTGTAGGACTAACCCTAAGGCTGTTATACTGACACTTTCCAGGTATTCACTCTTAAACCCTGAATTTACTTTGGGTTAACAACTAGTGATGAGCAGCAGGGGAAATATTCGGATTTGAGAATTTTAGATTATATCGTTAATTGCGAAAATCGGCAATGTATTATTTGCGTAATACACCTGAAATACCGGCGTGGTTCACTTATGCTACATTTTTCAAGCTGATATAAGTTTTCTGAGACTGGAGAAAATGGTTGGCATGGCAGAACATTAGAATAGCTTTATATGCAGATATAGTGCTACAATATATTTGTGCTTTCAAATATGCAATTAATGATGCACACATTTTTTTGCAATACATGCAACTTGTGACATCACAGCACTATGTCTGTAGCATTTACCGTATGTATGGACAACAGAACCTATCAGCTACACTATATCACTATCTAACCTACACTGACTATCTCCCACTAAATATCTGTATTATATATATAAGTTAACTGTCTAATGTAATACATCAAAGCACAGAGCACAGAAATGACACTGCTGTCTCTTTCATAACTCAATAAACTTTAGAAAATAGCTACTGCGGAGGTTCTTATATACTAAGGGGGTAGGCGACTTTTCTATTGGTTGCTAGGGATGTTGCTAAGCTGTGACAAAGACTTCTCATTGGCCCACAGGCTAGAAGAAGGGAGGGATGATCACCTGATGTGTACTGTGTTACAAAAAAAACCAAATATTTGTCATTACGAATATATAGCACTATATTCTAAATATTTGAGAATTCTCGAAGTGCTGATATTTGCGTTAAAAATTTGCTTTTCGAATATTTGCGCTCAACACTATTAACAACCAGGCCACTATCTATTTGGATACTCCAGTGCAGTTGTCAGCTGACCCACTAGCAAACATCAAGAGCTCAGGGTAACAAAAACACACCAAAAACACAGATAAAGTCTAAATTCGCACATGCTTGAATGCTAGTTTTGAGGTCCTAGAAAAACACTGGAAGTGTAGATGAATGCCGACATAGAAAAGACTGATAGGCAGGGTAGTAGTGCAGACACATGTGGGGCAGGCTCTGTGTTTGAAAGACTAGGTAGAGGGACTGGGTAAAGTAAACACTAACCACACTTGAATAGAAAGTGCCTGTGTACACATGCAGGAGATAACATCATAAACACATCGACTGGTCACCAGGTAATCTAAAGGTTAAACTCTCTCTGCCTGGAGAGAGTGTCTTAAATACCCAGGGACCATCAGCCATTGCCTTGGGAGGTTTAGTGAGTGTGCACACTGACTCTTTAAAAGGCCAAATGGGAGCCTAACGGTATACTAGGCAGCAGGATCGAGGATACAACATGGAGAGAACGCTGGAAACCAGGACATTGGATGGCATGGTGTCCGTGCTCGCAGAGAATAGCCGAAGAGAGGCGGGCATGGACGGTAGGCATAACAGTAGTTACAGTGGACTCAATCCAGTTGATCATTTAAAAAAAAATGTTTTTATTCATTTCATCAGAACTTGCCTGCAACCTTTATGCATGATAGTGGATTATGTACAATTCACTATTTTTGGTAAGGACAATTAGCATAGTTAATAAGAAAGTGTCTGCTGCGGACAGTGACATTACCAGCGCCACATATGCAGTGTAACGTGTGTGCTAAAAAAAAAGGTATCTGTGACATGCAGTGTACTTTTTACTTTTTCCGTAGCCTGTGTCTGCTTCAAACAGTGACATTACCAGCACCACACCTGCAGTGTAATGTGTGCGCTTAAAAAATGTATCTGTGACATACAGTGTACTTTTTCAATAGACAGTGTCCACTTCTGACAATGACATTACCTGTGGCTCATCTCCAGTGTAACATGTGCGCTTCAAAAATGTATCGGTGACTAGAGATGGCCTTGCAGTTTGCCCGGCGGCCATTTCGCATCCAACTTTGCTCGTTCACAGTTCGCCGAACAGGCGAACATATGGCGATGCCCGCTGGCGCCATATTCTTTTACATTGTGAAGAACTTTGACCCATGACACATCCATCAGGTTGTACAGGACAGCCAACTGAGACATTTCAGCACATGGACATACCCCCTACCTTATAAATAAACCTGATCTGGCCACCATTTTACATTCAGTCTTTTGCTAGTGTAGGGAGAGGTTGCTGTGTGGAGCAGGGACAGGCTGTTAGGGACACAGATCGCTAGCTAATAGGTCCACAAAAGTCCTTTTAAGGACTGGTATAGGTGCGCTATCGATAGGTGTGACTTACTGAGGGGTGAAATACACTTATAATATACTTTCTAACATGGAAAGTATATTATAGTGCATTTGTGCAGCAGTTGCTGCAGTTACACAGAGTGACAAACACTATTGGAACAAATAATTTCTACTGGTGTAATATACCAGTTGACCCCCCCCCCCCAAAAAAAAAAAAGTGATTGAAGCAGGGGTGTTATATACCAATAATATACTTTCTATATAGTGCATTTAGGTAGTGCAGAATTTGTTTGCGGTTTTGCGGTGTTACCTCAGATACACAGAGTGACAAACGCCATTGGAAGAAATCATTTCTACTGGTGTGTTATACCAGTTGCCCCCCAAAAAAGTGATTGAAGCAAGGATATAAGATACCAATTATATACTTTCTATATAGTGCATATGGGTAGTGCAGCATTTGTTTGCGGTTTTGCTGCGTTACCTCAGCTACACAGAGTGACAAATGACATTGGAGCAAATCATTTCTACTGGTGTGATATACCAGTTACCCCCCAAAAAAGTGATTAAAGCAGGGGTGTTATATACCAATTATATACTTTTTATATAGTGCATTTGGGTAGTGCAGCATTTGTTTGCGGTTTACCTGCATTACCTCAGCTATCGAATTTCAACTATTATCGTTAGGTGTTTTTTGAAGAGGGGGGGATTTTGTTAGCCATGTTTTAAATCCAATTTTATATTTGTAGTTCTTTTAAACATATGTATTTGACCTGTATTTGTACTGGCCTGCTCAGGCCACATACTTACTTGATCTTTTCTGTCCGGTAAATGCCTAATGTTTGGGACCTGTAGTCCAGGCCTACAGTTACAGTTTTATCCATTGACTGCATAATGTACCTGGAGCCACATAATCAGAATTTCTTTTTTGTCAGGTGAATGCCTAATTTTTAAGGCCTGTACTTCTGTGTATCTTTTTACTGCCTAAATAAAGTACGTTAAAATTATTTTTATTATTATATTAATTATTAAAATTATCTGCAACACGTTAGGCTTGGTAGGGTGAGAGGGGATATCTCAGACTGATGATGCTGATCCCTACACTCATCCCTACCACTAAAACTCCAAAATACAAGGAGTCAATGATATGTGGCGTGTCCTCTATTTATCTGGGGTATACTGGTAGCATCCATACATAGGCACCTGATTGAAACAGTGGGTGAATGTGACAGGTCTCTTATAGGAGAGACTCTGCACACCACACAGTGTCAGGTAGCACTACTAGGATAGTCCAATCCCCAATCGATGATGAAATGTAGGAACAGGCCGTTAGGCTTCTACAGTCAGCAAGTCAATCTGTAGCTGTTTCCACAGAAATAATTTGCTCGACGCGTTTCTCTTGTCCAACTTGTTTGTTGGTTCATCAGGAGCAAGTAACTAAAGCCTCTGTTGTCACCGCATGTCACCCCCTCACACCGGGTGCATTACAGAGCAGCAAGAAGCTTTAGAGATTATCTGACTGAATAGGAACTACATGCAGTTGGTATATTGCATGTAGCCCTGTATTACACACCAGGCTCACTGCCACCGTTTCGATATCATCCCCTTACACTGGGGATAGCGGTTAACAGAGAACTCAGTATTTTCACATACAATGTGCTGAACGCCACTGATGACGTGCGTGCAGCAGAGAGCCTTCGGCAATGTGGCCGTGACCCGCGCGTAGCACGGACTTGTTTAAATGGAGGAAACACCTCCCATCTTTGAGGCCACCTCACCAGATGCCCAATCCGGAGCAGGGCACGTCATCCGGCTGCGCATCATTTGTCCCGTCGCAACCGGATGACGCGCATCCCATCTCGTCATCAGTAAGGGACTGGGAGAGCTATCGCTCCACCCACCCCTCCGCGTCATCCATAGGGGAGGGGAGAAACCGATGACGGATGTCTTCTCTCTTTACTGCATTAGTTGTTAAAGCAGATAGGAGGAGATATATCAGTTCTGCAATGATTGCTAGAGTTTCACATATTCAGAGGGCATTAATAATAACAGGATGCATAGCCAGCAATATGAACCCATTCAATATTATAATTATTCAAGGAGGATGATCCCATACCTCCCATACTAAATTGCAATAAGGTAACAGCAATACTGGAAAAGAGATGTATAAGAATAAACACCAGAATTATCCCGTTTAGTACATCCAGTATGTATATCGGATATAGTGGATCCCAAAAAAAGGTCAATATATCACTACTCCACAGATGTCATATCGTAAAGATGATTTCACGGCAATATGGAGAGTGATATCCGCAACTAGAGGTTATTCAATAAAACAGGCAAAAGAAATTGTGTCATTAAGGCCATTAGGTTTCACAGTATTAAGAACGAATGTCCACTGCGCCTCTTTCTTAAGCAACAGCGCGTCGATGTCACCTCCCCTCGGTGGTGGCCTAACATGTTCTATACCTTGGAATTTAAAACAGTCCAAATTGCCAGGATGGCAAGTGGCCACATGTTGTGCCACGGGGGTGTCTCCAGAATTTTTGATTTTTAGGATATGCTCACCAACACGTCTCCTAAATTCACGTTTCGTTTTGCCTGTATATTGAATGCCACAGATACAGGTAGCTAAATACACCACTCCAACTGTTCTACAATTAATGAAGGACTTGATAAAATATTCGTGTCCTGTGATGGAGCTCCTGAATTTAGTACTTTTCAAGATAGCTCTGCAAGCAACGCAGCTCCCACACTGATAGGTGCCATTGGGTTTGTTGGTTCCCAGCCATGTGGCATCCCTGGGGCTAACAAAGGCACTGTGAACCAGTTTGTCCCTGATGTTGACCCCTCGTCTATATGTAATCATGGGGCTACTGCCTACCAAATGACCAACATCCGGGTCAGTTTTCAGAATGTCCCAATTTTCAGTGAGTAGCCTGCGTATCTCGCTACTTGCTGTGTCGAAAGTACCGATAATTCGTATCTGTGCCTCTTCAGATGTTCTATTCCTAGGATGCAACAGTTCTTCTCTAATACATGCTGCTGCATGTTGATATTCTTCCTTCAAAATAGGTTTAGGATAACCTTTATCTGTAAACCGTACTTTAAGGTCATCAGCCGAGGCCTTGAAGTCGGACCATTGGGAACAATTACGTCTCATCCTGAGATATTGTCCCTTTGGAATGCCCCTCTTGAGCGGGTAAGGGTGTCCACTCTCCCATCTCAAGAGGGCATTCGTGGCCGTCGGTTTACGGAACACCTTTGTTGCAATATGACCCGAAGGGTCAATCTCAATCGTAAGGTCCAGAAAGGTGAGTCGTTTTTCATCAATATCTGATGTAAAAAACAGACCCAAAGAGTTGCTGTTCAGTCTTGAAACAAAATTCACAAACCCCTCCTTCGTGCCTCTCCATAAGATGAAAACATCATCAATGAACCTCATCCATAATAGTATGGATGAGGTCCATTGCTCCATTTCCTCGTTAAAGACAACCTCCCTCTCCCACCAGCCCAGGTAAAGGTTAGCAAAGGTCGGAGCACACGGGCTCCCCATTGCCACCCCCCTGAGCTGGCGGTAGAGGGAACGGTCAAACAAGAAAATGTTGTGATGCAAAATGAAATTCAACAATGTGATCACAAATTCATTGTGCTCACAAAATTGTGATCCCCTTTCCAGTAAAAAAGCATTTGCTTCATCACAGCCTTGCTTGTGTGGGATGGAGCTATATAACGCTTCAACATCCAGACTGGCGAGTAGGGTATCTTTCTCACATCTGATGTCATTCAATCTTCTGAGGACGTCCATCGAGTCCCTCACAAAGGATGGTAGACTACACACAAGAGGACTCAAAATCTTATCGACATAAACACTTATTCTTTCAGTAAGGCTACCTATACCCGACACTATCGGCCTCCCTTTTAGAGGGTTAGTCCCCTTATGTATTTTAGGTAGACTATAGAAGGCCGGTAGTGTCGGGTAGGCAGGCAAAAGATATGCCAACTCCTTTGCACTTATTAGCTTGCGCCATTTCGCCCTACTGAGAATCTGGCCTAGTTCTCTTTTATAGGCCTCAAGGGGATTGTGATCCAACTTGGCATAGCAGGTTTTATCATCAAGAATCCTCTTACACATCTGAACATAACAGCTGACATCAAGAACAACTACATTGCCCCCCTTATCTGAGGGCTTAATGATAACGGTGGTATCTTGCTGTAGTTGCATTGATGCCAGCTGCTCTTGCTCTGACAGATTTTTAGGATATGGATTCTGAACGTGTAATGATCTTAAACGTTCAGTGACGACAGTGAGAAAGACATCTAGAGGTGAATTGTTGGGTAGCGGAGGAAACTTTTTTGAAATGGGTTTAAGGTCAGTAAATGGTCCTTCCCCTGGATTCCTCTCGCTTTCCATTAGAAGATCAGCAAGTAATCTAACATCAGGAAGATCGTCTTGATCTATACCCAACTTCTCACACTCTTCCTTATCATGGGTGCAAAAAAACTTTTTCCATTTCAGTTTTCTGATAAATAAATTAATGTCTTTCACCCATGTAAAAGGATTAAATTTACACTCAGGTACAAAGGATAAACCTTTACTTAGGACTGTCATTTCCGCGACAGTCAGAGTCCGTTTAGAAAGGTTAATAATTTGTGAAGTGTCCACTAGTTCGCACCTCTTACTTTGCCTCTTCTGTTCCTGAGTGAGTAATCGCTTGTGAATTGGGTTGGTTCCAGGGATCCCAAAGGTGTCCCTAAAAAACCTCCTCGATGTCCTCTCTCACTGCCGTCACGGCCCCTGCCGCCTCTACCTCTACCCCTACCTCTGCCTCTTCCTCTACCGCGTCTATTTTGGTTTGAACCAGACCCGGGTTCAGGATCCGTTTCGTATTCAGAGGAGGATAGTTCTGTTTCACTCTCGTTCGTATTTTTATCTTTCTGTGGACCAGCAAACTCAAGAATCTTACCCTCTCTAAAATCCTTACTATCCCTTACAAACTGGTTGTGCTTCCTTTCCTTAAGATAGCCAGTGAACCTCTCCACTGATTGCTGTAATAAAGTTTCCCTTTTAGAAAAATCTGGTAAAGGAGCGAACTTTTTTGCGGCCTCAATGGTTTCTTTCAACTCTACCGTATTTTTGGCCAATAGTTCTTTCTCTTCCTCAAGAAGGAATCTCATCAGTCGTAATGAGGACTCGATTGATTCCTTCTCCCATTTGTTCATTAGAGACTCCGATCTAAGTCTGATGTTAGGTAGAACCGGATTTCTTAATCCTCTTGGGACTATTTTGTTTTTTAGGTAAATTTCTAGAGTTTGGATCTCCCACCACGATCTAACCTGATTCTTATACACTCTAGTCAGATTTTTAAACATAACATTGATATTAGGTGTATATGACTGGGTGGGGAGATCTTGCTCTGAGAATACTTCTTTCGGATTCCCTAGCCATGCATCTGAACTAATGTCCCCTGACAAGAAACCCGCCATTACAGTATTACTTCTGTGGCTTAAAATGAAATTTTTCTAGGTTCATTTCAGAGAATTTCCCTTTAAGACGCATACAAATGTCCCCTGATTAAGGCTGCATGCACACGACTGTACTGTTTTTTGCGGTCCGCAAGCTGCGAAATCCGCAAAAAACGGAAGCCTCCCATGTGCCTTCCGCAATTTTCAGAACAGATCGAGCGGCCCATTGTAGATATGCCTATTCTTGTCCACAAAAAGGACAAGAATTGGACATGCTATATTTTTTTGCAGGGCCACGGAACGGTGCAACGGATGCGAACAGCACACGGAGTGCTGTCCGCATCTTTTGCGGCCCCATTGAAGTGAATGGGTCCACATCCGAGCCATAAAAATCGGCGGCTTGGATGTGAACCAAAGCAATGTCAAAGTCGTGTACATGAGGCCTAAGATACATATTTTTTGTGGAATTTTTGTCATTGAGCCCCCTCTGATATGTCACTGTCAATGTTGTGGGACTATTTGTACACTTCCAATAAGTATTTGGTGGCTGCAAACATGAGTTAAAGGTTTTACAGGTACGCCTGCCATTAAAGTGAATTGGGCCTGCCGCGACTTGTGGTTCGCGAACATTTGATCGCGTTCGTGAATCGTCCCGGCCGATATTCTTCTATCACTCTATGTGACATACAGTGTACTTTGTCAATAGACAGTATCCGCTTCTGACAGTGACATTACCAGGGCCACATCCGCAGTGTAACGTATGCGCTTTAAAAATGTATCTGTGACATGCAGTGTACTTTGTCAATAGATGGTGTCCGCTTCTGACAGTGACATTATCGGGGCCACATCTCCAGTGTATTGTGTGTGGGTAAAAATGTATCTGCGACATACAGTGTACTTTTTTGCATAGACGCTGCGGACAGCGACATTACCGGTGGCACCTCTCCTGTATAATGTTTTCCCATCCCAAATACCTGTGACATTCCCTGTAATTTTTAATTAGCCGCTGGTGACAGCATTAACATTATCTCCAGGATATCCCTAATACCTTTTTAAATTTGTTTGCGCATACACTTCCAAATCCCACGCTACTGTATGTGTGACAGACTTTCAAGCATATATAACATTTAATATGAAGAAGGCAAGCAGTATGGGATGTGGTAGTGGCCGTGATGCTGATGGTGCCTGGTTTAATGCTCGGGTTCTCCCATTGACTTCCATTATACCAGCATCCCGATGTGTTCGGCCAGAGTACCCCAGCACTTTGGTGCTCGATCAACACTAATAATTAGTATTATATAATTTAAATGTTTGCTGAAGTAATTAGAACATTTCCTGTTTGGACGTGGGGTGCTGCCAAGTTTTGAAGTTATATTCTATACCTTTGGCTTTCAAGTTTCATGCAATGTTTTATATATATTGTGCATCTTTCAGTTGAGATATTTCTCCACATAATATACTATCCTTTTTTTAAGTTTTTTTATTGCAGTTGATAAATCTGGCTTAAGTAAGCTAATAAGCCTAAAACCCACTTTCCCATCCACTTTTAAAAACTGAATTGAATGTAAAATTGCAAAATGTCAGAAAGATTTTGTATAAATAAGTCTCAAAACCTTATATTTCTAAAGTTTGAAGCCAGAATTCTAGAGTGCAGAGCTTAATAAATTCCTCCTAAACTGTTTCAAGACATTAAAAGTATAAACTTGTCTGGATATGGACGGGACTGAATGAGGCTCAGCTGGCATTTCTTGCTAGCTCCTGCATGTCGTCTGGTCCAGACTGTGGAGACCAGCAAGGACCTGGTTAGTTCCAGGACATCAGAGGTATCAGTGAGGTAATGCATGTTTAATACCATTCTACCCTTTTTTCAAAAACTTTTATCCCATCAGAAAACCCTTGAAGAAAACAATTATTTTTGTAATACCTTTGTCAGATTTTGTTTTTCTTAGCTTAAAGCTTTGGTTATTCTAAATTATAAACAATAACAAAACTTGTGACTTACCTGATAGCCTAAAATCCAGCTGTACTAATAGTACATTAACTTATAAAGCCCTTTGTTGTTGTTATTGGTTTTATTAAAGAACAAAATTATATCAGGTACATGTATCTATGTAATAGCATTAAGGCTGCTTCCACACTGTGTTTTCAGTCTGTTTGGCATATGTGCTTGAACAGCTCCTAATGGATATGTCATATAGATCCCTTTTCTACCAAATGAGCAGGGGTGTAGTCCCACAAAAAAGCACCCAGCAACAAAGCTATAGGATTTGAGGAAGCGAGGTGGCATTAGCAGTGTAAGTAAAGCTAGCAGCATAGGTGGGACTAGTAATATGCCAGGTAATGAAAGAAGCAGTAACATTGTAGTGTTGCTCATATTAAAACTAATAACAAAGTCCCTAGGTCTCAACAAGTCAGCTGAGATACCTATATTGCAGGCATCCTCAAACTGCGGCCCTCCAGCTGTTTAAAAACAACAACTCCCACAATGCCCTGCTGTAGGCTGATACCTGTAGGCTGATAGCTGTAAGCTATCCAGGCATGCTGGGAGTTGTAGTTTTGGAACAGCTGGAGGGCCGAAGTTTGGACATGCCTGCTGTAGGCTGTTCGGGCATGATGGGAGTTCTAGTTTTGCAACTGCTGGAGGGCCGCAGTTTGAGGATGCCTGCTATATTGAATCTGGTAATGCCATAAAGATAATCCTTTGGCCTGCTCAGCATGCTACCCTTTCACTTAGGCTACTTTCACACTAGTGTTCGGGGCTTCGCTTGTGAGTTCCGTTTGAAGGCTCTCACAAGCAGCCCCGAACGCATCCGTACTGTCCTAATGCATTCTGAGTGGATGCGGATCCGCTCAGACTGCATCAGTCTGGCACCGTTTGTCCTCCGCTCCGCTCAGCAGCGTTCGGGTGTCCGCCTGGCCGTGCAGAGGCAAACGGATCCGTCCAGACTTACAATGTAAGTCAATGGGGAGGGATCCGTTTTAAGTTGACACAATATGGCTAAATTTTCAAACAATTATTTTTAATTTTTTTTGTTCATGGTAATGCAAACGGATCCACTCAGAACAGATCTAAGCATTTGCATAATAGGTGCGGATCCGTCTGTGCAGATACCAGACGGATCCGCACCTAAACGCAGGTGTGAAAGTAGCCTTATACATACTGCTCCTTCCTGCCAACTTTTCTAACATAGACTTCTCTCCCCATATCAAACTTTTCACAGAGACTACTCTTCATCACTCTTTATAATACAGAGAGTTCCCCATGCACTTACCTTTCCCATTCAGCAAGCAGCTGAATCAAATTTTTCAGAACTTTGCTCATCTCTAGTGGTAACCCTTCTCCTTCAAGCCTGGACATGTGACCTACCAGAAGTAACTGCAGTTTTGTTTTTATGATGCCACCGAAGGCCCTGCACCTCTTCAAGTTAAAGTCTTGATGCTAAATAATGGAAATATTGCAGTGATTTTGCTGCATAAACACATGCAGGGTACAAGAGGCCTCTTTTCAGAGCACTCTGTAATGATGCTCCACTAGACCACTGACTAGTATGTAGCGGAACATTCTGACATGCCGCTTTCTGACTTCATATCAGCGTTTTCTTTTGAATATTACAACTTGAAAAACTCTGCTCTCCCACATGGTGAGCGTGGTAAAATCATCATAAAAATAAATTCCCCATTAAAAGTGTCCTGTCTGACCCAGGAAAAAGTACAACAGCGACTTAAAAAGATTAAAATAGACAAATCGCCAGGACCGGATGGCATACACCCCCGTATCCTAAGAGAATTAAGTAATGTCATAGCCAGATCCTTATTTCTGATATTTGCAGACTCTATACTGACAGGGAATGTCCCACAGGATTGGCGCATGGCAAATGTGGTGCCAATATTCAAAAAGGGTCCAAAAACAGAGCCTGGAAACTATAGGCCGGTAAGTTTCTCTTCCCAATATCCCACAGATTCTCTATAGGGTTCAGGTCAGGAGAGTTGGCAGGCCAATTGAGCACAGTAATACCATGGTCAGTAAACCATTTACCAGTGGTTTTGGCACTGTGAGCAGGTGCCAGGTTGTGCTGAAAAATGAAATCTTCATCTCCATAAAGCTTTTCAGCAGATGGAAGCATGAAGTGCCTCCAAAATCTCCTGATAGCTAGCTGCATTGACCCTGCCCTTGATAAAACACAGTGGACCAACACCAGCAGCTGACATGGCACCCCAGACCATCACTGACTGTGGGTACTTGACACTGGACTTCAGGCATTTTGGCATTTCCCTCTTCCCAGTCTTCCTCCAGACTCTGGCACCTTGATTTCCGAATGACATGCAAAATTTGCTTTCATCCGAAAAAAGTACTTTGGCCCACTGAGCAACAGTCCAGTGCTGCTTCTCAGTAGCCCAGGTCAGGCGCTTCTGCCGCTGTTTATGGTTCAAAAGTGGCTTGACCTGGGGAATTCGTCACCTGTAACCCATTTCCTGCACACGCCTGTACACGGTGGCTCTGGATGTTTCTACTCCAGACTCAGTCCACTGCTTCCGCAGGTCCCCCAAGGTCTGGAATCGGTCCTTCTCCACAATCTTCCTCAGGGTCCGGTCCCCTCTTCTCGTTGTGCAGCGTTTTCTGCCACACTTTTTCCTTCCCACAGACTTCCCACTGAGGTGCCTTGATACAGCACTCTGGGAACAGCCTATTCGTTCAGAAATTTCTTTCTGTGTCTTACCCTCTTGCTTGAGGGTGTCAATGATGGCCTTCTGGACAGCAGTCAGGTCGGCAGTCTTACCCATGATTGCGGTTTTGAGTAATGAACCAGGCTGGGAGTTTTTAAAAGCCTCAGGAATCTTTTGCAGGTGTTTAGAGTTAATTAGTTGATTCAGATGATTAGGTTAATAGCTCGTTTAGAGAACCTTTTCATGATATGCAAATTTTTTTAGATAGGAATTTTGGGTTTTCATGAGCTGTATGCCAAAATCATCAATATTAAAACAATAAAAGGCTTGAACTACTTCAGTTGGTGTGTAATGAATCTAAAATATATGAAAGTCTAATGTTTATCAGTACATTACAGAAAATAATGAACTTTATCACAATATGCTATTTATTTTAGAAGGACCTGTACAACATGAGACTCTGCAACTTCTTCCCCCCAAAAACTCAGTTTTCAGTATGGTTTTGATGCGTTTCCTGGCGAGAAGGTGCACCTTCCTGTAAAGTATTGTAATTAATTCCCATAAGGTCTATCTGGGTCCTGCTTTTCCATATCTTGGGACGTTGTGTGATCAAGTATTGACTGTATTGAAAAAGTGGAGGCCACCCACCAAGGGGAGATCGGAGCGCTGGTAACGCAGCCTGGCTCAGATTTCCCATCAGTGAGAGGTCTCCCTATTGGTCACTACAGGAAACTGAATAATTCTAATTCGGCATTAAGGCCACCCCGACACAAGTGTATTAAATTCAAAAATTCTTCTTGATTCTAATCGTGACATTCTTTTAATATGATCCCCACCCCTCCAATGTCTTTCTACCAGTTCTAGGGCTGCGAAGATAAAGCCCTGAGGATTCTGATTATGGTGCCATCGAAAATGATCTGATAGAGTATGTTTCTTGTATCCATTTTTTTATATGTGTTATGTGCTCAGCAATTCCCTTGGTTCGACCAACATATTGCTTCCCACATGGACATTGAATGACATTGGTGGAATTACATGTCAAAAATTCCCTGATCTCATGTGTGAAGTTATTTTGTGTAGAGGTTATTTTTTGGGTCTTCTTTGGAAACACTACGGTTTTACAGTTGCTACATTGTTAACAGCGATAGAACCCTTTTAAGTTGAGCCATTTATGTATGGATTGTCTCTCTTTCTTAGATTAGGTTGTTGATGCCACTTACAGGCCTAGATTCAGGGTTTTTGCAAATGTAATTTGTGGGATAGTAGTTACCAGGGGGCCTATTAATTTATCTTTCAAGATGAAATGCCAATGTTGTTTAATGATTCTCTCTATTTTTTTATAATGCAAATTGACAGGTAAAATAATCCAAATAACCTCCTCCTCTAGGGTTTTCTTTATCATAGTATTATCAGTTATAAAGAAAGATTGACGATCTGATTCCCTTATTTTAAACAGAGATGCTTCAATTACTTTTGATGGATATTCTTTCATCAAAAACTGTTCTTTCATTAATTTGGCTTCCTCTTCAAACTGTTCATTGTTGGTACAGTTGCGTTTGATGGGCCGAAACTGACCTGATGGAATATTAAGGAGCCATCTGGTAGGTTGCAGCTTGAGTACGTTATGTATCCATTTTTGGTCACTGGTTTTTGATAGGCGCTGCATACTAATTTGTCTTGGTCCACTGTAATCTGTAGATCCAAGAACTTAATTGATGATATGCTGACATTTGATGTAAATTGTAGGTTGTATGTACAGGGTCTTTAATTAACTAAAAACCCAGCACAGAACCTCTATAGTCCAGGATTTAGTGCAGAATGGGACTCCTTCTTAATGATGCAATCAATAGCTTTGATCAAACTGATTGTTAGAAGAAGGACTCAAATTCTTAATGAAGTTACAGATAGAATAAATCAGATGAAAGAACCAATTGATAAATTACCTAAAAACTATAAATTTAATACATGGCAGGAAAGACTTTGTAGAGGCCTGGTTAGAACAAAGCAGGAGATTATTAGAAAAAAAACTAAGAAATATAGAAACAAAATTAGATCAGATCAACAGAAGAAAGAACACCAAGAGAGACAAGATCAATCACATGGGGTGGAATAATCATGGGATATAAGCAACTGATAATGATTCACACACTAAATTTGTGGTCCCTATTTTAAATAGATTTGAGGTATTGACAGAAAATATTTTTTTAGATGGACCCCCACCTCATCACAGAGCACGGAATCGGATAGCATCACAATGATCACCAGAACAAATTCAACATTCATTACCACCTCATCAATACTATTTGAGACACAGGTTCACAAAGAGTTCAATATACAGCACAAATCCAAACCACCGCATCGCAGAGTTCACAGGCTGGGAGAAAATAACCTCCCAGGCTGTGAGCTCTGCGCTGCGATTGGCCAGCGCTACAGCAGAACAAGGGCAGACTCTGCCTACCATAACTTAGTGACCGAAATCTCCGCCTACTATAACTTAGTGACCGAAGATACTGGAGGGCATAGAGGGAGAACGGAGCGGCGCCCAGGGATAATAGTAAGTGCAGTGAGATCCCCGGGTGCCGCTCTACATGTTTGTATACTTAGTTCACAATGTCAGGATCGGTGAAAGGTCCTCTTTAATGCAAAAGACAATTAGCAGACAGATTAACATATAAGAAAGTTAAATAATGACCTAACGAAGGTCTTTAACCAAAAACTTATTGAATATTGCCAAAGGGGACTAGACAGTCAAATACTTTTGGACCCTGAACATCAATGGATTTATAGCTCATTTCATTATGGTGGAAGTCTTTCTTGTGGGACGATTAACCCTATGTGGACTTTTTAACTATTTTTATATTTCGTTTCACATTTCCTCAGCGCTGGGGCTTCTCCCAGATTGTTTGTTGGACAATAGGATAAGTTGATGAACTTTTAATATTAAATTTTGCCTCCTTTGTGACAAACTTGCTCCATATCCTGATGGAAGAATATACAATGTATGCGTATAGTAGATGACAGATGGACATATAACCAACATTTAGTTTTTACTGTCAGTTAACAGTCTGCTGGTATACATAATTGTGTCAGATAAGACCAAACCCATACAAGTTTCAAGTTTTTATTGAGTTTTTATGTGTACATGTGTATTCAATAGATGCAATAAATATTAATTTGCTAGTCTCCAGGTGGTTATAGATAATGAGTGACTGCCGTCACTAGTTTAATCATTACGTATTTGTTACATTGATTGGGTGAATCAATCTCGGCAAGAATACCATATCCCTACTAACAGACTGGTGAGCCTCTATATTAATTTTCCTTCTTATGTCTTATAAACATGTTAATATGGAAAATAATAAAATCACCCGAACACTGAAACCGGACTTCAGTGAAAAGGTCCAGGTTTGGATCCGAGTACACGGACTCGCAAAGTTTGGTACAAACCCAAACTTTGCAGTTTTGGTTCGTTCATCCCTAGATAAGGTAGCCGGATTCAAGTTTATTTGCATTCTCTAGAGAGATCCATTTGCATAGCATATTATAAGAATTTGACAAACATGTCTGACTTACAGTATATTAAAAATAGAAAGCAACACATGGTAAGCAATGTGACCCAGATTGCGCCTGTGAAAACCAAAGAAATAATATCACTTGGAGACATTTTTATTATTAAAGATGAAGCTAATTCACATTTAGCAGACAATGAGCGCTGCAGTAGAGCCGCTAATGTTCTTTAGCTTTGAGAAGTTCTCTCCCTTGCAGGGATCAAAATGTCCTTCGAGTGTGATATATGAGGATGTAGCTAGCTAGAAAATATAATAAAACCTTGCACTAAACTCTCTGTAAGGATGTTACACTTTTGGCATCAAATAATTGTTGTTTTCATCTTTGTCTAACAGCCATGGACAAATGATTACTAGCACAGCGTTATGGTAGAGCTTGAGTAGCATGTCAGAATTTTGTTAGAATTGCACTCATGCAATGATTCTACTACTTGTAGACTGAAATAGTTCAGGCAATGCCAAGTAAAAGCTTAACTCTAATAGGTATTTTGTTTTTGGGCTTCTGTCAAATTAATAATGAATTGGATGCATTATAGCAATTATCTGTAATGAATCAGGCTTGTTATACCATACATCTCAGTATAAGGTCAAAATGTATGATAATGTAATAAAGCAATTAAAGCAGTAGAGAATTATGATAATGTTTTGTAAATTGTTTCTCTCGCTAATTCCTTTAAAAATGGGCTTGCTATGGTTAGCACAACCTCTTTATTGAAGTATATAGAGTTCCTTCTAGATTACTAAATGTTTTCCCCTTATCTCTACATGTGAACATAATGTGTTGTACATATTTTCTGTTAAAGTGGTTGTGCTATGTTTTTCTGTTATCCCCTAACTGATCTGTGGTGCTCTGTGAACCCCACCGATTGCAAGAGCAGAGGTTTTATTTACATTACCCCAATCTGATGGAGAGGCAGCACCCTGTAACTTCATTCATTCTCTATGAACCACCAGAAATATCCAAGTTCTACACTCATCTATCTCACGCACTCCAACAGAGAATGAATTGAATGGGAGGGTGCATGCCCGAACAGCCGCTTCATGAGATTATGGGAGTGGGACCCTCAATTCTTGGGGACAGTAGGGACCCAGTGGGGGGACCCTCACAGAGCAGTTAGCCTATCCTGTTTATAGGCCATAGCTTCAAAATTTGACAAAACCCCTTTAATATGATCTCAAGTGCATTCTGAATAACCATTGTCCATAAAGTCAATAATCTTGTCACAGAAAAATTGCATGCAAAAAATCATGAGAATTAGGAAGAAGGCTAAGAAGAAAAAAGAAAGGCTACATTCATAGGAAGTTTTATTAAAATGTAAGAACAATGGTAGTCTATGGGGTTATTCACACAACATGTTCAATTTTATCCATTTTCACTGACAAACAACCCCCATACAACTGAACAGGACCGTTTTAACAACTGTTTCTCAGAAAGGCATCAGTGAAAATAAATTCTGTTTAGAACGGACCATTTTACCATTTTTAACTGATATTTTTTTCCACTGTCGTGTGACTGTATGTAGCCTTAGGGAGGACATAGCTGTATTTCGTAGCGGTACCTTTTAATTAATAAAAAGGGGAGCTTCCATTGTGTTTTGAAATGGAATGTGCAACACCCTTAGATTAGTATGGTTCTATCCACAGCCCATAATGGTCTTGTGCCATGAAGCAAACATACCCATGGAAAAATCTGAAGAATTAGAAAAAAAAAATGTAAAGAAGGAAAAAGAAGACACCATAGGAGCAGAAGAAAGACACCATAGGAGCAGAAGAACATTGGAGGTGATAAAATAAGAAACAGAGCAAAAAGAATAATAATTTAGTATTACTGAAATTATACCATATGCATCTTTTTTAAAGAACTCAGCCAGACAAGTAAATGTTGAGCCTTTCTTTCACAAGTTTCTGCCAAAAGGTGAACAAGCTAGGATTAATCCTAGTGCTCATGACCATCACAATGTAGAATATATAGAAAATTTACCTGCTGAGATAAACCGACATAAATGAACTTTTTCCACAATGGCTCAGAAACCCCCTGCTTTGAAGCCTTCATTCTATTCCAGCAGGATGAAGTCAGGCAGGCTGGGCCATTGTCTAACACCTCTGGTTGCAGGTACAAACTTCAAAAAAGCATCTGCTACCCCCTGATAAAGCATATACCGGAGGAAGTGGATTTATTTTGGTGGGAGATTTGAAAACTTTTAAACAAAGAGATTTTAATAGTCAATGCTCTCCACACCCCTCATTAATTCCACACCAATGGAAGAACTGGGATTTGGATAGTCAATGACTGGGCGACCAGAAACTGGAAACCAATCCTGGTTCTATAAAAATGCCACATGGACATATTTCAGTGTTATACTGTGTGGGAGGTACGGTATCCCGTACGTGACTGCCACATTTTTTTTTATTTTATTCTGAAGGTGAGTGAAGACTTCATCATTGTTGACTAAGTACTTTTATAGTAAATAGCAACACCATACATTCTTCTTACTTTTATTTCCCAATATAATGTATAGTATGTCTATTTATGCAGTACCATATTTCACAATTCTATGCTCAAGATTGAAGAAGTATTTAAATTTTAAAGAAACTACTGTAGAATACACTGTAGTTGTCAAGTGTTAGTAGTCCTAAAATGTCAGTTTTGGTAAGACAATAATATATGTTACACACCTAGTCTGTCAGTTTGATTTTGATGTTATATGTAACAGATTAGCTATAATGCTCCCTTTTCAGGAATTTGAAGACTGAATTCATGTAAAGCAAGGTTTTTAATTGGTTACTCCCCTTTAACCTCATGGAGTTATTTAGTGATGTTTATACCTGGCCACATTTCTGCAGTATGAGGCAACTGTACATGAGTACTAACCTTTAGGTGGGGATAGAAGGGGCTAGGAGAGTAGTAAACACTTTGAGGGTTATTTATTAAGACCAGTGTTTTAGACTTTTCCTGCCCACACCACGCCCACTTTTGTAGGCCTGGCATGAGCAGGGAAAAGTCTTAGATTGCGGCACAAAAAACCTTTGTGCCACAATCTGCACTAAATAAGTCTAATTTAGAGGTATTTCTATAAGTAAATGCCCCCCCCCCCCCTTAGTTTTGGAACAAAGAGCTCAGCTCCAATAAAGACATTATCAGGGTAAGATGTATTGCTACCATCACCTCTCATTGTATCATATTGGCGATTGCCATGTTGGGCACTGGTCAATGGAGCCACCTGTCTCGACTTTTGGTGTTACTTTACTTAATCTTTAGAACAACCGATTTAACCATCTAAAAGATGGAAACAATGTGTGACTACAATGATGATGGCAAAAAAAAAACACAATACATATAATAGCGTTTTTTTTTACAGTAATAAATTACAAACAATTAAAACATAATTGGAAATGAAGCAGCAATGCAAGTAGGCGCTTCAACAACAGCTCACCTGCTCTACCAAGAGAAACAGATCACCACCATCTAGAATGCTTACTTCAATAGTAAATGAAGGGTCACTAGTAGCTGTAATATCGCAAGGTCAATTAAAACTTTCACCCAAAAATCCTAATTTTAAATGCCACTATAAAGCTAGTCAATGAGCCCAAACAGTGGACTAATTAATTAATTAGGGACAAAGTATTATAATGAAAAAATACCTTGATAAACAGCCAAAAGGATCCGATCTCTGGACAGCAGGGAGCACACCCACCCTACTTAATCTTTGTATGTGTTTGTATACTGAATTCATTTATCATAGTTTAGTAAACTCTTTAGATACACACCTAAGTTGTGTTAGGTCTATTTTTTCCCAAACTTCTAATTTCACGATAATAAAATTCAATTCAATGCATTTAGCACATTCTTCATGGCATTTTCAGTGATGTGTTTCACTACATTTGTATATTTAATTCTGAAAGCACTTTAAAGCAAATATTGGAGGTCTACATAAAACAATTTTTGTTTTAGTATTTGTTTTGGTGTGGAACCATTGTGTCAACCAACTGGTTTGACTTTGGGCTAAACCTAAGGTTGTTATCCTGGCAGTCCCATGGTATTCACACCTTAACCCTTATACGAAATCTGGACTTTGCTGCAGGAAAGACACCAGTCTACTCCTGGAGTAGTCCTGATGTAGTTGACAGCTCACCCACAGGGTCTGAAACACCATTGAGAGACACTGAGAGATCAGAAAAAAATTGCAGTCAGCAACAGGCCAAGGTCAGGACAGGCAGACTTTGTGTAAATCCATGAAACAGGTCTGAGGTCAGGGCAGACAGCAAAGGGTCAATGCAGCAATAAGGCACAGGTCAGGCAGATCCACACCCACTGTCCATAACAACAGTGGGAACATGTTGGCAAAAAACATTGGTGCTAAATGGTGGTATAAATTTAAACAAAACTGCCTAAAGATACACTAAGTTTATCATAGAGAGTGGGTCCACAGTGATAAATGTGGTACATTTTTTAGACTGTCTAATCCAAGTTGTCCAAATATTAGACAGGATTATTTAATCTGCCTAAAGCCATTTATTAGTACCTATCACACATACATTGAGGGACATTTATCAGGATTGGAATTCCCATATGGCAGGATTGATCCATGTGTGCCAGAGAGACATGTGCCTAATTTATTAATAAGCAGATACTTCTTGATAAATTAGTTGCATCTCTGGCAGTTTGTGTGGCCCTGGCTGGTGTACACTTCAGCTATAACTTATGTTTAACTTACACCATGCTAAAACCCACCCTTCCCACAAAGCCCCACTTCTTTTTCTCAACACTTCAGAAAAGTGTCGAGAAGCTCAAAAACTCACAAATTGTTGCACAAATGTGGCGTGCACCACAATTTGAAACTTTTTTACGTAAATTGTAGCATAAAAGTTTTTGAAAATGTCTCCCATTGTGTCCTCATTTTATATGCTACAGTTCGGCTTCACTAGAAAAAAAAAATTAAATGAGTTTGAGAATGTTCTTTCATCTTGAAGACTCTCATTATTAGTATGTGAGCTGTGATTTGTCTTTAGCAGTATTGTTTGCATAAAACTGAGCAGTGTAAGTGCACTCATCTATAAACCACAAAGCTATTCATTTTCAAAAGGAAATTATTCTTTTTCATACATTTATATTAATCATTTTTTTCAAGTGTGATTTTCCAAGACTTAGTTAAAACCTATATTTTTTTCTTTAAAATGTCATGTTCTACAGTATAATTTGTTCAATTGGATGCTTAGTTAACATTTATTTTCAACACCCACACTAAGGCAATAAATCTAGGTAATTGCCATATTTTGTTGACCAAATGAGGCAGAATTACTAAGGCTTTGTATACAATGTATTCACAAGGTATATGCTCACTACAAAGGCATCTGACAGACCTGTGGAGACTGCTATACAGTGGAACCATCAGTATTGTAAGGAAACATGTTGCATAGAGTACTACTTTTGCCTTATACTGTATACAGAAAAGTGCATTCTGCTGCTCTTTCTTATATAGTTTAAATAATGGTATGCAAACTCATAGAAGGCAGAAGCTCCTTCTGGCATCCATAAGGTAAATGGTGAACTTTTGGTACATTTCATGTACACATTGGGAACTTTTCCCATCATATATGTTAAACATAGTGCATAGAACCTTACTTAGTCTAAGGGTCCATTTACACGTCCGTTGTTTCTTTCCTGATCTGTTCTGTTTTTTGTGGAACAGATCTGGACCAGTTCTGTACCCATTCATTTTCAATGGGTCCTGAAAAAAAATCAGACATTGAGCTGTCCGATATTTTTTCAGGACCCATTGAAAATGAATGGGTACAGAACTGGTCAAGATCTGATCCGCAAAAAACGGAACAGATCAGGAAAGAAACAACGGACGTGTGAATGGACCCTAAAGCAGGGGTGCACAAGCTGCAGCCATGAGACCACATGTGGCCCGTAATGCCACTCTGTGTTGCTTCTAACTATTGGAACACAGAAATGTATGACTTTGCCTGGCTGCTCACATGTAGGTTCCTTGTCAAAAAGATGTGTAGCACAGTTCAGGAGCATGGATGGGCACTGTGTAGCTATCTCTGATTCCCCCATTTATTAGGTGAATGAGGTGTGTTGACCTCTGATTGGCTCTCCAGAAAGAAGAATAGTTAGAAAGATGGCTGCATTTGCATGATCAGTAGTGTTGAGCAAACCAAAGCATCTGAAGTGGAATTTGATCCGAAGTTTTGGATAAAATTGGATCTGCCACCAATCCAAATTTCGTTCGCGGAGAAGCAGTCTGTTCCTGTCTTGATTGAAGAAAACCCCCACCAAAGGACCTGCGGCAAGCGTGAAGGTGCTACCAAGTGATCGCGCTGGCGGACAGGAGCTGGCGGTCTCTCCACGATTAAGTGGATGAGGCGAGTATATATATATATTTTTTTTCTTTTAACCCCAGATTAACCCCCTGAGCACCTAGATGCCCGATCAGTGCTCAATGCAAAATCTGAGGGGCTAAATGATTGGGGACGGCGCTATCACCGTTTCCCATGATTTTGCCCACTCCATACAATGAAAAGCGATTTGTGATAAAGTAATTCAGAACAAATCAGATTTCTTGACGAAGTTTGGCAAAGCCGCTGAATCTAATTTTTCAAAACTTTGCTCATCTCTAAAGCTCATCATTGGAGTTTTTTTTAGTATTGTTAAATGCTTGGTTGTTACCCCATACCTATATTTTACACTGGAGAAAGTTATATCATGCTCTGTCTCTTTACTGGACTGCTGAGGAAGGGACTCTCATTCTTCCAAAAGGTGGAAGTTTTGAAAGTGAAACCTGAAGTTTTGTTATGCCATACATGTGTCAGAGGATAATACTTGTTTAGCATTGGTTAAAAAAGGAAGGAAGATTAGTTCTCATGCCCATCCTTTTCTATTCAAAATGGTGAATATATCCAAACATAAGAGGAAAGGGAAGTGTTACAATGTTACTATTGTACTGTCCGCACCAGCTGCTTGTGGAAGCGATTTAGAGCCATTTCACTGTATAGCTATTTGCTAGTACCACTACACCATGTATCCTGGTCCCAGAGTGGATTGTGCCTATGTGTTTGTATTCTATTCCATTACCTTGCTGCCTGAATTCCCACTGACCCGCACTATAAAGAGATCTGGCGAAGATCTGGCAGCAACCCAGCAAATATGCAGAGTATTGGCCAGACAAATATCGCTGTACACAGTGGTTTTTGTCCGGCTTATTCTCAGCTCTCTATACCGGAACAGCATGCCAGAAGGCTGTACCGGTAGTGTGAAAAAAGCCTAATTCATTTGATATGTCTTCTATATAGTTCTGAATTCTGTGTTTGGCGGATGTCCCTTGAATTCTATCACCTGCCCTGGTTGAACAACTTTCTTGTCTATCATATCTGTCTTTCTTTGTTCAGTGTGAAGTTTGTCTGTGCCCTAGTTGTTGTCATTGTCCTAGTTTGTAGTTTGTGTTTAGATTATTATGGTTTGTCAGTCTGAATTTTGTCTTAGTTCATTTGCCAAAGGCATATCCGTGTCAGTCTGAATCCTATCCTAGTTCATTTGCTAAAGTCTGTTTCATGTGTTGTCTGGATTCCGTCCTAGTTCTTGGCTAATTGTTCTTGCCCAGTTTTTGTATGTATCTACTGTTTCTGAACACTGTCCAAATTCCTGAAGTTTGCCTTGCCAAGTTCTGCTGATGTCTGAACTGTGTCCACGTTCCTGAAATCTATTCCTGTAGTCTGTGTGTCCGTTTTGAACAGATTCCTGATCTGTTTTTCTGACAGTGCTCTATGTCTTTTATTTTGCCAGGTTACGAATTATGCCATGCCTATATCTGTAGTGTTTTCATCAGTGTTCTCGGACCTCTATAGGTTAGCTGAGAAACTACACCGGGACCATTCCAGGAGATATGGTCCTCTTGTTTCTAACTTGCAGTGAAGTCCACATCACTGTACAGGGGTTTATGGGTGAATACCAGGGAGTTGCCAGAATAAAGCCTTGACCCTAAGTTCACACCTGGACGTTTTACAGCGCGTTCCTACGCGCTGTAAAACGCTCAACAAGGAGAAACCAATGCTTCCCTATGGGAATGGTTCTCACCTGGGCGTTTTACAGCGCGTACGTAAAACGCCCGACGCTCAAAAAAGTTCTTGAGCTTCTTTGGGGCGTTTTGTCGCACGTTCCCGTACATAGACTTTGGCACAGTGGTTCCACAACCATTCGCCATACACATATCTTTAACAGGAAGCATTTCTTAATAAATATTTGAGCCTTGTTTCTACACTTTGTGCTTAGGACTCAAGAGAATAACTATTGGGGGTGCAGAAGGGTTTATCACTGGTAGTACCTATAACAGAGATCCATTGGTTTTATAAACCCATGAACCCTATATTGTTGTGTTTATCAACTCCAGTCTTTAAGTCCTATTCTATAAGAGATTCCAGAAAGCAATGGTTTGGGAATTCAGACAAGATAGACTAGCTACAGAGAGCACAAAGGACACTATGGAAAGCTTCTTGGCAGCCTTGGGTCTGCTCTTTAGATCCTAATGGTCTGCAGCCGTAGCTGACATTTTAATTAGGAATTACCTCAGAAATACATAGTCCCGTCTTGTCAGGTTTTTATTTTTGTGTAATCTGGTCCCTTCCTTGTGGTCACTCCTCCCACCCTATATTTTTTGCTTGGTTTTATGCCCTGAGAGGGGATAGTTTGGTGTGATCAGTTTGTTAAGTGGTGTGAAAAGTGACCATGGATTGCTGCTTGGCCAGGAGTTAGGATATGCAGACAACAAGGGCAGACGGACACCACATTCTGTATAATTTATCAGAAGACAAGGGGTACACATAAAATAGATGTACACTGATTTTCTGGTATACACATTTTTGCACAAACACCATTTTCCACGAAAAATTAACTTTTAGATACGTTCTACCACTCATGGCACCCAAAAAATTTGACAGGATTTTTAATCACCTTGCAGGATAATAGACTGAACAACTGTAGGTGGACAAATGTATTTTTTCAGCCTTATAAGCTATGTTACTATGTTACTATTAATTAGTAGAAGGTTATAGGGCCTGCTCAAACATTTTACATAATTTCCACTGGAAAACTGGCATATGTTAATAAATTTGGTGCATCTTTCTCCAACTGATTTTTTAATAACACTGGCATATTAAAGACCAGTATTTAGTTTATTGTGCACTATTGCGCTCCCAGTCCACAAAAACTAAACTATATCAAATAAAGAAGAAATAGGTAGAGACTAGAGAGGAGCAAATAAATTCATAAGTATCAATTTCTCTCATCAAGTGGAGTTCTGCCCTTTCCACGTGGTGCCTCCGAAGCTGAGGACACCCCCCCTGCAGCTTGATTGACAACTATGGACATCTCAGCTGGTCCTGATAATCTCATGCCTGTGCGCCAGCTCCGAGTAGCAGTGCAAGTGCAGAGACTCTGCTTCTACTATTAGAGCAGCAACTGCACTGCTACAATTCTGGCTAGCGGTGCATAAACTGTCACTACACTTGCACCTCGGGGAAAAGATTGTCAAGGCCAGCCAAGGTGCCTAGGCCCTGTCAATCAAGAGCCAGAGGAACTGTTGTTAGCTTTGGGAACACCTAGTCATAGTTGCTTGATAAGAAGAATCAATATGTACGAATTTATTCGCTAATCACTGATAGGAACATAACACAGGCACACAAGATTATGAATAAAATGTCACCAAGGCCTGATGCATGTGATAGCATGTATTTTGCAGACCGCAAACCACAGAGCCGCAAAATACTGGCTGTTTGCATGCTGTATTTTCCTAATAGAACTACAGATTCTTGTCAACAAAACAAGAAAGAATAGGACATGTTCTAGAGTTTACCTTTTTATAGACCCACAGAAATTAATGGATCCATGTGCAATCCACAAAAAAATCTGATTGAATGAGGACCACAGCAATGGTCAGATGGACACTGACACATATTAAAATCACTTAAAAACAAAAGCCTAGTTCCATCACAATAAGATGGATCACCACCAAAAGGCATCATGATGCAGACCACATGAAATATGTACACTGTAAGTGGAGATATACAGTGGATATTAAAAGTCTACACACCCCTGTTAAAATGTCAGGTTTCTGTGCTGTAAAATAATTAAACAAAGATACATCAGCATTGCACATTTTGACTTGGCAAGATTTTCCTACTCTTCTTGGCAAAAACACTACAAATCTGTCAGATTGCGAGGGCACCTCCTGTGCACAGCCCTCTTCAGATCACCCCACAGATTTTCAATCGGATTCAGGTCTGGGCTCTGGCTGGGCCATTCCAAAACTTTAATCTTCTTCTGGTGAAGCCATTCCTTTGTTGATTTGGATGTATTCTTTGGGTCGTTGTCATGCTGAACGATGAAGTTCCTCTTCATGTTCAGCTTTCTAGAAGAAGGCCCCAGTTCCAGCTGAAGAAAAACAGCCTCAGAGCATGATGCTGCCACCACCATGCTTCACAGTGGGTATGATGTTCTTTTGGTGACGTGCTGGTGTTGTTTTTGCGCCAAACATATATTTTGGAATAATAGCCAAAAAGTTCAACCTTGGTTTCATCACACCATAACACCTTTTCCCACATGCTTTTGGGAGACTTCAGATGTGTTTTTGTAAAATGTAGCCTGGCTTGGATGTTTTTCTTCGTAAGAAAAGGCTTTCATCTTGCAACTCTATCACATAGCCGGGAATATGGGACATTGTTGTCACATGTACTACACATCCAGTACTTGCCAGATATTCCTGCAGCTCCTTTAATGTTGCTGTAGGCCTCTTGGTAGCCTCCCAGACCAGTTTTCTTCTCGTCTTTTCAAAAATTTTGGAGGGACGTCCAGTTCTTGGTAATGTCTCTGTTGTGCCATATTTGCTCAACTTGATGATGACTGTCCTCACTGTGTTTCATGGTATATCTAATGCCTTGGAAATTATTTTGTACCCTTCTCCTGACTGATACCTTTCACAATGAGATTCCTCTGATGCTTTGGAAGCTCTCTGTGGACCATGGCTTTTGCTTTGGGATGCGACTAAGAACATTTCAGGAAAGACCAACTAGACCAGCTGAACTTTATTTGAGGTTAATCAGAGGCACTTTAAATGATGGCAGATGTATGCTGACTTCTATTTAACATGATTTTGAATGTGATTGCTTTATTATAAACAAATCACAGTGGAATTTATAGGGTTACGAAAAGTTTCAATATAGATATCACAGAGGAAAATGACTTTTCATATAAAACATAACTTTTACTGTTGTTAGTTAAAATAATACCCCTTCTTAGTATATATATTAGGCTACGTCAAATAATTAGACAAGGCCTTACTTGGACGTATCAGGATAATGTAGTCCGATGTATAGAAAAATTTGCGGCAACTTACAGTTAGATGACTGTGGACCTGGCCAAACGGTAGAAAGAGAGGTGGTGGATAAGGGGAAGGGAACAATATCCCTAATACAACCCTCAATGTACCCCTGCCTACAGGCGGAGCACCCGCCCCGAAAGGGGCGACCCCACCTCTCGGTGGCTAAACCCTCACTGTCGCCTATTGATACCCTGCCTAAACGGATCAATGATGTTCGTCCCTTCTTTGGCAATATGTCCCGACGCGTTTCCCCAGACGTAGTCAAGGCTGGTTCATCAGGGGACTCAGGATAGTTGGTAAATTCTTGCAGGTTTCAATAGATAGATGCCCAACTGATAATAGTGGGCAAAGCTCTGATAGTTGCATAGCAGACCTCCTGGTGTAGTAAGGTTTGCTTTATTATAAACACAGATACATCCTCAGTTATAAGAGGATGTGCACACTTATGCAACCACATTATTTTAGTTTTTTTGTTTTCTTCCCTACACCTAAAAGATTTCAGTTTGTTTTTCAATTGAGTGGTACAGTTTATAGGCCACATTAAAAAGGTGGAAAAAGTTCTGAAATTATTTATCTTTGTCTCATTTTTTATTACAGCACAGAAACCTGACATTTTATCAGGACTGTGTAGACTTTTTAAAGCCAATGTATATAGTCAAATACAAAAACCCTAGAAATTCTAATAAAGCAAGGCAACAACCAAAGAAAAAAAACAAGTTTATCAAGTATTGACATATATACTGTACAATGCATAAATAGATACCGTGATAATGCTGGGCCCCCGTGCCCTGAACAACATGAGGAAGTAAAGTAAATAAGAGCAGGGCTTCTGGCCTAGAAGTAAGAGGAAACCCCACTTGTATCTCTCTTCCTGTATGCAGCTCCCTTAGGGGTCTAGATGCTGCTCCAATGTGGGAACAAATGTTCTGAGATCTTCAGTGTGCAATATTTCAGTACCAGCCATTGGAGCAATGAGGATGCCCTGTATCTGTCAATCTCAGCGGGAGGTGGAGTGGCAATAGGGAAAGATGGAGGAAAAATAGTACTCAATTGGGCTAGGCCAGCCCCGTGGTGCTCAGAGCAACTCATTTATAAATATCTAACAATAAGAATTTCTCTGAATCTGTAATACCTTACCTGGCAGTATGCTTGGTTTAATAGGGATTATCATGCTGACATGGCAGATACTTTTTTAACAAACAGAATTTGACAGCATAAAAGTTCATATTCTCACTACTCCTGCTAATAAAAACTCTGCTAAAGGTGTATTTGTATTCATCTCCCTAGCAATTACTGGACTGCTCAGATGCTCATCTAAGAGGGACTGCTTAGGTGAAGAAAGGAATATGTCCATATTCAGCTCGGAACCCGGACAACCCCTTTAAATTTGACATTGGCTAAAATGACAACCCTTTTCATAAAAGTGACATCATAAGTGCTTTTATCCAACAGAAATTTGTCATTTTCCACAGTCTTTTCTCCTATAAGCTGCACTTATGACTCCAGCTCATTAACATCTTTATTATAAATGTATAAAACATTACAATAATAAGGCAATCCTACTTCCCTTACGCAAAGACTACCCCGCTGGAGAAATAAAAAATGAATAAAATTATAATAATTATAATAATAATGTCATTAGTTAGGATCCCAATCAGACAAGACCTTGCTCCATTTATTGTGGTTTTTCTTATTGGCATATAAATGGTTCAATCGACATCCAACTTTTGGCAATAACCAATCTCACTAAGAACAACACTTTTGTGAGGAACTCCTTTTTAGCCCTTAATATTTTCAACTTTCTCTTTAAGTCACAGTAGTCATGCAACAATAAATCAAAATACGGTTATATTATTCTATAAATTCAATACATTTATATTCTGGATGGCTGTGCATACTCCAGATGCAGTATGGCTTATATCAGATAAGTTATCTGTGGTCTGTATCAGATAGCCTTTCCCTGCTAGGGATACTCTATCTGAGGAATAATTCAATGTCATAGACAAGATCATAAGACTCATGTCATCACTACACAAATAATATTATCTCATAGTCTTTATGTGGAAAAACTTATCCAGATAGAAGCCACTAGTCAAGTTTCATACTGTAGATAATATCCATGAACTCCTTTTTCTGTAGAAAATATTGGCATTATCTATAATTCATTTATAATACCATATTTTTATTTTTATTTTTATTTTTTACCATGAGCATAATTAACCCTTTCTACACCGGGCCAGTTTTCACCTTCCTGCCCAGGCCATTTTTTGCAAATCCGACATGTGTCACTTTACATATGTGGTAATAACTTTGGAATACTTTTACTTTTCCAAGCCATTCTGAGATATTTTTGCTTTTTAAAAAAAAAAAAAAAGAATTACAAATAATTTGGAAAAATTCACAATTTTCTAAATTTTAAGTTATCTACTTTTAAGACAGATAGTAACTTTTAAGACAGAACATAATGAAAAATACCCATAAATGACCCGATTTTAGAAACTACACCCATCAATTTATTCAAAACTGATGTTACAAACTTTGTTAACCCTTTAGGTGTTCCACAATAATTAAAGGTTAATGGGGCAAAATTTCTAAATTTCATTTTTTTTTGCAGATTTTTCGTGTTAATAAATGTTTTCTTGCAACACAGCAAGGGTCAACAGCAAACTAAACCTCAATATGCATTACTCTGATTCAGAAGTTTACAGAAATACCCCATATGTGGTGGTAAACTGCTCTATGGGCATGTGACAGTGGTCAGAAGAAAAGGAGCTTCATATGGATTTCGGAGGTAGATTTTGCTTGAATGGTTTTTGGGCGCCAATTTCTATTTGAAGAGACCCTGTTGTACCCCTACAGTGGAAACACCTTAAAAAAGTTACCCCGTTTTGAAAAAGACACCCTTCAAAGAATATATTAAGGGGGGTACTGAGCACTTTGACCCCCTAAGTGTTTTACGGATTTGAAAACTTGGCTGTGAAAATGAAAAGTTTTATTTTTCTTTCAATAAAATGCTGATTTAGCAAAAAAAAACATTTTCACAAGGGGTAAAAGGAGAAAAAGCACCAAAAGTTTGTTACCCATTTTCTCCTGAATACGGCAACACCCCATATGTGGTGGCAAACTGCTGTGGGGGCACATGGCAAGAAGGAGCGCTATATGTTGATTGTTTTATGTGGGGGCTCATTTTTTTGCGGGATGAGGTGACTTTTTAATTGGTACCATTTTAGGGTAGATAACACTTTTTGATCGCTTGGTATTACACTTTTTGTAAGGCAAGGTAAAAAAAAAGACTGTTTTGGCGTAGTTTTGTAAAAAGTTTTTTTTGCAGTATTCACCTGAGGGGGTATATAATGTGATATTTTTATAGAGCAGATTGTTACGAAAGAGGCAATACCCAATATGTCTATTTATATTTTTTGTTAAGTTTTACACAGTAAATGCATTTTTGAACAGAATTAAATCTTGTTTTTGTGTTGCAACTTTCTGACTGCCCTTTTTTTATTTTTCTTGTGATTGTCTTAGGTAGGGTCTCATTTTTTGCGTGGTGAGATGATGGTTTGATTAATACCATTTTGGAGTACATAAGACTTTTTGATCGCTTGGTATTGCACTTTTTGTGTGGCAATGTGACCAAAAATTGCTGTTTTGGCCTTTTTTTTTTTTAAAGCATTCACCTGAGGGGGCATCTCATGTGATATTTTTATAGAGCAGTTTGTTACGGACGTGACGATACCTAATTTGTCTATAATTTTTATTTTTGTTAAGTTTTACACAGTAAATGCATTTTTGAACAGAATTAAATCTTGTTTTTGTGTTGCCATATTCCGAGAGCCATATTTTTTTTTACTTTTGGTTGATTGTTTTAGGTAGGGTGTCATTTTTTGCAGGATGAGATGATGGTATGATTGGTACCATTTTGGGCTAAATATGCCTTTTTATCGCTTGGTATTACAATTTTTGTGAGGGAAGGTGACCAAAAATGGCATTATTTTTTTTTTACTGCATTCACCTAACAGAGTGGACCATGTGATATTTTAATAGATCCGGTCCATATGGACGCTGCAATACCTAATATGTATGCTTTTCTTTTTTTTACATTTTTCATTATTACTTAATTATGGGGGAAAAAAACGCTTTATTTTTTTTACTTGAAACTTTTATATTTTTTATTATGCAAAACATTATTTTTTTCATAACTTTGGGGGGTCTGATCCCCTGTACAATGCATTACAATACTTCTGCATTGTAATGCATTGGCTGTAAGTGTATTGCACACTAACACACTTACAGCCTTTCTGCTTGTGAGATCCAGGGGGCTGGATCTCACAGGCTTACATGGAAAGCATCGGGCCGCCTTACCTGCTATCCGGTCCCCGTCACAGCAGCACAGGGACCCGATGGGGAAGGGGAAGGAGCTCCCTCCCTCCACACACCCCGCACATGCTGCAGTTAGCGCTGACCGCGGCATAGTGTTGGTTAATGCGCTTGCGCTGGCATCGGTGTTTTCTCCGATGCCGGCGCATACAGTGGGGGTCGGGCTAACGGGAAAAGCCGGTCCCCTGCAGCTTATCGCTCGGGCGCAGCTCCTGCACGTGCCCGATCAGCTCGCCATAGTACTATGGCGCTGGTCGGCGGGAAGTCACTTCCAGCAGCGCCGTACTATTACGCCGCTGGTCGGGAATGGGTTAAAGGGGTGGTCTCACTTCTGCAAATGGCATTTATCATGTAGAGAAAGTTAATAGAAGGCACTTACTAATGTATTGTGATTCCTTTCTCTACACATTTCTCTCACATGGTGTCATAGGCACAATGAAGGATATACCATTGAAACCCAAGTTAAATACTGTATGTTATAAATGAATAATGACTGCAAAAAGATTTGTTTCAAAGCGTTTATTAATTGTTACTAATGGTAATAATTGGCCGCAATGCTAATATGTTACCTAGATATATTTAGCATAACTAACAGAAAAATCCATAAAATTATTTCCATAAACCAAACTGACCAACATAGTCAACTCAATTATGAGCGACTTTACCCCATTCGATAGCATCGCAACATTTGAATTCAGGGGAGGGAGGGTGTTCTGGTCAGATTTTTTTTGCAGATTTACGTGAATGCGCCACTAATTATGTTTTCTTCTTTTTATAGGTCTCATCAGCTGGAACCGTTTATTGAACCTCCAATCAAGATCGCTTACACAGTGTCTCCTGACTTTCCAGAGGTTTCTTAGACTGGACCAAAGCCATCTATGTTCATTTAAGATATAATTTACTTATATTATGCAAATTTGGGTGCCATGACACCATGGATCCCCTATTTGCATTTGCAATTTGGTTCGCTCCATTATACACTGCCTGTATCCAGGGGTCACAGCCACCCTGCAGCACAGATATGAGGTGGCCAGGAAACGGGCTGCTGCGCATGTGTGTCTATGTGCATTCCAACAGTCCCAGGAACCAGCAAGTCTAGTGATATTTCCTACAGTGTGCAAGCACGCCCACTAATGCTGGATTGTAGGGTGGCTGTAACCATGGAAACAAGCAGTGTATAGTGTAATAGAAAAATGAATAAAGCCAGCAAAGGAGGCAATATGGACAATCACAATACATTAGTAAGTGCCTTGCATTAACTTTCTGTACATTAATGCCACTTGCTGAAATGAGGCAACCCCTTTAAATTCATAAACCGTGTGTATATCCCATTTCTTGAACTTTTGATATCCATAACACCATCCAATCACACAAAAGACAGGAAAAAAAACTCTTATGGAAGACCTAATATAGAGTATAATGAAGGAAGCTCAGATTCTTAAATTCCAGAAGCATTCACATATATTATAAGCATCCTTAAGCAAAGCAAATATGGAAAGAATCTGACATGGGGTAACCTGACATTTCAAACTAGGCTTCCAAAGAAAATTGTGTCAATTCTATAGGAATGTTTACTTTTGTCAGACCTTGACATTACAGAAACACGCAATAACATACTGTATCCATTTGGGAATAAAAAACTTGATCACTTTATCCCATACCAAAATTAACAACCTACTGGCAGCACAAAAAGTCACTTCTAAATGTATAAGAGCTCAATGCACTGGATGCAAAATATTATCAAGAAAACAACTAACAAATCATTGTCAAGCAGAATGCCCCAATATTGAATTCTGTTGGGACTAATGAATGATATATGTGAGGTCAATCTCAACTGACAGTCAGAAATACTCCTCCACTTCTCTCTCATGCTCAGCTATTTTCTGTCCAATTCTTTTGGCATCTAGACTCTCAGAAAAAACGAATGCTGATTCAGCACCAGAATAAACATTCAATCAAAACACGTTGGTAGGACCCAGTCAGGGCCGGCGCTACCATAGAGGCAAGGGGGGCAATTGCCCCCGGGCCCCCGCTCATTAGGGGGCCCCTAGCGCCGTCCCGGCCTTACTATTCTTATTGTCAGTTGTGACAGTGCTGCTGGACTCTGCGGGCTGCCGCCAGCGCCGCGCGGCAGCCGGCAGTAATGTAATTAATACATTAAACTAAGTTACTCACTCTGGGTGAGTCAAGTGTTGGAGGGGGCCCCCGCCGGGCGCAGGTGGCTGCTGTGCTTGCGCCGCTGCCGCTGATTCGGTCTCTTTCAGAGAGTCAAGACTGTCTGGAGGCTGTAGCAGCAGTGGCATGCACGGCACAGGCAGGCACAAGGCTCCGCCCCCTCGCCCAGAGCAGTACTTAAGGACAGGTGCACTGAGCAGGGCAAGGAAAAGAAAAGAAAGGAAAGAAAGAAAAGAAAGAAAAGAAAGGAAAGAAAAGAAAGGAAAGAAAGGAAAGAAAAGAAAGGAAAGAAAGGAAAGAAAGAAAAGAAAGGAAAGAAAGAAAGAAAAGAAAGGAAAGAAAGGAAAGAAAGGAAAGAAAAGAAAGGAAAGAAAGAAAATCAATCAAGCAGCGCCAGGGAAGGCCCGCCGCCCCCAGCCAAGTTCCAGTCTGATAGGTTCATAATTCATTGGTTAGGGTACTTTCACACTTGCGGCAGGACGGATCCGGCAGGCTGCTCTCCCTGGCGGATCCGTCCTTCCGCTATATCGCCATATCGCTGCTCTGTCCCCATTGACTATAATGGGGACGGGGGCTGAGCTCCGGCGCAGCACGGTGGTGCACAACGAAAGCCGCCGGACTAAAAAGTCCTGCATGTCCAACTTTTTAGTCCGGCGGCTTTCGCCATGCTGCGCTGGGGCTCAGTCCCCGTCCCCATTATAGTCAATAGGGGGCGAAACAGCGGAAGGACGGATCCGACAGGGAGACCAGCCTGCCGGATCCGTCCTGCCGCAAGTGTGAAAGTAGCCTTGTTTGGTTGTTGTTAATGAATCCATCATCCATCCATCCATTCATTCCAATGTACAGTATAGCGCTACACTGTGCCCCACAATGAACAGTATAGCGCTACACTGTGCCCCACAAAGTAAGCAAGCGTCATGGCGGGGGCGTGGCGGGGGCGTGGTGGGGGCGGGCATCATGGGGGGGCCCTTATTGTTTTCCGCCCCAAGGCCCCATTTCGCCTAGAACCGGCCCTGGACCCAGTAGTATGCTATAGGCCGTTTAATGATATGCCTTGATAAATATGGAATTGATTTTATTCTGGTGATGAATCAACGTTAGTTTTTTTTCTGGATTTACTAGAAGCGAAATTTGTACATCAGAATCACCACGCAGATCCAGCCAGCTGATTTTCTAGACTCTTACCCTCAGCATCAGGAAAATTTCCTATAACCCTTAAAATAAAGCAGTGGATAGAGAACGGTGTTCACCCTCGCCTTAGCTTTAATTCAGTTAAGTATTTGGATTTCTCATGAAACCAATACAATATAATATCAAGACAAGCTAGCAAATCCCTTGATAGGCTGCAACTCACATCTAAACCACTAGGTGGCCACACATAGACACATATAGGATACATTTCTTGTGACACAATATCGCAAAGTCATGTTGTTTAAAAAAATAATAATGATCATATCGTTTTGAAGTTTGAGTTCAGGTTCGGATATATGCTGAATTGCATTATCGATTCTGTAACAAGTACAATAACGCAATTCCATGAAGGAATGCATAACGTAATGACTTTAGAGGCATTCCGTTATAATAGAAGTCTATGGCCATCATAACGGATCCGTCCGATTTCCTTTATGCAGGAGAGGCACTACTCCCCACTTTATACAATGTATGTGGAGGGGGGGATGGGGAGAGTAACTAGAATTGGGTAGGACCATACGTGAAGTTGTATTGTGACCAAGATCTTTTATCAGCTTTGTTTTGCCAGTCATGTAAACTTTATGTATGAAGACTGCATGGGAATGAGGCAAGAGTGTTGCGATGCTGACTGGCATTAGCAAAGCATTATACAGTACTTCACACAGATCTTAATGATCACCATAAAGATAGTCTCTATCAAGCAACAAAATGCCAGACCACACGTTCCATGGAGGCAGAATAAAGGTATTTTTCTCCACTTTTCCTTTGGCAGTAAAATGCAGCACTTTCTACTGTAGATTAACAATTCACTGATAATTCCTCTCACATAAACACTGTGTAAATGAGTGTAATAGTCTAACTACATTATCATAGGCATGCACTTATAGTCCTCAAAAATCAATCTGCATAAATGGGAATGTACTGGAGAAAACAAAGGCTGCTGCCTATTAGCAGAATTCTGCCTGTGCATGGAACTATAAGGGGAAGTTCACACTGAGTTTTTTTGGCGCTGATTTTGATTTGTTTCTGCCTCAAATATAGCCCCAAAAACACAACTCCAGACAGCTTCCCATTCACTTTAGTGGGAAACAATACTTTTTTTTCCCACTTGGAAAAAAGAAGGGTGAAGAAAAGAAGCAGCATGGCCTATATTGGAGCAGAATCCGCACAGAATTTCCCAAGTTTTCCAAGCTGAAAATGCAGATTTGTATTGAAGTAAACACATATTGGTTTAAAAAGAAGTGTTGAAAAAACACGCAATAAAAGCTCTCTGGAAAACAAAAACAAAAAAAAATAATCATGCTGATTCTATGCTGAATTTTGGGGGGTGGATTTGGAGATGTTCCGAATCCATTGTATGAACATACCCTAAAGGTTATGGAAATGTTACCGTTTATGGAATTGCTATGCAAGCAATTATCTAAAGCAAATGAGAAAGCTGAATGTTTCCTTTCATAATTACAGGATCAAAATATTATTTTGCTTAATATTTTACTTTTTCAGAAGCATATTATTTTGTATTTTTTCTTTCAGTAACACTCCTACCAGAATACTAGTAAAGACTGGCACGGTGTATCGGTGAAGATGCAATACACATTGGAAGAGTAACTTGAAGTTCCTAGGCTCCAATACCAATTTGTAACAGGGACCTCACATTTACATGCATTTTATGGTACCTCTTATGCGGCTAAGAAACCAAAGGGGCTCTTCAGGCACCACTTCTCATATGCTGACACCCTTGAAAATCCACACATCAATGTTACTGCTCAGACCTGACTATTTACAAATGTGAAAATCTGCAGCATGTTCTAAGTTCTGCACTGATTCTTCCTGCTATATGTGGATGGTGTTTTAAAAATGCTACCTAAGATACATGCTGGTCTTTGATGTCTACAAAATATAATACATCTTAATTAAAGGATAATGCACCATGTGATGCCATAGTGTAGACATAAAGAATACAATGAGGTCACAGCACAGGACTAATAAACATGATGATAAAGCTAAAACATAATGCACAAGGTGATGTAATTTACCTCCTTCACATATTCAATCCAATACCCCAACTTAATTATATTTGGAGAAGATTAGCATCCCCTTCTCTGTATTGTGTAATATATACAGTTGAGTCATTATGACCACCAGATAATATCCAGAGTAACCACTGTGTGCAGCACAGACAGCAGCTAGACAGGCTTGGAGTGACTCAATAAGTTAGGTTCTCACAGGTATCTGGAGCCACGCTGACTGCAGTGCATCCCACAGCTGGAAGGTGCAGGGGAGAGAATCCATAGAGCGAACACGATGATCGATGTGGCCCCAGAGATGCTCATTTGGGTTCAAATCTGGTGAATTAAGAGTCCAGGGTGGTACTCGGAAGTGACGTTCAATCTTTGTACTTAGTACAACATCCTTTTCCAGTTATAACAGCTTTTAAACGTGAAGCATAGCTTGACACAAGTGTCTTGCAGCGATCTACGGGTATCTTCGCCCATTCTTCATGAGCAAAAGCCTCCAGTTCAGTCACATTCTTAGGCTTGCGCACTGCAACTGCTTTCTTTAAGTCCCACCAGAGGTTCTCAATCAGATTTAAGTCTGGTGACTGCGATGGCCACTTCAAAATGTTCCAGCCTTTAATCTGCAACCATGCTCTAGTGGACTTGGAGGTATGCTTGGGATCATTGTCCTGTTGAAAGGTCCAACGTCTCCCAAGCCTCAGGTTTGTGACGGACTGCATCACATTTTCATCCAATATCTTCTGGTACTGAAGATAATTCATGGTACCTTGCACACGCTGAAGCTTCCCTGTACCTGTAGAAGCAAAACAGCCCCAAAGCATGATTGACCCCCCGCCATGCTTTACAGTAGGCAAGGTGTTCTTTTCTTCATAGGCCTTGTTCTTCCTCCTCCAAACATAGCGTTGATCCATGGGCCCAAACAGTTCTAATTTTGTTTCATCAGTTCACAGAACACTATCCCAAAACTTTTGTGGTTTGTCCACATGACTTTTGGCATGGTGCAGTCGACTCTTCTTATTCTTTGGAGACAGCAAGGGGGTGTGCCTGGGAGTTCTGGCATGGAGGCCTTCATTACGCAGTGTGCGCCTTATTGTCTGAGCTGAAACTTTGGTACCCACATCTAACAAATCTTTTTTCAGTTCCTCAGCAGTCACACGGGGACTTCTCTCCACTTTGCTCTTCAGGTAGCACACAGCAGTCGAAGTCAGCATCTTCTTTCTGCCACGACCTCTGTTCTTAAGAGTGGTAATCTTTAAGGGGTTGAATAATTGTGTCAATGAAGAAATCACACAAAAAAACATTTAATACTGTATTACAAAAACAATTGATGTCATTTTAGTTGCATTTGGTTCTTCAAAAAGTCCTTGTAAGATTTCATTCTGAACACAATTAACAATGTACTCTAAATTCCCTAAAACCCTTTACAGCATTGGGGGTTGAATAATTTTGAACACAACTGTACCTTCCACATGGATGAGTAGGCCCAGGGAATGCCATGAAAACATTCTCCAGACCATAACACTGCCACCACCTTGCATTCTTCCAGAATTATTTACAGGGTGTTTAATCTCTGATGTTTCTTTTCTGACAGTCCAATGTCCATCCATTTGATGAATCAGAACACTTGACTCATTGGAAAAGGCAATCTTTTACCAATCAGCAGAGGTCCAATACTGATACTGCTGAGAAAATTAAAGCATTTTCTGCCAATGCAACTTTGTTAGCAGCAGAGGTGCAGTGACCATCCATCTGCTTCAGAGCCCCATACACAGTCAGGTTAGTTGGACTGCTGGTTTAGCGACATGTCTGGTAGCCCCTGGTTTATTTTGGTGGTGAGCTGCTCCACTGCAGCGTCAATCTGTCCTCACTCAATTTCATAACTGATGTCCACCTGTCATATCAATGGCACACGGTGCTCTGCAGTTTCCCTGTTGCTTATTCGCAATGGTGGCATTTGTCCACTTACAATGCACTTCCCCCGTAGCAGCACACAACTGATCAGTGATCACAAGCTGGACAGTTTGAGACACACTGGTACCCTTGGCCCTAAAGGTAATAATCATCCCTTTTTGGATGATATTGCAATACTGATCTTTTTAGGTATCGGTCTTAGTAAAACTGTGTCCATATGCTGTACAGAGCAGCAATCCATAGCTCCATAAATAAACAATAACATCATCAATGTTCTAAAACATGAGTAAGACATTTGGCTTTATGTCATTTTTTATTTCCTATAATATCACGTGTTTTTGAATTAGGAGCTACAGTAGCTGGAACATTGTCTTTGATGTACCAATCTGTGTCTTCTTATGATGACTCTGCTGTCAACTCTATGCAAAGTAATATTGTAGGCACTGATAAAATAAGTTTAGAGAACAGCATAATATTTTATCTCATTTCCAGAGAAGAAAACACAGTAAATATAGCAATGTTCGATCCTGCATGAATACCATAACATAGATTCATTTATTTATTTTTTATTGGTAAAAGACAAAAACATATAGGAACAAAAGGCACTTTTACTGTTTTAAGATAACCAAAATACCGTATTTGTGTACGGATGGACGAAAACAAACCAAAACGAGCCAGGTTGTGCTAAGACAACTGCTAATGAAAGTCATACCTTGCTAACCTAAAGTAGTGAATGTAGGCTACGTTGAGGCCTGAATTTGCCTATTGTCATAGTAGGTTTGTGCCATGGGGGAAGTCTGGATTTACATAAGAATACACTAAGTAGTGTGTATACATTTGTAAATAAAAGGTATTCATTGAGTATATTAACTTCAAGGTGCTCTAGGAATGACAGGAGGAACAAGTGAGTGTTAAAAGTGGAATGCTGATGAAGGTGTGAGATGTTGTCCGAAGCACACCACTATGTTCTGCTGTATTTGTAAGACCAGGCGTACATGCATTGCTTATGCCAGGGCTACAATACAACTTTGGTTGTAACTAGTGAAAGGGGATGGGGTCGTTAAGCTAACAGCATGTTGCCAGGGTGAAACTTACTGAATTTTTTTTTAAACAGTTTTTTTTTTTAAACTTAAATTGCAGGTCGCAACGCAATAGCATTCACTTACATTAGTTGCAATACAACTATCACTACACTACTATCTTTGGCTGTGTGTTACAGCAAAAGCTGTAACATATGGTAGTAGCTGCTTATGCAAAAATAATGCAAACAGTATACTACCCATTGACCTATAAAGGTCACATCAAAGTGAATTCATCTGGCACCATACTCATGAAAACTAAGTTAAAATCAGCTATCTATACAGATAGCAGAGCCATGTGTCTTGGCTGGGTTTTGGGTGGTCCCAATGCTATGCTGGGTCCGCTGGATACTATCGAGGTGTCACCACACGTCTATCCGGAGATAATAGTAATGTGTGGTGTACTCCAATGGGAAATAAGTCTAAAGAGTCAGGGTTTGCAGTAAATCCTTGTGCTTCTTTACTGGAGAAACTCAAGGTCAAAATAATACAGGCAAAGAACTGAGCTGGATTCTCCAGTCTCCACCCTGGCAGAAGAAGGTTCTATGCTGAGGATAGACCTGAACCAGCTGTCCTTATTTATCTCAGAAGGTTGGCACCCTGGCCAAAGAGCTGTTTGCCCAGGGTCTGTGGCTCAGTTGTCCAGAGGGCCCTCTTTTCAAAGTGCTGGTGTCTAATGGTCTGTGACAAAGTATGCCCATCTCAGTGCCTTCTTCTGTTAACTCACACAGTCTGGTAGAGACTCTTCTACTAGACACTGATCCTCATTTGCCTAGTCCTTTATAGTAACTGTGGAAGATTTCTAAATTCTCAATGCATAGATAGAATGTTCCAGTCTCGCAGTATAATCTGACTGGGCATTAACCTTTTCCACATTGCAGTGCTGATACAGTGCAATAACAGTGCAAATGAAAGGGATATATTACAATGAACATATAAAACTCAGTTCAACAATATAAAACAGTAAGAGTGAACACCAGCATAAATCATAGTGCAAATTAACCCTTTAAAGTGCCATAAAGTAGCATGTTGATGGCTTTGCATAATAGTAATATGGGCTAATGTCCACAAATGTCCATACTCCAAAGTACCCTTGCTCCAGGGCACTAGACGTGTGCATTGTGCCTGGACAGCATCAAACAGAATCCCTACTGTTCTGTATTATGTATAAAGCCATTAGTACTCTGTGTGCACCATATGGTGTTTCTACAACAATTTACTGCAGTAGTTTTTCTAGGGTAAAATACTGCCGTAATAAGCATGTTTCGATTTCTCTTTTGCAGACTACATATCCAGTACAGTAAAACGCCAAACTTATATGCAGCCATAATCTGCCAGGCATATAATGTCTTACAAGTAATAAATGGTATCTTCATTTATTCCTATGTGTAACATTTAACGTCATTAACTTTATTGCACCATGCTACCCGCGTTTGGTCAACCAAATGCACAGTTCTAACTGTACCATTCTGTTATTTTGATGTTAACCTTAATTACTGTATTCCTACCACAATAATTGTTTATGTGCCATTTTATTGATTATTCTTGCTCATTCTGTATGATGCTGCATACAAATGTTACAAGGCAGATTAGTATGGAGCAGACAGTGGCTTTCAGCATTACTTTAATGCCTGTCTGTGCCTCAGTCATTTTTTTCCCTCTTGGTACTAGAAGATCATTTAAAACATGTTAATAGTTTAGCAAGGAACAAGTGATTTTCATGATGAATGAGCGGATTGGAAAGTGACTAATAAGCAGTTAATAATTCCTTTCAAGCTAAAATTAAAGATTGCATAGAGCATCATTACAGAATATTTGATTGCTGTGCCAAGTTATGATATAATTACTGATCCAGGCCTTCTCTATCAGAAGTTGTATATAATAAATGTACTGTGGCTCCACAACCTATATCACTAGAAGTAATGATTGGAAGAATTATCACTAGAAGTAACAACTAGAAGTGCTATTGCTAAAAGTAGTAACCAGAAATGTTGTCATGAGGAGTAACAACCAAAAGTATCATCACGAGATGTAACGACCAGAAGTGTCATCATCAGAAGTAAAGACCATAACTGTCATCACGAGAAGTAACAACCATACTATAAGTGTCATCATGAGAAGTAATGAATAGAAGTGTCATCACAGGAAGTAATGACCAGAAGTATAACTAGTATTAACCCCTTAACGCCCAGCGCCGTACATGTACAGTGCAAGGTCCACGGGGCTCTGGGGTACGATCGGGGGGGAGTCGCGGCACTATGCCTGCTTTTACCGGCAGGCAGCCATGCCAGGTAAGGGCAGCATGGTGCTGCACTGCCCCTTCCCCCACCATGCAGCTCCAAGCACTGCGATTGGCTGATCAATGAGACCGGCACATCGCAGCGCAGGAAGCTGTCAGAGGCATCGGGGAGGGTCGGGAGGAGGTCAGGAGGAGGTGGCAGGTGCTAAACAAGTCATATCACCAGTCAACTCCGAGGTGAGTCATGGGACACCAGTGTTTTGGGTCCCCTGCCAGCGCTGCTATTGGCTGGAACAACGCTCCAGCCAATGACAGAGCTATAGCTGCACAGGAAGAGGCAGAACTACCATGCATGCAGCCATTCTAGCTGGTGACTACATGCAGAGAGGTTCTGTGCTTCTCGTGCTGCTTGTTGGCTTTCTGGGTCTTGTGGTGCACACCACAGCAATTTAACCCCTTTCCTGCTGAAAAGAAGAAAGAAGATGAACATCTGGAATAGCTTCACAGATTTTGGTTTTCATTTGCAGCTGTTCCAGAGCCCTAAACCACACTCCGTCCCTGTCCCTGTTCCTTCCCAGTTTGTGGGAAACTCTGGAATCCAAATTGACTGCACGGGCTTCACAGAAATAGATTTTTTCAAAATCTTTTTCTCAGAAGATTTTATAAATTTGATAGTGATCCAAACAAATGTATTATGCCCAGCAATTTATTTCCCAGAACCCCACTTTGCCATATGCTAGACCCCTAGGTTGGAGCCCAGTAAGTGCAGCAGAGATAATGACCTTTTGGGGACTCGTGCTGCAAATGGGCATTGCAAAAAAAAAAAAAAAACATCCATTAGGCAATATTGGAGTTTGGACATTTTCTACCAAACTCCAATTTACAGTCAGACCATGACCCGGAATCGATTTGATTCAATTTGGAAATTCCTACACTACAATGACAATGCACAGTGCCCATCCCAAAACGACCCAACATTTGACCGTCTGTTCAAAGTTGGGCCTGTCATTGACCACTTCAGCACCAAGTTTGCTGAAGTGTACAATCCTGATAAAAATGTATGTGTAGATGAGTCCCTATTACTGCTTAAAGCGAGGATTAGATTCCGCCAGTACCTGCCTAGCAAACGGGCAAGGTATGGCTTAAAAATATACAAACCTGGTGAGAGTAGCTCCGCGTACACCCGGATTCCTGGATAGAACCCCCAGAATCCCCCCCCCATCCTAGGAGTTAGTGGAAAGATTGTGTGGGAGTTACTGCACCCACTGCTGGATAAGGGTTACCACTTCTATGTGGATAACTATTATACCAGCATACCCCTATTCATGCCCCTAACTACCAGAGGTACTGTCACTTGCGGCACAGTGGGCAAAAATCAGAGAGGCCTCCCTAGATCCCTGGTAGGGCAACCACTGAGAATGGGTGAAAGTAGAGCTGTCCTCCATGAAAACATGCTGGTTGTTAAGACAAGAACAAAATGGACATCCTTGTACTGACCAACATTCACACTAACGCCAGCTTCCCTACCCCGGTACGTGGTGCCACAACCACTACCCCCAACGAATTTGTATCCTGGACTACAACAGGCACATGGGAGGAGTGGACCTTGTAGATCAACTTATGAAGCCCTACAGTGCCACACAAAAAACAAATGTGTGGTACAGAAAGCTGGTTGTACACATTGTACAGATGGCAATGTGCAATGCGTACATGCTATTTCATTCTGCAGGCCACAGAGGAACTTTCCTTCAGTTCCAATAGGTGGTTATCAAAGCCCTTATTTTTCAAACCCATGTCAGGGAGGGTCCCAGTACTTCAGGAAGTTGCGGTGCCCATGTTGTACCAGGGCAACATTTTCCAGGTCAAGTCCCCCAGACAGCAAGGAAGGGAAGGACCCAAAAAGATGCAGGGTGTGTTCCAAAAGGGGATAAAGAAAGACACCATTTATCACCGTAAGACCTGCCCTGAAAACCCTGGCCTGTGCATGCAGGATTGTTTGAGAATCTACCACACATCCATGGAGTATTAATTTAATTTCATCCTTTATGCTCCCTGTAATATTTCCACTTTATATCTCTGATTTAGTCCATCTCACTTGCATATCCACTTTCCAACAACCACTACATATTTTTTTCTGTGAGGCAATCATGCCCTTTCCACCCCTTAAAATGTTTGTACGGGGGATCAACTTTCCAAAAAAGGAGTCACTTCTTGTTTTTTTTTTTTATTTCTGGGGACCTCAGGATTTTTTTTAAATCCGACATGGCACCTAAAATCCATGTCTGTTTATTCAGGCCTGTAAAAAACATATTTTACACTTTGCCACTAGAGCCCTTCTGTGTGCCCATACAGCAGGCTAGAAACAAATATGGTCTGTTTGCAAAAAGGGGAGAAAATGGGGAACATATACTGGGGTGCATTTTCTCCTTTAACCCCTTGTGAAAGTGAAAAATTAGGTCTGCTAGTAATTTTTCACTTTTACAAATGTGTGCTTTGAAATCCTTTCTCTAGTATTTCTGCCTTCTGTGAGACACCTGTTTGCTGAAAAGTACCCTTTCTACCAATTAAAATGTTCCTACGGGGGTGCTTTTTCCGAAATGGGGTCACTTATTGGGGTTTTTCATTTTTGGGGACCTTAGGAAATTTATTTAATGTGACATGGCAACTAAAATTCATATCTGGCAATTCAGGCCTGTTAGCAAAATTCATATATTGCCGTTTGCTGTTTGTCTGTTTGTGGACCATGTTCTGCCAGACTTCCTAGTTTGTTTGCCATCTGACCTGACCTGTTCCTATTACCCTGGTCTCTTTGATAATTTTGATCTTCTGCCTGTTGCCTGCATCCTGACCCTGTGCCACTTGTCCTGGTCCTGGGACTGTTTCTTGGATCCACATGTGTGCTGCCTGACCTCAGTCTTTACACTGATTAAGTGTATTGCCTTATCTCTTGTTTCTTTGAAGCAGTGCATCTGACCCCCATGAGTCATCTACAAACTATAAGGTCTACAGGACTATTCCAAGAGGTAGTGGCCTAATGGTTTCCCTGCAGCAAAAAGCAGATCCCTGTACAAGGGTTACAGTGAAAAGCAGAGGACTGCAAGGACAGCACCCTCTAGAATTGCCCAAAATCAAACCGGTTAGTTGACAGAGTGGTTGCACAAACATTGTCCCTAACAACAACTAGAAGTTTCTTCTGTAGAAGTAACAACCAGAAATATCCTACCTAGAAGTAATGACCAGAAATGTCTTTACCAGAAGTAACAATCTGAAATGTCATCACTAGAAGTACTGTAATGACAAGAAGTGCCGTGATTAGAGGTAAGAACCAGAAATGTCATCACTAGAAGTAACAACCAGAAGTGCAATTACTAGATTTGTTGAATAGAAGTGTCACCACTGAAAGTAATAACTAGACATATCTTCACTAGAAGTAACAACCAAAAAGGTCCTTAGTAAAAGTAATGACTAGAAATGTCATCACTAGAACTAATAACTACAAGTGCTAAGACCCCTTTCCATGAGCAGATTTAAAACATGTTAATAGTTTAGTTAGGAGCAAGTGACTTCAATGATGAATAAGCGGATTGCAAAGTGAAGAATAAGCAGTTAATAATTCCTTTCAAGCTGGAATTTAAGATGTAACAGGGCATCATTACAGAATTTTTGATTACTGTGTCGATTTATGATATAATTACTGATTCAGGCCTTTCCTATCAGAAGTTGTGGATTATAAATCAGAATGTAACTTCACAGCCTATATCACTAGAAGTAACAAGAAAAAATGTCATCACTAAAAGTAAGAACTAAAAAGTGCCATCACAAGAAGTAGCAACCCAAAGTGTCATCACTAGAAATAAGGACCAGAAGTGCCATCACTAGAAGTAACAACTAAAAGTGTCATCACCAGAAGTAGCAATCAGAAATGTCATCACTCAAAGTAAGGACCAAACATAGAAAATGATTCTTTACAGTAAGAGCACTGAGACTATGGAACTCTTTGCCAGAAGAATGCTGATGGTGAACTCATTAAAATAGTTAAAGGAGCACTGGGGAAAAATACCACAGAAAATCGTATATTGAATTTAATGGATTATATATGGGTGGAAGTTAAAAAAATATTAGATATTAAAGGTTATTTGCATTATACTCCTATTTGGAAAAATATCAATTTAAAGGAATTGCAAAAGATTAGGTCCTATATAGACTGGGATAAAAAGGGGATGAAATATCTAGGTCAAGTATTTGAGGAAGATAAACTGAAGGATAAGGGAGTTTGGGATCCCCCAAAAGGATATCTATAAATATTTTCAGCTTAAAAATGCTATGAGGACATCGGTGAACTTAGATAAATATAGGAGGGAACAATCAGATAGAATACATAAATTTACTAATGGAGGAGAAAAAAGAGGCAAAAGAGATGGGATTTTGATGGAAGGAAAAAAAATACTTGCTAGAGGAAATGGGAAAAAGAGTTTCCGTCTTTTGCGGAAGAAAATTGGAATTATGTTCTTAGAAGTTATAATATGGTGTCGGAAAGGGGTTCACATCAGTTTTTTATAGTTCATAGGCTACACCGATATTCTTGGGCGTTAAAGAGAATGGGTGTGAGAACTTCTGATAAGTGGCCAAAATGTAGGGGAGAGAAGGTGGATCTTATACATTGTTTTTGGAGATGCCCTAAACTTTTTAGGTATTGGAAAGTAGTTGCAGAGATTGTTTTAGTATTTCTGGGTGTTCAAGTTTCTGAAGACCCAGTAGTTTGTATATTAAGGGCTATAGAACATCTTAAACTAAATAAAGAGATAAGATAAGATGCCTTTATTGTCACAGTACAATACAATGTAATACAATGAAATGTTGTTTGGAGCAATCCTAGATGCCATGGACAGAGGAACAAGAACTGACATTTAAACTAAGGCATTACACTAGAAAAAAAAAAAAACATTGCACTAGAAGGCCTATTCACAGTTCACAGCATATATATAGCAAGAGCAAAGTAGGAAGTGCTAATGAGTATATATACACACTGATTAAGACACCACTGCAGACAAGAGATCATCATGGGTTCATGAATGCAGCAGTCACTTTCAGTCTATGGTAGTTTCCATCCTAGGAAGGGGCAATAATCTCTGAGCATTTAGGAGACTGATTGCTTTGGGGTAAAAGCTGTTCTTCAGCCTAGTGGTGCGGGCATGTAGGGCTCTAAGACGCCTGGTAAAGTATTATTACAAGCCAGACTTCTCATACTTAGGAAATGGGTAAATCGAGATCCTCCTACAGTGGGACAGTGGCAAGAATCAGTCGCTAATTTGATTAAATTGAAACGGGTCTCTGAGAGATATAGTGAGAGAGCAGAAAAAAAAGACAAAATATGGAAAAAATGGTTGAACTAGGGATGGATGTGTGTGTTTTTTTCCCCCCTCTCTTTCTCCAAAGGGTGGGGGGATGGGTATTTGGGGTAAAATGTTATAATATTACTGATTTATGTAATATGGATTTTTGGAATTTCTGATTTTCTATATGTTTCTTATATGACTGAAATAAAAGAATTTATAAAAAAATAAAATAGTTAAAGATGTGCCTGGATGTATTTCTGGAGTGTAATAATATTACATGTTATGGTTACTAGATTTCTGGAGAGGGGGTCGTTGATCCAGGAAGTTTTTCTGATTGCCTGATTGGAGTTGGAAAGGAATTTTCCCCCTAAAATGAGGAAAAATAGCTTCTACATCAAGTTTTTTTTTCCTTCCTCTGAATGAACTTGCAGGATAACAGGTTGAACTGGAAGGATATGTCTTTTTTCAGCCTTATAAACAATTACTATGTAAGTGTCATCACTAGAAGAAACAACTAGAAGTATTAACACTAGAAGTAATGACAAAAAGCCAAATTTTCTTAAGCTTGGTGGTAACAAATCAATTTTCCTTGAAATGGTGGTAAATAAAATACTCACCTCATCTATTTGAGTGTGAAGAGGCCACTGTGGCCATATTGATTGAAGATCCTGTGCGAAATCTTGAGTGCAGTGACCTATGACGTCACCAAGCCGGCCAGCGGGATGACGTCAACACGCACAGCGGTAGTTTTCATGTGGAATCTTCAATCAAGATGTCCACAGCGGTCTATTTGTGATCAAATTGTTAAGGTGAGATTATTTTTTTTTACCAGGTTAACCCCTGAAAGCCCTCACTATTATTCTCAGATGACACTAACAGTGATGAATGCGAGGGGTTCAATAATGTGGGGGGAATTGGAATTGCTGTAACATTCAGAAATGTGCTTTGTGATGAAGTAATTCATTTTGAAGCAAATTTCTTTGTGAAATTTGGCAAAGGAGCTGAGTCAAATTTTTTAAAACTTCACTCTTCACTATAGCTATCACTAGAAGTAGAATTCCTTTCAAATGAACAACTTTTGGGAATTAAGAAAAAACAAACTTACCAAAAGTCAGGTGACCACAGACATAAAGCAACATGAAGCAACAGAAAATGATAAAATAATGGAGCCGAACTGCAAAACAAGACATGGCCAGTGGACAGATGCGATGTTAGTTCTGCAAAAAAACAAATCTCTTAACTAGTTTTGGACAAGTGCTTTAACCCCTTTATGACCCTTGATGTACTAGTATGTCATGGCGGCAAGTGACTTGTAAACCTTTGACATAATTGTACGTGATGCTGATCAGGCTTGCACCAAAACTCGGTGCGCCCAATCAGTGCAGGGGTCCAGCTGTAACTGACAGCCAGGCCCTGCTGCATCTGCCGTCATGACTGTAAAAGCTGATGCTGGCAGATAAAGCCCTTATATGCCATGATCCACACTGACTGTGGCATATAATAGGTTGTCTAACCAAACACAGCATGATTTGCTCTATAATGTCTCACAGGCTTGCTCTGCCTGCCGCACTATTCCCTTTACAGTAGTCACCTGCCCTTACCATGTTAGCTAGGCAGAGCAAGCCCTGTTCAACATGACAGAGCAAAGCATTCTGGGTTTGGTAAGACCCAGGAGGAAGCTGATGAAAACAGGAAGCATGTATTAATCCTGTAAAAATGTAATGATGCTGATAAAATAACAAGGAAAGTGCTAACATGAAAACCAAGTATAGAAGGCCAACATGTGTAATGATTGGGGCACTCCGGGTATATAAAATTGTAAAATCCCTTTAAGGGTTTATATGCATGGAATAGCTTTACATTATTGCACAGACTGCACTATGGGTCTGTAATATTAACGATCTTGGGAAAAAAATTGTGCAAAGTGCATTTTGCACAAAAATATATCGACTTTTCGTGCCTTTTGCAAGAATCAGGGAGGAATCATGTGTTCTGATGGAAAAAATGACGAATATTCTAAAAATGAATATATAGCACTATATTCTATAGTGCTATATATTCGTTTTTGACCCACATCTGTATTCACACATTATGATATCATTACCTTGCCGATTTTTGGGTAAAAAAAAAGAATGTAGAATATAGCGAATATGCGAATTCGTGAATATATGATGAATATTCTGCAAAATATTTGTGAAATATCACAAATTTGAATATGACCCCTGCCGCTCATCACTTTTTATGCTGCCAATAATGTTATTTTCTGACAATGACTATTTAAAAAATAGTCTCTATCTAATATCACACTCAGAAAAGATTTTTTTAATCAGTCAATAAATTGGATATTGATACATAAATAGGATATTAGGGATAGATATAATGAGGGGAATTTTTATAGTTAGTTTTGGAGGAGTCTGTGTTGCAGTAATTTATACAAAATTTTAGAAATGTTTCACATTGTTTGATAAATTTAGTACATTTTAATACCACTATTCTCATCATGCTTTTACTGGGAAAAAAAAACAAATCTGGCTTTAATCAGTTTAACTGGATAACTATTCCTACTTTTCAAAACTAGAGTGAATGATATAAAATTGCTAAATGTTGCTAATTATTCGTGCATGCAGTGCAAGTCTGAAAAGTTGTAAAGCCCTTTTTTGTGACTCTTTAAGAGTCTTGTGACAGTGATGCTGTCAATATGGTGGATATTCACCTGCTGGAGAAGCATATCTATGTCATTAACGTGGAGCATTGACAACCAGGGAACTAAAAGTACATCAAAGCTATATTGGGGTTCAATACAAAACCTGGTAAAGGGCCCAGTTTGACGGAGACTGAGGAGAGAAGCACGGCTTCCCAACTCTATCCACTAACTCTACCTGCTTTTGGTTTTATCTTGGCTACTAAGTGGAATTAGTAGCTAGCTGGAGAGCTCCTGTAAAAGAGGGCTGAACTCTTCCCTCTTTACTCTCAGTCTGGTGAAGAAGTAGGCTCTGCCAAGGCCTATAGGCATAAGGACCATATGGATAGTATGAACTTGTGTTTGTGTCTTTTAGTAGGATTTTATTTCTCTTTTGAACTGTGGAATGTGTCTGATGTGACCACTTGTTTGCCATGTGGACTTTGAATAAAACTGGCTGAGGCCAGGAGTACCCTTATCCACTGTGTTGGAGTAACATTTTTTGATTTGTGCCAACCGTCTAAACTTAAGAAGATGCCAATCCCAGATCTAAGTGACAACCAAACTGTCACAGTCCCTAAACGGTCATGAATTTGCACTGGTGATAGAAATTGTTAACAGTGTTTTCCATGCATGCAGTTTTCATGGCTTTTTGTGGTGCTTTCTCCAAAATTACAGGGTGAGCAAGATTTTTATTCTGCAATTTTTTTCTTCTATAAAGAAGGAGATGTTAAAATGGCAGGGAAAAAAGGCCAAAAGCCTGTGTGTGTGTGTGTTTTTTTTTTTAAGCTACAGAACCCCCCTATGTTTCATATGTTCTATAGACTTTCAGCTATCATCTTGAGTAGGCACTTTTACCACAAAATACATTTAAAAAAAAAACGAATAAAAAAAAACGCTCAAAAAAAATCTGTGTGAATCCACCCTAATCCCACAAATCCATTATCCAATATTCTCAGAACATTACATGGTACATTTAATGATGTCATTAAAAAGTACAACTCGCCCCACAAAAAGACTGTCAAAAAAGTCTATGGCCTTGGTAAAATAAAAAAAAGTAATGGTTCTTGGAAGACGGAATGTAAACAATGAAAACAAATAATTGAAAACTGTCTGGGTCAGGAAGAGGTTAATACAATATCCAAAAGGGAAATACAAAAAAGAAACTGCAGCACAATTTTATATTTTTCTACCATATGCTGGATGCTTGCAAACTTGGATGAGATATACTGTATATATATTTACATGTGGATTTTAGATATATTTTATTTTGAGGAGATGTGATCTTTTTTCCCCTCTCTCGAAGCCTGTAATCATGAATCATTGTAAGCCTGATCTTGGAATCCTTTATCTTCTTTTTCTATATAAGGCAGTAGAGAAGGAGCACTTCATTTTGTAGAAATATTTCCCTGTCTGGTATCTCTTCCCAAGACAGATATACGGATGATGCAATTTCCCCAGCCATCATTCTAGAGTGATGGGCTTTTGATAAATCTATGGTTACAAACTACGCTGAGAATCATATTCCCCCAATCTTAGCTGATTTCTGTTCCTTTCCTATTCTTCTCTCTCTCTCTCTCTGAGATGTGAACAAGCCAAAAAAACATCCTTCAAGTAAAGTCATCTGTATTTTAGGAGGGATGAAATGGAAAATGATACGTGAAAAGTGAGATCGCAAGTAGGAAACTGAAGCAACATAGTAAGTCATCTGAAGACATTTACAAGCCTGAAAACCTTTTATTTGTACAATAAGAAATGTATTTATAGCTAATATTACATATGGGCTTAAGAAACCACAAAATTCCCATCACCCGGATTTTATTAGCTTGACTAAAGTTGTTTTCTGCTGTCTTTATTGCCTCCATCTATGTCTGAAGTAAAAGCGACAGTTATCTCTCTTGTATTTTGTCTTTGGCCTAAATGGCAGTGATTGACTACATAGATGGTTGTCTCTGTATAACAAGGAACAGTTCACATGTGATAGATACAGTACAGACATTTCAGGATCAGATTACCAGGGTCAACATGTACTTTCTGACAGACCGTGGATTGTCATCCTTTCCCACTAATGTCTGATAGGTAAGCTAACATGATAGATGTCATGGCCAGATTTATGTTCAACTCCATTCTCTAATTAGTGGCTTTGACCATTTCTGCCATAATTATGTCTAACAAGCATTTAAAATCAACATTCTAGCTATACAAATTGACCTACAGGAAGGGGGATGAGCACCAAAATTGTTGCAGCTTGCTCCACTCAAATGACATAAAGGTGCATTATGGCATAATTGTGTTGGTGTTTTAACAAATCCGAAAGCAAAAATTATTTATACTTTGCAAAGTTGAACTTACATGTACTGTACCAATTAATGAGCATGTGCTTATTACTGCTGGATTGGATCATTGGTTAGTGGAGAAGATCCATATATAATCAGCAGCAGCTTTACATGCTTCCTTACCTTTCCCCTTCCCTCAACTTTTCCTGAGATATGTGGCGCAAAAGGAAAATGAAAGGGTTCTCTGGGATTTTGATATTGATGGCCTACAGTATCCTCAGGATAGGGCATCAATACCAGTGTTCTATGAGCACTTCCTATACTGTTCTTCAAAAAGAGGCCCAGTAGACTTTCAGGCTGGGTATTGATTGTTATTAATCTGTCGAACAGGCACAGGAATGATTTATGATTCGTCATTGGGTCTTAATCCTGAGCCATACACTGTATGAGGAGCATTAATAGTGGCCACTTATTTTATGGTTGATTAGGCCTGTTTATATATAACCCTGACATAGTATAATGTATCAAACTATTGGCTAAAATCAGGCTGTATGAGTGGGTTATGGGCCTAATATAGATTACCATAAATAGACATTACCATTAACTGTGGCCCCAATTCCCGGCTTATCAGCATTAAATATCACCACCTTAGTAGATGTTCTTGATAGATCTTTCTTTTATGTACATTGTCTCTGATCTTTTGGCTTTTGGCCGTCACTATGTTGCATCTTAAATGGCTGATTACATTTACATCTAATGTTCCACTTGCCTATACACTATGACGTCACCATCTAACCTCTAAATTACCTGTAAGTAACATCCGTTTCCATAGTTAAGCAGTGACATACACTAAGATCATGATATGCAAAGCAATACCGCTATTGGGCTCTAGGGTAGAGGATGCGTGTTCATTGGAATGACAATGTTGCACTGTAAGTTAAATCTTATGAATGAATCGGATGACCAATGGCAACTATAAAGTTTAGTAAAAGAGAAGAATTGTATGGTGTGATTTTTCATGGTGTACCCTGATATTTTTACTTTCAATGAAAAGACATTTTTCATACTACAGCATACAAGCATAGTTTTGAGAATTTGATTTTGTTTGGTGACACTTTAAAGCAGACCTTTTATGCTTCAGCAGGACAGATCTTCAAGTGAGAGCCATAAACTAGTTTTGGAGTGTTTTTGTTGGGGGTATTGTAGAAGAACTGACAAATCTAAGCCTACCAGAAGAAATAATTATGTGGTCCAGCCTCAATCTGTACAAAATCTGTGGAAATCATTTTCTTTAGCTTGTAGTTGTCATCAGTCATCGTAACGGGCAATTCGGATGTTATCTCCTCGGTTTAGAACATATTGCTCTCTGTAAATTTCCTATACTGTGTTTAGACACAGTTCTTAATCCCACTAGTGATATATTTGCATACATTGCCTTTCTGGATTTTGGTCAATGCTGTGAGTCACTAAATGCACATGGAAATATTACTTAGGAAAAAAAAAAAAACTTCAATTAATTATTTTCACTTTGCTTAAATATGTTAAGTCTCCTAGGGAATTTAGAATGAGCTGACTGCGACATCTGTTAAAGAGGAAAAACTACTTAATTTAAAGTCTTATCTGTCCTTGCCAGCCACACATTTGGATGCTATCAGGCCCCCGTAAACTTCCACTGTTCAGGGATATCGTGCCTCAGCATTAAATTATTACATTCTCAAACTCCTATCTTATTGAACTCAGCCAAATTATTTGTATTGGAATGCAGAGGGTTTCAATTTTAATTAAACAAGCAAATGTGTTTTTTCCCATTTCCACTGAGGGACCTGCACACTTCTCCACTGTAATGTATGTACAAAGCCTTCCCCTGTGCTTCAAAATACAGAGCAACTGGATAACATGCTGGATGCCAAGGAAAGGAAGAAAGGAAGAGAAAGTTCAGGAGTAAAATGAGTTTTTCAGCTTTAAAGATTGGCAGAAATATCTAAATGTGAATGCAAGTTTGCGAACTGCAATTAAATAAATGGAGCGAATAAAGCTAACGGAATAAGTGGTCTTGCCCAGACAGGTCAAGGAACCATACTTCGCAGTCATAAAAGAGGTTTGATACATTATGTCTTCTGCAAAGACAGTAACAATAAAAAAATAATCATATTTTTTCGTTGGTACTTATAGTTGTAGCACTAAGGGCTCTTTCACACTTGCGTTCTTTTCTTCCAGCATAGAGTTCCGTCGTCGGGGCTCTATGCCGGAAGTATCCTGATCAGTTTTATCCTAATGCATTCTGAATGGAGAGAAATCCGTTCAGGATGCATCAGGATGTCTTCAGTTCCGGAACTGAACGTTTTTCGGCCGGAGAAAATACCGCAGCATGCTGCACTTTTTGCTCCGGCCAAAAATCCTGAAGACTTGCTGCATTGAAAGGCATTGATCCGGATCCGGCCTTAAGATAAACGTCGTTTCGGCGCATTGCCGGATCCGACGTTTAGCTTTTTCTGAATGGTTACCATGGCTGCCGGGACTCTAAAGTCCTGGCAGCCATGGTAAAGTGTAGCGGGGAGCGGGGGAGCAGTATACTTACCGTCCATGCGGCTCCCGGGCGCTTCAGAGTGACGTCAGGGCGCCCCACGCGCATGGATGACGTGATCGCATGGCACGTCATCCATGCGCATGGGGCGCTCTGACGTCACTCTGGAGCGCCCCCGGAGCCGCGCGGACTGTAAGTATACCGCTCCCCCGCTCCCCACTACTACTATGGCAACCAGGACTTTAATAGCGTCCTGGCTGCCATAGTAACACTGAAAGCATTTTGAAGACGGATCCGTCTTCAAATGCTTTCAGTACACTTGCGTTTTTCCGGATCCGGCGTGTAATTCCGGCAAGTGGAGTACACGCCGGATCCGTACAACGCAAGTGTGAAAGAGGCCTAAGTTTGTTTTACATATTTGCTAAAAGCATAAATTATCATTGCCAAGAACCATCGTGCCGCTGTTCAAACTCTAACGCCAAAATAAACCCCCCATAGGGGGGTCAGATTGGCTGCTGTTATTTCTCATGGGCAGTGTAAGCCTGACCAGGACTCTCTTTTGAGGTATCACAACCTTACCAAAAAGACATGGGGATGACCCCATAGATCTTCTTTCTTACAAGGAACAAAATGTGGACCAATTTTTTTAAACAATTTAAGGAACTGCCTGATCTACAACAAGAAGGAGGCACCATTTTGATTTTGAAGCTCCCTCTACCATAAACAACAAGCCTTACAAAATGTAAATTAAGGAGATGTACCAAATGTTTCTTAAAAGGATGGGGGCTGTTCACATTAGTATTAGGGTCTATTCCATAATTAAATGAGACCTGACGTTGTTTTAGCAACTACTTGCACCCTCTAATGCAATAACAAATCTGGAGCATCTATCCTTATGACTCTATGTTGTGCGATTACTTTATTAATCCTGCTGAAAGTTATTAATGAAATGCTACTAATTTGCAGTGAAGATCCACTGCAATCAGTGTAGGGACACCCCCCCCCCCCCAACTGGTAACAGCCATCTGAACCTTTATTGCAAACCGCTAGCAAAAGTGAATACTATGAGAAACTGCTGGGTTTTTTTTGTGTGCATACTTATAAACATAGTGACTGATTTGATCAGCCATATCAGAAGAAGTAGGCTACAAAATTTTTTATATTTGTTTTCCTTACAATCAGGCATTTGGTCTCTTTATTTCTCTATATTTGGCATATACAGTACAGACCAAAAGTTTGGACACACCTTCTCATTCAAAGAGTTTTCTTTATTTTCATGACTATGAAAATTGTAGATCCACACTGAAGGCATCAAAACTATTGACACATGTGGAATTGTATACATAACAAAAAAGTGTGAAACAACTGAAAATATGTCATATTCTAGGTTCTTCAAAGTAGCCACCTTTTGCTTTGATTACTGCTTTGCACACTCTTGGCATTCTCTTGATGAGCTTCAAGAGGTAGTCACCTGAAATGGTCTTCCAACAGTCTTGAAGTAGTTCCCAGAGATGCTTAGCACTTGTTGGCCCTTTTGCCTTCAATCTGCGGTCCAGCTCACCCCAAACCATCTCGATTGGGTTTAGGTCCGGTGATTGTGGAGGCCAGGTCATCTGGCGCAGCACCCATCACTCTCCTTCATGGTCAAATAGCCCTTAAACAGCCTGGAGGTGTGTTTGGGCTCATTGTCCTGTTGAAAAATAAATGATGGCCCAACTAAACGCAAACTGGATGGAATAGCATGCCGCTGCAAGATGCTGTGGTAGCCATGCTGGTTCAGTATGCCTTCAATTTTGAATAAATCCCCAACGGTGTCACCAGCAAAGCACCCCCACACCATCACACCTCCTCCTCCATGCTTCACGGTGGGAACCAGACATGTAGAGTCCATCCGTTCACCTTTTCCCCCCACACAGTATACAGCCCCCCACACAGTATACAGGCCCACACACAGTATACAGCCCCCCACGCAGTATACATCCCCACCACACAGTATACAGTCCACCACACAGTATAAGGGCCCCCACAGTATACAGGCCCCCACACAGTATACAGCCCCCCCCCCACACACAGTATACAGCCCACCACACAGTATAAGGCCCCCCACAGTATAAAGGCCCCCACAGTATAAAGGCCTCCACAGTATACAGCCCCCCCACACAGTATACAGCCTACCACATAGTATACAGCCAACCACACAGTATAAGGCCCCCCACAGTATACAGCCCCCCCCCCCACACAGTATAGAGCCCCCCTCCCACACAGTATACAACCCACCACACAGTATACAGCCCACCACACAGTATACAGGCCCCCGCACAGTATAAAGGCCCCCACACAGTATACAGCCCACCACACAGTATACAGCCCCCACAGTATACAGGCCCCCACAGTATACAGCCCCCACACAGTATACAGCCCACCACACAGTATACAGTCCCACATAATATACAGCCCCCCACAGTATACAGGCCCCCACACAATATACAGCACCCCACTATACAGTAGTTTACAGTATATTAACATAACAGCCCCTGTCACCTTTTTCTGATGTAATCTTCACACAAAAAAGCTCCACAGTTAACTTCTGCAACACTCCTGATAGGACCTGTGATGACCTCATAGCCATGTGACCAGTAATTGCTAGGTTACTGGTCACATGGTGATGATGTCATTAAGGCCCTAGATCACAACGTTAAAGTACACAGACAGCTTGACACCCGGGGCAGTAGCTAGCAGGGCTCAAGAGGCAGCTGCCTTGGGCCCTTCAGGAGCAACTGGGCCCGGGGCAGCTGCCCCTTTTGCCCCTTGGTAAAGACGGCCCTGCCTGTGAAGTGAAAACCATTTCAGGTGACTACCTCTTGAAGCTCATCAAGAGAATGCCAAGAGTGTGCAAAGCAGTAATCAAAGCAAAAGGTGGCTACTTTGAAGAACCTAGAATATGACATATTTTCAGTTGTTTCACACTTTTTTGTTATGTATATTATTCCACATGTGTTAATTCATAGTTTTGATGCCTTCAGTGTGAATCTACAATTTTCATAGTCATGAAATAAAGAAAACTCTTTGAATGAGAAGGTGTCCAAACTTTTGGTCTGTACTGTATACTCATCTGATAAGGTGCTGCAGTGTCTTTCTTAATATTTTAATGTAAGTTTCTTTAGAAACATTCATCTACAATTCCGCAGTAGTTCCCAGCTATCCCTTTTTGTACAACTTATGCTTGTTGCCATACATATTTCACTATGCTGATGTACTTTTATGTAGATTTTTATCTGTATTTTACTTGTGCACTTTTTCTTTTTCCTGTTTGACAATTCCTTGGCTACAGGTTTTAATCTAATATTAGTAATAAAAGATAAATATTATATATTATTTACCCATCCCTGTTTGTGGTACCTGATTGCTTGAAGAGATTTTATTTGGAAATCAACATTTTTGCATTTATGTGTAGCAACGAAAATCCTATGCAGTCAATCAGCAGGTGGCGTGCCATATCTAAGTGTACTGTAAAACAGACTCTACTAGGATGCCTGTAATATTACCCCTACACTAGATCTTGTCCACTCTGCACTTTGAACCTATGTGAGAAAAGCACATTATAAATGTAGTTGTTGTTTTTATAGGGTAAGTTCACTTGGGGGATTTTGGGCACAAAAAAAGGGCAGAATCTGCTCTTAAACCACCTCCCCATTGTGTTTAATTGGAGACTATGTCACAGTTTATGCGAACAAGGTTTTTTGCCGCACAGTTTTCAAGACTCATCAAGAATGTACAGGTCCATTTGTTTACTACGTGGACCCCTGACAAAGCCAAAGTGGGAAATCTCGGACAGGTTATCTCCATTCAATGGAGCTAACCTAGGGTGGGTGTGCATGAAAACTCATTGTGAAAAATACAGCACAGTGGTATGAGACAAGGATTTTGTCACAGACAAGATCCTCCTTGTGAACTTACCCTTTTCTAGTCCTATTATTGAGATATTTAATTATCTTTTTTTAAATTATTGTATCCCACTAGTGTTAAGCGAACATGCTCGGCTGAACACCAATTTGGCTCGAGCATCTCTATGGTTGGCACATCGCAGAGTTTGGCCAAACACCACACGTGCTCAAGCACGATGCTGGAATCAGTGAATTTAAATGTAATTTAGCATCTATTTCTGAAAAGTGTCTGCTAGGATTCAAACTCCCAACCCCTTGTACATTAAAGGCAAGGACTCCCAACCCCTTGTACATTAAAGCTATAAAGCTGAATGCTAAACTGTGTCAAAAAAACCTCATAGTAGTTTCTGATTTAGTGAGAATTCCTATTCAGCAGAAGACTTATTTTATATTTCTGTGCAGATTAATATCTAGCTATATAGTGTAGTGGTTAACATCCTTGCCTCTAATGTACAAGCTTGAGAGTTCAAATCCCGGCAGGAACATTTGTATATATATGTTTTTAGCCATAATATATTTACATATATTATTATATTTTTAGAATATATGTAAATATATTATGGCTAAAAACATCAGTAGTAGTTCCCACATATTATGCATTGATATATATCAGAAGTATGATTATAAATATAAATATATAAATATAAATATGTGTATATATATATATATATATATATATATATATATATATATATATACACATATTTTATATTTTTTTGTAATTACACATTTATTTTGTCCCATACATTTTTTATAATTACAAAAAAAAATATAAAATATATAAATTGAATCTCTAGTTCTGAAATGTTTCTGCCAGTATTCAAACTCACAAGCTTGTACATTAGAGGCAAGCGAGTGAACCACTACACTATGCAGCTACATGTTAACCTGCACAGAAATATAAAATAAGTCTTCTGCTGAATAGGACTAGTCACTATATCAGAAAATACTATGAGGTTTTTCTACCACAGTTTAGCATTCAGCTTTATAGCTGAGTGGGTAAGGTCCTTGTCTCTAATGTACAAGCTTTGGCATTTGAATCCTGGCAGAAACTTTTCAGAAATTAGATTTAAATACACTAGGGTGTCACCAAGCTCTGACTCCATATATGGATATAGCTATATATGGAGTCAAAGCAGGGACTCCTAAGCCGAACTAGAGTCCAGACACCCTGCCCTCCTCAGAGCAGGGGGTGCCTGGGGTCATCCCATTGACTTTCATTGTGCTTGGGTGCTCGGTAGAACACCCGAGCATCGCAAAGTATTCTACTCGAGCACTTTGGTGCTTTCTCAGCACTATATCCTACTGAATCTGACATTATCGTGTCTGCTGTTTCTGTACTGTTTTCTGTTTGATCCTACTGATCTGGAGATTTGACCTTTGCTTGCCATGGACCTAATAACTTGCTACTTTCAATTCCAGTTGCTGCCTGCCATAAATATACTGTATTCCATTATAGCTTTATGCACAGTTTGATTCATTTATTTGCCAGCACTTTCTGCTAGTCAGAACAAGTTTTTTGACTATAAGCAGTATATACCTGTAAAGTAGCATTGCCATGTTTTCGAACAGCCAGGTCATCCTAAAGAAAATTTTTAAGACCTGTCACCACTCCTAACATGTTTGCTTTAGTAAATAGTCATTTTCTACATGAAACCATTCTGGAGTACCTTTGCTCATAACTGTTATTGTGATGTTCCTCTGTTATTTCTACTGATTACCATTCACCTTGTCAAAGGCGTGCACCTACACAGTCTGACACTGTCAACACTGATTGGACAGTGTCACACAGTGCCTGCCCCAACAGGTAACACCCAGTGTCAATTTACTGATACATTCCTAATAACAAAAGAACAGTATAATTCAAAGTTAAAAGAACCAAGATGTTCTGACAATGTTATAGTAAGGGTGATACTGTAGCAAATTTGCAAATTTGCACATTTACAATTTGCAAAAACAGACATGGCAGGAGTAGTGATAAGTCTTTTATCATGCTACCAAGACAATTAAGTAGAAGTTTTTCTTTTTCTTATCAATACACTCTAGTACTAATGCTTTTGTCAAACCACTTGATCAGAAGCCTGGGAGTAGTCTAGAAGACTATTAGGGCTCATGACCGTAAAAACATGGATCCGCAAAACAAGGATACCGGCAGCGTGCATTCCGTAGTAGTCCTTGTATATAATGCACACAATAATTGGACATGTTCTTATTTTTTTTCGGAAAGGACATACGGACACGGAATGCACATCATTTCTGTATTTTTTTGCAACCTCATTGAAGTAAACAGTTTCGCATACAGCCCTAAAAAAATGGAGTGGACACAGATGAAAAATACTGATCACAAAAACATGGACCCCATACCCTGCGGGACCCCAAAAATGAACGGAGTGGCAGGTCAAGCATGCACACTGCCGCTCCATCAATATCTAAGAGACTGTCCTAGATAGGCAAGTGGATAGAAAATGGTCGCGCTGCCCAGTAAGTACATAGAGGTCCATCAGATAAAGGTATATCGGATTTCCATTATCTATCCGCTTGTATTCTATGTGAACTTGACCCACGTCAAGCGGTGGATCTGCAGCACCGATAAGTACCCTACAATGTTTTGCGAGACTTTTTAATTTATTGTATTCTAGATAGGCAAGTGCAGCACTCGGCTATTTGTGGCAGGTCCCATAGAGATGAATGGAGTGGCAGGGTGCATGCTCAATTAGCAGACCCCTATATTTTACTAGTTTACCTAATACATAACAAATCTGAACCTCCCCAGTACTTTCCACTGAGACAATCTGTTGACACATGCATTAATGGATGTATAGAATTGATTTATTCTTTGTACATAAGTAGCTTCAAACGCATCCTTACACTGATATGAGTTGGCATTCAGGGGGTTTCAGGCAAATTGAAGGACATTTTAAACAGTTGCCATTAACCTGATACTTCAGTGAATACAGAAGAGTATTTATAGCCCTGGCTTTCCACAACGGCAAATCACATCAATTATAATTATCTGCATTTTATTGTGCAATTAGATTCAAATGAAAAATAACTTGTATTATCCCTATTAAAACATATTTTTAGCTGTAACCTTATACCGTATGGATAAAATGTCGCCTAATCTCAAGAAAGTATATTAACCCATACTTTCCTGCAGCGTTTCTCAAGGTATTGTAACCTTTCCAATAGCACATTTTGATAATGACAATTCCTCTTTGGAGACTGATCACTAGACTGAAAATTGTGATAGAGGATGTGTCATAAAGACCTTCCAGGGGGAATTTAATTGAAGCTACAAATCATTGAAAAACATAATTTTGTTTTCAGAAGCTGGAGATCTATTTGATACCCTCTCTCTGTGGGAGCATGACACAATTTATAGCCGTATAAAATGAGAGATCAACAGATGTCTGCGCTTGGCATTGGGAGACATTAGAGCCTGTAACATGCGAGATGTATCTACTAATTGTAATGCATCCTTTTACCAGGAATATATCTATTCAGAATGGAATATAAAGTGATACAAACAAGGGATCAGAAAGCCTTTTCAGCAGGGAAGATGCATCCCAGACACATTTGAGAAGACCAAACACAATACATATTCCCTGGACAGTTTTGCCTTCATTGCTGTTTTCTAAATGAAAAGGTCAAAGTAACATATCAGCTTTTAATCACTCAATTTTAGATCCAAAGAGCACAAACTAAGCAAGTGTTGGAGTGAAATGGCACCTGTGTTATAATGCGGAGGAAGTTTTTAGGACTGAAAGTCAGGTTAACACAGGTTTCAGTGTCATTCTCTTTAGGCCAATAACTCAACTACTAGAGTTACACATATCTGATGAAGTACATGGAAATTCTACATTCATGCATAAATACATTGTGTGTTCAATGGCTGACTTTACCACCATGCAAACCAAGAAAATGCTTTGGGCCCTAGAGATTAGAGAGCCACTTGCTGGCCACAATTGGGCAGACTAGATGGGCCAAATGGTTCTTATTTGCCGACACATTCTATGTTTCTAAGTGTGCAATAAAGAAAAAAATACCAAAGAGGCCTGCATAAAATTGTGTAGCCATTTCATCTTCACAGGGGCTTATGGGGGCCATTCACAGAATTTGATCAGTAGCAGAAGTACCCAGGCTACCCTGCTAAGCTGAGAGTGGGGCTTACTGGGTCGATGGGGCCAGAGCTTAGGTATGTGATGGGTTAGAGCTTAGCAGTGAGATGAGGGGGCTCCAGGTATGGCAAAAACAACCCAGGGTGTATTGAGCAAAAAGAAAGAATATAAGCATATAATACTGCATCTGCCGTGTGCACTTGTTCTGTTGGGGGTTTAGTGTAGGTGCAGTGTACACGTATTTGAATGGCAGAGACAAAATGTAGAGATGATGTGCCTGGTCACATGAGCCTATATCCACAGCCATTTAATGGACAAGACCTCTGTGTGGACAACATATAAGACTTTGTAAACAAGGGAGCATACCCCATGAAATATAGAAAATGGTGCAAAATGTCAACAAAGGCTGTATTAGTAAGTGTCATATAATAATCTTACAAACACATCAGTCAACAGTAACCAGAAAGTGGACAACCCCTTTAATGATTACAAAATTATGATGGGCAGACAACCAGGTCAGGGCATATGCAAAACAGTAGATTTTGTAGCTTGTTCTCCATATGCAGTGGTTAGTACCTACTTAACCACTTCAGCCCCGCTAGGTGAAACCCCCTTCATGACCAGAGCACTTTTTACACTTCGGCACTACACTACTTTCACCGTTTATCGCTCGGTCATGCAACTTACCACCCAAATGAATTTTACCTCCTTTTCTTCTCACTAATAGAGCTTTCATTTGGTGGTATTTCATTGCTGCTGGCATTTTTACTTTTTTTGTTATTAATCAAAATGTAACGATTTTTTTGCAAAAAAATGACATTTTTCACTTTCAGCTGTAAAATTTTGCAAAAAAAAACGACATCCATATATAAATTTTTCGCCAAATTTATTGTTCTACATGTCTTTGATAAAAAAAAAATGTTTGGGCAAAAAAAAAAAATGGTTTGGGTAAAAGTTATAGCATTTACAAACTATGGTACAAAAATGTGAATTTCCGCTTTTTGAAACAGCTCTGACTTTCTGAGCACCTGTCATGTTTCCTGAGGTTCTACAATGCCCAAACAGTAGAAAAACCCCACAAATGACCCCATTTCGGAAAGTAGACACCCTAAGGTATTAGCTGATGGGCATAGTGAGTTCATAGAACTTTTTATTTTTTGTCACAAGTTAGCGGAAAATGATGATGATTTTTATTTTTTATTTTTTTCTTACAAAGTCTCATATTCCACTAACTTGCGACAAAAAAATAAAAAATTCTAGGAACTCACCATGCCCCTCACAGAATACCTTGGGGTGTCTTCTTTCCAAAATGGGGTCACTTGTGGGGTAGTTATACTGCCCTGGCAATTTAGGGGCCCAAATGTGTGAGAAGAACTTTGCAATCAAAATGTGTAAAAAATGACCGGTGAAATCCAAAAGGTGCACTTTGGAATATGCGCCCCTTTGCCCACCTTGGCAGCAAAAAAGTGTGACACATCTGGTATCGCCGTACTCAGGATAAGTTGGGGAATGTGTTTTGGGGTGTCATTTTACATATACCCATGCTGGGTGAGAGAAATATCTTGGTCAAATGCCAACTTTGTATAAAAAAATGGGAAAAGTTGTCTTTTGCCAAGATATTTCTCTCATCCAGCATGGGTATATGTAAAATGACACCCCAAAACACATTCCCCAACTTCTCCTGAGTACGGCGATACCAGATGTGTCACACTTTTTTGCAGCCAAGGTGGGCAAAGGGGCACATATTCCAAAGTGCACCTTTCAGATTTTGCAGGCCATTTTTTACACATTTTGATTGCAAGGTACTTCTCACACATTTGGGCCCCTAAATTGCCAGGGCAGTATAACTACGCCACAAGTGACCCCATTTTGGAAAGAAGACACCCCAAGGTATTCCGTGAGGGGCATGGCGAGTTCCTAGAATTTTTTATTTTTTGTCACAAGTTAGCGGAAAATGATGATTTTTTTTTTCTCTTTTTTCCTTACAAAATCTCATATTCCACTAACTTGCGACAAAAAATAAAAAATTCTAGGAACTCGCCATGCCCCTCACGGAATACCTTGGGGTGTCTTCTTTCCAAAATGGGGTCACTTGTGGCGTAGTTATACTGCCCTGGCAATTTAGGGGCCCATATGTGTGAGAAGTACTTTGCAATCAAAATCTGTAAAAAATGACCGGTGAAATCCGAAAGGTGCACTTTGGAATATGTGCCCCTTTGCCCACCTTGGCATCAAAAAAGTGTCACACATCTGGTATCGCCATACTCAGGAGAAGTTGGGGAATGTGATTTGGGGTGTCATTTTACATATACCCATGCTGGGTAAGAGAAATATCTTGGCAAAAGACAACTTTTCCCATTTTTTTTATACGAAGTTGGCATTTGACCAAGATATTTTTCTCACCCAGCATGGGTATATGTAAAATGACACCCCAAAACACATTGCCCAACTTCTCCTGAGTACGGCGATACCAGATGTGTCACACTTTTTTGCTGCCAAGGTGGGCAAAGGGGCACATATTCCAAAGTGCACCTTTCGGATTTTGCAGGGCATTTTTTACACATTTTGATTGCAAAGTTCTTCTCACACATTTGGGCCCCTAAATTGCCAGGGCAGTATAACTACCCCACAAGTGACCCCATTTTGGAAAGAAGACACCCCAAGGTATTCCTGTGAGGGGCATGGCGAGTTCCTAGAATTTTTTATTTTTTGTCGCAAGTTAGTGGAATATGAGACTTTGTAAGGAAAAAAGAAAAAAAAAAGAAAAATCATCATTTTCCGCTAAATTGTGACAAAAAATAAAAAATTCTAGGAACTCGCCGTGCCCCCCACGGAATACCTTGGGGTGTCTTCTTTCCAAAATAGGGGTCACTTGTGGCGTAGTTATACTGCCCTGGCAATTTAGGGGCCCAAATGTGTAAGAAGTACCTTGCAATCAAAATTTGTAAAAAATGGCCTGCGAAATCCCGAAAGGTGCCCCTTCACAGGAAATCTCGCGTCTCGCGAGAAGACGCGTATATGCGTCCAGGAGGAATAAAGCAACCACCTCCCGGATGCATATACGCGTACAGTGGTCGGGAGGTGGTTAAAGTGGTGAACTGGCAACAGCTCATGGGTGCCCAAAGCTCACAAATGCATATCCATCCATCCCTACCGCTCCTTTTGCAGGTATAAAAAAAAAATCTTCTGCTAACAATTAGACCCTCATCCCTTCATTGAATGAAATGCCCCATACTCCTTGCATCCTAAATCATTACAACACCATACAGTGAAGGTATTTATATTACTCCGTCACATACTTTCCAGCACATCTCATTAGACATTATGTTTATTTTATTTTTTAAAAATTCAGCTAACTGGGTTTTCTGAAACTTTTACACTGAAGACGTATCCTCTGGATAGGTCATTAGTATACAACTGGTGATGGTCTGCAACCCGGGATCCTCACCAATCAGCTGTGCTTGGTATCACAGTCTGGTCCCATTAACTTCTATTGGGCTGAGCTGTGTCTAGGCCATGTGACCTAGGCCGGTGTCATCACTGGCCTGGGAAAAGTTGTGAGAAGGCTGCAACGCTATTGCGAGCGCCAATACCTTTTCAAACTGCTGGTCACCGGGTGTCCCAGGTATCGGACCCCACCGATCATATACAAATAGGTCGTCAATATAAAAGTCTCAGATAACCCCTATAATTTTTGGTACTGATTTTCTATGTTGTTTATTCTATGCAGCGTGAACATAAAGTGTTACCATGCACCAGAAAGCAAATAACTATATGGCATTTCTTACTGTCTGAATTTGGTATACTTTGATACACTTTCTCTCTTTGTTTCCATTTCCATTCATAATATCTCCTGTGGCAATGACTGGAATTCAAGTGTTGCCAAAATGTACTCATATGAAGTTAAATAAAAAGGGAGGCAGCTGCAAATGCTGTCAGCTAGAGATGCATGGTACAATAGCTTTATGACTGCAGTATTTGTTAATTAAAATCTAGTTCTAAATACGAATAGATAGATAGATAGATATGGAGAGTCCTCCCACTGGTAGTACGAACAATTCAAGGGGTAAAGCAGAACACATTGGTAAACGTAACATTCCCCATGTCTACATTCTTATCAGCAGGTACAGTACATAACCCAAATTACAGTAGTCAGAAATCCGGAAATTAAGCCTACAGCTGCCTACAATGTCTGGTTTATACAATTTCCTAATGACTAATGGGAGCAGTAAATAGGCTTACTTCTGCAAATGTTTTATAGAACAATCATTTTAAAGGTTATTTTTAGAGATGAACAAAGTTTCGAAAAATTTGATTTGGCTGCTTCGCCTACGTGCCCTTCTTTGGTCCTGGCTAGAGATGAGCAAATCTGATGAAGTGGAATTTGAATTTCCTTGCGCTTCATGGTAACGAATCACATTTTTTCTTAAAATGGCTGCTGCACATGTTAGGACATGGAGCAAGGAATCACCCACAATGCAGTACATGCAGCCAATCAGCAGCTAGCCAGCCCTGTAATGTCACAGCCCTTTAAATAGCCTCAGCCATCTTGGATTCAGACATTTTCCAGTGTACTTAGTGCAGGAAGAGACGTTAGAGACAGTTCTAGGAAAGACTTGAAAACTTATATTTTGCTGAATAGAAGTTCTGGGAAAGAGCATTAGAAGTATAAGGGAAGGATAGGGAGGAATTATTCCACAGTATTGAAGCAGAACAGGGGTCAATAGGAGTGTTTACAGCCTGGGTAATAGGAACAATCCTATTACACCTTGCTGCACTGACTGCGGATCCAAATTGCCATTATACTGCGACTAATTTCAGGTTTGCAATACCTCTATAATTCCAGCAACCATTCTTGTTATTGTGATCTTATTAGTATAGATGGTCCTTCTGTTTACCCGGCGGTCGTTTCGCGATGAAAGTTACGCATTTGCGATTTGCCAAACATGCAAACCTATGGCGATGTCCGCTGGCGCCACATTCTTTTGCATTGCGCCAAACTTTGACCCATGACACATCCATCGGGTGGGACAGGACAGCCAATTGAGATGTTTCAGCACATGGACACACCCCGACCCTAGAGGGACAAGTTCTATTGGAACAACTAATTGCAATGGGTGTGATATTCCTGTTCCCTCCCCCCCCCCCCAAAAAAAAAAAAATAAATGATTGAGGAGTGTCATATACCTTCTTTCACAAAATACTAATTGGGGGCTGCGATATACCCGTTGCCCCAAATAAACAAGGTGGTGTGATATACATTTTGTGGCAAAATAATTGAGGGGTGTGATATACCTGCTTCCACAAAATATTGATTGAGGCCTACGATATACCTGCTTCCACAAAATACTGATTAAAGGGTTTGATATACCAGCTTCCACCAAATATTGATTGAGGGCAACTATATACCTGCTTCCACAAAATGCTGATTAAGTGGTTTGATATACCTGTTTCCACCAAATATTGATTGAGGGGTGCGATATACCTGCTTCCAAAAAATACTCATTAAGGGGTTCGATATACCCGTATGTACCAAATATTGATTGAGGCCTGCGATATGCCTGCTTCCACAAAATACAGATTAAGGGGTTCGATATACCTGTTTCCACAAAATATGGATTGAGGGGTGCAATATACCTGCTTCCGCAAAATACTGATTGAGGGCTACGATATACCTGCTTCCACAAAATACTGATTAAGGAGTTCGATATATCTGTTTCCACCAAATATTGATTGAGGCCTGTGATATACCTGCTTCCACAAAATACTGATTAAGAGGTTTGATATTCCTTTTTCCACCAAATATTGATTGAGGGGTGCGATATACCTGCTTCCACAAAATACTGATTAAGGGGTTTGATATACCTGCTTCTACCAAATAATGATTGAGGCCTGCAATATACCTGCTTACACAAAATTCTGATTAAGGGGTTCGATATACCCTTTTCCACCAAATACTGATTGAGGGGTGCGATATACCTACCTCCACAAAATACAGATTAAGGGGTTTGATATGCCTGCTTCTACAAAATAATGATTAAGGGCTATGTTATACCAGCTACCATAAAATACTGATTAAGGGGTTTGATATACCTGCATCCACAAAATACTAATTGAGAGCTGCGATATACTTGCTTTCACAAAATACTGATTAAGGGGTTCAATATGCCTGTTTCTACCAAATATTGATTGAGGGATGCGATATACCTGCTTTCAAAAATACTGCTCTTCTCTAGCGATTTAGGCACAGGGTAATTTAAAAATGACAAGCAGAGAAAGAGGCAGGCCGTTCTGTAGGGGTGGTAGGGGTCGGGCAGGTGCACCAGGCCAGAGCCCAAGTGGGAAGTTGGAGAAGGCGTGTGCGATTACTTCAAAGGGAGCACCGGAGTTGGTTGAGTGGCTCACTGAGCCTTCTGTTTCTGCACCCTCCTCATCCTCTCTAATTGCAACCTTCTCACTCTCTGCTGTATGCACACCCAAATGCACCATCACCACCACCAAAGCCCCTCCACTCCTCCTAATCTTTTTACTATCCATTCCCAGATCTTACTGATGCGTAGCCATTATTGACATCGGATAAGGAAGAGGAGGTAGCAATGGCCACCACCCAGTGGTCTGACGACAGTAACTAGATCAGCCCAATGATGAAGGTCCCCACTGTTGCTGCCTACTGCGAGATCTTAAATGTCAGTGGTGGTGAAGGTGATTATGATGATGTGTCGATGGACATCATGTGGGTGCCCACAAGAGAGGAAGAGGAGGAGAGTTCATAGGGAGGGATGGAGCAGTAGAGAGGGAGGAGTAGGAGGAGAAGCAGGCAGAGCTAGCAGGGCACAGTAGGAAAAAAAAGTAAGACTGCAAATATATGAGTGAGCCATCCACCATGCACGGTCACTTCTGGTGCTCCCAGGACGCCGGCACATGGATCCGCAGTGTGGGCTTTTTTTAACGTGTCGGCTGCTGAAAATAGTGTTGCCATATTCAGCCTGTGCTGTCAACGCATAAGTCGAAGTAAGCCCAACACTCACCTAAGGATGACCGCCTTAAGAAGGCACCTGGCCTCCTATCAACTAGCCCAGTGGGAGCAACGCCGTCAGAACCCACAAAGCCACACTCCCGGCGCTCCACGTCCTGCCTCTTCTCCTTCTCCTCTCTCCTCCCATTTATCCTCCACTCCACCTTCCACCATGCCATCGTCGCGTTCATCTGGCAGAAGGCAGGCTTCCGTGGCCCAAATGTTTGAGCGTAAAAAGTTGATGACGCCGGATAACTGTAACAATACAGTCTGGACCGCAGCGGCTCCCTGTGACGATACGCTGGCTTGCGCTCCAGCGTGGAACGCACCGGCCGTCTGCGATGATACGCTGGCTTGCGTTCCAGCGTGGAATGCAGCGACCGCCTGTGTTGTTACACTGGCTTGCGCTCCAGCGTGGAACGCAGTGGCCGCCGGGCCTTCTGTGACTCCGCCCACTTACCATTCAGCCCTTAAATTGAAGACAGGTGCTAAGCAGGGTGTTCCACTAATGGAGTGCGCACCCTGCTAGCTCCATGGTATCTGAAGACTCTGTCCACATATCCAAACCTGGATGCCTAACTACATCGTGAAGGACTGTCTACGTTCTTGCCACTGGCTTTCTAGCCAGGACCAACTAACCGCAAGTATATGCCTGTTACCTGCTCTGATTAATGTCCTGGAACTCAGAGTGAACCTACTGCATAGTATATACCAAACTGTGGACATGCTATACAAACTCTGAACCTTGCACAAGCTTAAACTCGTGACTCCTGTAATTCTGAGAGTCCCTCCTTACCATCAGTAAATTACTAATTAGATGGATAGCGGTAAATGATTTTGTTACCCCAAACTCTCCGCCTAAGACTGAGAGTGACGCCTGGGGTACATACTGAGTAACCGCGAATCCCACAGCCAAACACAAGGGTGGTGGGATAATAGTGGATGTCCATTGCTTCCGCAGTTGAGATCCTAACTGATCAACTAGGTACTTTACAATAACCCTCTAGCCCAACGGCTAACTGCTGGCTTGTCGGAACCACTTTGCATATGCTTCATCGGCTGCTCCAGCAGCAACGTGCCGTTACCTGTACGAACTCTGCAGCAAGACAGGTTCTGGGGAGCTTTGTTTCTTTTCACCATGCCAGTGACTGTTCATGTGCAACGCAAGCAGACTTCTGTGGCCATTTGATAAGATCACCAATCTGGTCAGTCGCAGCCAGGACGCCATCAGTGACATTGCACCATACGCCATTTTTCTGAAGCCTGCATTACGTTGTGTCATTGATCAAGCCGTCGAGGAGCAGGAGCTGGAAGATGGGGGGCTACTCCATCTGAGACAAGTCAGCAGGAGTTAGCAGGAGTCTGAAGAGGAGTCAGAGGAGGATGGTGGCTGGGGGGAGGAGGAGGAGGAGGAGCAAGAATAGCAGGCTTTGAGGGGGACTTTAAACTTTTCGGGGATCCCTGGTGTTGTCCGTGGTTGGGGGGAGGAGACCAGGGCACTCCACCACTTCCAATTTAGTGCTAATGGGGGCATTCATGCTCCAGTGTTTAAAGAAGGACCCCTATATAAAAAGCATAAAGGGCAAGGACAAGTATTAGGTGGCAACGTACTTAGACCACCAGTACAAACACAAAATGGCGGACATGTTATCAGCATCACATAGGGATGGCAGAATGCAGCATTTCCAGGCCTTGCTGTGAGAGATGCTGCATTCTGCTGTTGAAAGTGCTGACAGAGGAATTTCCACCCTCAGCAAAACAGGTGAGGGTACCAATCCTACAGTAGCTGCAAGAAGAGGGCAGTTTGAAGATGTGTTGTTCAATTTTGGATATATTGTCATTCTTGCAGCCAACCCATCGACAGCTGTAGACGCCCTCCAGATCCAGCCTCAGGGAACTACTAGACTGACAGGTGTCCGATTACATCGGGTTAACGGCCGATGTACATGCTCTGAGAAGCAAGGAACCCCTGGACTACTGGGAGTGCAGGCTAGACCTGTGGCCAGAGCTGTCACAATTTGTCATGGAACTCTTGGCTTGCACATCGTCGAGTGTCCTGTCCGAAATGACGTTCAACGCAGCAGGGGGGATCGTGACCGATAAGCGCACTCGGCTAGATTTCTAAAAATGAATGAGGCATGAATCTCTGAGGAATTCAAAACCTGCGACGACCACGTGTAATTGAATTTCCTCATGCCAGCCCACACATATCTGCCACCACCCAGAACAAAGAATGGTCCTTGTATTATGTATATACAGCGGCATAATAGGCCTTTTCTGTCAGGTGAATGCCTAATTTTTGGGGCCTGTATTCCAGTGGCCTACAGTAAAATATTTATCCAGTGCGCCTAATGTACCTCCAGCCACATAATCACAAGTTCTTTTCTGTCCGTATAATGCCTAATTTTTGGGGCCTGTACTGGGCTACAGTAAATGTTTGTCCAGTGACCGCCTAATGTACCTCCAGCCACATCATCACAAGATCTTTTCTGTCAGTATAATGCCTAATTTTTGGGGCCTGTACTGGCCTACAGTAAAATTTCAATCCAATGACCGCCTAATGTACCTCCAGCCACATCATCACAAGTTATTTTCTGTCAGATGAATGCCTAACTTTTGGGGCCTGTACTCCCGTGGCCTAAAATAAAAAATGTCTATGCTCCAGCAGGGCACATTTTTGAGAGTGTCCCTTTAAGACGCATAAAAATGGCCCCTGATTAAAATACATATTTTTTGTGGGTATTTTTGCCAATGATCCCCCTCTGGTACATCACTGTCCATGTTGTGGGCTTATTTGTGCACTTCTAGTAAGTATTTGGTGGCTGCAAATATGACCTGAAGGTTTTTCAGGTTCTCCTGCCATTAAAGGTAATGGGCCCGCCGCGAACACGCGGTTCGCAAAAACGTAGTTCGCAAACCATCCCGGACGATGTTCTTCCATCACTACTTATTAGCCCTTGTGTGGTGCAGTTATATATATATATATATATATATATGTTCTAAAGCCTTTTTTTGTTGTGTATAAATGGGGCAAAACAAGGGGCTTATTAGTGGGAAAATGACAGCCCTTTTGGCGTGTATTAGTGGCAAAAATAACTTTATTTGCCATTCACACCCACAGTTATATGTCCTAAAGTCTTTTTTTTGGGCGCGTAGTAGTGGTGAAAAAGAAAAACGGCTTATTAATTGTTTTGTGGTGAAGTGAGAAAATTCTACAGCCATTTACAGGGTGTATTAATAGGATAAATACTGTAAGGGATCGTCTATTCTTAGAGCATGTATACCCAGCTGTCTAATCATTCACATCATCATTGATGGCCTATGTACTGCATCCGTCGGTCCGCACCTAAGCGTTATGTTGCTCTGTCCTCTACTGCCAACGTCATCCGGTCGCAACAAGCGACCCCGATTACATCATCCTGGCGTCGACGCACAACTTACTGACCTCACACAGGGTGTCCCAGTGTTACTGCGGAAACACACAAAAACACTGAAGGTATCCAGGGATCCATAGGAGTCCCATACCTGGAAACCGTGATAAATCACATGCGTAAGAGGAACTAGATGATCAATGATCCCAATCCATGCAAGTATGGATTATGGGATAATGCCCCCAGACTGTCCGGATGATGGATCTACATATTATAATAAAGTATAAATCAACAAAAGAGAACTGGTACCATGAAATACCCAATAAAATGAATCTTTATTTAACATAAAAACATAGAAAAAAATATATCTTTTTATAGACAAAAATACATATACATAGAGACCATACAGGGTGCCAACAGAGAATGGTCCACAATAGCTGCTATATTTTTGTTAACTTATCATGTGGTATTATATATTTAAAGTGTGAGACACCGCTGGTAGTTAGTATCAAGATCAGCATGCCATATATAAGCTGTCTCTAATCATCAATGCGGCTGTCTCTCACTTTAAATACACATAGCATCACTGTGGTCGGGGTGTAGGTAAAACTATATTTGCAGGGTTGGCGCCATATATTGTTCGCAGCCTATTGCATAATCTATGATACAAGCGCCAACACTGATTCAAATGTGGTCAGTCTCTGTTAGGCAGTCCTCATCCTCGACGCACGTTTCGCTTATTGCTTCCTCAGGAGGATTGGTTTCTATATTATAATATATTTTATATTATAATAAAGTTTTATATTATAATAAAGTCAGATATGCATATGATCAGGGTAACCCCTATATGTTCTAATCTCCAGAGGCATAATCTGATGTCACTGTACATACTTCTCCTAACCTAATTCTGTTCCCCTCAACAACTAAACCGGGCAGTAGCATGTCCTGCTCCGCCATTGTCAATGGACAGAATTGCCAAATGCACTCCCTCAGATAATCATGGATGGGGAAAGGGCCACTGTATTTAAAAAGGAGGGCTGAGCCATGCGCCCTGCATGGCACACGTGTTCAATCTGGTTGTCAAGTGGTTCCTGAAGTCTTCCCCCCATCTTCAAGACATCCTAAAAATGGCAAGGAAACTTTGAATGCACTTCAGCCACTCATACACCCTCCTTGAGCTGCAGCGGCAGAACGGCATCCCCCAACATAGGCTGATATGCGACGTTTCCACCCGTTGGAATGCCAACCTCCATATGTTGGACCGACTATACTAACAAAGAAAGGCCATAAAGTATTTCTTGATGATCCAAGCAGACAGGAGTACTCCCCTGTGTAACTTAGATGTCAACCAGTGGCAGCTCATGCGTGACACCTGCCGTTTGCTCAGGCCCTTTGAGGAGCCCACGTTATTTGTCAGTCACCAGGACTACGGGATGAACACTGTCATTCCACTGCTTTATGTCCTGGAAAAGATGCTGGTAAATATTGCTGGTCAGGGGACTGGAGACGTGGCGCCTACATATCACTGCCACATGAGCACTGTGGGGGCTGAACTGGAGGAGGAGGAGGACATTGGAGAACAAACAATGTGTAGCGAAATGGGTGTTTTTTCTGGTGACAAGAGAGGAGTTGCAGGAGCAGCCAGAGGAGTTAGAGGGAGATGAGGAAGATGAGGCAGATGACCCAGACACACCGTGGCAGTATGCAGTGTAGATGAAGGAAGGGATTCCCTCCGAGTCACTTGCGCAAATGGCCCAATGTATGCTCACTTGCTTGCGTAGTGACAGCAGAATTGTCACCATGTTAGACTCTCACTACCAGTCCAAAAGGGGGGCCTTTTTACACCCACTGAGAGGAAGGACAAACTGAACTACTATAGAGACATCCTATGTAGTCAGTTGGCAGCTGCTTATCTGCGTCATCGTCCATCATCTCGCAGGTCTGACTGGGGGGTCCCTCTGAGCTCTTATTCCACTGCCATGGCTGCTGTAGCAGAGTAGCGGGGTAGGAGCAGTACCAGCTCAATCATCAGTAGCCTGAGCCTAGAGTCACTGATGAGCAGCTTTCTTCCCCGCATAGTGAAGAAACTACTCACCAGCAGCTAGACATAGAGCAAAATCTGAACAAGCAGGTGGTGGCATACTTGGAGTGCACCCTGCCACCTATCATCAAAAATCTGCTGGACTACTGGGCAGCCAAACTGGATTTGTGGCCGCAACAGGCCGAGTTTGCCCTGGAAAAGGTGTCCTTCCCGGCCAGTAGTGTGGCATCAGAGCGGGTGTTTAGTGTGGGTGTTTGGGTAGTTTTGGAGTTGTGGTTCCATCTTTGCTGCGGCAGGTAAGTGTTGGTTATTCTGGTGTCCCGTTGTTACACTGGGTGCTTACCTGCCGTTCAGTTGCTGCTCTATGTCTTTTTCATCCCCTTTCATCCCGTGTTGTGGAGGAATCGGTTGTCTCCACCTTCTGACAGTATATTGCAAGGACCAATAGGGTCTGTAGGGCCCAGGTTCGAGAATATGAGCACCCCTACCATTGAGGGCGGCTCATACAGTCAGAAGGTCAGGGATAGGTTGAGGGAAGCCTAGGTGGTGACCTGCTACCTTTTTCCTTGCATCCAGGCTAAGTAACTTTCCCTTTTATCAACTATATACGGTGGGGGGTTTCCCCCTCTATCCACCGTGACATCGTCAGCGGGTACTGTTATTGCCACCCACCTCCCCACTCTGTCACCGGGTCACTCTGTGGCCTCCTCATGCTGCTGCTGCCACCTCCACACTATGTCACCTTGTCACTCTGTGGCATCCTCATACTGCTGCTGCTGCTACCTCAACACTATGTCACCTTGCCACTCTGTGGCCTCCTCAGGCTGCTGCTGCCAGCTCCATACACTGTCATTGCGCCACTCTGTGGCCTCTTCATGCTGCTGCTACCTCAACACTATGTCACTGGGCCACTCTGTATCCTCCTCATGCTGTTGCTGCCACCTTCACACTCTGTCATTGTGCCACTCTGTGGCCTCCTCATGCTGCTGCTGGTACCTCAACACTATGTCAACGTGCCACTCTGTGGCCTTCTCATACTGCTTGTCACAGTGCGGTTCACGCCTTTTGCGTACTGGCTGCGGGTGATTCCCTGCAGGCTGGTTGCTTTTGGCTGTGTGCTGGCTGTGGCATCTGGTGTGAATCTGCCTGTGTATGTGTGTACCCTTGTCTGTAGTTCTGTTCAGTGTTCCTGGTTTCCATGGGCAACACCCATTTCTGTATCCTGTGTATGCCGGTTTCCATGGGCAATGACCAGTTCTGTTCTTGTGTGTCCTGTTCTGAGTTCTGGCGCTGATAGGGTTAACTCCCCTGTCTGCTGTGCCTGAGTGTGGTTTTGCAGGTGCACTCGTTCAGCACCTATTTCTCCCTGTGAGTCCTGTTTCTGGGGTTCAGTTCTGGTTTATTTGTTCTGTCTGTCAGTTATCCTGTTCCGTTCTTGGTGTTGATTCTTGCTCCTGACCCAAGGGGTCTTTCCATCTGTTCCTTTATATGGTTCCGCCTAGGTTTATATTGTTGTATTCTGTTCTTTGTTTTCCTATGCCCTGTACTGTCTGTATCTGCCCTATATTATGTTATTTTTTTCCTGTTCTGTTACTTGCTAGCCTAGCAGTGCTTAATTGTGTCCGTTGTCATGTCTGTATTCCTGTAGAGCCAAGGAGAGCTTATTTGTGTCTGTGCCTAGCAGAGCTTATCTGCGTCTGTTCCCTGTCCTGTTATTGTCTGGCAGTCCTATTATTCCGTTCATGTCTGCTTCTGTTTTTCTTTTATATCTGCCTCCGGAAGGGGGTCCCTGGCTTCCCCAGAGGGGGAATTGCCATCTGTGTGCAGCTCTTCCTCGGGCCACTTTGCTTCTATCGCTTGTGGCGCAGGTAACTTCTTCTGCTTTTCTTTTCCCTTGACTGTCTGTCCTACCTGTACCTGCATCTGTATCTGTATCAGTATCACTGTCTGTCTCTACTGGTACCTTTGTTGGTATCTTCCGGTCTGCTGGTACCATTTTGGTTATCTTCTTGTCTGCTGGACTAGCTGCCACTGACTCGGTTTACACTCTGGAGTTGCCTCTGGCAACTACCGTGGCTCAAGTCTACCCTCACCACCAGAGGCGCTAGTGAAGACCTGGTGTTGCTTAGTTATGCCCCTTTATATTGCCAGTCAGTGGTTTGTTGCTGCTGCTGCCACCTCACGACTATGTCACTGGGCCACTCTGTGGTCTCTTCATGCTGCTTTCACCTCAGCACTATGTCATTGGGCCACTCTACAGACTTCTCATGCTGTTCTTCCACCTTCCCCACTCTATAACTGGGCCACTATTTTGCCTTTTTGGTCTGGGTGACATCACCATTTATTTGACCCTTCTTCTGATCTGTCAGATGGAAGGAAAAATAAGACGCACAACGGATCCTGTCTGTTTAGCATCTGTAAGGCCTGTATGGTCCCATCAGAATTGGCTTATGATTTGGTAGCCAAAAGCAGGAGTGGGTACAAAGCACAGAAGACATCCAAATATTCCATTCACGTGTCATCTCTGTTTTGGATCCACTCCATAAGCAATACTAATGGATTGCTGACCAAATGCTGACTGAGTGAAGACGGATGCTCAAACGACAGGATTCGTTTTTAGGGGTTATTGTTCTTATGGATCAGAGGAGGGGCAAAATAATCAGTGAAGTCAACACAAACTTACTGCTGACACCCTCTCCACTCTGTAGGGGTGCTTTACTTCTATAAGCGTTTAATAGAACAGGTTCTGTAGACATCTATGTGGAATCAGCCGACAACGGTGTAAATGGAGTGAGCACCTTCTTGACGCTAACATCGACCTGTAAGGCTGAGTTGATACTCGAGTTATTTGGTCAGTTTTGGCCTGGTAACTGCCCAAAGTGAAGTATGCAGTGATTCTAAGGGCGACGCCTGTCATGTGCATGTCTTACTGACTCACAGTATTGTTTCACTACCACAGCAGACTCCCTATGCATGTTACTGCAAGGCACGGTGTTCTACATCACTATAAAGGCTCTCTGCAGCCAGGAAATGGCTGTTTTCTAACGCAATTTGCCACAAACAAATTTGGATCGAATAAAATTGTTTAGGAAAATTTGTCGAAGCGGCTGAATCAAATTTTTGTTTTTTAATTTGCTTGTCTCTAGTCCTGGCCACCAGAGAGACCGCCACTTTTGTGCAAGCACGGCCACCGTTTTTGGATTGTAGGATGGTCATAACCATGAAAACAAGCAATGTATATAATGTGATGGAAAAATGAATCCAGCCAGCAAAAGAGGCAATATGTACAATCACAATACATTAGTAAGTGCCTTGTATTAGCGTTCTCTACATATTAAATGCCACTTGCTGAAGTAAGATGATGGAGTGCAAAAAATCCAATATACACAATAGTAAGTAGTGATGTCACGAACATAAAATTTTCCATTCCCGCGAACGTGAATTTCCGCAAATGTTCGCGAACGTGTGAACCGGGCGAACCGCAATAGACATCAATAGGAAGGCGAATTTGAAAACCCACAGTTACTCTTTGTGGCCACAATAGTGATGGAAAAGTTGTTTCAAGGGGACTAACACCTGGACTGTGGCATGCCGGAGGGGGGTCCATGGCAAAACACCCATGGAAAATTACGTAGTTGACGCAGAGTGTGGTAAGTTGAAATCGCAATGCGATTTATAGAACTTGAATTAATCGCATTGCGATTTCAACTTAGAGCTTCTGCCGACTTCTGTGCTCATGGAGCGTCCCCATCACCATGGGAACGGCTCCATGCTAGAATGTACTGTCGGATTTGAGAAAGTTGTAATCACAATGCGATTAATGCAGGTTATATTAATCACATTGCGAATTCAACTTAGAGCTGCTGGGTTCCTAATAGTTGTATTGCTAGAATATAACGAAGATTGAGAATATAGTGCTATATTCGTTATATTTGTCAATTTTAGCAATACAACCATTAGGAACTTAGCTTGCATTCGCTAGCTTGAATTCGTAATGCGATTAATATAACCTGCATTATTCGCATTGCGATTACAACTTAGATCTGAGTTCCTAATGGTTGTATTGCTAGAATTGACAACGAATATAGCGCTATATACTCAATCTTCGTTATATTCTATCAATATAACCATTAGAAACCCAGCTCTAAGTTGTAATCGCAATGCGATTAATATAACCTGTATTAATCGCATTGCGATTACAACTTTGTGACACTGCAGCTTCAGAATTAATCTAAGATGGATGCTGTCCTTGCTTTTTGATAGGCGGTGGGAGGGTCTGGGAGGCAGGGTATGCTGCTGATTGGCTGGAATGTGTCTGCTGACTGTGAGGTAGAGGGTCAAAGTTTGCTCAATGATGACGTATAGGAGGCGGACCGAACATCGCATATGTTCGCCCGCAGTGGCGAACGCGAACAAGCTATGTTCGCCGGGAACTATTCGCCGGCGAATAGTTCGGGACATCTCTACTAGTAAGTTCTAAATTATTCCCATAACATCAGAGCCATGAACTGAGTTACAATAAGCAGTTTATTTGGAATTACTGTACACTATAGTGTAATGTACAGTACACTGTCAGACTCTGGAGTGTCAAAATCCATGCATGGAGTCATTCTTCAGAAGCCTGATGAAAATCTTAAAATTGGACCCTCTATTTCTGCCTGATTATTTACATGCAGTTAACCTGTTTGATCCCGACTTGACCTCATATGTGGCAACACTGTGGATTTCTGTAATGATATACAGTAATTAATTCTGCTAATGGCACATTATCTATACAAATGCTTTTTTGAATCGCAGGCTACATGATACATTCAGATTGATCTGTTCTGCCTCAATCAATATTGTAGCAATATATATCCTATAAGTTCTCATCAGTGGTGATGTGTTCAGACTTGTGACCGCTGAGGCCATAGATTGACTGGCAGCAGTGAGATGCTTGGAGATGGCAAGTGATACTTCTGGTCCAAGAGGGACTGGAAGCAGAGGAGATGGAAACATAACATTTGACCCAGACCACACATGAGTTTTTTTTTTTTTTTTTTTACCTTTGCCTGGCCATCTTAGCAGGGCTTCAGATCTTTAAGATCCCTTGATCCCTTTTAGCACATAACTAGGACCTTTAAAACTGTAATGTTCTAATCTATAACTTTGCAAAAGCTGGAATAGCAATGATAAAGAGCTTGGACTGTATTTTTGCAATGCTATACTTCAAACTTATACCATATGTATAAGCTCTGCTTGCCACAGATGACAACATTCTTGTTAAAGGAAATCTGTCACCATTTTTATGGTGTCCTAACTAAGGGCAACATAAACTAGTGACAGATCCAGAGCAAAATGCTGAGTTACTTTTAATTGACCCAGCTGATTTGCTAAATTCTTCTATTGAACATCTCCATCACTTGCCATGGAGTCCTGATATTGAAGAGCCCTTGGCTCTCCCCACCCACCTGCTAATATTTACATAGACAAACTGTCAATCAGAGGCAGGTGGGCGGGGAGAGTTGTGACCTCATGAATATCAGGACTCATTGGCAAGTGATGACATTTTTAGAACCTAGCAGCATAAAACTAGTGACAGAGTCCCTTAAATTTTCAGAGGCTGGAAGTCTGCCTTGATCATGTCCTTCTGATATGAGTGCACAGTTTTTAATGTATCAGAGTTATCTATCAGACACAGAACAAAAATATACTCTTGAGTCTTCCTTAAACCTTTGCACAAAAGTTTGATACAACATTTGCATGTACAATATTACAAATAGATTTTGTAATACTGCAACTGCTAAAAAGTACAGCATGTCTAGAATTAGCAGATTTTTTTATGCTATAGAATACACACATAGATTTCAGTAAAACTCATTCACTTACACTGTAATTTTGTTGCAGAATTTGGATGTGGATTCTGCAACCAATTTTGCACAAATATGTCATGTATGAACCCAGGCTTACAATGAAACAGCCATTTTGGAATAAGCTTTACTCTATACAACTGGAAAAATCCAATGTATTTGCTGCATCTGCTGTGTCAGCATAACTTTGTTCTGTTCTTTGTTCTCACCTAAAGAGTATATATACCGATACCCAACTGACAGCCTAGGGGGTCACATGTAACCCCTTAGTATTTTACCTGGACCTTAAAGGTAAGAAACTAAGAAATCCCCTCAGGCAAGCTCACTGATACAAGAAGCACTGTTGTGTTGTCATGTTGCTTAGAAGAATGATGACTTTTGCGAATGTTACAAAATTGTACTTTTACTATTTTTGTATGTAAGGTCATTTATTATTTCCCCGAAAAACATAATTGCTTCTATAATGTAGTTTTATCGAGACGTTCAATGCAATGCAATATGTACTGTAATTATAGTGGGGCAATGCAAAGGGTTAATTGCTGCTGAAAGAGTTAATTCAAAGTTACCAAGTTATATACTGTGATTTATAAATATAGCAGGTATGGTTAACATTGGTTTACTGGTTAGGTTGCCAGGGTGATGGACCAGCATCCACCCCCTAGCATGTGATTCTTGTCTGAGGAGATCTGCAGGAAGGACATGACAGAAAGTCTCTTCAGACCAGGCCTTAAGCTCAGAGAACCTTTATCTCTGATGCTTCACCTGGATAGGAAACAACTTTAAAGCCAGATAGAGAGAAGGAGACAAGCCATCTTAGAAGATAGTACACATAAAACTGTATGAGCCAGTCACCAGCCAGTATCTGTGTATGCATGAAATACATGTGAGTGCATTGGGATAGTGTCGGAGGAAATTCTGAGCAATAATGTAGAAGGGGGGCGAATGTAGAAGAGAGAAATTAAGGAATGTTATGGGCCAGCCTTCATTAATGTGTTTTTAGGCAATCCGTGGATATAGGAAATTAACCTTAACCTTGTCTCGGGTACTACATTCCAGTTTCTATAAACTCTCAGCCCTTTGTCCCCAACTGTGGAGGGGAGAAGTCATATGTATGTTAGGTGAGCATGCACATTGCTGCTCTATGCAGTGTAATACACAATGTATAATTTACAATGATGTAACATACAAGCCTAGTAAGTCTAGATGCCTACATACATTAAATGGTAGAGTCTGTGCAATTCTCCAATCATATTTTTTTCAGTCATATGTGCTCCAGTGCATATGCCTGTGATGGCTAACCTCTGGTACTCCAGATGTGGTAAAACTACGGCTCCCAAGATATTCACTTGCTTGGCTGTTCTCAGAACGCCATAGAAATCAATGGAGCATGTTGGGAGTCGTAGTTTCACCACAGCTGGAGTGCCGGAGGTTAGCCATCACTGGCATATACAATTAAAAATGTAAAATATATTGTGTAGTCGTCTTGCATTCATGTGACATACAGTTGTAGCAGACTTAATAGTCAAAGTCATAACATGTTAGGCTACTTTTATACTTGCGGCAGAGTGTTCCGGCAAGCAGTTCCATCGCCGGGACTGCCTGCTGGATCAGGCAATCTGCATGTAAACAGACAGCATTTGTAGACGGATCCGGATCCATCTCACAAATGCATTGCAAGAACGGATCCGTCTCTACATTTGTCATATGGACAATTTTCTATATTTTTTTTTTCACATTTGGACCAGTCTGCGCATGCGCAGACCAGAAGGACAGATCCCTGCTTGAGGGAGTGGCCTGGCTCTGTACATGAAACGTCAGAGCCTGTGTGCCCGCCCCTCTCTCAGCATCTAGCTGCCGGCTGGCTCCTATGAGAAATCGCGCATTTCGGTGGCAGCCGTGTCAAAACAGCGGGCCCATCACAAATGATCCAGCCCTGCACATAGGTACTTCTATGTGCATATATGAATATATCTATATCTAGGTATATAAATATTTAGATCTATAAATATATTGCTATATATATATATATATATAATATATACATATATATATATATATTTGCAAAAGAACCCGGCTTTGCACGGGTATATTTTATCTATTTTATTTAATGTTTCTGTGTGTCGTTAAGATATCGACAGTATAACCCATAACAGTGACATCTACAGTACCCCGCCCCCTTAACAGTGACCTCGACAGCACCCCAACCCTTAACACTGATCACTCCCACAGTGCCCTGCCTCCATAAAATGGGACCTCCACAGCAGCCCACCCCCTTAACTTTGACCTTCACAACAGCCTGCCCCTTTAACAGAGACCTCCACAGTACCCTATCTCCTTAACAGTGATTTCTACAACACCACGCCCACTTAACAGCAGCCTCTACAGCAATTTGCCCCTTAATACTGACCTCCATAGCGTACCGTACCCTAACTGTGACCTCCATAGCAGCCTGGCCCCTTAACTGTGACCTTCACAGCACTCCATTAAAGTGTCATCCACAGCGCCCTGCCCCTTTAAAGCTAAACTACAGCAGTGAAGAATACTGTGTTTATGTGGAGACTAAGGGCCTGCGAGCTTCTATTGGCTGATAAGGATCATGTGACCTTGTCTATGGCAGTTGGGATATGAGTGAAAGAACTGCAGGCTTCTATATTGGGTAATGTTGGTCATGTGATGATGTCATATTTGAATTTTTTTGGGGAATATCTGAGGAACAGTACATGCTAGAGAGCTGAGATCCGGTCTAAAACCTTCCCAGACACCTGATGTACCCGTGTGCCAAATTTCATGATTCGACAAAATGTGATGGCAAATTTTGACATAAAGTAACTTTTATTCAACCAGCAAGTAATTTCTGACGTGAAATGACATAGGTGTCTCCCAAAAGATAATAAGACGATGTACAAGAGGCATTATTGTGGGGGAAAAAAACATTTCTCAGCTTTTATTTACATTTGAGCAAAAAGTGTCCAGTCCAAAATTATTCATACCCTTCTCAATAATCAATAGAAAAGCCTTTATTGTCTATTACAGCAATCAAATGCTTCCTATAATTGCAGACCAGCTTTTTGCATGTCTCCACAGGTATTTTTGCCCATTCATCTTTAGCAATGAGCTCCAAATCTTTCAGGTTGGAGGGTCTTCGTGCCATCACCCTGATCTTTAGCTCCCTCCACAGATTCTCAATTGGATTCAAGTCTGGACTCTGGCTGGGCCACTCTAAAACGTTATTGTTGTTGTCTGCTAACCATTTCTTCACCACATTTTGCTGTGTGTTTTGGGTCATTGTCATGCTGAAATGTCCACTGGTGCCCAAGGCCAAGTTTCTCTGCAGACTGCCTGATGTTGTCATTGAGAATCCTCATGTATTGGTCTTTTTTCATGGTGCCGTTTACTGTGATTAGGTTCCCTGGTCCATTGGCTGAAAAACACCCCCAAAACATTAGGTTCCCACCACCATGTTTGACAGTGGGGATGGTGTTCTTTGGGTTGAAGGCTTCTCCTTTTTTACGCCAAATGAAGGAAACATCATTGTGACCAAACAATAAAAAAAAAATTCATCTGACCATAACACAGAAGACCAGAAGTCTTCTTCTTTGTCCAGATGAGCTTTTGCAAAGGCCAAGCGAGCTTTAGTGTGCCTTATCTGGAGAAGTGGCGTCCTCCCTGGTCTGCATCCGTGGAACCCAGCAGTATGCAGTGTCCGTTGGATTGTCTGCCTTGATACATTGCCACCAGCAGAGCCCAGATTCACCAGGATGGCCTTGGTGGTGATCTGTGGATTCTTTTTCACCTCTCCAACTATCCTCCTGACCAGCACAGGTGTCACTTTTGGCTTCCGACCACGTCCTCTGAGATTTTCCACAGTGCGGAGCATCTTGTATTTTTTCCTCAAATGTAAATGAAAGCTGAGAAATGTTTTTTCCCAACAATAATGCTTCTTGTACATCGTCGTATTATCTTTTGGGAGACACCTATGTCATTTACCGTCAAAAAATTACTTGCTGGTTAAATAAAAGTAATTTTAAGTCAAAATTTGCCATGGGTATGAATAATTATGGGCAGCACTGTACATACATACATACATACACTCAGCTTTATATGATATATATATATATATATATATATATATATGGGCAGCACAGTGGCTCAGTGGTGCACTGAGTGGTGCACTCAGTGGCGCACTGGTGCCTTGCAGCGCTGGGGTCCTAGGTTTGAATCTGACCAAGGACAACATCTGCATCGAGTTAGTATGTTCTCCCCGTGTTTGTGTGGGTTTCCTACGGGTACTCCGGTTTCCTCCCACACTCCAAAGACATACTGGAATGTGGGAGGAATTAGATTGTGTGCTCCGTTGGGGACAGTTGGATGATAATGTCTGTAAAGTGCTGTGGAATATAGTAGCACTATATAAGTGCATAAAATAAACATAAATATATATATATATATATATATACACACACATCTATGTATAGATATATCTAATCTATATCGGCAGTGAAGGGGCTAGATTGCTCATACCCACTAATATTCATTAGTGAGAGCTCAGGGATTATTGTTATACTCCCCCACAGCATGTAAACAAATGAGGGATAACAGGACTATGCAAAGGTGTGTTTTGTTTTTACTTTTAATAAATCATGCTTAAAGGCTATGTATACCTTTGTGCATTAAAAATCAATAAAACCATATCTTACTGTAATGCAGCAGATAATAAAATTACACTTGTTTGTTTACTGATATCAGCTTTGCTTCACATGCACTCAGAAATGTTTTTCTATGAGTTTTGCTCACTGTTGTTACAGTGGATATAAAAAGTATACACACCCCTTTTAAAATTGCATTCAGTTTTTATTCACGATTTGAGACAAAGATAAATACTTTCAGAACTTTTTCCACCTTTAATGTGACCTATTAACTGTACAACTCAATTGAAAAACAAACTGAAATCTTTTAGGTAGAGGGAAGAAAAAATATAACAATTTAATAATATTGTTGCATAAGTGTGCACACCCTTAAACTAATACTTTGTTGAAGCACCTTTTGATTTTATTACAGCACTCAGTCTTTTTGGGTATGAGTCTATCAGCATGGCACATTTTGACCTGGCAAGATTTACCCACTCTTCTTTGCAAAAACACTCAAAATCTGTCAGATTGCCAGGGCATCTCCTGTGCACAGCCCTCTTCAGATCACCCCACAGATTTCCAATCGGATTCAGGTCTGGGCCATTCCAAAACTTTAATCTTCTTCTGGTGAAGCCATTCCTTTGTTGATTTGGATGTATGCTTTGGATCGTTGTCATGCTGAAAGATGAAGTTCCACTTTATGTTCAGCTTTCTAGCAGAAGCCTGAAGGTTTTGTGCCAATATTGACTGGTAATTCAAACTGTTCATAATTCCCTCTAGCTTATCTAAGGCCCCAGTTCCAGCTGAAGAAAAACAGCCCCAAAGCATGATGCTGCCACCACCATGCTTCACTGTGGGATATGGTGTTCTTTTGATGATGTGCACTGTTGTTTTTGCGGCAAACATATCTTTTGGAATTATTGCCAAAAAGTTCAACCTTGGTTTCATCAGACCATAACACCCTTTCCACATGCTTTTGAGAGATTTCAGATATGTTTTTGCAAAATGTAGCCTGGCTTGGATGTTTTACTTCGTGAGAAAAGGCTTTCATCTTGCCACTCTACCCCATAGCAGAGACATGAAGAATACGGGAGATTTTTGTCACATGTACCACACAGCCAGTACTTGCCAGATATTCCTGCAGCTCCTTTAATGTTGCTGTAGGCCTCTTGGTAACCTCCCAGACCAGTTTTCTTCTCGTCTTTTCATAAATTATGGAGGGATGTCCAGTTCTTGGTAATGTCACTGTTGTGCCATATTCTCTCCACTTGATGATGACTGTCTTCACTGTGTTCCATGGTATATCTTATGCCTTGGAAATTCTTTTGTACCCTTCTTCTGACTGCTACCTTTTAACAATGAGATCCCTCTGATGCTTCGGAAGCTCTCTGTGGACCATGGCTTTTGCTGTGGGATGTGAAAATTTCAGGAAAGACCAACTAGAGCAGCTGAACTTTATTTGGAGTTAATCAGAGGCACTTTAAATGATGGCGGGTGTATGCTGACTCCTATTTAACATGCTTTTGAATTTGATTGCTTAATTCTGAACACAGCTACATCCCCAGTTATAAGAGGGTGTGCACACTTATACAACCACATTATTTTAGTTTTATTTTGTTTTCTTCCCTTCACCTAAAATATTTCAGTTTCTTTTTCAATTGGGTGGTACAGTTTATAGGTCACATTAAAGGTGGAAAAAGTCCTGAAATGATTTATCTTTGTCTCATTTTTTTACAGCACAGAAACCTGACATTTTAACAGGGGTGTGTAGACTTTTTATATCCACTGTATATCTCCTTAGGCTCTGTGGGAGTTCCTGTGGATTTCTCATGCACCAACTCTGCTCCACAGCCCCGCCCCCACATCCTGCTACATAGCACAACTATCACTATCAGCCACTTACATACAGGATGCTGGAACCTTCAATTGACTTTGTAGTAAGATTTCATTCCACAAACCATCCAGCTTCTTCTGTCCAAGACAGACTGGTCTCTTTCACTGCCCACTGATCTCTCACCCATGTCATCCAGCATCCTGTGCTCTCCAAGCCAGACCGGTCTCTTATACTGCACACCGATCGCAACCCTCCCCCAGGGTCATCCAGCATCCTGTGCTCTCCAAGCCAGACTAGTCTCTTATTATCATGAGTAATGGGAGGGAATGACACCAAATGACACACAGAAGGAATAGACTGGAGTCTAGGCCTCAAAGCTAAGGGAGAGGGATGGTGACCTCCTAGGAATCCCTAGACCTCTTCCTGACTCCTGCCAGTATGAGTAGACCCTGAAGGTAAAAATACTCATACACCGGAAGACCCTGGAATGCCTTAGGAATGGTAGCAGGGAATGAGACTACTGGTTACTTCCCAGATGTAGGAAGCAGCATCTCCCTGAGGCCTAGACAAGCGAACAACAAAATGCAAGACAAAATGCACTTAGCTTAAATCAGAATGGAGGAGCAGGAGATCCAAAGGAACAACACACCAGCTCAACCAACTCCAGCAGCAAATATCAACCACATGGTAAGAAGTGTGAGTCAGAACTATATAGGGCCTTAGTAATAACTACAAGCTGCACCTGACAAGAGGTGTGGTCATTACCAAACACAACACTGAAAGGAAAAAACTAAGACTGTCATATATCCTCATGTGCCGCCAGTCTCTCCGATCTTCTCACCTCTGTCATGGGAGGCACCGTGACTAGTGTTAATCACGAATATTCGAATTGTGAAGTTTTATCGCGAATATAGGCACTTCGAGAATTTGCGAATATTTAGAATACAGTGATATATATTCGTAATTTTGAATATTCAAGATTTTTTTTTAATCAGTACACATGATCCCTCCCTGCTTCTAGCTGGTGGGCCAATGAGAAGGCTGCAGTATCTTTGACTTTAGGAGTAGTGTTGATTGCGAATTTTCAGGATGCAAATTTTCCTAATGCGAATCTTTATCACACATTTTTTAATTGCCGAGTAAAAACATGATTCCTCCCTGCTTCTTGCTTGTGGGCCAATGAGTCGTTGGCCCACAAGCAACTTAAGCAGGGAGGAATCATGACTTTAGATGGGAAAAATGACGAATATTCGAAAAAAACAAATATATAGCACTATATCGAATATATTAGTTTTTTAGAATATTCGTCATTTTTTTCCATCTGAAGTCATGATTCCTCCCTGCTTAAGTTGCTTGTGGGCCAATGACTCATTGGCCCACAAGCAAGAATCAGGGAGGAATCATGTTTGTACTCAGCAATTGAAAATTTTGCGATCAAAATTCACATTCCGAAAATTCGCAATCAACACTATCCTGACTTCAGATGGAAAAAAAAAGATGAATATAAAAAAAAACAATATATAGCACTAAATTCTATAGTGCTATATATTCGTTTTTGACCCACACCTGTATTGATCGCGTACTATTCACATAATACGCGATCATTACCTTGCCGAATTTTTGAGTAAAAAAAAATGGTAGAATATAACGAATATAAAAATTTGGGAATATTCGACTAATATTCTAAAAAATATTCATGAAATATCGCAAATTCGAATATGACCCCTGCGACTCATGACTAACTGTGACACTTATACTGTACACTAATCACAAACACCCCCTTTCATAGGTCATCGAGCATCCTCTGCTCTCCTATCCAGTCTGGTCTCTTACACTGCCCACTGATTGCACACCACTCCACTACCACCACTACCCCAGCCCCGCCGGCGGTCAACCTGCATCCTCTGCTCTCCTACCCAGTCCGGTCTCTTAAACTTCACACCTGCACACTGATTGTTTCCCCCCCCAGGTCACCCAGCATCCTCTGCTCTCTTACCCAGACCTGTCTCGTACACTGCACACTGATCCAAAGCCACCCCACCACCATCACCTCCACCACCTCCACCCCCATGGGCAGGGAGCAGTCCCCCAATTTGACCTAACTATATGTGCAGTGACATGAGTGGCCAAAGCGCTGGCATTAGCAGACAATATGTCTGCTAATGACAGCATCGGCCAGGGATGTGTTTTACATCCCCTAATATACATGGCAGGGCCAATAATGAAATTGCCGATGCCTGGGATTTGTATTAGGAAATGTAAAACACATCGCAGACTGGGGCTGTCATTAGAAGGGAGAGGGAGACGGATTTTCTGTAAATTCACTGAGATCAGCCTGCTGTGCATATGAAGCACAGTAGGCTGTAGAACAAAAATGACAAAAAATAAAATACACACAACCAATTGAAGAAATTATTTTTTCCACAATAAATTAATTAGTGTGAATTTATTATTATTATTTTTTTTACAAATGTTTCCATATCTTTTAACTAATGTATATGTCAGTCTGGATGAGTTTTGTAATGTTTTCTTTTTTCCAATAACTCTGATAACCTCTTTTAAAGAGAATCTATTATCTGAAAATGACCTATTGATTAAATCATGTTTTTACATTAAACATATATCTTTCAAATAATTTTTGGTGATATTATTTTTAATGTTCCATGTCACTATCTGTATTGCAAAAAAAAAAAAAAAAAAAAAAAAAAACACATAAAATCAGTTTTTTAACGGGCTAATAAGCATAATAATACGCATCAGTTCTTGGTCTGTACAGATCACTTTACTGCAGTAATCTCCTTTTCACTACAGGCAGGATTACAATGACAGAAAACACCTCTATACTGTATATATAGATCTCCACCGTTCACAATAGGTGATGTCAAAGCTTATCTACTCCCTCCTGACCACTGCACAGGTAACAGAGCATAGAAGTCAATGACTTACCCTCCAGGTGGTCTATGACACACAGTGGCTGCTGTGAAGCATATCTCCAAAAAATAAATAAAAGGATATATGCCGCTATCAATTTTTTCTGTCAGAAAGAAAATTCTGTGACAATGAATGGTTTGTTATTGCAGTCTATGGGAAAACTACTGTTTTCTATTGCCCAATGTAGGGCTCAATAGGAACTTAATTATTTCAGGTCTGGGAGTCTATCATATTGGCTTAAAGCTGTCATAGCAACTAAATGGTTCTGTCACAGTGGGGAGTGGGGAAAAAAAAACCACCGTACAATGTCAGGTATAAAGGAGAAGAAGCTAGGCCAGGACACCGGAATCAGGGAGCAGGTCACCTCCTAAAGCGCCCCTAATCCTCACCCTAACTCCTCACCGTATGAGTGGACCTGGATGGTAGGGCGGCTCATACCAGGATACCTTAGGCCCTGAGTCGCCCTGATAATCGCTCACATAGGAGCAGGGGAGAGACAACCTGTTCTTCCCAGACACGGATGAACAGGAGTCTCAAATGGCCTAGCAGCAGGAAAAGGAAAATACCATATGCAGCAACAGAGTCGGCAGGTAAGAACACCAGAAACACACTTCAAATACGACATCGCACAAACAACACCACACACAGGTATCCAGCACTCCAGATTCTGCCTGGGCCCAAAACAGGAAGGTGCACTGCATCCCCAGGCAGCAATGCATACAGACTTATGGTTCACCCCTCCGGGAAACCAGCCCCCTTCCGGAGGTACAACACACATAGGGTAACGTATTGCACACATGTAGGGACAAACACCAACAACATTATAGACATGTAACAACAAACAAGATGTACAACAAACCCTGAACATAAACCCACACCAAACATACAACAAGTGAGGTTGGGAACATAGATGACACAAGGGAGACAGAGTAATGACATAGCAGATTACATCGATGTCCTACAAGGTGGCCCTCAAGGACTGGGCAGATAGAACACCCTGGACTGAAGCAGAGCTCCAGCACCAACGACAGCTGAAGTACAACTGACTCCAGCCAGGAAGCCACAGGAGATAAAAGCCAAATGACCACACCCAGTCAGGGAGTTAACCCTTACAGCACCAGACAGAGGGAGGCTGCAACTTAAAGGGAAAGTGCACACACCAGCCAACATGCAACACATAACCACAGGCAATAGCATGTGTGGCAACCATGTCACGATGCACACAGCAAAAGCCATGACAGTGGCACGACATGCCATAACAACAACATGTTGCCAATGGCAACTGCAAGTGTGGCAAAAGTGTCACGGCGCACACAGCAAAGGCTGTGACAGGTTCCTGCAATGTTGATGCAGGGCAGCCGTTTGCTCTTGGTAAATGACCCATCAAGTGCCGTGGTGGGTATTGACAAAGGCATCTGAAGGGTTTAAATCTCTGTGATAGCAGTTGTAAAAAATTAAAATCAGACATCATATAAAACATGACAATTTATTTCTAACAAAGCTAGAACCAGCCTTGTACCAGACATGGATCCAGAGATCTCTCCATTTATTGCTCTCTCTTTTCTGCTGCAGCTAAGGGGGCGTGTCCATGCTCTACCTATCACAGCTCAGGAGGCAGTTTAGTAGAAGGATGAAACTGAGCATGTGCGGCCATCTCAGTAATCAGGACAAATAAATAAAAAAACAGGATACAATTTATTGAATAATTCAGTGGCTATGCTAAATTTTTAATGACATGAAACTACAAAAAAGATTTCAGATCCAGGTGCTGGTTTGAATACGGTAGAATATTTTTTGTGGGACAACCCCTTTAAGTTGCTTTAAGTTCCTAGTTCTTTCCTCACGCTCATAGCACTGGAGTTCTTGTCCATAAGGCCCTACGTTTGGATAGTCAGGACCTTGTGAAAAAGACCCCAATGTAAGCAGCACAGAAACTGCAAATACCAATAGGTCTAATGTGTCCTGTGAATTTTTGGGGGTTCTTGGCTGCAAATTATTTTGGATGTTTGTCTGAATTAGTTTAGAGGTCTTAATTCATTTTGGGGTCTGGTCTATTGATTGTTCTGGAATCGAAATTAAGTTAAGTGTGCAAAATAATTTATTTGGGGATCTTGTCCGGGGACTATACATGTGATGTGGGTTTTGCTAGTGTGAGGTGGAGACTTCTTTCTGGAGTAACATGGCAGTGGGAGTCAGCAGGAGCCAGATGCAGCAGCCTGCTCTGCTCATTGGTTAGCAACTGTACTCTGTACAGCCAGCAGTTCCAGTGCAATTATTTTTTTATGTTGTCCTCCTACACCCCCACATAGCCCAAGAATACATAACTGCCCCCAACCCCCCCCCCCCTCACCCTTTCTCCCCTGACCATCTACAGAACTCCTGTCAGGTTGCATCTTCTCCAGGGGCGGACTGGCCATAGACCCCACAGGGAAATTTCCTGGTGGGCCAATGCCAAGTTGGCCACCCGGGCCCCCTTATCGCCGCTGTTCAAGTACATAATGATCTGATCCTCTCAGCGTTAATTAATTTTAGGACCACCAGACACTTATGTACCTGGCCAGCAGCTGTAGGGACCCTCCTGAATTCAATTGTATCACCGTCCTCAGTATGTTGATAAGGCAGTATTGTATGCTGCACTGTGGTATTTGGTTTTGATGTTGCGGTATTTTTTGGTGCACTGTGGCAGCGCCTACTTCTGTTGACCCTGGTTACTTGTGTTGCCCCCTTTTGTCAGTTTGGATTCGCCTACAAACTGAGGTCACTTTTATTTTTTTCCCCAGCCACTTTAAGTTCCTTGTCCGCCCCTGATCTACTCTCTGGCCTTATTTCTGTCCCTGCCTCTTTCTATTCTCCCAGCCATTTCATCAGAGGGCCCTGACACCTATTCTGTCCCCCTCACACCCTTTTAGAGCCCCTGCCCACCTAATGATTGCTTTCTTGCCCTCACATACTGTACAGACTCTGCCAGATTTGAACAAAATCTCTGCACATGTTTGCCATTCTGCTTTATCTGATGTGTAAATGAAGCTGTATCTGAAATTAGATTGCTTATTATCTGCAAAAAAAAACATGTTCTTAATGAGAAGCTCTCTGTTCCTCAAGCTACATCCAAAACATAATATCATAATCCCAGCTCCACAACCAACATGGTTGGTTCCTTTGGGCTTGCATTGGTAGCTCTGCATGGCATCAAGCCTGCAATTTTATCTCCGGGTCCTTGATGTTGCGTGTTTATTACAAAGTTAATAGCATTTTGCCATAAACAACTTCAATATACAACAAGTGTACAGCCAAATCCAAAAATCTTTTCAATCCAGCAGCAACAAAAACAATCCAGGAATGTTTCTCTTGTGTAGGAGTGATATTTGTTCTGCGTAGGTTTCTTACAAATGAGTCTATTTGTTAGTGGAAGCCTCTACAAAAGTTTTTGCTCTTGATGTGATCAGACCTGATTTTGCCCTTAAATGTTCATACTGTGAAATAAAACATATTAAAAGAAAACATCTCAACTGGCGATCTGTATGTTGTATATTTTAAAGCTGTGTCCATATGTGTGAGTGTTATAGAAAAAAGAACAGTACAAGTCACAATCCAATTTACAGACAAGGACTAACCCAAGGTCACAAAGAGCAAACCTATTCTCTCTCTCTCTCTCTCTCTCTCTCTCTCTCTCTTACTATATATATATATATATATATATATATATATAGTATCTCCAAGATCACAATTCCGCTCTACAAACACAGGCTCTGCTCTCCCATTACTGCCTTTGGAGTATTAAAAAGCTCTGTCGTGTTTCTTTTGATGACTTTTAAAGGTTAGAGTGACATTAGAAATCTTCAAGAGATGAAATACACGTCTGAACAATAGAAGAATCTGAAAATACGGAATTGTCTAAGCTAAGACATTTATATGCAAATGTTCTTTCTTTACAAACATTACACAAGAGGAACATTAATTATACCTTGATGCATTGATAAATGACTCAATGCACTTACTCTTTTTCGTTAATAGAATTGTGGATCTTATTGAATATGAAAAATACACCATTTTTTCATAGTCGAAAATACTTCATACTTCAAAACAAAAGCAAATAGAATTAAACGGAAAGCATACCACATCATGACCAGCTGGATGCCCTCCAAAGATGTTTTCATAGCATCTGAAGATGCAGAGAGAAATCGGTCCATTAGCCAATTATTTTCTCTGTATGTTATGTACAGTAACCTCAGCATATCTTAGAGCTTATTCAGAATGCAAATAGATCCATAGACACTGTATATACCATTGCCAAGGGAACATATTTATCCATATTGTACAAGACATGAGCCATTTTCTGACACATTTCTGCATGGGCTGGGGTGCTGAATGAACACACAGGATTCAAGTGCTGCACTTAGTTGGTCACTGAGGACGTCTGCTACCTTCCCACCAATGTCACTAGGGACTGGAATTTGTCATGAAACAAATTACATGCAATATCACAGATCAAACAACCCCCGACAGAATATTCCTAGGGTATTGCAGAATCATGTTTTTCCTGAAGCTATTAATCACAGAACGCTGGGTATGTTTGTCCAAGAAGAAAGGTAAGGGAAGACACACCTGTCGTTCTAATATACAGTTGCAAGAAAAAGTATGTGAACCCTTTGGAATTATATAGATTTCTGCACAAATTGGTCATAAAACGTGTTCTGATCTTCATCTAAGTCACAACAATAGACAATCACAGTCTGCTTAAACTAATAACACACAAAGAATTAAATGTTACAATGTTTTTATTGAACACACCATGCAAACATTCACAGTGCAGGTGGAAAAAATATGTGAACAGCTAGACTAATGACATCTCCAAGAGCTAATTGAAGTGAAGTGTCAGCCAACTGGAGTCCAATCAATGAGATGAGATTGGAGGTGTTGGTTACAGCTACCCTGCCCTATAAAAAACACACACCAGTTCTGGGTTTGCTTTTCACAAGAAGCATTGCCTGATGTGAATGATGCCTCAGACAAAAGAGCTCTCAGAAGACCTACGATTAAGAATTGTTGACTTGCATAAAGCTGGAAAGGGTTATAAAAGTATCTCCAAAAGCCTTGCTGTTCATCAGTCCACAGTAAGACAAATTGTCTATAAATGGAGAAAGTTCAGCACTGCTGCTACTCTCCCTAGGAGTGGCCGTCCTGTAAAGATGACTGCAAGAGCACAGCGCAGACTGCTCAATGAGGTGAAGAAGAATCTGAGAGTGTCAGCTAAAGACTTACAAAAGTCTCTGGCATATGCTAACATACCTGTTAGCAAACCTACGATACGTAAAACACTAAACAAGAATTAATTTCATGGGAGGATACCACAGAGGAAGCCGCTGCTGTCCAAAAAAAACATTGCTGCACATTTGCAGTTTGCACAAGAGCTTCTGGATGTTCCACAGCAGTGCTGGCAAAATATTCTGTGGACAGATGAAACCAAAGTTGAGTTGTTTGGAAGAAACACACAACACTATGTGTAGAGAAAGAGGCACAGCACACCAACATCAAAATCTCATCCCAACTGTGAAGTTTGGTGGTGGGGGCATCGTGGTTTGGGGCTGCTTTGCTGCATCAGGGCCTGGATGGATTGCTATCATCAAAGGAAAAATGAATTCCCAAGTTTATGAAGACATTTTGCCGGAGAACCTAAGGCCATCTGTCCACCAGCTGAAGCTCAACAGAAGAAGGGTGTTGCAACAGGACAACAACCCAAAGCAGAGAAGTAAATCAACAACAGAATGGCTTAAACAGAAGAAAATACGCCTTCTGGAGTGGCCCAGTCAGAGTCCTGACCTCAACCCGATTGAGATGCTGTGGCATGACCTCAAGAAAGCGATTCACACCAGATATCCCAAGAATATTGCTGAACTGAAACAGTTCTGTAAAGAGGAATGATCAAGAATTACTCCTGACCGTTGTGCACGTCTGATCTGCAACTACAGGAAACGTTTGGTTGAAGTTATTTCTGCCAAAGGCGGTTCAACCAGTTATTTTATCCAAGGGTTCACATACCTTTTCCACCTGCACTGTGAATGTTTACATGGTGTGTTCAATAAAAACATTGTAACATTTAATTCTTTGTCTGTTATTAGTTTAAGCAGACTATGATTGTCTATTGTTGTGACTTAGATGAAGATCAGATCACATTTTATGACCAATTTGTGCAGAAATCCATATCATTCCAAAGGGTTCACATACTTTTTCTTGCAACTGTATATATATATATATATATATATATATATATATATTATACATTTCTAAACAATTGTATATGATGGAACCTTAAGGGTGTGATCCACCTCATCCTTTTATGGCCAAGATGGTAAACACCAGCCAAGGGAGATGAGTTGCAGATTTACAGAACTCAGGATTTGCAGGAACAATGTGGTTTACTGTGCTATGCTATATGCATAGCTCCCATTCACTGCTATCTTCACCTGTTTGGCACTTACTGTGATTATTCTCATCTTGGGCATGAGAAGTTGAGATAGGACAACCCCTTTAAGGGACATCTGTAAGCAGATTTGTACCTATGAAACTGGCTGACTTGTTGCATGTGGCTGCTGTGTTGGTCCCATGTTCATATGTGGCTGCATTGCTGAGAACAATTATGTTTTACTATATGCAAGTGAGCCTCTAGGAGAAACGAGAGCATTGTTGTTACACCAAGAGGATCTGTTCTCCCTGCAACTACTGTCTCATGTGCAATTTGATTGCTAAGGTCAGGCAGTGAAAAAGTCATCACACCTGGTCCTGTCAATCAAAGCAGAAAGGGCACCGTAGTTGCAGAGAGACTTAGATGCTCATTTGTGTATATTAAATATCATTTTATTTTCTCAGCAATTTGGGCACAACACAGATGCCTTCAGCTGCCAAGTGCACATGTAACAGGTCAGCCAGTTTCATAGGTACAAAGCTGCTGACAGATGCCCTTAAAATCTTCAGCATTCAGATTGGTACATGGTTATAACACATGACTGTGCAATAAGGACATTGCATTAAAAATATATATAATAATAAATAAAAATATATATATTCTTTTCTATATTCACAGAATAAGATCTTACTGAAAAGTTTGATTTTGTCAGAAGTTATCTCGTTCCCCGCAGCAGGAGAAACGTCTAATGGTGTACAGCTCTCTCTATATACTGTATTATGCTTGTATTACATTCAAGATCCTTAACAAGAAGAAAGTTTCTAAAGCCAGAGAAGTGTTTTCTAAGAGGTTAGTGATCTGCTTCTTACTACAGAGCTCTGCATAACAATGATATTAGGAATACCATGAAATAATTTGGAAACTATTTTGGCAGTGTGTCATGGATGGCGGGCTGTTCGTTACTTTCACAAGTGGAAGGAATATTAACTGCTTTACACGTTTCTACAATAATAACTATAGGAAAAGAGTCAATAAAATATTAGCATTGATTATGAAAACGATGTATTATATCTAAGCTCTATTTACACAAAAGGAACAAAGGATCTCTCCAACATGCCCAAATCTTCTTTCCTCTGTCATGAGGAGAGGCTTTATTTAACATGTTTGGCCAGCTTTAATCCAAGACTGGAAATTAACTTCCATATTTGTCTCTGCTCCCCTATCCTGTTCTTTCTCATACTCGTATATGAATTACTGTCTGTGAAGACTATGGTCAAAATAGATAGATGGATAGATAGATAGCTAGATAGATAGGTGAACAGACTCTGCTGTTACTGAGACAGGCACTTAAATGCTGTCCATACAGTCACATCATGTCCTTCTTTCTCTCATGGTATCAGTACTCCTCCCATTCAGGCCAGGTGCTTTGAATTAGCAGGAGACTGCTAATACATTCCTACTAGTTCTTCTCAGTTGTAATTCCTGAGAGTACATGGAAAGGGAAGCTTTTGGCATTTGATCACATGGTGCGGTACTGCGTGGTTGCCATAGTTGCTGTGATGTTGTGCCTGTAGGTTGGTGGGGCCCAGTGCCAAGGAGGCTTATTCTGACAACTGGGGTGCTCCTAGACTGCTTGGTCATGCCATCTATTGGTTCAATGCTGTGGCATCGGTGGTCGCCACGTGGTACTGCTCCAAATTAGAGCAACGGTACCTATTTGTAGAGGCAACCTTGACGTGGAGAGTGGGCTTATAGCTTTTTATCAAAATGTATGCAAATATTTTGTGTAGATTTTGGGGCTGTATACTATTAATTACATTGAGAAGCAATGTTAATTGTGCTGAGAAGCAATAATATATCAATGTATAGCATGTGGACTTGCTATCCATGCTTTTCTCTTTCTCTTACATCCTTCTTTTGCCATGATCCTTAACATCTCAATTTGGCAACTAAATTACAGATCTAGCAGGCATTAAACTTACACCAGGTATCTTAACACACAACCTTTTGCACCACTTTGTTAAAAAAAATGTAATATTGAAGTATATTAAGGTTAATCTTTCTGCAATACACATATACACATTCCAAAGATGGAAGCAGAGTGTAAGGCAGAGAAGGCAAACAGGATGCTGACCTGATCCTCCTCCATAGCTCTACGACAGTTTGTAGAGAATGTATCAACATGGCCTGCGGAAACCTATCCTAGAATATGAATGAAACTGGTTTGTAACAATGGCAGTTGGCAGCCGCCAGCGTGCAGCGCATCCTGCTATATACCTCAGTCACATAAGGCTCCTCCTCTCCGCTGCAGGCTCCAGACCTGCTTTCCTGCACTATCGCAGGCGGCGACAGCTTCAGTTGCCCCTTGTAGGAGCCGCACTCGTCATGTTTCTTTAATGGTTCGTGCACGCCCCTGATTCCGCCTTCTTTCCAATCCCGGCCAGGCACCACCTTTATAAAGGTGCTTCCCCCTTCCTGTGATGCCTGAGCAAAATTGTAGTTTTCTACTGCGAAGGTTCCAGCTTGTAGTTCCTGTGTTGTTATCCTGCTTCCGACCTTAGCCTGTATCCTGACCTCGTCTCTGCCTGATCCTCCTTTACCTCACTGCTCTAAAGTGTATGATTTGGATTGTTGAGCATGCCTCTGTTTGTTGTTCAGCTTGTTACACCTGCTGCACCTGAACTATTCAGCTCTGCTGTTCTAACAGCTCCAGCACTGCTTGATCTGACTCTGCTGCTGCACTTCTTCCATCCAGCGACAGCTCGCTCCACCTGCCTGTATCCCCAGTGCTTGCACCAGGGCGTCTGGCCTGCTCGTCCATCTGCCATTTAGCCGGGACCATTCTTGCGGTAGCGACCTGGTGACTCCCCTGCAGCTAAGACCAGCTTCCGCATCCTGGGATAAATGGTGAAGACCAGGGGAACGCTTAGAGTCCGCTCCCAAGTTTGGCCCAAAGCCAAACCGGTAAGTGGCACAGCGGGTCCACATCCGTTGGAGCGTTACAGGGTTGCAAGTACTCCCACAGAGGGCTGAGGGGAGCTGGGCCGAGGCTCCACTGCGCTCCACAGTTTCTTCACACTGATGACATGTGATTGGCCTGACAGCATATCTCATGTACAATTGCTTCAATATTATCTATTGTAGAATAGAAATTCTGATCTACAATAGATGGTAAAGATTCCTTCCTCTATCATGGCTGAATAGCCTGACAGGAACAAGATGCGATCCTACTCCCCGTTCCTGTCGGGCTGCTCAGCCCTGACAGGGTAACATCATTATCTATTCAGTTCTGGCTCTACAATAGTAAGTATTGGAGTAATCATACATAAGATATGCAGTCAGGACCTGACAGCACCTCTTGCTCCATCAAGTCACTTACTACATAAAAACTCCATATATTATTATCTGTACTTTAGTCTTAGTTATTTTATTTTAGAAGAAACCTAAATAAACCAATGTAAAAAAAAAAATATCTGAAATGTTAGTAGAGATACAGTTGACTAGCCTATAATAAGAATGTGAGCAGGCTTCCACAAGCATCCATTATATGATGGAATAAAATCACTTTTCCAATAAACCAGTAAATACACAATACTTCCCCATCATTCTACACCAAAGTGAAGGAAATATTAAAGTATTTTCTAACCTAGACAGGACAATGAATCCTTAGACCTGACAGAAACCTAAAGCTAACAAGCACTAATCATATTTAAAAAAAGAAAAAAGCAGTTTTTCACAAAATTGTTTCCTTTCTATTCTACTTTTATTACAGACAATTTGCTGTACAGTAACATCTTAACACTGTGAGCAGGTCAAATGTGATTTCTCTCCCAGCAGAACTGAGGAAATTATAATGACATAAAGATAGAAGAGACATGATAGGTCATAAATTATTTTTATCTGAATGAGTCATGACAAAGGAAATGTATTCTTTCCATTTGAAATGTAGGCAACTAAATTCTAATTTACCCACCATGGTGAGCTTACCAGAAAAGTTGCATAAATAATGAAAACATTTTTAACCATTGTGGGTAATTTGTAAATTGCATAAACCATATTCACACATTATACAGTAAGTGAACTCTGTGTTCTAATGCAGAACACGTAGAAGATGACAATTTGTGAGCTGATTCTCTATACTCACTAATCTTGTGGTCAGGGATATATTTTAACCATCATCTGTCAAAATGATCAACCACATTAAACCAGGCATACTGCCTGGTAGGCTTGATGATGCCGATTCAAATTATACATTTATTTGTCTGCATGTTGAATCACTGCCAAGATATCTCTGTTTTTATTTAGATTCAACTGAGCAAGTTTGAGCACTGAGGGGCTGGTTACAGCCCTTGGAGAACCACTTTAGTAACACCTCTGTGCTCTACACACTCCTTCTTCCCCCTTGATTGATAGGGCTAGACCTCTCATCTAGCTGTGTATTCTCCAGCTTTTGGGTCAAATCAGAGACTCGGCACTTGTGCAGTAGATCTGATGCTGCTTTCCAAGCTCATCAGATCCACTGTGTAAGTGCCAAGTCCTGAGCCGACGCAGTGCTTGCACAAAGGATCTGCTGCTACTTCCTGAGCTCGGGAAGCAGCATCAGATCAACAGCTTAAGTGCTACATCTCTGAGTTAACTTGGCACAGTTGCAAGAATACAACTCTATAAATCAAGAAGGAGGGAAAGGTGTGCAGAGCACAAGGGTGTTTCTGCTGAAGTGCTCTAAGGGCCCTAGCCAGCTCCTTGGTTCTCAAACATGCTTGTTTGCATAAAATATGGAGATATATCAGCAGCAATTCAACATACGGACTAAAAATGAGTGAATATAGTCCACTGAATCTAACAATTTTTTATTTATAGAGACTAGTACGCTACTCTGTGTTTCTGGGTAATATATACAGTGGGGCAAAATAGTATTTAGTCAGCCACTAATTGTGCAAGTTCTCCCACTTAAGATAAGAGAGGCCTGTAATTTTCATCATAGGTAGACTTCAACTATGAGGGTCAGAATAGGGGGAAAGAATACAGGAAATCAAATTTTTTTATGAATTGAACTTGCATAATTGGTGGCTGACTAAATACTTTTTTGCCAAACTGTATGTGTTGTCTGGGGGTACTGTATCTCAGTACAGAGAGGGCCTAGTATGTGTCCTGTGGGGGGTTATTTATGAAGCCCAGGATTTTTTGCGCCAGTCTTTATACTCCCTGCTCCATCAGAGGATGTGCCAGCAGTCTGTGCCCCTAAACACAAATCTACAACAGCTCAGAGCTGCTATAGATTTCATACTTCATTTGCACCAGAAAAGTAGCATAAATAAATATAAATTTGTTGGGGTGGCTGGTCACACCCCTTCCTACGCTCCCTTTGGCAAGGACGGCATAAAATCTGAGAGATGCAACAATTTTTCAAGAAGTCAAAGCCACTTTTCAGATGCAAGGAAGATGATAAATCTGTTCTTTCCTTTATGTGTGCAGAGTATTGTATGCCAGGCAATGCTCCTCTGGGTTTCGGGGAAACATATTCAAATTAGCTTTCCTAAGCATAGCTGATGCTGGCAGATGTGAGATGTGCACATTTTTATATATTTTCCCAGAAACCCATAGGTATGCAGACTGGTTTACAATACTCTGCATGCATACTCGGCATGCTCCATAAGGAGAAATAGTACCCCAACCAATGCCTCTCAGACAGCCAAGCACATGTTTTTGTTGTTGAGCTCTATTAAATGGTAGTCACTCAGAAAGAACTGCGTTTTCTTTTCTTTTTTAGAAACAATTGGTTGTATGTATGTGGTATACAGAAGCATTATGTGGGGACATGGGTACAACAACAGACAAAAAATCTTATTATAAGAGAAGCACTGATTGAACAGTATGTTGCCACCGACAACTTAGTGAATAAACAATAGAAGGGAATTGATCTATGAAAATACAATCATATTATACCACAGCAGGATAAACTATGGGCTCTGTTACATGCTCAAACTGGGGAGCGAGGAACAAAAAAAATTGTAAAACTGCTTTAACTGACTATACGAAGAAACACTTTCCAAAGTTTAAATTTTTTCGACTTTGGAAACCAAAAAACTTGTTGAGGGTAAAATTGATGGAAAAATTCTATAATATAATCTATCTTCCTATATAATCAATTAAAGGAATAAAGTTTATTCAACCTTTTGGCATCAATAAAAAAAAAAATATATATATATATATATATATCAAATTGATGTAAAAGCCCCAAGTTAAATATTTTCTGTTCCTTTACGTAGCTTCTTCCTACAATGGTTTTCTCAAGTCTTTGAATAAATATCCAATTAATATGACATGAAAGTCATCTGTGGGAAATCTTTAACATCTGGTGGAATATGACAGAGGAAAGGTTCATCAGTAGGACAAATGTTATGGACCTATGACCATGATAACAATGTGATAAGCTAATTTTGACAGGTCTGACGTTACAATTCTCACTTCAGTGTATGGACAGGCTGGGTCCCCAAGAGTGAAAGCCCCTCTGGCATATAGAGGAAAGAGCGGAGCGGAGCAGAGCCTCAACTGAAGGCAACCATAGGATATTATGGATTTTTTTTTTTTCAATTTTGTCATATTTGGTGTCTTATAACTTATATCTTGAATGATTTTGTCTGTGTGACATAACACTTCTGGTTGCATCGGAAATATGAACTATAGATAAGTCATGATGATAACCTACTGTATGTACAGTATAACAATGAAGTACAGTGTATATTTTTAGTCTGAGCTGCAGAAAAGTGACATGAATCTCCTGGTCCCCAATCTAAAGTCTGTCAAAAGATGGCAACTTCCATATACCATTTTTAATACTGGTGTATTTTTTGGGGTGTCAGAAGGGCATTTAGCCCCAGGAGCCAAGCATAACAGTTACCTGTGCACCCCCTATGGCTATTTGCCTGATGGGAAATACTTATTTATAGCTTAGTTGTAGCATGCATTGTACAGTTCATATAATAGGCTGCCCATGGCATAAGACAAAACAGTTCAGCTATTGTGTTGCTTCGGGGAAAAATAAAAGCAAAATAACCAAAAATATGCACTGACAGTTACAAAATATATGCAAATTTTCAGTAGAAAGAATAATGAAAAATACATAGGTATTTAGCAGCATTATTAAGTAATTACTCCATTTGAATGCACTTTGCAATTGTGCTGTGCATGTTTCCATGATTGATATGGATGATGTTAACAGATGTCTTGTAATAAAAGCCATTTAAATCCAATATATTCATTAAAACAAGGCATTTGTGTTTTAGAGATAAAAAATGACTCTTCATTTTGGGCAAAATGTTGATGTGCTGGCTTTGTGTGCAACATTACTGACAGAATGTGAAGCTAATTAGTAAGACATATTTTAATGTCTATGAATGTGAGGGTCATTTATAAGCCACAGAAACATTGCATTCTGAAAATCACCTCAGGTTTATGCTACACACAAGTATTTGCCAAATAAAGTGATCATTTGGAATATTTATCTCAACCTGTAATTGTCATTATCAGTTATTTATACTGTAACCTGAAAGTGCAAATTAGAAATATATCAATATTTCACATCACAACTGCATATAATTGTTCTTCTCATTAAAAGTCTTGTCCAGGTTTAGCTAATGTAACTGTAGCCCCCTCAGAAACAATGCCACACCTTTCCATGGGTTGAATCAGGTATTGCAAATCAGCTCCATTAAAGGGGTTTTCTAGGAGTAGAATATGGATGACCTATCCTTATGATAGACCTATATGTAGCCCTAACAAAATTACGGGCTCACCCCTAATTAGAATATATATGACCGATTAAAGGAGTGAGATGAGTAAAGTACACTTTAGTTAAAAAAAAAATACTACAATAGTCCAAAAATAACACAATTTATTTGAGAATCACAAAGAAGACACATGATCAGCACTGGTCACAAGTAGAACAATACACACAGGTTACAATACACATTAAAAACCAAGGGGACCGATGGTGAGCTGCCAATACATATATCTGAATATAAAGTGCAAGTGCATAACTATAACCAATTGGTCATCAATTGAAGGACATATAGTATCCACAAGCTATAGCTATTAGATACCACAATAATATTCACATGCATATATATCAAAATTTGCCACAAAGTTGGTGTGAGATATACACCAAACTTGTCAAAGCTAAGGCAATAACGATAATCAGGATTAAATTCAGCACATGATGGAAAAAATACTGACCAATTGATTTGAGTATATCGTGCAGCAACACCACCGGTCCACTCCCCAACGCACGTTTCGCGTACAGCTTTTTCTAGGGGTACTGGTTGGCAGAAAGAAAGGCTATTCCTAAATAGGTCAGGTGGATGCGTTTCATTGGTTCTTGAACCTGTGTTTGATTGTATTTCCCAGGCTCACCTGAGTACTCTCGCACAGCGGTCGTTGGCAGCACTCGGCCCCCCACACACACAAGCCACCACACATCCGGTGACGCCGCGCCAGTCCGGAGGAAGGCAGTCACGCATTTCCTGCGCGACACGCGTCACTCCGGAGCGGCCGGCGGCACACGGGCGCGGCGCATGCGCAGATTGCCGGACACGCCACAGCCGCCATGTCGAGTGAGGGCACATGAATGGAACATAGGGATATGCTAAGAACATCAAATTGATTTACATGAAATGATGGTACCTTATCATATATGGATCTTACAGTGCAAAACACGGTTGTTATTATAAAAGCATGCATATATATGTCCTAACAGTCTAAGTCAGATATTCGTCAGTCGTCAGAGGAGAATGCGCATATATGTACGTGCATGAAACCTCTCCTCATTCATCTAAATTCGACTCCAATTTATATACATATATATATATATATATATATATATATATGTTCATAAAGTGCAGGAACCTGAAGTGCAATTGCACTATACAGATGCCATGCACTTTACAGGGGTAGTAGTCATGCACATCGAATAGCTCAGCAACTCGATATGACATGCTACAATTATGACGCATGCGCAGGAGAAGGCAAAAGACAAGCCTATTCCAATATGATGCTGTGAAAAATAATAAAAAATTATTAAATTATTAATAGCTATAACTAAAGCCCAATTGTCATGATGCATAATTTTGCAGTGTGCACAAGGCCATAAGAGTGACCTAAACAATTATTGCTCAACCTCATTGGGAGGCCTTTAATTACATATTAAGAGGACATTAGACGTTATTATTCCTATCATCCTCTTCTCCTCCTGTCATACACAATTTGTTATGGCAGGGATAGGTAATCTTAAGGCCTCCCATCTCACAGGCCTCTCAGTGCAGAATAAAGTGCTGAAAAGGAAATTATTGGTTTTACAAAACAAGAGTGAATAAATAGCAATATAAATTGCATTGGTTTTACATATTAATTATATCTAAAACAACAAAGTTAGATATAGTTGGCTATATGCAAGCCGTGAACCACAACTGTGTATATAAGTATCAAGATTCCTCAAAAATAAGGGGGGGACAAAAAGAAGTGTACCCCACCACACCGTGGAGATTTCGCATTCGCCCCTATACAGGCGTCAATCCCCTGCAATCCAATACCACCAATGTTCACACTAGCCACATCCCTAGTCACAAAAGATCCATATATGATAAGGTACCATCATTTCATGTAAATCAATTTGATGTTCTTAGCATATCCCTATGTTCCATTCATGTGCCCTCACTCGACATGGCGGCTGTGGCGTGTCCGGCAATCTGCGCATGCGCCGCGCTCGTGTGCCGCCGGCCGCTCCGGAGTGACGTGTGTCACGCAGGAAATGCGTGACTGCCTTCCTCCGGACTGGCGCGGCGTCACCGGATGTGTGGTGGCTTGTGTGTGTGGGGGGCCGAGTGCTGCCAACGACCGCTGTGCGAGAGTACTCAGGTGAGCCTGGGAAATACAATCAAACACAGGTTCAAGAACCAATGAAACGCATCCACCTGACCTATTTAGGGATAGCCTTTCTTTCTGCCAACCAGTACCCCATGAAAAAGCTGTATGCGAAACGTGCGTTGGGGAGTGGACCGGTGGTGTTGCTGCACGATATACTCAAATCAATTGGTCAGTATTTTTTCCATCATGTGCTGAAATTAATCCTGATTATCGTTATTGCCTTAGCTTTGACAAGTTTGGTGTATATCTCACACCAACTTTGTGGCAAATTTTGATATATATGCATGTGGATATTATTGTGGTATCTAATAGCTATAGCTTGTGGATACTATATGTCCTTCAATTGATGACCAATTGGTTATAGTTATGCACTTGCACTTTATATTCAGATATATGTATTGGCAGCTCACCATCGGTCCCCTTGGTTTTTAATGTGTATTGTAACCTGTGTGTATTGTTCTACTTGTGACCAGTGCTGATCATGTGTCTTCTTTGTGATTCTCAAATAAATTGTGTTATTTTTGGACTATTGTAGTATATTTTTTTGAACTAAAGTGTACTTTACTCATCTCACTCCTATCCTTATGATAGACCATCAATATCTGGTGGTATCTGACGCCTGGCACCCCCACCGATCAGCTGTTTGAAGAGACTGGTGTGCTCCAGTGAGAGCTATAGCCTCTTCATAGCTTACCAAGTGCTTAGTATAACAGCCCAGACCCATTCACTTGAGTGGGACTGAGCTTTACATAGGCTATTTGTCTGATTAATGTTACGTCACTTTCCTATGAAGAGGCCAGAGCACCCTGGCATTTTTAAATAGCTGATTGAGGAGGGTGTCAGGAGCTGGACCACCACAGGTAAGATATTAATGACCTATCCTGAAGATAGGTCATCAATATTCTACTCTGGGAAAACCCCTTTAAAGCCAATTAGCCTGAGCTCCAATACCACACACACTATGGACACTGTTTTTGAAAGAAAATAGTCATGTTTTTCCTACTTTGGACAACCCCTTCAAATATATAAGGGGATGACTTTCAATAATATAGTACATAAAATAATAGATCACATAGCCCTTGAAGGCTACATATTGTGCTAGAATACTTTTATTTTTATTAAAAACTTGTTGGAAGAGAGAAAACCATTCTTTCGTGTGATTGTGTAAAACAAGTATTATGGGAAGAGCAGCACTAAATAAAAAGAAAATATTGCTAGTACAAAAGTTGTAGGGCTTGGACTATAACTATACTGTTTGTGCACCTCGATAATTCACCTACTACATGTCAAAGCTGGAGCCTATGTGGTGGTACATGTCTGTATAGTTCCGTATAACAGTACTTAGCTGACACATTGCCATATGGTGCTCTGTTTAGTATTATATTACAAAATAAGAGCCTACAAAAACTTCTGTGTGCCTTCATATGAAAAGGAGGCATATGGCTGTATAGTAAAATGTATAGATAGACTTATATTGTTGATATATAATGAATTTGTACAGGTAATGAATCGACTTTTTCCTAAAATGGCTGCTGCACATGTTATGACATGGAGCAAAGAACTCTGGGAACGAGGGATTACCCACAATGCTATGCACGTAGCCAATCAGCAGTCAGACAGCTACTGTGATGTTACAGCCCTATAAATAGCCTCAACCATTTTGGATTTAACCATTTTCCAGTGTAATTAGTGCAGGGAGAGACATCAGCAGGCGCTAGGGACAGTGCTAGGAAAGACTTTATTGTGCAAAACAAATTATTTTGAAGTTCAGGGAAAGATTATTCAAGGTGTAGGCAAAGGATAGGGAGGCATCATCTACAATATAAAAGGAGAACAAGCTGCAATAGAAGAGTGTACAGCCTGGGTATTAGGAGTGATTCCATTACACCTTGCTGCACTTATTGGGCATCCAAATTGCAGTTATACTTCTGCTTTTAGGTTTGCACTATATGATATCTCAGTAATTTAAGCAAATCTTGTTGCTATTGGGGTGCAAGTGCTGTGTGATACAGCCATTTATGGGGTGTATTAATAAGAAATATATGTACGTCCTATTAGCCTTTCTGCGTTTAATTTACATTGTCTAAAAAAATTTGGGGGGTGTATTAATAGGGAAAAAAATACATCTTATTTGCCGTTCTGCTGTGAAGTCACATTGTACTACAGCCATTTACGGAGTGTATTAATAGTAAATATATGTATGTCCTATGTGACACAGTGAGGGGTTGTGTCTGGCAAGGCAGGTATTTTCCTCCCAGCATGTGCGGCTGGGCTGGGTTTCAGCCAGGCGAGGTCGAATACCGGACCAGAGTTTAAGTGCCGGTCTGGGTTTTTGCAGTACCTGGCTGTCCTTAAATAGGCAGCTGGGCTCAGCAGAGATGTCTCTGTTTTGGGGATCTGAGGCTTTATGCCGTGGTCGTGGGCTGAGAGCTGCATGCTCGGGAAAAAGGCACTCTAAAGCCTGCTGTGGACTACTGGAGGAAGAACTGCCAGCAAGGTGACTTGTGTTATATGAACTTTCCATTGTGTGTGAATTAATACCAAGACTGCAAAGTTATGTGCTTTATTGCACAATTGCCTCAAGTGTGAATAAACACTGACATTTTGAGTTAAGAACTTGTATTTTGTCTCTGTACTGCACCCGCTTACCCTATCTACCAGAGCAAAGGATGCTGGCATAAGCAGTGAGGCTGACATGAATGCCGATATTTTTGGTTTCTTAATTTCTTAGGCACGGTTGTATGTAGTACATTAAACCAGCTATATTACAACCAGTGCCCCACAACAAAATTGAGGCTTTTGTGAAAGCCCTCATGAAGGCTAATCTGCAGCAGCGAGAGACAAACCTGCAGCAACGTGAGGCTAATAAGCAGCAGGAGACTAACCAGTTGCTGCCACAACATGTGATGGCTTTGCAGACAGAAGAAGCAACCCCGAGCATCCACGATGCCCGGAAAGAAGTCCGTGCCATGATTTTTAGATGACCCCCGCAGACAACATTGATCCCTTCCTAGTGATGTATGAGAAAGTGGCCATCAGGGAAACGCTACCCCGTGACCAGTGAGCTGAGATCGTCGCTCCATTCCTGGCATCCGATTCTCAGCGGGTAAATTTCGACTTGCCGGACAATCAAGCAGCCAACTACCAAAAAGTAAAGAGTCAGATTTTGGCAAGACTGGGGGTGAATGTGTTGGTCCGGGTCCAGCAGGTACATCAGTGGGGGTTTAAGATGGCTGAGCCTGCGAGGACCCAGTATTATGACTTACTCCACCTCTTGCAAAAGTGGCTACAGCCAGATGTGCTGAATCCCACGGCTATGCTCGATAGACTATTGGCTGATATGTTCTGGAGGGCTCTGCCACCCCCTTTCCAGCACTGGATTGGCCAGGTGTCTCCTGGCAACACCCTAGAAATGGTGGACTCGGTGGCGTGCTACGAGGCTACTAAGACTGTTACAGGTGGTTCTTTTGGGAGGGGGTCCGTCAAACCCCATAAATCTCCATCCCAGACCCGGTTACTTGTACCAGCCAAATCTACCCGGGGTGTACCCTCTACGGACCTGGCTCCGATAGTCTGCTGGCGGTGTCAGGAGTCGGGCCATGTAAGAGCTGACTGTCCGCATCAGGTGGAACCCATGGATACTAACTATGGCTACCATCAGTCGCTATATTCCAGGAAGCTGTGTGCAGCAGGTACCCCAAAAACTTTAACCATCTGTACCATATGGAGGTAAGAGACACTCCAATGGAGGATCTGCTGGACTCGGGGAGTCTGGTGTCCCTAGTAAGCGCTGCCCTGGTGTGGTCCACTGAGTATACTGTCTGGAAAGTCGAGGTCATGTACATGCATGGAGACTTAAAAGACTATCCCATTGCCCTGAAGTGGCAGTTGTCCCAAATTTACACTACAAACTTATAATAGGGAGAAACTTCCTGGGCTTCCTGGCACTGTGGCCTGTTATGAGAGTGACTGATACCCATAAGACTGGGGTAACCCTAGCAGAGTGGCCCAGCTCAGGGGGGAGACCAGAACCCTGGGAACCTGAGACTGAAGAGACAGCAGTAGGGGTGACCGCCACTTTGGTGGAAGAGGGGTAGACAACACAGCTAAGTTTGATGGTGGGAGACATGGAGGACTTTCCGCCGGGTCCTGAATTGGTAGATCTCAATGTCTCCGGGGATAATTTTGGTACCGCCTAACATCGGAATCCAACCCTATCCTACAACTGGGAAAATGTGTTAATAATAGATGGTGAACCACAACAACCTGGGGCAGAGTCAATGCTTCCCCGTTTTTTGGTTCATCAGGATATGTTGTATCGGGTAAACCAACTATAGGGTGAGCCTATAAACAGTTCCCAAGGCTTATCGCAAGCTTGTGTTAGATCTAGCCCACCAACACATTATTAGGGGTCACTTGGGGCTGCAGAAAACTCAGTATCATATTCTACAGCGGTTTTACTGGCCCAGCATATTCAAAGAAGTGGGAGAGTTTTGTAAGTCTTGCCCGAGCTGCTAGATAACTAGCCCCCAGCCACATTTCCGTAGTCCCCTAGTACCTATCCCGATTATCAAAGTACCGTTTGACCGAATAGCTATGGACCTCATAGGCCCAGTACCGAAGTCCACCAGAGGGCATCAACACATCTTAGTCATTCTAGATTACGCCACTCAGTACTTGGAGGCGGTGCCACTGCGACACTGCAACATACCTCGGCCAAACTCATAGCTAAGGAGTGAATGGAGATGTTTTTCCGAGTAGGACTACCTAAAGAGGTTCTGACTAGTGATGAGCGGCAGGTGCCCATAACGGAGGCTGCCAAAGAGAAAACAGCCTTCATTACACCTAAGGGCCCTGTATCAATATAAGGTCCTACCCTTTGGTCTGCATGGCGCCCCCGGCACTTTTCAGTTACTAATGGACATTGTGCTTCGTCCACATCGTCGGTATGCTTCAGCTTACCTGGACGATATTGTCATACATAATACCGACTGGGAAAGTCACCTACCCAAAGTGCAGGCTGTAGTGGAATCCCTTCAGAAAGCTGGCCTAACCGCTAACCCAAAAAAATGTGCGATAGGGTTAGAACAGAATAAGTACTTGGGGTATGTCATTGGGCGTGGAGTCATCAAGCCCCAAGTGAACAAAATAGAGGCGATACGGAATTGGCCCCGACCTGTCACCACTAGACAAATAAAGTCATTACTGGGAATGGTGGGCTATTACATGCACTTTGCTACTCTAGCCACGCCCTTAACAGGGCTCTTGAAGGGACGAAAATCAGTGATGGTTTGCTGGGATGATCGGGAGGAAGAGACTTGGTCAAAACCGTCGGTTTTGGTGACGCCCGACTTCAAGAGGGACTTCGTGGTACAAAGCAGGCCTCGGTGCTGTACTGTCTCAGGAAGTCAACGGGAAGGAGCATCCAGTTGTCTTCCTAAGCCACAAGCTCACTGGAGGCAGAACTGGACTACTGGAGGCAGAACTGCCAGCAAGGTGACTTGTGTTATATGAACTTTCCATTGTGTGTGAACTAACACCAAGACTGCAAAGTTATGTGCTGTTTCGTGCAATTGCCTCAAGTGTGAATAAACACTTAATGTATAAGTTGTTATACATTGTTTTGGAGGGGTTTAACCCCTTCCTGACCTATGACGTACTACTATGTCATGAGAACCACTGCGTTCCTGCAATTTGAAGTAATAGTACGTCATAGTGATCGTTCGGGCACCGGAGCGGTGCACGGACGATCACTGCAGGGGCCCGGCAGTCCGTGGTAGCCGGGCCCCTGCAGTATCCACCGGCATCACTGTAAAAGCCGTTGCCAGTGGAATAACCCCTTATATGCCACGGTCCGTGCTGACCGCAGAATAGAAGGGGTTTGTGTCAGGTGCTGCTGTGGCGGGGACCCGATGCGACACAAGGCAGCCCAATGCCGTGCAGAAGCTGCCCAATGCTTTGCACGGCATCAGGAACTGCCTTCTACGGGTGCCGAGGAGATCCAGCCTCAGGCTAGGTCTCCTAGGCAACCTGTTAGTGTATGACTCAGTGTCATACACTAACAGGCAATGCATTACACTAAAACATCATTTTTTTTGTTTTGAAACTGCTATTACTGTGCTAAAGTGAAATACATAAAAAAATTACATCCCTAACAACGGATGTTACGTCCGTAACAACCAGCTCTATATAAATTGCAACATTAAGTGATCAAAAAGGAGTATGCCCCACAAAAAAGAGCTAATCAGACCGTCACCTCATCCCGCAAAAATGAGACCCTACCTAAGAGAATCGGTCAAAAAGTAAAAAAGCTATGGCTCTCAAACTATGGAGACTATGGATAAAATATGCTTCTTTTTTGCTTCAAAACTGCTATTATTGTGCTAAAGTGAAAAAAAATAAAGTATACAATTAGGTATCACCATGTCCGTAACAACCAGCTCTATAAAAATATTACATGACCTAAAAAAAGCTATTTTTGTCACATTATAGCGCAAAAATTGCAACAGCAAGTGATTAAAAAGGCATATGCCCCACCAACATAGTACCAATCAGACCGTAACCTCATCCCGCAAAAAATTAGACCCTAGATCAGAGAATCGGTCAAAAAAAAGCTATGGCTCTATGAAGACACTAAAATATCATTATTTCTATTTCAAAAAAGCTATTATTGTGTAAAACTTAAATAAATAAGAAAAAGTAGACATATTAGGTATTGCCACGTGCGTAACGATCTGCTCTATAAAAAAGTCACATGACCTAATCCCTCAGGTAAACGATGTAAAAAAAAAAAAAAACGCTGCCAAAACATCCATAGAACAATTAAAAATCATATGTACCCCAAAATAGTAGCAATAAAACTGGCACCTTATCCCGTAGTTTCCAAAATGTGGTCACTGTTTTGAGTTTCTACTGTAGAGGTGCATCATGGGGGCTTCAAATAGGACATGGCATCTAAAAAACAGTTCAGCTAAATCTGCCTTCCAAAAACCATATGGCGTTCCTTTCCTACTGCGCCCTGTCGTGTGCCCGTACAGTAGTTTGCGATCACATGTGGGGTGTTTCTGTAAACCACAGAATCAGGGTAATAAATATTGAGTTTTAGTTGGCTGTTAACCCTTGCTTTGCTACTGGAAAAAATAGATTAAAATGTAAAATCTGCCCAAATAGGTGAAATTCTGAAATTTCATCTCCATTTTCCATTAATTCTTGTGGAACACCTAAAGGGTTAACAAAGTTTGTAAAATCAGTTTTGTTTACCTTGAGGGGTGTAGTTTCCAAAATGGGGTCCTTTTTGGGTGGTTTCTATTATGTAAGCCTCACAAAGTGACTTCAGACCTGAACTGGTCCTTAAAAAGTGGGTTTTGGAAATTTTCTTTCTTCCAAACTTCTAAGCCTTCTAACGTCCCAAATAAATAAAATGTGAATTTTCAAAATAATCCAAACATGAAGTAGACATATGGGGAATGTAAAGTAATTACTCTCTTTGGAGGTATTACTATCAATTATAAAAGTAGAGAAATTGAAATTTGGAAATTTGCTAATTTTTCCAAATTTTGTGTAAATTTTGTATTTTTTTTAATGAATAAAAATGATTTTTTGAGCTCATTTTTACTACTTTCATGAAGTATGATATGTGACGAGAAAAGAATCTCAGAATGGCCTGTATAAGTAAAAGAGTTTTAAAGTTATCACCACATAAAGTGACAAGGTGAAAACAGGCCCGGGGTTGAAGGGGTTAATTATAAGGAAAAAAATATGTCTTAATTGCCGTTCTGCGGTGAAGTTACATTGTACTACAGTCATTTACGAAGTGTATTAATATGAAATATACATATGTCCTATTAGCCATTCTGTGTTGAATTTACATTGTTATAAAAAATTTGGGGGGATGTATTAATAGAAAAAAAAATCTTATTTGCTGTTCTTCAGTGAAGTTACATTGTACTACAGCCATTTACAGGGTGTATTAATAGGAAATATATGCAATATGCGCAAATGGCCCGATGCATGCTCAGTTGCTTGAGTAGTAACAGCCGAATTGTCACCATTCGGCAGATGGATGACTACTGGCTCTCCACCATGTTAGACCCTTGCTACCAGTTTAAAATGGGGGCCTTTTTTACACCCTCTGAGAGGGAGGACAAATTGAACTACTATCGAGACATCCAATGTATTCAGGTGGCTACTGTCTATGTGCGCCATCACCCATCCTCATGCAGATCTGACAAGGGGTGCCCTCTGTGCTCATGTTCCACTGCTATGGCTGCTGGGGGGGGGGGGGCCAGGAGCAGGACCTTTGTGAAGATGAATCAGGTGTGGATTAGCCAGGATTTACACACACCAGTGCCTGATGCATCAGACTAGATCATGGTGCCACACCTAAACTTTGTCAAGAGAGACCTGTTTCTTCTGGCTACCTGCTTCAGCTACTATTTTGATGCGGTCACCTGCCTGATGCCACACACCTGCTGCCAGGTCCTCCTACTACCACCAACCATCTACAGATGGTACTAGTGTTGCCCGCCACTTCACCACTCTATCATTGGGCCACTCTGTGGTCTCCTCATGCTGCTGCCACCTAAACGCTCTGTGTGTTTTGGATCCACTCCTGTTTTTTTTTTTGCCTTAGCAATACTGATGGATTACTGACCAAATACTAACCATGTGAAGGTGGAAACTCAACAGACAGGCTGAATTTTTGGGGGTTATTGTTCTTACGGATCAGAGGAAGGGCAAAATAATTTGTGACTTCAACACAAACTTACTGCTGACACCTTCTCTTTTTTGTATCAGAGTTTAATAGAACAGGTTCTGTAGACATCTATGTGGAATAAGTGAATCGGTATAAAAGAAGTGTGCTCTTTGACGCTATATTAGGATCTTGGGCCTCTACACAGTTCTTTATACCTGGCTCTAACATTGACCTTTAAGGCTGAGTTCACACTCAAGTTATTTGGTCACTTTTGGCCCCATAACTACCCGAATAAGTGAAGTATTCAGTCATTCTAAAAGCGACGGCTGTCATCTGCGTGTCATACTGACTCACAGTATTGTTTCACTACCACAGCAGACTCTCTATGCGAGTTTCTGCAAGGCACAGTGTTCTACACCACTATAAATTTGAATAAATTCGGATTGAATCAAGTCTTTTTGGAAAATTTGACGAACCAACCAAATGGAATTTTTGATAAATTCGCTCATCTCTAGTTGCTATGAACAATAAAGATATTTTTTTCTTCTAGGCAATTTTCATAAATCTTCCCAAAGCTTTATGTGTTGCCCTTAGCAACCTATAAAAGCACAGCTTTTATTTTACCAGGTAATTAAATATTAGTTCTACTTGGTTGCTATAGCCCACAAACAAAATTTTTCTTTAAAACAGTTTTTAGTAAATGAGGCAATAAATGGGGCAAAGATAGACCAAAGTGTCTAAAAATGCTTCAAATTTATCATCCAGCATGAAGCACTTTGATAAACCTGGGGCACTCGTCTAACTATACACCCTGTTAATCTTATACAGAATAAGCAAATGCCCATAGTGCTTTTTATATATCAATAAAGCCACGTCAACAGGTACGTGACAACCAACATGTCATAATACACTATGTTGGGAACAAAGAATGGTTATGGCTCATCTGCCATCTGCTCCCAATATAGTAAATTTGTGACCTAAATTATGACAAAAATGTGCTCAAAATAGGCAACTAAATTATTATGCCCACATTTTATATACCTGGCATTCTTTCATAGCATTTGCAGAATTTTATATAACACATCTTTTATGTGAATTTTTCTACACCTCATCCACATTCAGTGTTTCTAGCACAATAACACAATATCACACTATAACATATCAAAAATGAACGCAGAGGCAGAGTCCTCCATACTTCAGTTAGACAAAAAGAAAAGGAATAACTTTTGTTTAGACATAACTGCAATTTCTCTCTAGGGCAATAAAGAGTAACACTGGAAAAGCACTTAATGCAGATAGTGCTGTTCTATGTGCAGTCAAGGTGAAACAGAACACAAAGTTCTCTCACTTGCATAAGTAGTTAGAGATAAATCCATAATTCACATTTTTCATAGCTGTGAATCGTGACAGATGACTGCAAAGACACCTATATTTTTTTTATTCAGGAATTGTACATTGTATATTCAAATGAAGAATATGTTTCTCAAGAGCTATGAATTCACTGCTGAAGCTGCTGGACAGCTCCTCTTCACAAAGGTCTTCTCAAATGTTTTAGCAACATGTCAGAGGTTTTGATCAGCAGGGGTCTTGATGCTAAGATCCTCACCTTTCAGTGAAATAAAGGAACAGAATTACTCAGATGGGCACTGTCCCTTTCTGCTTTGATTGACTCTGCTTGGCTGATCCATAGAGGGGTGGGTGACAGGTGTATGTGCTCATAGCAAATATGAATCTATGCACTGGCTTGCTCATGTCTCTGAGAAATGCTGAGCAAAGCCAACCTCAACCAAAGGACGGCAAAGCTCAACTGGGCCTCTCTGTTTCAGTGATCTGTGGGGTCTCAGCACTCAGACCACCACTGATTAAACCTTCAAACATGTCACTATGATGTCAGCAGTTTCCTAAAACCACGGGCACACTTCAAGTTCTATATTCAATTGATTGTGTAATTGAATATATACTAAGGATGAGCAAATTTCACAAAATGTATTTCCATCTGAATCATCCAAACCTGCAAAGAAATATGATTCAGGTACAAATCAATTGTATCTGTATCAGAGAGAGAGAACTAGAGTAGAGGCTGACAATTTCCAGCCCCATAGGATAACATATGAGAAGTCTTTATGTTTCGGCCAAGCAACACTCCTCTGTAAATTGCCTTTTCCCCTTGTTTCATTGTGGAATTATCATTACACAGAATAAATAATGGTTTGTTATGGGTTTTCTGAAACTGAAAGTTTCCATTAAATTTGATAGAGGATATAGTCTGCACAGAAATCTTTAGGACGGAAAGCTAATTTACAGATTGCTAATTATTTTTCCTAGAAAACTAGAAAAGCTTTGTCTGGTCTATAATACATTTCATGCCTAATAGGTAATCAGGTGCTCTCCATAATGAAAAGAAATAATACCTCCTAGATCCTGACCAAGGCCTCTAACCTAGATAAGCCAAGTCTCTCTCTCTATTTGGGGACTATTGAAGTTATTTTTTGAAGACTTTTTAAAAGGCTAAACATTGTCTTTTTGGATTGATACCTCATATCTGGTGATTAACAGAGGCATAGTTTTCTGTTCCTTTTGGAATGAAACTAATTTGAATACTCGGAGGAGGCTTGTCTAACCTATGTTACACCTCATGTGGGTGAATCTCTCATCAGGATAAAAAAAAATATTGGGGTTTAATTTTGTTTCTCACAAATTGGTTCATCACAAATATATATGGAAACTGGTGCCTGTGGTACTTTACTTATTTAAATATATTATGACTTGTGGCCTCTGATTAAAGACGAGTTGTATTTAGAGTTGAGCGAACACCTGGATGTTCGGGTTCGAGAAGTTCGGCCGAACATCCCGGAAATGTTCGGGTTCGGGATCCGAACCCGATCCGAACTTCGTCCCGAACCCGAACCCCATTGAAGTCAATGGGGACCCGAACTTTTCGGCACTAAAACGGCTGTAAAACAGCCCAGGAAAGGGCTAGAGGGCTGCAAAAGGCAGCAACATGTAGGTAAATCCCCTGCAAACAAATGTGGATAGGGAAATTAATTAAAATAAAAATTAAATAAATAAAAATTAACCAAAATAAATTGGAGAGAGGTTCCATAGCAGAGAATCTGGCTTCCCGTCACCCACCACTGGAACAGTCCATTCTCAGATATTTAGGCCCCGGCACCCAGGCAGAGGAGAGAGGTCCCGTAACAGAGAATCTGTCTTCATGTCAGCAGAGAATTAGTCTGCATGTCATAGCAGAGAATGAGGCTTCACGTCAGCCACCACTGCAACAGTCCATTGGCATATATTTAGGCCTAGCACACAGGCAGAGGAGAGAGGTCCCGTAACAGAGAATCTGGCTTCATGTCAGCAGAGAATCAGTCTGCATGTCATAGCAGAGAATGAGGCTTCACGTCAGCCACCACTGCAACAGTCCATTGGCATATATTTAGGCCCAGCACACACACAGGCAGAGGAGAGAGGTCCCGTAACAGAGAATCTGTCTTCATGTCAGCAGAGAATTAGTCTGCATGTCATAGCAGAGAATGAGGCTTCACGTCACCCACCACTGCAACAGTCCATTGGCATATATTTAGGCCTAGCACACAGGCAGAGCAGAGAGGTCCCGTAACAGACAATCTGGCTTCATGACAGCAGAGAATCAGTCTGCATGTCATAGCAGAGAATGAGGCTTCACGTCACCCACCACTGCAACAGTCCATTGGCATATATTTAGGCCTAGCACATAGGCAGAGGAGAGAGGTCCCGTAACAGAGAATCTGTCTTCATGTCAGCAGAGAATCAGTCTGCATGTCATAGCAGAGAATGAGGCTTCACGTCAGCCACCACTGCAACAGTCCATTGGCATATATTTAGGCCCAGCACCCAGGCAGAGGAGGGAGGTCCCGTAACAGAGAATCTGTCTTCATGTCAGCAGAGAATTAGTCTGCATGTCATAGCAGAGAATGAGGCTTCACGTCAGCCACCACTGCAACAGTCCATTGGCATATATTTAGGCCCAGCACACACACAGGCAGAGGAGAGAGGTCCCGTAACAGAGAATCTGGCTTCATGTCAGCAGAGAATCAGTCTGCATGTCATAGCAGAGAATGAGGCTTCACGTCAGCCACCACTGCAACAGTCCATTGGCATATATTTAGGCCCAGCACACACACAGGCAGAGGAGAGAGGTCCCGTAACAGAGAATCTGGCTTCATGTCAGCAGAGAATCAGTCTGCATGTCATAGCAGAGAATGAGGCTTCACGTCAGCCACCACTGCAACAGTCCATTGGCATATATTTAGGCCCAGCACCCAGGCAGAGGAGGGAGGTCCCGTAACAGACAATCTGGCTTCATGTCAGCAGAGAATCAGTCTGCATGTCATAGCAGAGAATGAGGCTTCACGTCACCCACCACTGCAACAGTCCATTGGCATATATTTAGGCCTAGCACACAGGCAGAGCAGAGAGGTCCCGTAACAGACAATCTGGCTTCATGACAGCAGAGAATCAGTCTGCATGTCATAGCAGAGAATCAGGCTTCACGTCAGCCACCACTGCAACAGTCCATTGTCATAAATTTAGGCCCAGCACCCAGGCAGAGGAGAGAGGTCCCGTAACAGACAATCTGGCTTCATGTCAGCAGAGAATTAGTCTGCATGTCATAGCAGAGAATCAGGCTTCATGTCAGCCACCACTGCAACAGTCCATTGGCATATATTTAGGCCTAGCACACAGGCAGAGGAGAGGTTCATTCAACTTTGGGTAGCATCGCAATATAATGGTAAAATGAAAATAAAAATAGGATTGAATGAGGAAGTGCCCTGGAGTCCAATAATATATGGTTATGGGGAGGTAGTTAATGTCTAATCTGGACAAGGGACGGACAGGTCCTGTGGGATCCATGCCTGGTTCATTTTTATGAACGTCAGCTTGTCCACATTGGCTGTAGACAGGCGGCTGCGTTTGTCTGTAATGACGCCCCCTGCCGTGCTGAATACACGTTCAGACAAAACGCTGGCTGCCGGGCAGGCCAGCACCTCCAAGGCATAAAAGGCTAGCTCTGGCCACGTGGACAATTTAGAGACCCAGAAGTTGAATGGGGCCGAACCATCAGTCAGTACGTGGAGGGGTGTGCACACGTACTGTTCCACCATGTTAGTGAAATGTTGCCTCCTGCTAACACGTTGCGTATCAGGTGGTGGTGCAGTTAGCTGTGGCGTGTTGACAAAAGTTTTCCACATCTCTGCCATGCTAACCCTGCCCTCAGAGGAGCTGGCCGTGACACAGCTGCCTTGGCGACCTCTTGCTCCTCCTCTGCCTTGGCCTTGGGCTTCCACTTGTTCCCCTGTGACATTTGGGAATGCTCTCAGTAGCGCGTCTACCAACGTGCGCTTGTACTCGCGCATCTTCCTATCACGCTCCAGTGCAGGAAGTAAGGTGGGCACATTGTCTTTGTAGCGTGGATCCAGCAGGGTGGCAACCCAGTAGTCCGCACAGGTTAAAATGTGGGCAACTCTGCTGTCGTTGCGCAGGCACTGCAGCATGTAGTCGCTCATGTGTGCCAGGCTGCCCAGGGGTAAGGACAAGCTGTCCTCTGTGGGAGGCGTATCGTCATCGTCCTGCCTTTCCCCCCAGCCACGCACCAGTGATGGACCCGAGCTGCGTTGGGTGCCACCCCGCTGTGACCATGCTTCATCCTCATCCTCCTCCACCTCCTCCTCATCCTCGTCCTCCTCGTCCTCCAGTAGTGGGCCCTGGCTGGCCACATTTGTACCTGGCCTCTGCTGTTGCAAAAAACCTCCCTCTGAGTCACTTCGAAGAGACTGGCCTGAAAGTGCTAAAAATGACCCCTCTTCCTCATCCTCCTCCTCCTCCTCCTGGGCCACCTCCTGTTCCATCATCGCCCTAAGTGTTTTCTCAAGGAGACATAGAAGTGGTATTGTAACGCTGATAACGGTGTCATCGCCACTGGCCATGTTGGTGGAGTACTCGAAACAGCGCAACAGGGCACACAGGTCTCGCATGGAGGCCCAGTCATTGGTGGTGAAGTGGTGCTGTTCTGTAGTGCGACTGACCCGTGCGTGCTGCAGCTGAAACTCCACTATGGCCTGCTGCTGCTCGCACAGTCTGTCCAGCATGTGCAAGGTGGAGTTCCACCTGGTGGGCACGTCGCATATGAGGCGGTGAGCGGGAAGGCCGAAGTTACGCTGTAGCGCAGACAGGCGAGCAGCGGCAGGATGTGAACGCCGGAAGCGCGAACAGACGGCCCGCACTTTATGCAGCAGCTCTGACATGTCGGGGTAGTTGTGAATGAACTTCTGCACCACCAAATTCAGCACATGCGCCAAGCAAGGGATGTGCGTCAAATTGGCTAGTCCCAGAGCTGCAACGAGATTTCGCCCATTATCACACACCACCAGGCCGGGCTTGAGGCTCACCGGCAGCAACCACTCGTCGGTCTGTTGTTCAATACCCCGCCACAACTCCTGTGCGGTGTGGGGCCTGTCCCCCAAACATATGAGTTTCAGAATGGCCTGCTGACGTTTACCCCGGGCTGTGCTGAAGTTGGTGGTGAAGGTGTGTGGCTGACTGGATGAGCAGGTGGAAGAAGAGGAGGAGGAAGCCGAGAAGGAGGAGGTGGCAACAGGAGGCAAAGAATGTTGCCCTGCGATCCTTGGCGGCGGCAGGACGTGCGCCAAACAGCTCTCCGCCTGGGGCCCAGCTGCCACTACATTTACCCAGTGTGCAGTTAGGGAGATATAGCGTCCCTGGCCGTGCTTACTGGTCCACGTATCTGTGGTTAGGTGGACCTTGCTACAGATGGCGTTGCGCAGTGCACACTTGATTTTATCGGATACTTGGTTGTGCAGGGAAGGCACGGCTCTCTTGGAGAAGTAGTGCCGGCTGGGAACAACATACTGTGGGACAGCAAGCGACATGAGCTGTTTGAAGCTGTCTGTGTCCACCAGCCTAAATGACAGCATTTCATAGGCCAGTAGTTTAGAAATGCTGGCATTCAGGGCCAGGGATCGAGGGTGGCTAGGTGGGAATTTACGCTTTCTATCAAATGTTTGTGAGATGGAGAGCTGAACGCTGGCGTGTGACATGGTTGAGACGCTTGGTGACGGAGGTGGTGGTGGTGGTGTTGGTGGTACATCCCCTGTTTGCTGGGCGGCAGGTGCCAACGTTCCTCCAGAGGCGGAGGAAGAGGCCGAGGCGGCAGCAGCAGAATAGGCCGAGGCGGCAGCAGCAGAAGAGGTAGCAGGGGGAGCCTGAGTGACTTCCTTGGTTTTAAGGTGTTTACTCCACTGCAGTTCATGCTTTGCATGCAGGTGCCTGGTCATGCAGGTTGTGCTCAGGTTCAGAACGTTAATGCCTCGCTTCAGGCTCTGATGGCACAGCGTGCAAACCACTCGGGTCTTGTCGTCAGCACATTGTTTGAAGAAGTGCCATGCCAGGGAACTCCTTGAAGCTGCCTTTGGGGTGCTCGGTCCCAGATGGCGGCGGTCAGTAGCAGGCGGAGTCTCTTGGCGGCGGGTGTTCTGCTTTTGCCCACTGCTCCCTCTTTTGCTACGCTGTTGGCTCGGTCTCACCACTGCCTCTTCCTCCGAACTGTGAAAGTCAGTGGCACGACCTTCATTCCATGTGGGGTCTAGGACCTCATCGTCCCCTGCATCGTCTTCCACCCAGTCTTGATCCCTGACCTCCTGTTCAGTCTGCACACTGCAGAAAGACGCAGCAGTTGGCACCTGTGTTTCGTCATCATCAGAGACATGCTGAGGTGGTATTCCCATGTCCTCATCATCAGGAAACATAAGTGGTTGTGCGTCAGTGCATTCTATGTCTTTCACCGCTGGGGAAGGGCTAGGTGGATGCCCTTGGGAAACCCTGCCAGCGGAGTCTTCAAACAGCATAAGAGACTGCTGCATAACTTGAGGCTGAGACAGTTTCCCTGGTATGCATGGGGGTGATGTGACAGACTGATGGGGTTGGTTTTCAGGCGCCATCTGTGCGCTTTCTGCAGAAGACTGGGTGGGAGATAATGTGAACGTGCTGGATCCACTGTCGGCCACCCAATTGACTAATGCCTGTACCTGCTCAGGCCTTACCATCCTTAGAACGGCATTGGGCCCCACCATATATCGCTGTAAATTCTGGCGGCTACTGGGACCTGAGGTAGTTGGTACACTAGGACGTGTGGATGTGGCAGAACGGCCACGTCCTCTCCCAGCACCAGAGGGTCCACTAACACCACCACGACCATGTCCACGTCCGCGTCCCTTACTAGATGTTTTTCTCATTGTTATGGTTCACCACAACAACAAATATATTATTTGGCCCAATGTATTGTATTCAAATTCAGCGGGATATAAATTTGAGGCCTAGTATTTAGGCGCTGGGTGACCGGTATGGATTTAGTGACAGAATTAGACTTGGAAATGCACAGAAGCGTGTGTGTGAAGTTATTCTGAATGACCCTATGTGCACCTTCAATATTATATACCCTTTTAGGGATAGATTTCAAATAGCTCTGATATAGCAGAAACCACTAAATTATGAAATTGCTAAATTGGGAATTGTACTTCAACCCAGAACAAAAAATGTGCTTTGACGGACACTAAATATCTTGCCCAGCAACAACAGTACAGCGGTGGGTAACGAGAGATTTAGAGGGATTTAAATTTGAGGCCTAGTATTTAGGCGCTGGGTCACCGGTATGGATTTAGTGACAGAATTAGACTTGGAAATGCACAGAAGCGTGTGTGTGAAGTTATTCTGAATGACCCTATGTGCACCTTCAATATTATATACCCTTTTAGGGATAGATTTCAAATAGCTCTGATATAGCAGAAACCACTAAATTATGAAATTGCTAAATTGGGAATTGTACTTCAACCCAGAACAAAAAATGTGCTTTGACGGACACTAAATATCTTGCCCAGCAACAACAGTACAGCGGTGGGTAACGAGAGATTTAGAGGGATTTAAATTTGAGGCCTAGTATTTAGGCGCTGGGTGACAGGTATGGGTTTAGTGACAGAATTAGACTTGGAAATACACAGTAGCGGGTGTGTGTGAAGTTATTCTGAATGACCCAATGTGCACCTTCAATATTATATACCCTTTTTGGGATAGATTTCAAATAGCTCTGATATAGCAGGAACCACTAAATTATGAAATTGCTAAATTGGGAATTGTACTTCAACCCAGAACAAAAAATGTGCTTTGACGGACACTAAATATCTTGCCCAGCAACAACAGTACAGTGGTGGGTAACGAGAGATTTAGAGGGATTTAAATTTGAGGCCTAGTATTTAGGCGCTGGGTCACCGGTATGGATTTAGTGACAGAATTAGACTTGGAAATGCACAGAAGCGTGTGTGTGAAGTTATTCTGAATGACCCTATGTGCACCTTCAATATTATATACCCTTTTAGGGATAGATTTCAAATAGCTCTGATATAGCAGAAACCACTAAATTATGAAATTGCTAAATTGGGAATTGTACTTCAACCCAGAACAAAAAATGTGCTTTGACGGACACTAAATATCTTGCCCAGCAACAACAGTACAGCGGTGGGTAACGAGAGATTTAGAGGGATTTAAATTTGAGGCCTAGTATTTAGGCGCTGGGTCACCGGTATGGATTTAGTGACAGAATTAGACTTGGAAATGCACAGAAGCGTGTGTGTGAAGTTATTCTGAATGACCCTATGTGCACCTTCAATATTATATACCCTTTTAGGGATAGATTTCAAATAGCTCTGATATAGCAGAAACCACTAAATTATGAAATTGCTAAATTGGGAATTGTACTTCAACCCAGAACAAAAAATGTGCTTTGACGGACACTAAATATCTTGCCCAGCAACAACAGTACAGCGGTGGGTAACGAGAGATTTAGAGGGATTTAAATTTGAGGCCTAGTATTTAGGCGCTGGGTGACAGGTATGGGTTTAGTGACAGAATTAGACTTGGAAATACACAGTAGCGGGTGTGTGTGAAGTTATTCTGAATGACCCAATGTGCACCTTCAATATTATATACCCTTTTTGGGATAGATTTCAAATAGCTCTGATATAGCAGGAACCACTAAATTATGAAATTGCTAAATTGGGAATTGTACTTCAACCCAGAACAAAAAATGTGCTTTGACGGACACTAAATATCTTGCCCAGCAACAACAGTACAGCGGTGGGTAACGAGAGATTTAGAGGGATTTAAATTTGAGGCCTAGTATTTAGGCGCTGGGTCACCGGTATGGATTTAGTGACAGAATTAGACTTGGAAATGCACAGAAGCGTGTGTGTGAAGTTATTCTGAATGACCCTATGTGCACCTTCAATATTATATACCCTTTTAGGGATAGATTTCAAATAGCTCTGATATAGCAGAAACCACTAAATTATGAAATTGCTAAATTGGGAATTGTACTTCAACCCAGAACAAAAAATGTGCTTTGACGGACACTAAATATCTTGCCCAGCAACAACAGTACAGCGGTGGGTAACGAGAGATTTAGAGGGATTTAAATTTGAGGCCTAGTATTTAGGCGCTGGGTCACCGGTATGGATTTAGTGACAGAATTAGACTTGGAAATGCACAGAAGCGTGTGTGTGAAGTTATTCTGAATGACCCTATGTGCACCTTCAATATTATATACCCTTTTAGGGATAGATTTCAAATAGCTCTGATATAGCAGAAACCACTAAATTATGAAATTGCTAAATTGGGAATTGTACTTCAACCCAGAACAAAAAATGTGCTTTGACGGACACTAAATATCTTGCCCAGCAACAACAGTACAGTGGTGGGTAACGAGAGATTTAGAGGGATTTAAATTTGAGGCCTAGTATTTAGGCGCTGGGTCACCGGTATGGATTTAGTGACAGAATTAGACTTGGAAATGCACAGAAGCGTGTGTGTGAAGTTATTCTGAATGACCCTATGTGCACCTTCAATATTATATACCCTTTTAGGGATAGATTTCAAATAGCTCTGATATAGCAGAAACCACTAAATTATGAAATTGCTAAATTGGGAATTGTACTTCAACCCAGAACAAAAAATGTGCTTTGACGGACACTAAATATCTTGCCCAGCAACAACAGTACAGCGGTGGGTAACGAGAGATTTAGAGGGATTTAAATTTGAGGCCTAGTATTTAGGCGCTGGGTGACAGGTATGGGTTTAGTGACAGAATTAGACTTGGAAATACACAGTAGCGGGTGTGTGTGAAGTTATTCTGAATGACCCAATGTGCACCTTCAATATTATATACCCTTTTTGGGATAGATTTCAAATAGCTCTGATATAGCAGGAACCACTAAATTATGAAATTGCTAAATTGGGAATTGTATTTCAACCCAGAACAAGAAATGTGCTTGAACGGACACTAAATAACTCGCCCAGCTACAGCACTAGGGACAGATTTAGCTGGATATAAATTTGAGGCCTAGTATTTAGGCGCTGGGTGACCGGTATGGATTTAGTGACAGAATTAGACTGGGATATGGCCAAAAAATGAACAGACTATTGCTGGTTAAATGCACTTGGTGTGACAGCTTCACCCTGATGTAGGCTTTAGCCAAAAAACAACCACACCATTGAGGGTTAAATGCACTTGGTGACAGGCGCAGCTTGCCCCTGATTTTGTATATGGCCAAAAAATGAACAGACTATTGCTGGTTAAATGCACTTGGTGTGACAGCTTCACCCTGATGTAGGCTTTAGCCAAAAAACAACCACACCATTGAGGGTTAAATGCACTTGGTGACAGGCGCAGCTTGCCCCCGATTTTGTATATGGCCAAAAAATGAACAGACTATTGCTGGTTAAATGCACTTGGTGTGACAGCTTCACCCTGATGTAGGCTTTAGCCAAAAAACAACCACACCATTGAGGGTTAAATGCACTTGGTGACAGGCGCAGCTTGCCCCTGATTTTGTATATGGCCAAAAAATGAACAGACTATTGCTGGTTAAATGCACTTGGTGTGACAGCTTCACCCTGATGTAGGCTTTAGCCAAAAAACAACCACACCATTGAGGGTTAAATGCACTTGGTGACAGGCGCAGCTTGCCCCTGATTTTGTATATGGCCAAAAAATGAACAGACTATTGCTGGTTAAATGCACTTGGTGTGACAGCTTCACCCTGATGTAGGCTTTAGCCAAAAAACAACCACACCATTGAGGGTTAAATGCACTTGGTGACAGGCGCAGCTTGCCCCTGATTTTGTATATGGCCAAAAAATGAACAGACTATTGCTGGTTAAATGCACTTGGTGTGACAGCTTCACCCTGATGTAGGCTTTAGCCAAAAAACAACCACACCATTGAGGGTTAAATGCACTTGGTCGCAGCTTGTGCTGGCGCACCACAAGACACAAAATGGCCGCCGATCACCCCAGAAAAATGAGACTGACAAACGGTCTGTGCAGCCTAAAAACAGTGAGCAATTGAGGATCAGCAGCTCAATGATCCACAGCTGCAGATCGATCAGTTAATCAAGTCCTTTGGAGGAGTTAATCTGCCTAATCTCGCCCTACTGTCGCAGCCGCAACCTCTCCCTACGCTAATCAGAGCAGAGTGACGGGCGGCGCTATGTGACTCCAGCTTAAATAGAGGCTGGGTCACATGGTGCTCTGGCCAATCACAGCCATGCCAATAGTAGGCATGGCTGTGATGGCCTCTTGGGGCAAGTAGTATGACGCTTGTTGATTGGCTGCTTTGCAGCCTTTCAAAAAGCGCCAAGAAAGCGTCACAAAAGCGCGAAGAAAGCGACGAACACCGAACCCGAACCCGGACTTTTACGAAAATGTCCGGGTTCGGGTCCGTGTCACGGACACCCCAAAATTCGGTACGAACCCGAACTATACAGTTCGAGTTCGCTCATCCCTAGTTGTATTTCATGTGCAAATTCTTGACATTTAAAATTGAAAACCCTATACATTGGCATTTGTCTCTTTCTTGATATAAGGGGAGATTAATTCCGATAAAAAGATTGCTGTGTTTATTCACTGTAACATTTTTCCTGCTCATCCTACAAATGTACTTAACATAATCTGAAGTGGCAAAGAATGATGAGGGGATTGTGCGTCACTACCTTGCCAAGGCTTCTGACAATATAATACAGGAAAGACATAGGTTGATTGTGAATATTTTATAATACTCCTGTGTTTCCTTCTTCCTTAGAGCTCATCACTTTGCAAACCATTGTATCATTATACAACTTTTTCCTCTTCTCACCTTTTGCTGTCAGCTTCATAGTTTGGAATCTTTTGTGTTTTCAAGTTAATGTTGTTTATCAGTGGTTTAAAAGTATTCCATATAATAGACAGGTAATAAACATAATATTGTGGTATAAAGTTATGACTTAATTTTGTTATAGGGTATATTTCAAATTCCACATTCCACAGTGCAAATGCTGAGGATCTGCCAGCGGCATTGTACAGCAGCAGTGAAGTAGACTTAGTTTTTTTTTTTTTTTTTGGGGGGGGGGGGGGGGAATTCTTAAAAAAACAGCATTGCAACTCAATTGTGCTGTGGGTTTTCATTTTTCAGTATATTAAGTCATGCTGCAGGTTTTACTCATGGATTTTAACTTGGATATGGAAATTTAATAGCAGAGTAATCCCATGGGAATATACTCTTAGAGAGTTTACTGTATAACATTCTGTTATCAGTAACAAAAGCCAACTAAACTTATATGGTAAACTTTGTTGTGTATCTTGTCACTATTATGTTTGTTTATGTTTGCATAAAGAAAATTCTCATTAAAATTGAAATGCTAAAATAGTTTTCTAGCTGCAGCAATGTACAGAGGCCCAGGGAATTAAAAGGTAAGCAGGTTCCAATTTGTTAGTCTGAACTTTATCTTTAAACCATTAGAGCAGGAGCGAGAGCCAAGCCCCCACTCTCCGCTTAGGGTTGGGTGCCGTAATAAGTAGGCAGCCCAGCCTAACCCCACTAAATGATCACAGTAAAAAGGTGTACTGGTGGTCACTAAGGGGTTAAACATCAGTGTTTATTAAAGCTTCTTGTTTCAAACAGATGTGATGTGCATAATGCTTACACATTTCAAACCCTATGCGGATAGGTTTTGGTTGCACAACCCCAATATTTTCCTGCAGGGTAAAAAGTTGTAAAACAATAGCAAAAATTCTAACATGGATGGAACTGGGACTTATTAAAGGAGTAGTCCAGCGGGATACAATTTTTACATACTGTATAGCTCAAAATGGGTTAAAAAAAATATAAGCATTACTCACTTTCTTGACAACTGTTGTTCTGACGCATAACCATCCCTGCTGCTCTCCACATCAAAACACAGAACGTAGAAGGAGGTGCCTGCTCAGTCAATCAATGGCCACAGTTGTGACTTGCCTCAGCCAGTGATTGACTGAGCAGGTATCTCTAGGCAAGTCCTACATGTAGTTTTGGGATCATGAAGTGGAGATCAGGAGGGATCGGTAAGCATCAGAAACACAGTGGAGGGGAAATTGGTTAGGGTGAGTAAAGCTCTTCCTTTCTTATTCAATCTGAACCATATCTTAAAGAATGTATCCTAATGGACAACCCGTTTAAGACTAAAAAAAACATAGAAAATGAATTATGGGATACTAATATCAAGTAGACAGGGGAGGATTGGCCATAAACACTACAGGGAAATTTACCGGTGAGCCAATATCCCTGGGGGCCACCAAAGCCCTCCTCTCTGCCACTGACCGGGTACATAATAAGCTCTCAACAGTAATTAAGATTCAATTACTCATGTACCCGACCACATGTCCTCCTGAATTAAACTGCTGTGTTCTCACCTCCTAGGCCCCCCCCTAGACAACTGGAGGAGGGGGAGAGAAGATGGTAGCTATTGATGGCCACCACAGAGGGCCAGCTTTTGGGGCAATATATTGTGCTACACTGTGTTATTTGTTTCTGCTGGGACAGTATTTTGCACCATGGCATTGTTGACTCCGCCTAATTGTGTTGCCCCGCCTTCTGTTAATTTGGACCTGTCTACAAAATGGGGCCACTTTAAGTGCTCAGTCCGCCCCTGCAAGTAGATCAAAATGAATAAAGGTATATATATTTTTTAGGCTTGTTAACCCTGTAAGGACCCATGACGTAGCTTTTCGTCATGGGTCCGATCCCTAAACATGGCGCCCGCTCGCACTTGCAGTGGGCGCTTTAGCCACAGGGTTTCTGCTTTTTTAAATAGCAGAGACCCGTGGCACATGTACGCGATCAGCCATAAAGCTGATCACATGCATCTTACCCTTTAGATGCCGTGGTCAAATGTGACCACGGTATCTGCGCAAACCGAAACCGGAAGTTGCTTGCTTCCGGTCTGGTAATAGCTTTCCCTGGCTGAGATTCGCTAATTGGCCGAAGCCTCAAGCAAGCTTCAGAGTCAATTAGATGTATATATCAATACAGACCACTAGGCGGCAGCGTTGTATTGATATAGTGCAAATTAAGATTTCAATGATGGCTATTTAGCCATTGCTGAATACTATGGGCAATTGAATGATTGCCAGTTATTGTCACACAAGGTGACTTACAGAAAGTAAAAAAAAGTTAAAAATAGTTCAAATCACTTAACAAATAAAAAAATAAACATCATGGGTATCGCCGCATGCAAAAATGCCTATACTATTAAAATAAAACAATATTAATGGCTTGCGGCAAATGGCGTAGCGAGGGGGGGGGAAACTGCAAATTTGCAATTTTTTGTCACTTCAACTACCCAATATTTTTTTAATAAAAAGTGATCAAAAAGTCTAACACACTTAAAATTGGTATCACTGATAAGAAGAGATCATCCCGCAAAAAATGAGCCCTCACACAGCCCCGTATATATAGCTACAAAAAAGTTATAGGGGTCAGAATAAGCAAGAAAATTTTTACAAGCTTGGTATCATTGGAACCGTACTGACCTGGGGAATGAAGATAACAGGTCCATTCTACTGCATAGTGTACAGTGTGAAAAATATAAATAAAAACCTTTATCAGAATTGTGTTTTTTCCCAACTCTACCCCGTTTGGAATTTCTTCCCCGCTCCTTACTACATGGTATGCAACCGTAAATGGTGCCATTAGAATGTAAAACTTGTCCCACAAAAAATAAGCCCTTATAAGGCTATGTGAATGGAAAAATAAAAAAGTTAGGACTATGAGAAGGCGGGGAGTGAAAAACAAAAACACAAAAATGGAAAATCCCAGGGTCCTTAACTTGTGTGGCTCGGGGTCAAATTACACTGCAAACAGCGGTAACCCCGGCCACACTTGGGACAACCATGAGTTAATTTGAACTGTGCAGGGATGGATGCGGACAGAACACAGTGTGCTATCCGCATTTCTGGAACGTGGCGCAAACTTCTGGCCACAGCTCCAGAAGTTTGTACCGCTCCGGGTACATAATTAATGAAGATATCGTACCGCCAGGGATGTTAAGGGGTTAGAATAATGTAGAAAGAGCTTTAAATTGAAAAATATGACAGAATAAAAAGACATCCATATCTGATTATATGGGTTGAAAATCAAATATTTGCACTTTTCATGCTGGCATTATTTTTCCAATCCCAGTATGATATACCGCTGGCCTTTAATGCCTTTACAGACAACACACTCAAGGAATATTCTGTATTTTAAAGTGTGAAATGCTGTATTAAATATTTAATGCAATACAGACATCCAAGTCAATTCTCTTCATGTTTTATTGTGAAGGAGGAAATTTTGTTTTCAAAGGATGTTGACAATAGAACATTTTTAAGATGCGGATATATAACTTCACCCTTTCATGACTTAGGAAGAATGACTGAATATGGATTTACTGTACTATGTATATAATTCACATTGGAAATAAAGTATGCATGTGAAACTTAACAAAGTCTTCAGTGCTGCTATTAACTCTTGAAGGGGCTTTTCAAGATTAGAAAAATATGACAGTCTTTGTTTAGAGAAATATAACCACTCTTATCCATGGGGTATGTCCGATATTGCATCTCAGCCCCATTTGTCTTACCGTATACTGCAGCAATAGCTTATATATTACTACTTTACTGCAACTTGAAATGTGGACTATAGTTCCTTGACTTCTGATATATGCATATGCATATATCTGTCGCTAAGGATATCCTTCCTAGCATTCATAGTATCCTTTGCAACATCCATAGGTATCAGATTGCTTAGATCTTACCTCAAAGTAGATTTGCCACTCATGTTAGGGCACGCATAAGTCTATGGGGTTGCTGTAAGGGTAATGCACATGGCAACTTAACAAAGCCATAAGAAGCCCAATTTATGATAAGCATTTTTTGAGAGTGGTCAGAGTAGCAGGCCAATTGCTTTGAATAGAATAGAATATTGTTTTTTGAGAAAAACTTTACTCATTTGTTTCAGCCAATGTGTATGTGTAGTCAATGGGGAGAGGGGAGGTAGCCAGTACCAGAAACCTCTCCTGGTGGCTTATGTTCTGGGAAAACAAAAGTATCTGGTAAAAATATTCTCTTCACCTGTTTCTTTCCTCCCTCGGGAGAGTTGGGAGCACATTACAATGTTGGCAGCAACCTCTATTCTCTGTGGGTTCAGCCAACAATAAACTTATGTATATTGGGGTCTTTAGACCTAATATCAGGAAAAAAAAGTGTGAGTTCAGTTTGTCCATCACACTCTCCAATAGTAAAGTATCTCTTGTGACACAGTGAGAGGTTTTGTCTGGGAAAACAGGTGTTTTCCTCCCAGCATGTGCTGCTGGACTAATTTACATCCAAGTGAGGTCAAATACCGGACCAGATTTTAAATGCCAGTCTGGGTTTGAATAGTCAGCTGGGCTCAGAAGCCATGTCTCTGTGTTGGGATCTGGGAGCCTTGTGTCTGGATGAAGGCTTGCTGTCTGTTTGGCTGCTTTCAGCAAGGACTCTTTGAGGCAGAATTGCCGCATGGTGTGAATTACCACCAACACCGCAAGGTGACTTTTAGTTTAAATATGACTGCTTGTTTTGTCACTTGCCTAAAGTGTGACTAAAACAATGAACTGTTTGATCCAAAGAACTTGTTGTTGACCCTATACTGCGTCCGTGAATCCTGTCTACCAGAGTGAGTCCCCACACTCTTACTATTACTAAAGTAAAAGCAATGTTACAGAATCAGTGCTGCAAATTAGTCAGTAGTAATGCTAATTGTCTTTAGATTTATGATTGGTTTTTAGCTTTGTCAGTTTAGTAAGATGGGAGACTTGCTCTATTGGGATAATTGTTTGTGAATATGATCCCTGATATCTTAGAAGGCCCTTTCAGTATGGAAGATATAAGCTAAATGTGTAACTGTAGAATCCTTTTGAAAAAAAGACATAAAAATTGTAAAAAGATTTTCTTCCACAGCCATATGTCACTTAGTGAGCTCAGCTGTCTTGGGAGTTTTTACATTTCATATAGAGCAGTTGTTTGAGACAAACCTTTAAGAAAATAGAAAATGGGTTGTGCGTCATAAGGAGGTCAAGAGTTTGGTGGGCTTATTTTAAGAGGACCTACAGAACATCATACAAGATGATAAGACTGTGTGTTTCTAATTTTTAATCTGTGTGTCACGGACATCTAATTGTGGTACAGTGGTAGTATGTGGGTTAATGGCAAGGACTTCCTTATATCCCATAAACAAGCAGATGCTACAGTCATTTACATTTTTTCAAAGAGTGGTAAAAAACCGGAGCATCAAAATTAATTAAACTCTGCTTAATTTGAAATTATAGACTTATAAAATGGCCAGTTTTGCATGGAAGAAAGATAATCAACTGTCTTTGTGCAACATGATCTTATTAACAGGTACCAACATTAGGAGCATCTTAGCAGACAGACTCAACGCTGCAGGAGTTCACACCCAGCCACATCGGCAAGCTTCAGAGATTAGGAACCTCTCTTGGTCATGCATGGCCAACCTCTTCCAAATATCATTCTGCAGCATTAAACTATTGTAACACTGCCTGCCTAGAGCTTGCTCCACAGTAGACACTCATTACGGAACCAAGTTGTGGCTAGATGCTATATTTTTTCTTGACCACTCTTTCAATGGTGGACATACATTGTGCATTGCTAGTCGTTTCTACGTCTCAATATCAAAATGGAGTTCGGACCAACAGGGCAATTACAATTCCAGAACAAATCCACACAAGTCAGTGTACATTCTTTAAAAGGGTTATTCCAGTTAGATATCTCCTATTTTGTAAAAAAAGGGCACAACTTTAGATTTTTAGTGGTTTGGCCGCTGGGACTCCAAGCCCTCACTGATCACTAGAACAGGGGCTTTGTACTCCTAAAATGAATGGAGCTGCAGGTTAAGCATCCCCTATGTCCTATAATCAAAGTTCAGAAGATCATCTTCTGCCCATCTCCTGAGGGCAGGGTCTGGCCTGCTAGTACTGCAGTACTGTAGGTCTCTCTGTCTGCATACACGTTCAAACCCACACTCCCTGTTAATGCCCCCTTCAAAATACTTCCCACGGCAGCATCATGGTGCAATGCTCAAAACCTTAACATTGACCCCACAACAACATTTATTTATTTTAGTCACTTACATAGCACTAACATATTCTGCAGCACTTTACAGACACTATCATTCCTCAGTGGAGTTCACAATCTAAGTTCAGTATGTCTTAGGAGTGTGGGAGGAAACCCACACTAGCATGAGAAGAACATTTACACTCCATGCATATGTTGTCTTTGGTCAAATTTGAACCTAGGACCCCAGTGATAAACACTGAACTACTGTGCGAGGCCTATACTTTTCATCATGGAAAGCCAGGAAACTTAATTTCCTTGCAACCAAGAATAGTTTGAGTGTTATGCAGGGCAGCCGCTTGCAGTGGTCCACCTAAAAGTGAGAAGAAGCATTCAAACAACAAAGGAAATAACTCCACTATGAGAAAACATAGGGAACCACATACATGGATGGGAGGAAAAAAAGATAACACTTACCAGGCACGCCAGTTTTAACAATGGTACATGTGTGATGGAGAGGAGGCTGTTACAGATTTTGTATTGGAATCTACAAATTACAGCTCTACTTATAGAATATTGCAAAAATTATAGCATGAACAGTACTACAAGCAAAGTCAGCAATCAAGCAAAACTTGATTCATTGATTTCATTAATTTGTTCGTAATGGGAAAACATAAAATTTTTTGTAATAAGCAACAGAGACAAAACATCAGCTAATAAAGTTTAGATTGTATAGTAAGAAACCGCTCTGCTCAACCCACTATGCTGGAAGTAGATCTACAAAGGTTTGTGCTGAACCGCAAAGTCACTCAACCTTTGTCAGCCTTCTGGTCAGTTGAACAATGAGATAGGTATGAAAAATCTATGTCTACTTCTTTTTCATTATGCTTTCTGTACAATGGTCATTTTCAGATGTTAATGCAAGGGATCTGCAGAGTCCAAGCGCACAGCAGGTGTCTGACCCCTCAAACAGAATGAGGGCTTAAAGAACGGCTCGGGTGAAAAGCCTCCATGAGTGTCAGATAGTGCTTCATGTACCTCGTAAGCTACAGGCTGATAACATTGATCTATTCAACATCAAACAATTCACTGTATGAAAGCAAGAACTTGTGTCTGATTCTCAGCAGCCTCAGTCATTTGTGTTATTTCTAGTGACTGGCAAATACAATTAGTATTATACATATGTAACAAAGGATGAAAGGGGTTTGTCAATTCAGCAAATAGCATTTATTATGTAGAGAAATTTAATACAAGGCACTTACTAATTTATTATCACCCATATTGCATCCTTTGCTGGCTGGATTCATTTTTCCATCAGATTATACAGGGCTCGTTTCCATGTAAACGACCACCCTGCAATCCATCAGCTGTGGCAGTGCTTGCACCAGCCTATGTGAGCTCTCACGGTCCCAGTCACCAGAGAGGACGACATTTAGTGTGTAAGCATGACCGCTGCTGATGGATTGCAGGGTGGTCATAACCATGGAAATGAGCAGTGTATAATGTGATAGAAAAATGAATCCAGCCAGCAAAAGAAGCAATATAGGTAATAAAAATACATTAGTGCCTTGTAATATTTTATCATACGTTAATATGAGTGGTTCAGGTCCAATAGGATTCGACAAGCTTTCATAGAAGTCAGGCAAAGACTATGCAGTTTTAGAAGACAGTTATTAAAAGGCCATTGATACCTATTAAAGATACATATGGTGTAAACTCGGCAGAGATAATGCGTTCTTAATAAGGATCATTTATTCTCTAGCAAACCCTCTATTAACATTACATTTTCTTACCATTCTACTTACTTACTACTAATGTCATGCCAAGGAAAAAGCCCAGAACATCTATCTCAGATACCAACTAGAGCCTTGTTTGGATAAATTGTATAGTCTGTGTAATGATCAAATCCTAATTTGCTGTATGAATGCTTCAGAATTACAAATGAGAACACATCTGTATAGTAGAAATAATACTTCTAGAAAGTAATACCATAAGGATATATGGGCTTTCATATCTATTTCTTCTGTGTAGCTTGCTTGAAGTGGTGCTATTCACAAAATAACATTGTGTGTGTAGAAAAGGGTTAAATTTTTTAATGGAACCCTAATGGAAGGGTTCATTCTTGCGTTGACTTGCTCTAGATATCTTATCAAACATCGTAATGGTTTTAAGGCTACTCGGAGACCATTATACTCCTCTATCTGTGAACATACACGTTATAGATAGAAATCGGTTGACAGTTCAACAGCAATCATTTTGGCATGACACAGCCAAGAGCTATGTCTCACAAGTCCCTCCCGGCTGTTCCATACACATACATGTTCAGCTCGGAAAATGTGCATGTTTATTCAATGGTGAGAGGGGAAAAAGCCAGTGCCGGACAGTTCTGGTGGCAACTTATCACATTGGAGAAAAAAAGCATCAGGCGAAAATGTATATATTCTTTCTGATCCTTGTCTCTCCCGACATCATTTGTCAGGAAAGAGTCGGAAGCTCCTCACACACATTTGACTTTGAGCCGAACCTGCCATTTTCAGGGCAATTGGCCAACAAAGGATTTATACCTATGACACTGGCTGACTTGTTACATGTGCACTTGGCAGTTAAAGGCATCTGTTTTGGGGCCCATGTTTATGTGCCCACATTGCTAAAAAATGCTAGCCCCTCTGCACTTTGATTGACAGGCCAGTGAGTTAAATCTTCATCACACCTGGTCCTGACTTCCCCTAAAGTTAATTGAGGTGCAGAGGGCGGAGCAGATGCAGAGAGGGCAGAGCCCCTAGGTGTAATGGAAATGCCCCCGTTGCTTCTAGAGGCTCACTTGCATATATTAAAGCATCATTTTTCTCAGCAACATGGTAACATATAAACATGGGACCAACACAGATGCCTTCAGCTGCCAAGCGCACATGTAACAGATCAGACAGTTTCCAAGGTAAAAATCTCCTGACAGATGTCTTTCAAATGTGGCTGACTTCTTTTCAGACAATGGTGATAGATCAAACCCGCCATTCTCAGCGTGTCTATGGGGGACCTTCAAAAACTGGTACAGTTGCAATAAAAAGTATGTGAGCCCTTTGGAACGATATGGATTTCTGCACAAATTGGTCATAAAATGTGATCTGATCTTCATCTAAGTCACAACAATAGACAATCACAGTCTGCTTAAGCGAATAACACACAAATAATTAAATGTTACCATGTTTTTATTGAACACACCATGTAAAGATTCACAGTGCAGGTGGTAAAAGTATGTGGACCCTTGGATTTAATAACTGGTTAAACCTCCTTTGGCAGCAATAACTTCAACCAAACGTTTCCTGTAGTTGCAGATCAGACGTGCACAACGTCAGGAGCAATTCTTGATCATTCCTCTTTACAGAACTGTTTCAGTTCAGCAATATTCTTGGGATGTCTGGTGTGAATCGCTTTCTTGAGGTCATGCCACAGCATCTCAATCGGGTTGAGGTCAGAACTCTGACTGGGCCACTCCAGAAGGCGTATTTTCTTCTGTTTAAGCCATTCTGTTGTTGATTTACTTCTATGCTTTGGGTCGTTGTCCTGTTGCAACACCCATCTTCTGTTGAGCTTCAGCTGGTGGAGAGATGGTCTTAAGTTCTCCTGTAAAAAGTCTTCATAAACTTGGGAATTCATTTTTACTTCGATGATAGCAACCCATCCAGGCCCTGATGCAGCAAAGCAGACCCAAATCACGATGCCCCCACCACCAAACTTCAGAGTTGGGATGAGGTTTTGATGTTGGTGTGCTGTGCCTCTTTCTCTACACATAGTGTTGTGTGTTTCTTCCAAACAACTCAACTTTGGTTTCATCTGTCCACAGAATATTTTGCCAGCACTGCTGTGGAACATCCAGGCGCTCTTGTGCAAACTGTAAATGTGCAGCAATGTTTTTTTTGGACAGCAGTGGCTTCCTCTTTGGTATCCTTCCATGAAATTCATTCTTGTTTAGTGTTTTATGTATTGTAGATTCGCTAACAGGGATGTTAGCATATGCCAGAGACTTTTGTAAGTCTTTAGCTGACACTCTAGGATTCTTCTTCACCTCATTGAGCAGTCTGCGCTGTGCTCTTGCAGTCATCTTTACAAGACAGCCACTCCTAGGGAGAGTAGCAGCAGTGCTGAACTTTCTCCATTTATAGACAATTTGTCTTACCGTGGACTGATGAACAGCAAGGCTTTTGGAGATACTTTTATAACCCTTTCCAGCTTTATGCAAGTCAACAATGCTTAATCATAGGTCTTCTGAGAGCTCTTTTGTGTGAGGCATCATTCACATCAGGCAATGCTTCTTGTGAAAAGCAAACCCAGAACTGGTGTGTGTTTTTTATAGGGCAGGGCAGCTGTGCCCAACACCTCCAATCTCATCTCATTGATTGGACTCCAGTTGGCTGACACCTCACTCTAATTAGCTCTTGGAGATGTCATTAGTCTAGCTGTTCACATATTTTTTCCACCTGCACTGTGAATGTTTACATGGTGTGTTCAATAAAAACATGGTAACATTTAATTCTTTGTGTGTTATTAGTTTAAGCAGACTGTGATTGTCTATTGTTGTGACTTAGATGAAGCTCAGATCACATCTTATGACCAATGTGTGCAGAAATCCATATAATTCCAAAAGGTTTCACATACTTTTTCTTGCAACTGTATATACTAGATAATGGCTTCTTGCCTATTGGGCTAAGAAAGCTAAATCCAAGTCTTTACTTGGATTATGATGTGCTAGGGTAAATTCATCTGTTGAAGGTTTTACTACAAACTCTTCTGCAAATCTGGGACAACACCTGCATTACTCCATGTGAATTTGCTTGCAGATTTACAGCAGATTACACCCTGCACATCGCAATGGGAGGAAACTGGTAAAAGTCTTCAGTGTTGCATGTCAATATACTCACGGAAAACTTTCTGCAATGTGCTGATGAGATTAGCTGAAATCTCATCCACTTTGCTGTCACTGTACTGTAATATCTTGTGAATTAATGCCCACAAATCTATAAGAATGAATGTCTGGATAAATCCTTAAGGGGTTGTGTCACTTCAGCAAAAGACATTTTTCATGTAGAGAAAGTTAATACATGGAACTTTAGTCTACTTTCACACTAACGCTTCTATTTTCCGGTATTGAGATCAGTCAGAGGGTATCAATACGGTAAAAAAACGCTTCAGTTTTGTCCCCATTCATTATCAATTGGGACAAAACATAACTGAAGAGAACGGAATGCTTCAAAATGCATTCCGTTCCATTTGGTTGTGTTCTCATACTGGAGAGCAAACCATAGCAAGCTGCAGTTTGCTTTCCGTCATGGGGTGAAGAGCAAGTCGGATCGGATCCCTCATGACCCACAATGCAAGTCAATTGAAAATGTATCCGTCCCCTAATTGACTTTCAATGGAGTTCATGACAGATCCGTCTTGGCCATGTTAAAGATAACACATCTGGATCCAATAATAACGGATGCAGATGGTTGTATTATCAGTAACAGAAGCCCTGCCGGATGCAGCAAAAACACTAGTGTGAAAGTAGCCTAATGTATTTTGATTGTCCATATTGCCTCCTTTGCTGGCTTGATTTATTTTTCCATCACATTATACACTGCTCTTATCCAGGGGTTACGACCACTCTGCAATCCAACAGTAGTGGCCGTGGTTGCACACTGTAGGGAAAGGCGCCAGCCTTTCTAGTTGCCGGAAACATGGGAGCATGCAGAGGTTGGGGCCTTTTCCTACTGTGTGCAAGCACTGCCACCGTCGTGTGGAATGTTTCAAACAAAAAGGTACTGCACCATTTTTCATCAGAATACTTTAACCCTGAAACCAAGTTAATTGTCCTAACCATAGCTAAGTACTTGTGATAAATATTGCATTTACTTTTCACATTACATCTTGTGTATGGACTGAGTTCTTTATAGTTGACTCTAATCCATCACAATACAGGGGCTTATTTTATCTATGTTCATGCATTGTAAAGTTACAGTACAGTCCAGTGAATACAAGAAGAATATAGCTTTTCCTTATTAAATAATGCAGCACCATCAAGTCAGCATATATATCGTTCAATATATAAAAGGATCTAACTAGTCCGATCGCTGAAGTCAGACGTTTGAGAAAGAAGGCAGCTCCAGGAAATCTTTAAAGTAAAATCTTTTGCTATTTCTAATACAGGGGCTGAGATTGGCATTCAAAGAACTTTTCCTGTGTCATGCCCCTCCCCCACAAGCCCTGCACTTAACCAAATAAAATGCTTTTTTGGCCTGGAGTGTTCCTTTAGTTTAATTTTTATTCTACAGAATGTAGCATTTTTTTAAAGACCAGCCTGTCTGCGCAGTTAACCTAGCACACCTATGATGTTTTCGACGTGCGTAATTTACGAGGAGGCGCAGGCCTCATTATATATTAGGTGCATGGTCTTTAGCACCCGTATGAACTTCCACAATACTTATAGAAACATAGGTAGCATTAAGTTCCTGTCCAAAATTGATCACCTTGCCGTGGTGGGCAGTCACAAATAATTTTTCGCACAAAATGTATTTGCCGAGAATCTCACATTTATATAATATAGCATTAGTACTTGTATATTTTTTATAGTGAGCATGGCATTATTTTCTAGACTTTGTTTTTTGTGCATGCAGAGTACTGTTGATTTACGTTTCATTTTTGTGTGTTATATGTTTGGTAACATCAAACATTGTCATAATGTAAAATATACATTTCAATGTTTCGAAATAAAAATGTATCACATAGAGCAGCATTTGATTGTAGGATTTGCCTAGTAAAATGAGGAATTAGTCAAGGTCGTGTGGCGGGCACTGTGTATACAAATCACTTGCAAGTGCCAGTGATTGTGTGGCATTGCTATTAGGTCTGTTCTCCTCAAGGGAAAAAACTGTGTCTTTTTCACAGTCCCATTCACATTATCCTTGACAGTTTTACCTGACTGAGGCGGGCAGAACATTGAGTTTGATTCGTTTGGATCATACAACAGAAGCAATCAATCCCATACAACTTGACCAGCCAGTCTTGCTTAATATTCTCTTCCCAGAGGCAAAGAGTGTAAGAAAAAAAATGAAAAAAGCATGGCGTACTGGTGTAGGTCGAGGAGAGCCATGACAAACCAGGAGGGTTGAAGACAATAAAAGATATAACTTCTGACAAGCGGAAATGTCTTATGTCAAAGACACAGGCTGAAAAGTCAATTCAATGCCAACGCGAGACATCTTGGCTTTAACAGAACTGTGTCATAGTCAAACTGCGTATGTATACAACAAGCATGAGATCTGAGAAACTGAAATAGGAGATAGAGATACTAAACACAGACAGAGCGGGGAAAAGGAAAATGGAATGAAAAGTGAAAAATAATTATAGTCATGAGGTGGGGTACCTGTGAGCAGAAAGGAAGAAATGAATATTATCACTGTCACTCCTTTAGAGATCATTACAGGCTATGGACACCTTTGGGAGTATTATTTTATTATTACACTATATTTTTTTGTTGCGAAACAATATTTTTTCAAATATATATTTTTTTTAATGGTTAAAGGGGTTATCCAGGGAAAGATTTTTATGACGTATCCTAAGGATAGGTCATCAGTATCATATCTATGGGGGTGCGACATCAAGGACCCCCGGTGATCAGCTGTTAGAAGAGGCTTTGAGTGCCACCGCCTCTTCCTAGGCCATGTGATATCAATGTCCATCAGACACATGGCCTAGTTGCAGCTCAGCCCCATTCAAGTCAATGGGGCTGAGCTACAATACCAAGCACATTCATTATATCAGATATTCATTATATCCATATTCACTAATGATTTAGTAGTAGGGTGGAAGTTCCTATAAAACCAATGCAACATAAAGTAGTAGAACTTACTCGAGTTGTAAGGCGAAATCAACTCTTTATAAGTGGTCAAGCAAAATATGCTTTTGTATTTCTTTTGGCTAAATATCAGTGTACTACATAAAGTGTATTTAATCCATGAGAGGAGGGCACAAATATCACCAAGTTCTGATAATATTCTCAGACTTCTGATTCTTTATACAACAGACCAGCTGTAGAATTGTCAGATGTATTACCACAACTGAACAGAGCTTTGTGAGGGATTGACATTTAGATGTAATTTTTCATTTTCACCATTTTAAAACATAAACGAAGAACATAGATTTAAACAGAACATCAACATTTGGTCAAAGAAGAATCAGCCGACTATTATCTATGATTGTTTCAAATATATATCCATATTTTTTAGAACTTTTGTCATGTGAACTATGCAATCCAACACATGCAACTGACACATGTACTTAGGCCAATATTTCGGCGAAAGAGATAACATTTACTGTAAATCACCTTTACTTTGGCCTTGGTTTCTGATCTTGCTCATAATTCATAATTAACTTTTTCATCCTGAAAATCTGTATAAATACATAGCGAACAATCCCCTTAAGGGGGTTCTACAAACAACCTGTCCTAGATTGTGAGCAGGACTGGTGGCCTTCATATGAAGAGCTACCTAGGGGGTGGGGCTTCACTACACACTACATTCTGGCCCTTGCATATATTGGGGAGTGTTCCTGTCAGGTTGCTCAGCCATGATGACATATTGTAGGCAGGATCGCATCATTACCATCTATTACAGAGTAGTGTAGTGAGTAGTGAGGCCCTACTCCCTCACCTTACTAGGCATCTCTGTGAGTCGTGGAGTAAACCAATCCTCCTCACATTCTAGGACCGGTTACTGGCACCGTTTTAAACCATTCCTAGAGGACCCTTCAAAGGGGAAGCCCGGAATTGGCACAATGAACTCATGGCAAGCTTTTACCTTGCCTAAGTTGCTGTTAAGAAAGAAAGCCCCTGGCTGCCTACCCATTGACCATGAAAAAAGGAAGTAAATTAGAGATGGTCATGTGGTTTACTCATATGACCACTTTATTAGCTGTCCATGGCAGCATCCTCCTCTACACAGCCATAAAAGACGTGACTGTCACCAATTTGCTTCCAGTGGGTGGGGCCACCAAGGTGCTACGCTGTTTAGATCAGGTGAGCTAAAAGCAAGATAAGAGTTTATTGTGCCACATCATGGACTATATGGAAATTTAGGTTATATCCTTATAAAGTGTCCAACCCCATTAGAGTCACATATACAATCCGCTCCCACGGATTCCCCACCAGAGATGGTCATGCTGTGTAAGTAGAAAACCTAAAACTCAGAAAGCACCATGGTTGTAAAAGCGGCATGTGAACATGAGGTAGACACAATGTGGGTTTTCTACTGTGGAATTATGGTTGGAAAATCTGCAGTGTGTCTAGTAGCACCAAAGCAAATCACAAAACTTATGAAATCTCACCCTTACCAGAATGTAACTCGTGGAGTTTGTCACAGATTTGTTTTCCCCATTGTGCATTAGATTTACAGCAACTGTGGCATGGACTATAACCTAATACAACATAAATTGGGTCAAATTTACAGTGCCTTACCTGGTTCTGTGATTGTCAGCACTTTCTCTCTCAGCCTCAAGCAGTTCCTCTACCTGCGGATGCAGCATTCCCCTGTAGAAGGATTTGGAGAGGAGAATTAACAGTCCAAGGCAGAACTTTGCCCCCATTTCTTCTAACTCCTTTGTTCCAACCTGTAAACCCTGTGAAGGATGCAGATGATATGGAAATGAGTAAAGCACAATCAATCTTAAAGATAAACAGCTAGTACCAAGCATGTGCACATTAATTGAACTGAATCCCATGAAATCATTAATAACTTCTATACTTGCATTTAAATTCTCCTGCAACTGTTTGCAGATGAACGACCTGCACTATTTATCTAATTGTAAAGTTCTCTGATGCCTTAAACTTTTCCTCACTTTGTTTCCAAGAGTATATAAAATAAGTAGATGCGTGACTTGTTGCTTACTGAAATAACAAGTGAGAGATTCAGAGCAGCTGCTGCTGTAGCATGCCAAGAAAAAGATCAATATATAGATGGCAAAATAATGGTGAATGGTCCTGGAAATTTACTGGCAATACTTGACTCTGTAAAAGCACTGGCCATCGTGAAATGTGTCTCCAGGAGTTAAATATTGATTAACTCTCCTCAGAATAGGTAATCAATATCAGATCAATGGAACTCCAACTCCTGGCACCCCTTTCTATCAACTGATAAGCTCGGATGAGTGCTGCGGCCTCCTCTTTCTCAACCTGTGATGTCACGTCTAGTGTTGAGCGAAGCATCCGAAGTTTAGGAAATATTTGATTTGTCACAAATCCAAATTTCCTCACTGTTCATGGAAACAAATAATTTTTCCTAAAATGGTGGCTAGAGTTGTCTCTAGCCTCACCTCATCCACTTGCTCTCACAGAGGCAGTCCGCTCCTCTCTTGAGTAGAAAAAACATGATGAAGGACCTGCACTGAGTGTGATCATGTCACCGCATGCTCCCAGCAAGATCCCGTGACAGCATCATCGTCACCATGTCCTTTGGCAGGTCTTTTCAAAGAGGCGCAGACTGATCGTCGATGGGTTCCTGGTTTAAGACCCCTACGGATCAAATTCTCCTGAAAATAGATCCTCAGTATTACTCACTTGGACAACCTCTATAACATCATATATATCTATTTATCTCGCCATCCATATATTCAATACGTAACTGTATTTCCATCTAGTCTCATCAAACTGCTGATCAGCGGGGATGCCAGAAGTCAGACCCCAACAATCAGATATTAATGATCATCAGTATTAAACACTTGGATAGCCCCTTTAATAATAAAACGTAATCATCAAAGTTTCAGGAGGATGCTAGATCTCTGGGTACTAAAGTTCTATAATATCTGAAGATTTTCCCCAAGCATAGTGCTGGCAGCTTTAACGCAGCAGGAGAACCACTTAATCTTTTATTTCTAAACAAGCATAATAAATACTGAGTTATCTTCATTATAAGAGGCAGGTGTCCCGCAGGAAGGTTATATTACGATGAGATGCACGCAAGTCTAATTGAAGGTCTCATCAAACAGTAGGTAGCTCAACTTGTAGAACTCCATGACTCTGATTTATCATACCTTCACGCCAGAATTCTGACATCAAAACATCGCAAAATAGGGCTTTTTTGCACTTGCGCCAAATTTATGCAATTGCGCAAAAAATGTATGACTTTTTACACTCGCGCAAATATTTGAGACTTTTTGCACGTGTACACCACTCATTCCAGTTTTGTAATATGGGTGGAAAAGTGGGCTTGATGAGCTATGTTAATGAGTTTCACTTCAGATTTATCATTGAGACTTTATCACAAACAAGTCACAATCTCTCTCCAGGAGCAGGGTGGAGTAGGAAAACCGGAGTAGATTCTCTAGACAAAAGTGTTAGGTTTAAGGACAAGCCAAATTTATCAAACAACATGCAACATTTGATAAATGTGGCACAAAGTACTCCAAAACAGACTGAAGCAAAACTGACTTCAAATATTCTCCTAATGATAAATCCTTCCCCCCCCCCCCCCCCCCATGTGTTTGAGTGCAGAGATTATAGGAGCTGGGAATGACATCAACCGCAGACATATCGGGATTACAGACGATATTCATTTCTATATGGTAATAACGTTCTCTTTCAGTAATATCTTGAATTGCTACACAAAAAGGTATTGCTGAGATAAGCCCATTTAGGTACATTGAAAGGGGATTTATCATCTGCTTAGCAATGTAATACACGGGAAGCCGTTTCTAGCCTTGTCAACAACATTTCACCATCACAATGCTATGCACAGTTCATATGGATAGGCCAGGAGAACAGCAAGCATCATTCACACATGAATACAAAGTAACATACATTTAAAGATAACACAATGAGAGTCATACTTACCCCACTAAATAAAGAAGGAGGCATAATTAATCAAGGCAATTATGGCTGTGTGATGAGGCATTTTCGTTTATAACTACTTTCCTTTATTTAGACTTAACACTCAGTAATTGGTTCTATGAAATCACACGCCTGATTACTGCTCATTGTAATTACTAAATGATAACTCTCATTGTACTTGTGTTTTACCTTCCAAGTTTTACTTACTATCACAAAACCCACTTATGATATTCTTACATAGGATCTGCCAGCAAAACACTACCTTACATATAGAACTGTTCCATTCTGCTACTCAAGACGTTGCGCTCTTGCAGCAGGTACAGTGTTTGGCCCAGAGATTAACCTGTGGATATTATCCTTTCACATTCAAATTAAAGGGCATTCAAACGACCTTATGCACAGTACTTTAGGGTATGCAAAAGGTGCATCCACAAAATAGGGTTGACGTCCATGTGACCTACGTGTTGCATCCATTTTATTTGCATGGTCCACATTTGCGGCCAAGAATAAGACATGTTCTACCTTTTGAGGAAAAGACATATGGATGTGGAAAGCACATGGAAGACCTGGTCTTACGTACTTGCTGAGGCACCAGAAAAAATACATTTAATATTTTTTCATGGCGGATGCCAAGAGTTAAACTAGTGTCCTAATACAGTGGGTGGTATTTACTATTCAAAATGTGCCAGAATACAGGCTTAATTTGTGCAAAAATTGGCATACACGTTATTAAGTGTTTTAGACATTTTTTTTGACTTGTCGAGCAAGGAGATATTGGCAATTTTGCTGGTGGTAAATAAACCAAATGATATGTAATATACACTGAAGATGGACATACACATTCAATAACTGTTGGCTGACAACTATCCCTCCTGACTCCCTAACAATGTTTATTCTAGGGTAGAGCCAGACACCTCTGATGGCAGCTTATCTACAAGGAGAACAAAAGGATAGATGAAAATATTGATTTCACCTGATCCTTCTATTTATCTGTCGAAGGAGAGTTGGGAGCTTCCCATACACATTATAGTGTTGGCTGAACCCGCCATTCTCGGTAGGTTTAGGCTACTTTCACACTAGCGTTCGTCGGTCCGCTTGTGAGCTCCGTTTGAAGGAGCTCACGAGCGGACCCGAACGCCTCCGTCCAGCCCTGATGCAGTCTGAATGGAGCGGATCCGCTCAGACTGCATCAGTCTGGCGGCGTTCAGCCTCCGCTCCGCTTGCCTCCGCACGGCCAGGCGGACAGCTGAACGCTGCTTGCAGCGTTCAGCTGTCCGCCTGGCCGTGCGGAGGCGAGCGGATCCATTCAGACTTACAATGTAAGTCAATGGGAATGGATCCGCTTGAAGATGACACCATATGGCTCAATCTTCAAGCGGATCCGTCCCCCATTGACTTTACATTGAAGGTCTGAACGGATCCACTCAGGCATCTTGCGCACTTAGAAATTTTTCTAAGTTATTAATGCAGACGGATCCGTACTGAATGGAGCCTCCGTCTGCATTAATATGATCGGATCCGTTCAGAACGGATCCGATCAAGCGCTAGTGTGAAAGTAGCCTTAGCTGACAATACACTAATGTGAGGTACTTTAGACTAGACAGTCTAGTGCATCAGCATCAACCACCTTGACAAATCTGGCTGAATTGTAAGTTAAAGGGAGTCTGTCAGCTCCGAAATATGCCCCCCCTCCCCAAAGTAGAGTGTGGTGTATAGTGTAAGTGAAGCTAAGTCCAATATGTAATTTTTATCTTCATACTCACCTGTATTCGGACACTGTGCTCCCACAAACCAGCAGTAAAACCCATTAATGGGACTCCTCTTTGAGTCCTCTCCTGCATCTTACTGCTGGTTTGTGGGGACACAGCATGAGAATGCAAGAGAGCATGAAGATAAAAATTACATAACCAGACTCAGCATCACTTACACTATACTCTGCTTACTAAGGTTTGGGGGGTGGGGTGTTTCGGAGCTAACAGATTACCTCAGGGGTTGCCTTACCTCAGACATTGGGGCATTTTGCTAGGATATGCCCCCAATGTCTGATAGGTGTGGGTCCGAAGCCTATCTTTAAAACGGAGCCTGCAAAGTGATGGAGGGTGCCCTGCGCATGCGCTGCCGCCCTTCATTTATTCCTATAGATAGGAATGGTGCGCTCGGCTATTTTTGTCAGTCTCATTGAAATTAATTGGAAGCACACAGTGTAAGTGTTCCCTTCACTTCTCTGGGACTGACGGAAATAGTTGAGTCGGCACAAGGCTATTTTCGGAGCTCCCATAGGAATGAATAGAGGCCGGCCACGCATGTGTGGTAGTCCCAGTAGTGGGACCAGCACCTATTAGATATTGGGGGCATAGCTTAGCGATATGCCCCCAATGTCTTAGATGAGACAATCCCTTTAAGTTTTTTGCTGTTTTAAAATTAGCATTAGTGCCCCAGTGTCTTGATTCAGCATAGCCCTGTACATCATGCTCTCCTGCTACATTATTCTAAATCATTTCACATGCACTGCTATTAATGTGATCCTCCTACACATGAAATGGAGACTTTTCCTATATATCATCTAATTAGTTTATGCCTTGTTAAACACTTCAAGTAATGGAATCCAGCAAACAGGGAGCTATAAACTATACATGTCAAAACTGTGAGATATTAAACTAGCATCAGATAATATTTGGGGAGAGATAAACAGCAGCAATATAAACGTTAGCCGCGTTTTCCAGCATACAGTAGACTAAATGATTCCCTTGGTCCTCAAGAGATAAAATCCCAGGTGGGCCTTCATGCATTAATAAACTGTCTGTCTCCTGCAATTAGGCCAGCTGATTTCAAGCCATTGTTCACACGCTGTATATTTATCACTTCAATCTGAAAGGTTGGATTGCAAAAAATAACAACACTCATGATGCCTGGCACGGGCTGCCTGAATTATATATGATCGCCTGCAGAAAGCATTAACAACACCTTGGTTTTCTCAAAGCTCGTATATCAAACCTGTTTATTGTACCTGTTGCTCCCAGGAGTAGAGTGCGGATCAGAGACCTGTAGAAACCGCACATTAAATTATCAACAGCGTACAACCGAGAAGAACCGGAGCAAATGAACACTAGCCCTCACTCCGAATGATGGTCTTTAATATACCAATCCACTATCATTTTTATGACCTCCAAGGTTACAAGTATTACTAGCATTTCACCTGCTCTCTGCTGTTGAGCATGTTGGATTTTGTTCATGGAGAAAATAGAGGTTGTATCTCTTCCAGTGTAGATAAGGATTATCAAAACAATAGCTCTTCATATACTGTTCAAACAGCATTTCCGGATGTAAATCAAGGGCACAAAGACCAGGTGAGAGGGTAAAATGACCAAATATAAGAGCGGGGTACCAGATAGGATGTCACAAGGATCAGGTATGAGGGAAAAAAGACCAGATTGAGGACACAAGAACCATATGTAAGGATTAGAAGCACCATAGAAATTGTTAGCAGTATATGAATAGCTGGAATAATGATTAATAAATAAGAATTATATTCTGTAAATCACGTATGCATAGTATATTGGTGGGAATAAGATTGCTTGAATTCATTTAATTATCTTTTGTGACATTTGTTCTTGCATAGAGCCACAATATGGCTATATGTATGGGCCCGACATGCTTTGCAAAAGCATTCAATCCCTTTGATGTTTTGTTGTATTGCAACCTAGAATTAAAATGGATTTAAATTTAGATTTTATGTTCTGGTGGAATGAAAAGTAAAATAAATATTTCAAACTGAAAAGCTAAGAGTGCATACAGTACATGTTTACTCATTTTGCTATGAAACCTCTAAATATGGTCTGGTCCAACCAACTAATGGATCATTCTAGGATTTTATTAGTAATGAACTATCCTCAGGATAGGCCATTTATGGCTGATTGGCGGGAGTCAGGCACCCCACTCTCGTGCCAATCAGCTGGTGCTGGTGACCTGGGTGCAGCTCAGCCCTAATGAAGAGAATGGGCCTGTGCTCGTGACCTATAGTCGTGACATCACTGGTCTGTTGAAAGCTGTAAGAAGGCCATGGCACTACTGAAAACCTCTCTGTCTTCTCAAACAGGTGATCAGTGGGGGTCCTGGGTATCGTACTCCTGACGATCAGATGCTGAAGACCTAGCCAAAGGATGGATCATCAGTATGAAAATGGCAGATAACCCCTATAAGCCACAGAGAACATAATGGATCCTCCTGTAAAGGCTTATCATAGCCATGGCCATATTACTGATCCATATAACCTAGGAGTTGTAACAAGGCACCCAACTCCTATCTCTGTGTGCCTTTATTTTGTAACTCTCCAAATAACACAATATCTTATGTGTGGACAGGAAGCCAGATTCTCTACCGTACCGTTCCTATGGGAGCTTCAATGTCAGTATATTAGGAATGAATAGAGAAGTAACCAACTTCCTGCCATGTGTCAGTTGCAGATCAGAGAGTTGGTCACATGACACATCTGAGGATCAGAAGAAAGGTTATAACTCCCAAATACAGTCACTGGTAAGAAGTTTGTGTGCATTTCTAACGTGCCAGAGAATAAATATTTTTGTGGGAGTGCTTCCTTAAGAGAGATGCAGATGAGCTGCTTCCACATTTTGGGCCTTTTAAGTGACCCTTAATGACGTATGCTTTTATTCTGTAGCAAATTTGCACTAAATATGCAGTACAACCATCTGCAGCCAAGCCATTCACTACAGCTGTCTCTTCTTCATGCCTTTCTGCTCCTGCTTGAGCTGCTTTAATATGCTGAACCACTGCGACTGTGGAAATACAGATCAACAACAATGCAAAATGCTGGTATTCGCTGTAAGATTATGACTTGGAATCCGTTCTATGATTTAAATAATGGACATATACATGTCTAAATGAAGCCTGAGGCAGCTTATTTCATAATGTGCGAGGCAAAATGATAATATGGCGTGATTACTTCAGCAGCCATTTGCATATGATTACATATAATGCCTTTTACTATGGTAATGAGCATCATTAACTCCTTTGAGAGGTATACATCACACTAAGTATGTGTAGCAGTGACTTACGTTAGCAGCTTGCTGGTTTACCACCAGAAACCATTTTCAAAGACAAACACAGGTCAAGAACATCATATATTCTATTGGTCTCCCAGCTGATGTAAAATATTATGGGAAATGATAGAGGAGGTATTTTCAGGTGTAAAATACGAAGCAGAAGCAAAATACAGACAGAGGTAATAGGAAATGTTTTATTAGGTTGCATCTGGTGGAGCTAACAGCTCGTCATAACAGTAATGTTATGTTATGGGTGAAGTGTGAATTTATTTAATTGCTTAGAGCTAATTTGCTTTATATTGAGGATAATAGGAGACCATTAAGCTACAGGGGGTATAATTGGCCAGTTCTTGTGAAATTACTAATTTTAACCAGTGCTTTGCAGCCGAGATATATTCAGGTCGTTATGTTTTACCTGGGGAGGGGTTAAGGGAAATCTGAGAAATTGTGTTGTGAGTTTTAAGATGACACATGATGTAAAAGTTAAGCACACCATAAAGCAGCTTAACCTCACATCACCTAATTGTCTAGAATATATGAAAAAGGAAATGTGCTATGAAAATTACACGTAGTAGGAGGTTCAATTGGAACAAAAAAACTGGTTCATATTCATTCATTGATAAAAGAGTCCGGTAATAATTAGATTATACAGAGTCCACATCAGCTTTGACATTCCTTGAAGTACTGTACCTTCTATTGATGCCTCTTCCTTACAGTGTGTCCAAATAATGCAATTATACAGTACATTGCCCAAATAACATTGTCACAAGGCAACCGAACACTGTCCAGTTAATAAACTAGGAAACGTGGCTACATTTTCAATCTTTCAGTTCCTAGGTCTTCTGGGCCAGTAGTGACCCCTTCACTAGTTACAAATGTGTACCCTGTACAACCAGACATTTTGAATACCACTAAGACTAGCCCTGTGCTGACATAGGTTCATAGGTTACATCGATCTCCTTGGGCGTTAAAGAAAATGGGGGTTAGAACTTCGGATAAGTGCCCAAAATGTAAGGGTGAGAAGGCGGATCTCATACATTGTTTTTGGAGATGGCCTAAACTTTTTAGGCATTGAAAGAGATTGTAGAGATTATATAAGTATTTCTGGGTGTTCAAGTTTTTGAAGACCCAGTAGCTTGTATTCTAGAGGCTACAGAACATCTTAAACTAAATAAAGAGATGCGATTGGTTTTAGGCAAAGTACTATTTCAAGCTAGACTTCTCATATTTCGGAAATAGGTAAATGAAGATTCCCCACAGTGGGACAGTGGCAAGAAGCAGTTGTTAATTTGATTAAACTGGAATGGGTGTCCGAGAGGTATAGTGAGAGAGCTGAAAAAATTGACAAGATATGGAAAAAAATGGTCTGGATGTGTCTTTTTTTTGTTTTGTTTTGTTTTCTCTCCTCTCTCTCTCTCTTTCTCCAAAGGGTGGGGGGAGAATATTTGGGGTAAAATGTTATTATATTGTTGATTATTGTAATATGGACCTTTGGATGGTCTAATTTGGAATATGTTTCTTATATAACAGATAATAAAAACTTTTAAAAAAGCCCCAGGTAACATCATGGATCATGTTGTGGGGACTCAATATATCCGTGGCCATAATACTGATCCAATTGTAATGAGCTAAACAGGGCATCCAACTCTCATTTCTGTATGTCTCCTAATTTCATAGAGAGCATGATAGTGTTAAGCATAAAGACCATGTGACTCCATGCTACATGGCCCTGAAGGAGACTTTATGTGCTACGTGTACCATGCAGCCTTTGCACGTGTGCATGAGCAACAAAGTGATTGCTTAGATGAACTGTAAGGCTATATTCACACCAGAGTGAAAGAAAAGGTCAATTAAAAAGGGTTAAACGGTTAAACTGTCGTCCTTATGCTATGCCCAAATAATTTGAGGAATTACATTGCTCAAATATCATTGCCACAAGGCAACCAAACAATGGAAACTAGGAAATGCTGCTACATTCTGAGCAATTGCATTTTCAGTCTCTCAGTACCTAGGTCTTCTGAGATATGTATCCTGTACAGCCACACATTTTATATTACTAAGAACAGCTCTGTGTTGACGAAGGCAAATAAATCTTAAAGGGGCTAAAAAAAAAAAAAAACATGTATTGCCTATCCACAGCCTTACCACTGGGATCCCTACCAATCACTACACCAGGGGTCCTGAGCTCCCACTGCAGAAGAGTTTGAATGAAGCAGTGGTCATGCATACACCCTCCATTCAATCTCTATTTGGCTGATGAAGATAGTCAAAAGTTGTTTTCACCAGTCCCACAGACTTTGAGTAGAGGGCAATCAGTGTGCATGACCATCACTCCATTCAAACTCCTTGAGAATGGGAGCTCATGACCCCCATTCTAATGACTGGTTTCAGTTCCAGCAGGAACTCCCCAAGGATCATAAATGTACTATTTATCTTGTAAACAAGTGATTTTTTTTTTGGGGGGGGGGGGGGGGATCACCACTTTAAATGCCATCTTTGGCAATAGATTAAAAACAAAACTAATGAAAGTGGTCCATGAATAGCAATCCCCCATTTTACATGATGGAAAGCTCACAGGCTGATGAGTCTTCATGGCAAGCTCAGGGAATGTGACATTTATGCGCAGCTTGATACAATAGTAGCATACACATAGCCTACACCAAATGCCTGGCCTATAAAATGAAATTGTGGATAAAGTGCACCCAAATTGAAGTGGAAGAGAAAACAGCAGACGAAGGATAGCACTAAGATAAAGATACCCTTTAGCATTCAATTTTCATACAACAATGATCTCACTTTCAGTCACTTCCTGTAATGCTGATTTACTGTGATCACTGTATCTATTATTAACCCCTTTTTGATGCAGAAATTTAAAATTTTTGTGTTCTTGTTTTTCTCTTCCTGTCTTCCTGGAGCCATAACTTTTTCACATGTACATAGCTGTATGAGAGCTTTTTTTTTTTTTTTTTTTTTTACGGTAGGTGACAAGTTGCACTTTCTAATGCCACTATTTAATATGGCATGTTATGTAGTGGCAGGCGGGAAAAAAAATCCAAAAGGGGTGTCATTTGAAATAAAAAAGGCAATTCCACCACAGTTTTATGGGTTTAGTTTTTATGGCATTCACTATGTTGTAAAACTACGTTTTAATACTGAAAAAAAATGTTGTTGTTTTTTTCTTTTCATATACTTTTTTATACATGTCTACAGAGATGTCTTAGAGCTCATTTTTTGCAGGATGATCTGTAGCCTTTGATAATAACATTTTTTATTCAATTTTTTTGGGAGGTAAAGTTATGAAAAAATGGCGAATCAGGTCTGGCTTCGTGTCACCTGTCATTCCTGATGCAAATAGCTAGATTGCTGCCATTCATTTCAATAGACAATCCTAGATTGCAATGGTCAGAGATAAATTGAGGGAAATCGTAATAGGCTGATTCCCTCTGTTTACTCCATATATCATTTTAAGTAGTTGATTAACATAGAAAGACACTAATGGTCATGTTCACCATTACTTGCTATTCATTCCACTCTTTCACTCTTGTCTGGAAATTTATTTATTTTTTCTTATTATTTTATACTGGGAAAAACAGCAGTAAGGTTGTTCCCCTGTCAGATAATCGGATCGGGCCGTGCACCGCCGGAGCACATTGACTATGACACTAACAGGTGCTCCAGTTTTTGTATGGCTGAAACCTTGCGCACCTGTTTGAAAACGGCTGGATCCCCACCGGATCTGATAATAGTCGATAGGGTCTGGCAGTGCATGGGCAGTGAACTTGGGCAGGCTGTTCCTCTGGTGGATCGGCTTGTCAGATAGCTTTACCGCAGGTGTGGATTTAGCCTTAGACCAGGCATGCTCAACTTGCGGCCCTCCAGCTGTTGCAAAACTACAACTCCCATCATTCCCAGACAGCCCAAAGCTATCAGTCTACAGAAGGCCATGGTGGGAGTTGTAGTTTTACAACAGCTGGAGGGCCGCAGGTTGAGCATCCTTGCCTTAGACCAGTGTTTCCCAACCAGTGTGCCTCTAGCTGTTGCAAAACTACAACTCCCAGCATGCCCGGACAGCATTTGGCCTGGCAGGCATGCTGGGAGTTGTAGTTTTGTAACAGCTGGAGGCACATTGGTTGGGAAACACTGCCTTAGACTAATGTCATTGAGAGATAAAAATATAACAATGAGTGATATATTATTGATTAAGAAGGGTTAAACTTGATGGACCTATATTTATTTCAGCCTCTGTAAATATTTAATAATTTACGTGTGTAGATTTAAACAAAAATGTTTTGTTTGTTTTTTGCTCAAAAGTTAAATTTATTTAAATTGTACTGTACTGTAGATACTGGGATGTAGGATGTGATGGATGTACTTAACAGCCTTTTTATCACATTCACAAGGTAATTATTCTAGCATGTGCTTAAGGAAGATCTGAATAAAGACAGCCGTAAAGAAAAGTCTTTAATTGAGTTGATCTCCAGCCTCTGAGCACCTGTCATTAGCTAAGGTCGCTCGATGCTTTTTATTTGAGGCAACTCATGTAAGTGTAACATTATGTAACTGAAAAATTTAATTAAGTAAATGAAATGCAGGACTTGAAGAATGATAAAATGACTGTGCCAAAAAGATCCCATATTGCAATTTCTGTTGTCATAGTTAAATGCCAAGTTTTCACTCTCTTTAAACTTCTCTAACAACATTTGCTAAATGACAGAGACTTGGCATGGTTCTTAAATGGGCCCACAAACCATAGAGATACTGTAGCATATAGATCTTTGACAGGCCTTAGGGTTCTAGTTTAGGAATCCAAACTTTCAATGGATTGTGTGAACCTCCAATGGCCATCCCATCTATATAATGTTAGGAACAATGGAAAACAGATAAGGGGATGTAGCAAGAGGTACATGCTATTCACCTTTTCTAGGGCTAATAGGAAGCTGAGGAGGGGCGACAAACGGTGGGTCCTTCTGCCAGGGTGAAGAAATGCGATATAATTAATCAGCATCAGATTTTTTTTTTTTTACTATAGGTCTTTTAATCCTCTATACAAGTATGTCCATAAGTTCTTAAACTGGAACAAAGGATCCTAATTATCTTTTTTGTAAGCCACAGTTAACTTTGAATGTTTATTGAGGGCCATATCCATATTCAACAACAATAACTTAAAATGATATAAATTGACCAGATATCATATCGCCTGTCTTCAGCAAAACTCTTTCTGTCCAAAAACTAGAAGGCAAGTACCTCCTTCTTCATTTCCAAATAGTTAGCAAAGTAGACAATATCTACCACCTTGAGGAAATCTCTTACTGGAAGACCAGAAAAATAAGTTACTTGTTGACCACAGAGGATTCTCTTTTTTTATTGCTTTTAGAAAACAGGAATGTTAATTCATCCCCTATTTTATCTACTTATGACTAGAGTTGAGCGAACACCTGGATGTTCGGGTTCGAGAAGTTCGGCCGAACATCCCGGAAATGTTCGGGTTCGGGATCCGAACCCGATCCGAACTTCGTCCCGAACCCGAACCCCATTGAAGTCAATGGGGACCCGAACTTTTCGGCACTAAAACGGCTGTAAAACAGCCCAGGAAAGGGCTAGAGGGCTGCAAAAGGCAGCAACATGTAGGTAAATCCCCTGCAAACAAATGTGGATAGGGAAATTAATTAAAATAAAAATTAAATAAATAAAAATTAACCAAAATCAATTGGAGAGAGGTTCCATAGCAGAGAATCTGGCTTCCCGTCACCCACCACTGGAACAGTCCATTCTCAGATATTTAGGCCCCGGCACCCAGGCAGAGGAGAGAGGTCCCGTAACAGACAATCTGGCTTCATGTCAGCAGAGAATCAGTCTTCATGTCATAGCAGAGAATCAGGCTTCACGTCACCCACCACTGTAAGAGTCCATTTTCATAAATTTAGGCCCAGCACCCAGGCAGAGGAGAGAGGTCCCGTAACAGACAATCTGGCTTCATGTCAGCAGAGAATCAGTCTTCATATCATAGCAGAGGATCTGGCTTCCCGTTACCCACCACTGGAACAGTCCATTCTCAGATATTTAGGCCCCGGCACCCAGGCAGAGGAGAGAGGTCCCGTAACAGACAATCTGGCTTCATGTCAGCAGAGAATCAGTCTTCATATCATAGCAGAGAATCAGGCTTCACGTCAGCCACCACTGCAACAGTCCATTGTCATAAATTCAGGCCCAGCACCCAGGCAGAGGAGAGAGGTCCCGTAACAGACAATCTGGCTTCATGTCAGCAGAGAATCAGTCTGCATGTCATAGCAGAGAATGAGGCTTCACGTCACCCACCACTGCAACAGTCCATTTTCATAAATTTAGGCCCAGCACCCAGGCAGAGGAGAGAGGTCCCGTAACAGAGGATCTGGCTTCATGTCACCAGAGAATCAGTCTGCATGTCATAGCAGAGAATCAGGCTTCACGTCACCCACCACTGCAACAGTCCATTTTCATAAATTTAGGCCCAGCACCCAGGCAGAGGAGAGAGGTCCCGTAACAGAGGATCTGGCTTCATGTCACCAGAGAATCAGTCTGCATGTCATAGCAGAGAATCAGGCTTCACGTCAGCCACCACTGCAACAATCCATTGGCATATATTTAGGCCTAGCACACAGGCAGAGGAGAGAGGTCCCGTAACAGACAATCTGGCTTCATGTCAGCAGAGAATCAGTCTTCATATCATAGCAGAGAATCAGGCTTCACGTCAGCCACCAATGCAACAGTCCATTGTCAGATATTTAGGCCCAGCACCCAGGCAGAGGAGAGAGGTCCCGTAACAGAGGATCTGGCTTCATGTCAGCAGAGAATCAGTCTTCATGTCATAGCAGAGAATCAGGCTTCACGTCACCCACCACTGTAAGAGTCCATTTTCATAAATTTAGGCCCAGCACCCAGGCAGAGGAGAGAGGTCCCGTAACAGACGATCTGGCTTCATGTCAGCAGAGAATCAGTCTGCATGTCATAGCAGAGAATGAGGCTTCACGTCACCCACCACTGCAACAGTCCATTTTCATAAATTTAGGCCCAGCACCCAGGCAGAGGAGAGAGGTCCCGCAACAGAGGATCTGGCTTCATGTCAGCAGAGAATCAGTCTGCATGTCATAGCAGAGAATCAGGCTTCACGTCAGCCACCACTGCAACAGTCCATTGTCATAAATTCAGGCCCAGCACCCAGGCAGAGGAGAGAGGTCCCGTAACAGACAATCTGGCTTCATGTCACCAGAGAATCAGTCTGCATGTCATAGCAGAGAATGAGGCTTCACGTCAGCCACCACTGCAACAATCCATTGGCATATATTTAGGCCTAGCACACAGGCAGAGGAGAGGTTCATTCAACTTTGGGTAGCCTTGCAATATAATGGTAAAATGAAAATAAAAATAGGATTGAATGAGGAAGTGCCCTGGAGTCCAATAATATATGGTTATGGGGAGGTAGTTAATGTCTAATCTGGACAAGGGACGGACAGGTCCTGTGGGATCCATGCCTGGTTCATTTTTATGAACGTCAGCTTGTCCACATTGGCTGTAGACAGGCGGCTGCGTTTGTCTGTAATGACGCCCCCTGCCGTGCTGAATACACGTTCAGACAAAACGCTGGCTGCCGGGCAGGCCAGCACCTCCAAGGCATAAAAGGCTAGCTCTGGCCACGTGGACAATTTAGAGACCCAGAAGTTGAATGGGGCCGAACCATCAGTCAGTACGTGGAGGGGTGTGCACACGTACTGTTCCACCATGTTAGTGAAATGTTGCCTCCTGCTAACACGTTGCGTATCAGGTGGTGGTGCAGTTAGCTGTGGCGTGTTGACAAAAGTTTTCCACATCTCTGCCATGCTAACCCTGCCCTCAGAGGAGCTGGCCGTGACACAGCTGCCTTGGCGACCTCTTGCTCCTCCTCTGCCTTGGCCTTGGGCTTCCACTTGTTCCCCTGTGACATTTGGGAATGCTCTCAGTAGCGCGTCTACCAACGTGCGCTTGTACTCGCGCATCTTCCTATCACGCTCCAGTGCAGGAAGTAAGGTGGGCACATTGTCTTTGTAGCGTGGATCCAGCAGGGTGGCAACCCAGTAGTCCGCACAGGTTAAAATGTGGGCAACTCTGCTGTCGTTGCGCAGGCACTGCAGCATGTAGTCGCTCATGTGTGCCAGGCTGCCCAGGGGTAAGGACAAGCTGTCCTCTGTGGGAGGCGTATCGTCATCGTCCTGCCTTTCCCCCCAGCCACGCACCAGTGATGGACCCGAGCTGCGTTGGGTGCCACCCCGCTGTGACCATGCTTCATCCTCATCCTCCTCCACCTCCTCCTCATCCTCGTCCTCCTCGTCCTCCAGTAGTGGGCCCTGGCTGGCCACATTTGTACCTGGCCTCTGCTGTTGCCAAAAACCTCCCTCTGAGTCACTTCGAAGAGACTGGCCTGAAAGTGCTAAAAATGACCCCTCTTCCTCCTCCTCCTCCTCCTCCTCCTCCTGGGCCACCTCCTCTTCCATCATCGCCCTAAGTGTTTTCTCAAGGAGACATAGAAGTGGTATTGTAACGCTGATAACGGTGTCATCGCCACTGGCCATGTTGGTGGAGTACTCGAAACAGCGCAACAGGGCACACAGGTCTCGCATGGAGGCCCAGTCATTGGTGGTGAAGTGGTGCTGTTCTGTAGTGCGACTGACCCGTGCGTGCTGCAGCTGAAACTCCACTATGGCCTGCTGCTGCTCGCACAGTCTGTCCAGCATGTGCAAGGTGGAGTTCCACCTGGTGGGCACGTCGCATATGAGGCGGTGAGCGGGAAGGCCGAAGTTACGCTGTAGCGCAGACAGGCGAGCAGCGGCAGGATGTGAACGCCGGTAGCGCGAACAGACGGCCCGCACTTTATGCAGCAGCTCTGACATGTCGGGGTAGTTGTGAATGAACTTCTGCACCACCAAATTCAGCACATGCGCCAAGCAAGGGATGTGCGTCAAATTGGCTAGTCCCAGAGCTGCAACGAGATTTCGCCCATTATCACACACCACCAGGCCGGGCTTGAGGCTCACCGGCAGCAACCACTCGTCGGTCTGTTGTTCAATACCCCGCCACAACTCCTGTGCGGTGTGGGGCCTGTCCCCCAAACATATGAGTTTCAGAATGGCCTGCTGACGTTTACCCCGGGCTGTGCTGAAGTTGGTGGTGAAGGTGTGTGGCTGACTGGATGAGCAGGTGGAAGAAGAGGAGGAGGAAGCCGAGAAGGAGGAGGTGGCAACAGGAGGCAAAGAATGTTGCCCTGCGATCCTTGGCGGCGGAAGGACGTGCGCCAAACAGCTCTCCGCCTGGGGCCCAGCTGCCACTACATTTACCCAGTGTGCAGTTAGGGAGATATAGCGTCCCTGGCCGTGCTTACTGGTCCACGTATCTGTGGTTAGGTGGACCTTGCTACAGATGGCGTTGCGCAGTGCACACTTGATTTTATCGGATACTTGGTTGTGCAGGGAAGGCACGGCTCTCTTGGAGAAGTAGTGCCGGCTGGGAACAACATACTGTGGGACAGCAAGCGACATGAGCTGTTTGAAGCTGTCTGTGTCCACCAGCCTAAATGACAGCATTTCATAGGCCAGTAGTTTAGAAATGCTGGCATTCAGGGCCAGGGATCGAGGGTGGCTAGGTGGGAATTTACGCTTTCTATCAAATGTTTGTGAGATGGAGAGCTGAACGCTGGCGTGTGACATGGTTGAGACGCTTGGTGACGGAGGTGGTGGTGGTGGTGTTGGTGGTACATCCCCTGTTTGCTGGGCGGCAGGTGCCAACGTTCCTCCAGAGGCGGAGGAAGAGGCCGAGGCGGCAGCAGCAGAATAGGCCGAGGCGGCAGCAGCAGAAGAGGTAGCAGGGGGAGCCTGAGTGACTTCCTTGGTTTTAAGGTGTTTACTCCACTGCAGTTCATGCTTTGCATGCAGGTGCCTGGTCATGCAGGTTGTGCTCAGGTTCAGAACGTTAATGCCTCGCTTCAGGCTCTGATGGCACAGCGTGCAAACCACTCGGGTCTTGTCGTCAGCACATTGTTTGAAGAAGTGCCATGCCAGGGAACTCCTTGAAGCTGCCTTTGGGGTGCTCGGTCCCAGATGGCGGCGGTCAGTAGCAGGCGGAGTCTCTTGGCGGCGGGTGTTCTGCTTTTGCCCACTGCTCCCTCTTTTGCTACGCTGTTGGCTCGGTCTCACCACTGCCTCTTCCTCCGAACTGTGAAAGTCAGTGGCACGACCTTCATTCCATGTGGGGTCTAGGACCTCATCGTCCCCTGCATCGTCTTCCACCCAGTCTTGATCCCTGACCTCCTGTTCAGTCTGCACACTGCAGAAAGACGCAGCAGTTGGCACCTGTGTTTCGTCATCATCAGAGACATGCTGAGGTGGTATTCCCATGTCCTCATCATCAGGAAACATAAGTGGTTGTGCGTCAGTGCATTCTATGTCTTTCACCGCTGGGGAAGGGCTAGGTGGATGCCCTTGGGAAACCCTGCCAGCGGAGTCTTCAAACAGCATAAGAGACTGCTGCATAACTTGAGGCTGAGACAGTTTCCCTGGTATGCATGGGGGTGATGTGACAGACTGATGGGGTTGGTTTTCAGGCGCCATCTGTGCGCTTTCTGCAGAAGACTGGGTGGGAGATAATGTGAACGTGCTGGATCCACTGTCGGCCACCCAATTGACTAATGCCTGTACCTGCTCAGGCCTTACCATCCTTAGAACGGCATTGGGCCCCACCATATATCGCTGTAAATTCTGGCGGCTACTGGGACCTGAGGTAGTTGGTACACTAGGACGTGTGGATGTGGCAGAACGGCCACGTCCTCTCCCAGCACCAGAGGGTCCACTAACACCACCACGACCATGTCCACGTCCGCGTCCCTTACTAGATGTTTTTCTCATTGTTATGGTTCACCACAACAACAAATATATTATTTGGCCCAATGTATTGTATTCAAATTCAGCGGGATATAAATTTGAGGCCTAGTATTTAGGCGCTGGGTGACAGGTATGGGTTTAGTGACAGAATTAGACTTGGAAATGCACAGAAGCGTGTGTGTGAAGTTATTCTGAATGACCCTATGTGCACCATGAATATTATATACCCTTTTTGGGATAGATTTCAAATAGCTCTGATATAGCAGGAACCACTAAATTATGAAATTGCTAAATTGGGAATTGTATTTCAACCCAGAACAAAAAATGTGCTTTGACGGACACTAAATATCTTGCCCAGCAACAACAGTACAGCGGTAACGAGAGATTTAGCAGGATATAAATTTGAGGCCTAGTATTTAGGCGCTGGGTGACAGGTATGGGTTTAGTGACAGAATTAGACTTGGAAATACACAGTAGCGGGTGTGTGTGAAGTTATTCTGAATGACCCAATGTGCACCTTGAATATTATATACCCTTTTAGGGATAGATTTCAAATAGCTCTGATATAGCAGAAACCACTAAATTATGAAATTGCTAAATTGGGAATTGTATTTCAACCCAGAACAAAAAATGTGCTTTGACGGACACTAAATATCTTGCCCAGCAACAACAGTACAGCGGTAACGAGAGATTTAGCAGGATATAAATTTGAGGCCTAGTATTTAGGCGCTGGGTGACAGGTATGGGTTTAGTGACAGAATTAGACTTGAAAATACACAGTAGCGGGTGTGTGTGAAGTTATTCTGAATGACCCAATGTGCACCTTGAATATTATATACCCTTTTAGGGATAGATTTCAAATAGCTCTGATATAGCAGAAACCACTAAATTATGAAATTGCTAAATTGGGAATTGTACTTCAACCCAGAACAAAAAATGTGCTTTGACGGACACTAAATAACTTTCCCAGCTACAACAGGACAGCGGTAACGAGAGATTTAGCGGGATATAAATTTGAGGCCTAGTATTTAGGCGCTGGGTGACAGGTATGGGTTTAGTGACAGAATTAGACTTGGAAATACACAGTAGCGGGTGTGTGTGAAGTTATTCTGAATGACCCTATGTGCACCTTCAATATGATCTACCCTTTTAGGGATAGATTTCAAATAGCTCTGATATAGCAGAAACCACTAAATTATGAAATTGCTAAATTGGGAATTGTATTTCAACCCAGAACAAAAAATGTGCTTTGACGGACACTAAATAACTTTCCCAGCTACAACAGGACAGCGGTAACGAGAGATTTAGCAGGATATAAATTTGAGGCCTAGTATTTAGGCGCTGGGTGACAGGTATGGGTTTAGTGACAGAATTAGACTTGGAAATACACAGTAGCGGGTGTGTGTGAAGTTATTCTGAATGACCCAATGTGCACCTTGAATATTATATACCCTTTTAGGGATAGATTTCAAATAGCTCTGATATAGCAGAAACCACTAAATTATGAAATTGCTAAATTGGGAATTGTATTTCAACCCAGAACAAAAAATGTGCTTTGACGGACACTAAATAACTTTCCCAGCTACAACAGGACAGCGGTAACGAGAGATTTAGCAGGATATAAATTTGAGGCCTAGTATTTAGGCGCTGGGTGACAGGTATGGATTTAGTGACAGAATTAGACTGGGATATGGCCAAAAAATAACCACACTATTGCTGGTTAAATGCACTTGGTGACGGGCGCAGCTTGCCCCTGATGTAGTATATGGCCAAAAAATGAACATACTATTGCTGGTTAAATGCACTTGGTGTCACAGCTTGACCAACCACACTACTGAGGGTTAAATGCACTTGGTGACGGGCGCAGCTTGCCCCTGATGTAGTATATGGCCAAAAAATAAACAGACTATTGCTGGTTAAATGCACTTGGTGTGACAGCTTCACCCTGATGTAGGCTTTAGCCAGAAAACAACCACACCATTGAGGGTTAAATGCACTTGGTGACAGGCGCAGCTTGCCCCTGATTTTGTATATGGCCAAAAAATGAACAGACTATTGCTGGTTAAATGCACTTGGTGTGACAGCTTCACCCTGATGTAGGCTTTAGCCAAAAAACAACCACACCATTGAGGGTTAAATGCACTTGGTGACAGGCGCAGCTTGCCCCTGATTTTGTATATGGCCAAAAAATGAACAGACTATTGCTGGTTAAATGCACTTGGTGTGACAGCTTCACCCTGATGTAGGCTTTAGCCAAAAAACAACCACACCATTGAGGGTTAAATGCACTTGGTGACAGGCGCAGCTTGCCCCTGATTTTGTATATGGCCAAAAAATGAACAGACTATTGCTGGTTAAATGCACTTGGTGTGACAGCTTCACCCTGATGTAGGCTTTAGCCAAAAAACAACCACACCATTGAGGGTTAAATGCACTTGGTGACAGGCGCAGCTTGCCCCTGATTTTGTATATGGCCAAAAAATGAACAGACTATTGCTGGTTAAATGCACTTGGTGTGACAGCTTCACCCTGATGTAGGCTTTAGCCAAAAAACAACCACACCATTGAGGGTTAAATGCACTTGGTCGCAGCTTGTGCTGGCGCACCACAAGACACAAAATGGCCGCCGATCACCCCAGAAAAATGTGACTGACAAACGGTCTGGGCAGCCTAAAAACAGTGAGCAATTGAGGATCAGCAGCTCAATGATCCACAGCTGCAGATCGATCAGTTAATCAAGTCCTTTGGAGGAGTTAATCTGCCTAATCTCGCCCTACTGTCGCAGCCGCAACCTCTCCCTACGCTAATCAGAGCAGAGTGACGGGCGGCGCTATGTGACTCCAGCTTAAATAGAGGCTGGGTCACATGGTGCTCTGGCCAATCACAGCCATGCCAATAGTAGGCATGGCTGTGATGGCCTCTTGGGGCAAGTAGTATGACGCTTGTTGATTGGCTGCTTTGCAGCCTTTCAAAAAGCGCCAAGAAAGCGTCACAAAAGCGCCAAGAAAGCGACGAACACCGAACCCGAACCCGGACTTTTACGAAAATGTCCGGGTTCGGGTCCGTGTCACGGACACCCCAAAATTCGGTACGAACCCGAACTATACAGTTCGAGTTCGCTCATCCCTACTTATGACTTATTGTTAAACTTAAAGCTGGCCATACAAATTTGACTACTTTCACACTAGCGTTTTGGCTTTCCGTTTGTGAGATCCGTTCAGGGCTGTCACAAGCAGTCCAAAACGGATCAGTATTTCCCTAAATCATCCTGAATGGATAAGGATCCGCTCAGAATGCATCAGTTTGCCTCCGTTCCATCTCCATTCCGCTTTGGAAGCGGACACCAAAACTCTGCTTGCAGTGTTTTGGTGTCTGTCTGATGAAAATGAGCCAAACGGAACAATGTAAGTCAATGGGGACGGATCCGTTTTCCATGACACAATCTGGCACAATAGAAAACGGATCCATCCTCTATTGACTTTCAATGGTGTTCAAGACCTGGCTATGTTAAAGATAATACAAACGGATTTGTTCTGAACCGACGCAGATGGTTGTATTATCTGAACGGATCCATCAGTGCAGATCCATGATGGATCCGCATCAAACGCGAGTGTGAAAGTAGCCTTAGATGTGTATCTGCTAAATCTGCTGATTTTGGCAGAATGAGCTGACCATCCAATGTGTATAATCAAATGTGACAGCTGATATAAGGTGAGATAAGGATAAGGAATGTTGGATTTAAATTCACTGATCCATTTCTTCTCAGGAGATAAGCCACTTCAAAGGTATTTGGCATTGGCTTTCTTTCCTCTCCCTGCAGTATGCCAGACCTGCAGGGTATAGTGATAGTGAGGTCACGGTTATGGGCAATCGAGGGTTACTCACTTTTTGGAGGAGACCCCTGGGCAGGCATGCGGCAGTGAAGGAGAGGTAGACACAAGTTCCTCTGGGGCACACTCTGGATGTAGGGACCAGACCTGATGGTGTATGAGGTGCCCTGGATGTTGCAGGTATTTTGAGTGCCTGAGGCAAGGTCCCTTTAAGGATTGTGACGCCAGTGCCTGTAACGGTGGCACACCGATTTATAGGAGTAGTAATAGAGTACATGGATGGTATGGTAAACCAAACGTTTCTTTACTTGGAAAACAGTCCAACTTTGTACATACAGTAGATAGTGATGATGTAGTCCCTTGTAACAATATTCCACAAGCGGGTATTAATCTTTCAAGATACTTGGAGGGTAAACAGTTAATGCTTTGCAGAGCTATGCTGCACTATCCCCGCTGGATCCCAAGGCCCAGATGCCTAAATGCTGGCTTTAATCCTTGGTAAATAATCTTCCTCCCGTATTGACCCTTGCTTTTATCTCATAGTACCTTTGCCTCTCAGCTTACTTCTCTGAGCCGGTTGTAGTGTTCCTGTGGTGAGGGATGCTGCAGGTTTCTCCCAGGAGGTCCATTCCTACTACTGGGGTTGCTTATTCTGTGCTTGTTGGATTACTGATCTCCAGGCAGGCTGTACTCCTCCCTGTCTGGGCCTGGACATTTGTACTAGGGGCTCCCTATCTCCCTCTAGTGTCTGGGATGTCTATCTACACCCAAATAGGCCTGCTGAGCATATAACAGGGGAACCATACAAATGTAAAAACACACAGAAAAATACATTAACACCTTAAGGACCCGGCTCATTTTCACCTTTTCACCTTAAGGACCAGGCCATTTTTTGCAAATCTGACCAGTGTCACTTTATGTCGTGATAACTTTAAAATGCTTTAACTTATCCAGGCCATTCTGAGATTGTTTTTTCGGCACATATTGTACTTCATGACACTGGTAAAATGAAGTAAAAAAAAAATGTATTTATAAAAAAATTAAACCAAATTTACCAAAAATGAAGTAAAAAATTGCAAATTTCCAAGTTTCAATTTCTCTACTTCTATAATACATAGTAATACCTCCAAACATATTTATTACTTTACATTCCCCATATGTCTACTTCATGTTTGCATCATTTTGGGAATGATATTTTATATTTTGGGGATGTTACAAGGCTTAGAAGTTTGGAAGCAAATCTTGAAATTGTTCTGAACTTTTCAAAAACCCAATTTTTAGGGACCAGTTCAGGTCTGAAGTCACTTTGCAAGGCTTACATAATAGAAACCACCCAAATATGACACCATTCTAGAAAATACACCCCTCAAGGTATTCAAAACTGATTTTACAAACTTTGTTAACCCTTTAGGTGTGCCACAAGAATTAATGGAAAATACAGATACAATTTCAAAATGTCACATTTTGGGCATATTTTCCATTTTAATTAATTTTTTTCCAGTTACAAAGCTAGGGTTAACAGCCAAACAAAACTCATTATTTATGGCCCTGATTCTGTCGTTTACAGAAACACCCCATATGTGGTCGTAAACCACTGTACGGGCACACGGTAGGACGCAGAAGGAAAGGAATGCCATACGGTTTTGGAAAGGCAGATTTTGCTAGACAGTTTTTTTTTGGACACCATGTCCCATTTGAAGCCCCCCCTGATGCACCCCTAGAAAAGAAACTCCATAAAAGTGACTCCATCTAAGAAACTACACCCCTCAAGGTATTCAAAACTGATTTTACAAACGTCGTTAACCCTTTAGGTGTTCCACAAGAGTTATTGGCAAATAGAGATGAAATTTCAGAATTTCAATTTGTGGGCAAATTTTAATTTTTTATTTTTTTTTCCAGTTACAAAGCAAGGGTTAACAGCCAAACGAAACTCATTATTTATGGCCCTGATTCTGTAGTTTACAGAAACACCCCATATGTGGTCGTAAACCGCTGTACGGGCACACGGCAGGGCGCAGAAGGAAAGAAATGTCATACGGTTTTTGGAAGGCAGATTTTGCTAGACAGTTTTTGTGGACACCATGTCCCATTTGAAGACCCCCTGATGCACCCCTAGAGTAAAAACTCCAAAAAAGTGACCCCATTTTAGAAACTACGGGATAGGGTGGAAGTTTTGTTGGTACTAGTTTAGGTATCCATCTGGGGGCTGCAAAGGCACAGCAGCCCCCCGATAGCAGAGGGGGGAGCTCCCTGACTTAACCCTTTCCATACCGCAGTCTGTACGGACCGCGGTATGGAAAGGGTGGAACGGCTAAACGGCTGTGGAACGGCAATGTGCTGACACTCTGGTACCACTGGACACCAATGAAAATTTAGCGAGAGGCGGGCAGGGGATCGCAATCCTGCCTGCCCCACTGCCCGCAAATGCCGCACCGCACGGCCCGCACAGCCCTCAAACCGCCCCCCTGCACCCTGCCACATAAATGAATTCAGGGGTGCGGGGGATTAAAAAAAATCGATTTTTGCCATATTTAGGTTTCTGATCCCTGCGGTCAGGGACCGCAGGGATCAGAAACTACATAAAGCGCTGTAAACCGCAGGTCTGAATTGACCTGCGGTTTGCAGCGATCGCTGATATGGGACCCCCCTCTGCATTGAGCCTGGGTGCCTGGCTGTGTGTAACAGCCGGCACCCAGCGCTGTCACCATGTCTGCAGACATGGTGACAGTTTAATGCCAGGACGAGTATACTCGTCCTGGAGCGCTAAGTACAGTTGCTCCAGGACGAGTATACTTGTCCAAGGTCCTAAAGTGGTTAAATGCGTAGATCAATATAATATCACTGTCCCTTGTGAGCAGAAGTAACACGTGACCCAATAAACCCTTGTGTAGTGCCCACCTTTACCTAGTGGGACACTACATCCCCATTAGTTACATATGAAATCTGGTATGAGAGAAAGCTCTCAGTCAAGCAAGTGTTTGACTGAAATCAATATCATGTGTATGGCCAGATTAACCACTTCAGACACCATGACGTACCCGTACATCACAGTGGCTGAGGGCTTGTATGACCTAATAGCATACCTCCCAACTTTTTGGACGGTCAAAGAGGGACACTTTATGGTTTATTATATGAAAGGTCCACTTTTCCTGTATATTAATATACTTCAATAGCTTTTTTTTTTTTTACACAATAGTGCAAAAAATAATTGAATATAAAGATTTCTAAAATCTAAATTACATCAAATAAGGAGATAATATGCGAGGAAGGCTTTAATATGCACATAGAAACCCATTCTGGATCAATATTGTAAATTTAATAATGCAAAACTATACCTCAGATCAAAAAGAGGGACATTTAAGGAGCAAAGAGGGACAGAGGGACTTGGGTCAAAAAGAGGGACTGTCCCTCCAAAAGAGGAACACTTGGGAGGTCTGGAATAGATCTCTATTAGGGTGAATGGGACAAGGGATCAAAAGATTCTAGGTTTTTGCCCTAAAAATATAAAACATTTAAATCACACCCTTTCCCAATTTTACACATAAAAATATATAAGCAATACAAAATAGGCATAACAGGTATCACCATGTCCAAAAATGTTTCAACTATTAAAATACACGGCAATGGAAAAAAATTATAAAAACACACAATTCACAATTTTTCATTAACTTATCCCCCCAAAGAAATTAAGAAGAATGATAAGAAAGTTGATAAGTGATAAGAAAGTTGTATACACCCCAAAAATTATAACAATAAAAATTACAGTTCCTCCTGACCTGCACAGAACCCTGACCTCAATCCCATCAAGCACCATTAAAATGAGGAAGGCTCTCTCATCCAGCATTAGAGTCTGACCTCACATATTCTCTTCTGGATGAATGGACAAACATTTCCACAGACGCAATTCAAAATCTCATAGAATGTGTTCTCAGTAGAGTGCAAACTATTTACATTGTAAAGGGGAACTAAATCTATCTGAATACCTATGAATTTAGAATGGGATGTCATGAAAGCTATTTTAGGTTTTATTTGTAGGTTCCTCCGATACTTTTGTCCATATAGTGTATGTACTCACAGGTTAGAGGTGGGACTAAACTACTATTTAGATTTTAAGTCTCTCAGATAACACACACAGTGGCATCAAATACCTGATATTTTTATGCTTAGCTTGCTAATCTACAGTATACCTTTCCAATGTCCTTTACTCTGTACCCTATATAGCCCCATATAATATTGCATCATTAGAATCAAGGAAAAAATGGTGTGTCTGTGAATCCTTTGCCCCCTTCCCTTCAGAAAAGTTCCTCTAATTGTTTTGTACTCCTAAGTTTAAGGAGGATTTAGATGATTGGATAATTGTTTAAGCGATTAACGGCACGATTGCTATTTACCCATTTAACGCCAATGACAGACAAGCATTTTCATGGAAGGATTATTGTGTACAAAATCAATAGTATTCAATCAATTAATCAATGATCATTGACTGCATTCAGAAAGGTATAGTAAGGGAACATAATTAGTAGCATGTCTGCTGTTAGTCCAGCGCTCTGTGCCTGTGCTGCTGCCCCTACTTGTGGACACAGGCGCCTGGCTCCCTCATCCCCTTCTGCCGTGCACCGTGCTGACAAGCATGGGCAGCAGGTAGCTTAACTGTTGTATCTGTATTCCGTGCCAGAGCTTACTTCCTGCTTGAGTCCTGTACTGTTGTTATGGCATGCACGGGTGTGCCTCTCCTCCCTTGTGAGGCAGTACGTACACGCCCTTTATCTAACCAGTCTATGGCAGGGTTGCAGGAAGTATTTAAAGGTGCTTCCTGCCCCAGGAAGGCGCCTGAGCAATCTTGGTCACTAGCTGATTTAGTTCCTTGTGTGAAGGTGTTTTTCTGCTTTTCTGTATACCGGACCCTGCTTCTCGATTTAACAGAATTTGCTTGTTTTCCACCTGCCTCTGACCTTGGATTTTGATTACGGACTTTGCTTGATCACTGCCTGCCCTGACTCCGGACTTCCTGACTAGTGTTGATCGCAAATTTTTTTGGAAAATATCAGCACTTTGAGAATTCGCAAAGATTTGCGAAAATCTAAACTATAGTGCTATATATTCGTAATCATGAATATTCTAGATTTTTTATTTTCATCAGTAACCTCCCTTCTTGCTTGTGGGCCAATGAGAAGACTGCAATATCTTTGTCAGAGCTTAGAAACATCCCTAGCAACCAATAGGAAAGTTACCTACCCCTTACTATATAAGAACCTCCCCAGCAGCCATTTCCTGCACTTTTTTTGCAGTTCTGAGAGAGAGAGAGCAGTGTAATTGCGGTGCTCTGTGCTTTCATCTGGATCCTATTACTTATCCAATTACATTAGATAGTTAGTTTATATATATATATATATATATATATATATATATATATATAATACAGATAGTGGGATATAGTCTGTGTAGGTTAGATAGTGATATAGTGTAGCTGTTTCAGTGCAGGGTGTTAGGTAGTGTGATAGGAATTATTGAGCTGTGATAGGGATTAGTGTCTCTGTTAGACACTATCTACTCAGACCTGATAAAATGTAAAGTTGAACGTATTGCGCAAAAAAAAGTGCATCCTTAGTGCTGATTTGCAGAAATAATGACTGGAGATTGCAAATTCTAGAATTCGCTAATATATTGTGAATATTATGTGAAAACGAATATTGCCTATGCCGCTCATGACTATTCCTGACTATGTCTTTCTCCTCGGTGCTGGCACCAGTATTTCTGACCCCCTGGTCAGGTCTCACTGGCCTGGGGACTGCTCTGGAGTGACACCTGGTAACAGCCCAAGCCTATGCTCACGACGATTGGCTCTAGTGAAGACCAGGTAGTTACTGAGTCAGCCCCATCCAGGGTATAGCCAGTGAGTGGTGCAGTGGGTCCATACCTGTTTTGTATGACACCTGCTTTGATATTGTTCTCATTGCTGATAGATCACATGATGCACTTTACATTGCTACAATTCAATAACGACAAACCATTATTATTTTTTTTGCATCAACGATTTCACAAGCGTGGAACGAGCGTTTTCAGTCCAACATGAATTACTTGTGTTTGAATTGTAACATTTATCTACTTGTCTAAATCCGTCATTGATCTCTTGAATGATGCAGGAGTGAGGGTGGGGTTTAAACGATCTAACTTTCTGAAGTTTTTGAATCCAAAGCCAAGAGTGGATTAATACAAAAGGTGAGAAATGATTTATACTTACGCGTTTTTTATGATCCACTCTTGGTTTCAGGTTCAAAATCTGCATAAAGATGTAAACCCTGCCTGCAGTATAGCAGAGATCCTCAATGAAAGACTTTCCAGCTCCAGAAGTTAATTTAAATAGCGTTACATTTAATTCTCTCCAATTTGCTATATTCTAAGTGTAAGGTTACTAAATTACAAATAAAAGCTCATTTTGATAGATATAATTTTAACTTGAAAATGATATGCAAGTCTTTTTATGATCCTTTCTCTGCCATGGGCACATAAAATTATTATATATTATAGCTAGGGTTTGAGCAAAAATATTCATGTCTCGTAACTTAGAAGATAAGAGTTTGCCTTTCTTTGGTGATGTAGTACTGAAAAATGGCTCTCCAGTAAAAAAAAAAAAAGATTTAAAATACCAGCCTTAGGGATAAATGTCACGGCTGTTTAAGGGTAACAAGAGTATACACAGTAAAAAGAGCTACTGACCGGACCCAAACTAGGGAAGAGAAAGGGTGACCCCTGTCAGACCCTCAACACTCTCCCTATGCTGCTAAAGCACATGCCCGGATCCAAATGGTGGAACGAGGCATGCCCGCGTACCTTAGACTGATGAGCCCTGTAACCCCTACAATAGTGGAAGGGGCACGGCCTCCGATGCCCTGCACAGAATAAGGAGGGAACCGGGGCCACCTCAGATCCAGTCAGGAAATCACCAGGTACATAACAAAGTCTGCACACTTAGCTGATGGAGCTGCAGCCGTAGAGAAGACGGATCCAAGGACCGCTGGCAATATCCGGAGTGCTTGCAGCAGCAGAACACAGGTCCAGAGAACTAGTAGCTAAAGGAGTGAAGATACTCAAGGCAGAGCTACAACTGAAAGGAGAAATATAATCCACGCCCTGCAATAGGAGGAGGGGTGATTTAAAGGCAGAGAAATCAAACGCAGGAGAGACAGCTGAGAGTAAGACCTCATCACAGGGGCGGAGAAACAGAACAGTGAGAAAACCTCCAACCCTAAGTGACATCATCACAGGGGTGGAGACACAGAGCTTTGAGAACGTCTCAAAGCTCTGGTAGTGACAGTACCCCCCCTTCTACGGGTGGACTCCGGACACCCAGGACCCACCTTCCCAGGATGAGCCCTATGAAATGCCCTGATAAGGCGAGTGGCTTTAATGTCCGACATCGGAACCCACATCCTCTCCTCAGGACCATAACCCTTCCAATGAACGAGGTACTGAAGAGAACCGCGGACAATGCGAGAGTCCACAATTCTGGAAACCTCAAACTCCAGATTGCCATCAACCAAAATCGGAGGAGGAGGCAAAGAGGAGGGTACCGTGGGCTGGACATATGGTTTTAAGAGAGATCTGTGAAAAACATTATGTATCTTCCAAACCCGTGGAAGATCAAGGCGGAAGGCAACAGGATTGATGACTGACAAAATTTTATAAGGCCCAATAAACTTGGGGCCCAATTTCCAGGAGGGAACCTTCAGTTTAATATTTCTTGTAGACAACCACACCAGATCACCCACATTCAGGTCCGGACCAGGCACACGTCTCTTATCAGCCACACGCTTATACTTCTCACTCATCTTTCTGAGATTACTCTGAATCTTTTGCCAAATGGTAGACAAAGATGAGGAAAATCTCTCCTCCTCAGGTAAACCAGAAAGAGCCCCTCCCGAGAATGTCCCAAACTGCGGATGGAACCCATATGCACCAAAAAATGGTGACTTATCAGAAGATTCCTGACGACGGTTGTTCAAAGCAAACTCAGCAAGAGGGAGAAATGAACACCAATCCTCCTGGTTCTCTGCCACAAAACAGCGCAAATATGTCTCCAGATTCTGATTGAGGCGCTCAGTCTGACCATTCGACTGCGGGTGAAAAGCAGAAGAGAAGGACAGCCGAACCCCCAGGCGAGAACAGAAAGCCTTCCAGAACCTGGACACAAACTGCGTGCCTCTATCGGAAACAATCTCAGAGGGAATGCCGTGCAATTTAACAATATGATCGACAAAAGCTTGCGCCAACGTTTTAGCATTGGGTAAACCAGGGAAAGGAACGAAATGAGCCATCTTGCTAAAACGGTCCACGACCACCAGGATCACCGACTTCCCCGAGGAACGAGGAAGATCCGTGATAAAGTCCATGGACAGGTGTGTCCAAGGACGGGAAGGTATGGGTAACGGGAGAAGGGAACCTGAAGGTCGTGAACGAGGGACCTTAGCGCGAGCGCACGTCTCACAAGCCGCCACAAAACCCTCCACAGACTTACGAAGAGCCGGCCACCAAAATCTCCGAGCAATGAGATCTACCGTGGCTCTACTCCCGGGGTGACCAGCAAGAACTGTATCATGATGTTCCTTAAAGAGTTTGTGACGTAGCTCAGGAGGCACGAACAACTTCCCGGAAGGACAACGGGCAGGTGCCTCAGACTGGGCAGCCTGGACCTCGGCCTCCAAATCGGAATATAGAGCAGAAACAACTACCCCCTCCGCCAAAATGGGACCCGGGTCCTCGGAGTTTCCTCCTCCCGGAAAACAGCGAGAGAGAGCATCAGCCTTCACATTCTTGATCCCAGGGCGGAAAGTAACAACAAAATTAAATCTGGAGAAGAACAGAGACCATCTGGCCTGTCTCGGATTCATACGCCTGGCCGACTCCAGGTACGCCAGATTCTTATGGTCGGTAAAAACGGTGATCGGGTGCCTGGCCCCCTCCAACCAATGGCGCCATTCCTCGAAAGCCAACTTGATGGCCAACAACTCCCTATCTCCCACATCATAGTTTCTCTCTGCCGGGGAGAGTTTTCTAGAGAAAAAGGCACAAGGTCGCCATTTGGCAGGAGAGGGGCCCTGGGACAAAACTGCACCCACACCCACCTCGGAAGCATCCACCTCAACAATAAAAGGTAAGGAAACATCGGGATGCAGCAAGATGGGAGCAGACGCAAAACTCTCTTTAATCTTAGAAAAGGCTGCAAGCGCCTCCTCCGACCAAGAGGAAAAATCCGTCCCCTTTTTTGTCATGTCAGTAAGGGGTTTGACAATAGAGGAATAATTCAAAATGAACTTTCTGTAGTAGTTAGCAAAACCCAGAAAGCGCATCAATGCCTTCTGATTTTCAGGAAGCTCCCACTCCAGCACAGCACGGACCTTCTCCGGATCCATGCGAAAACCAGAAGCAGAGAGGAGAAAACCCAGAAATTGAATCTCTGATACCATAAAAAGACATTTCTCCAGCTTGGCATACAGTTTATTTTCCCGCAGTATCTGCAGGACCTGAAAAAGATGATCCTGATGAGTCTGAACATCAGGGGAAAAAATCAAAATATCATCAAGATACACCAATACAAATTTCCCCATTAAATGATAGAAAATACTATTAACAAAATGCTGAAAGACGGCCGGAGCATTCATCAGGCCGAAAGGCATAACGAGATTCTCGAAATGCCCGTTAGGGGTATTAAAGGCCGTTTTCCATTCATCCCCCTCTCTGACCCTGACCAGGTTGTACGCGCCTCTCAGATCCAATTTGGAAAACACCTTGGCCCCAACAATTTGGTTGAAGAGGTCCGGGATCAGAGGAAGGGGATAGGGATCGCGAATCGTGATACGGTTCAGCTCCCTAAAATCTAAGCAAGGTCTCAGAGAGCCATCTTTTTTTTTAACAAAAAAAAAACCCGCGGCAACAGGCGACTTTGAGGGACGAATATGCCCCTTCTCGAGACTCTCAGAGATATAGGTTCGCATTGCGAGTCTCTCCGGTTGTGAGAGATTGTAGAGGCGTGCCTTTGGCAGCTTGGCGCCGGGAATGAGGTTAATGGGACAGTCAAACTCCCGGTGAGGAGGTAGCTCCTGAACACCGCTCTCGGAAAACACATCCGAGAAATCAGAGAGAAATGATGGCAGAGTTTTAGTAGACACCTCAGCAAGAGTGGCTGTGAGACAATTCTCTCTACAAAAGTCACTCCACTCATTTATTTGCCTTCCTTGCCAATCAATAGTGGGGTTATGTCTAGTGAGCCAGGGTAGCCCCAAAACTAGAGGAGAAGGCAATCCGTTAAGGACAAAACAAGATATCTCCTCCACATGAGTGTCACCTACAGCTAGCCGGATATTGTGAACAATGCCTTTCAGAGATCTCTGCGAGAGTGGGGCAGAGTCAATAGCAAAAACAGGTATATCCTTTTCTAATGTACAAACCTGAAACCCATGCAAAGCTACAAATTGAGTGTCAATAAGATTGACGGCCGCTCCACTATCGACAAAAATCTCACAAGGAATGACCTTGCTCTCTAGCGCCACCCTGGCAGACAGGATAAAACGGGAACTGCAGGTCAGAGGAAAAGCATCAATTCCCACATCAACTTTGCCCAAAGTAGCAGATGAAGCAGAACTTGATGATCTACCTCTTGAGGTTTTTCTCTTATTATCGCTCTTAGTACAGTTCAGGAATCTCCTAGACGGACAAACATTTGCCAAATGACCTATGCCCCCACAACAAAAACACACCATATTCTGAGGACTAAATCCTCTTTTATCAGGGGCAAGTCGGCCTAGCTGCATGGGCTCCTCCTCAGAGGGGAGCGAGACAGGATGAGACCCCTGCATACTGAATGAGTCCGCACCATTGCCCCTAGACTGACAATGGCTGGACGGAGAGGTCTTGTTTCTTTCCCTTAGACGCCTGTCAAGGCGTACCGCCAATGACATGGCAGACTCTAAGGATGTTGGTCTCTCATGGAAAGCAAAGGCATCTTTCAAACCCTCTGAGAGACCATGACAGAACTGACTTCGGAGTGCAGCATCATTCCAGCCTGAATCAGCTGCCCATCTCCGAAATTCAGAACAATAAAGCTCCGCAGACAGTTTGTTCTGGCATAGAACACGTAAGTTCGATTCTGCCAGAGCAACACGATCCGGGTCATCATATATCTGCCCCAGGGCCACAAAAAACCTCTCCACGGATCGCAGGGAAGGATCCCCTGATGGCAGCGAAAAAGCCCAAGTCTGAGCATTACCTCTGAGCAGGGAGATGACAATCCTCACCCTCTGTTCCTCATTACCAGAGGAGTGGGGACACAAACAAAAATGGAGTTTACATGCCTCTCTGAAGCGAACAAAATTCTCACTGCCCCCAGAGAACGTTTCCGGAAGTGAGACCTTTGGCTCGCAACAGACTCCATGAGCCGGAGCAGAGCCCAATGCTTGTAGCTGAGTCAGAGATTGACGGAGATCCGCTACTTCCAAAGAAAGACCCTGCATGCGGTCAACCAGGTCAGAAAGCGGATCCATGTCAACAAGGACGGTTTTGGTGGATTATAATGTCACGGCTGTTTAAGGGTAACAAGAGTATACACAGTAAAAAGACCTACTGACCGGACCCAAACTAGGGAAGAGAAAGGGTGACCCCTGTCAGACCCTCAACACTCTCCCTATGCTGCTAAAGCACATGCCCGGATCCAAATGGTGGAACGAGGCATGCCCGCGTACCTTAGACTGATGAGCCCTGTAACCCCTACAATAGTGGAAGGGGCACGGCCTCCGATGCCCTGCACAGAATAAGGAGGGAACCGGGGCCACCTCAGATCCAGTCAGGAAATCACCAGGTACATAACAAAGTCTGCACACTTAGCTGATGGAGCTGCAGCCGTAGAGAAGACGGATCCAAGGACCGCTGGCAATATCCGGAGTGCTTGCAGCAGCAGAACACAGGTCCAGAGAACTAGTAGCTAAAGGAGTGAAGATACTCAAGGCAGAGCTACAACTGAAAGGAGAAATATAATCCACGCCCTGCAATAGGAGGAGGGGTGATTTAAAGGCAGAGAAATCAAACGCAGGAGAGACAGCTGAGAGTAAGACCTCATCACAGGGGCGGAGAAACAGAACAGTGAGAAAACCTCCAACCCTAAGTGACATCATCACAGGGGTGGAGACACAGAGCTTTGAGAACGTCTCAAAGCTCTGGTAGTGACAATAAAGCAATTTAGTAATTTCCTTAACTAGCTGCATTATTCCACTAATTTCTTGGAAGACAGAGAAAAATATAATTTTAAGAGTAAATAGTAGCCCATTCAAGAAAATCTTATTATTATGCCTCATAAGAACAAGGAAAGTGCTGGATGCACATGGCTGGTATCCATATTTTGTGGATCAGTTGTTTGTGGACCACAAGACAGCAATGGCCATGTGCATAGGCCTTAGAAGGATCCCTCAAAAATAAGCTGATTACTCTGAGACTCTGGATGCTGGGATGCCAAAGATCAGCTGATTCTTTCAGCACCACTATTTGGGAACTGAAACTTTTCATAGTATTCATTGCAATCAATGGGCTATAATTGTAATACATGGGCAGGCTACATCCTCTGGAAGAGAGACATTCTCTATAGCTGCTACCTGTTAGCTTACCAACGAAGGTCCACTTTTTAAAAATAAACTCTGAATGCATTTATGGGACATTATTAGCCATGTTGTGACAACTTTAGCATCTTAAAGGAGTTGTCCCTCGAAAAATATTCTACAGGTTTCAAACTAGCACCTGGGTCTGAATACTTTTGTAATTACATGTAATAAAAATGTATTGGTATAGCATCACCTGCAGTTTTTTTTTCTTATTTCTTTGTCCTGCTCACTGAGAAGGCCGCACATGCTCAGTTTCATCCTTCTGCCTCCTGAGCTGTGATATGTAGAGCATGGACACGCCCTCTTAGCTGCAGCAGAAAAGACACTCCCCTTGAGCTGTCAGCTTAATATAAATCTAGCAGAGCAATGAATGGGGAGGTCTCTGAATCAATGTGAGCTACTCCCCTTATTTATGTAATGAGAATTGAGAGGATATTTAGCTTGTGAGAACTGGTGGTCACTGAAACATTAAGTGTAGGGTTCCTGATAGTCAGTGACACAAAATAGTATCTCTTATTGTTTAGTTCTATTACTAAAGTATGTTAAATAATCATTCTGAAAAAGTTAGTTTTGCCCATGATAAAGGCAATGACCACCCCACCCCAGAGATTCACTTATTATTCCTATTCTTTCTTCTAGTCTTCTCTCCTGTCACACCAATGAGTACTGTTGATCACTAGAGTTGAGCGGACACCTGGATGTTTGAGTTCGAGAAGTTCGGCCGAACTTCCCGGAAATGTTCGGGTTCGGGATCCGAACCCGATCCGAACTTCGTCCCGAACCCGAACCCCATTGAAGTCAATGGGGACAATAACTTTTCGGCACTAAAAAGGCTGTAAAACAGCCCAGGAAAGAGCTAGAAGGCTGCAAAAGGCAGCAACATGTAGGTAAATCCCCTGCAAGCAAATGTGGATAGGGAAATGAATTAAATGTTTTTTTTTTTTTTTTTTACCAATATCAATTGGAGAGAGGTCCCATAGCAGAGAATCAGGCTTCACGTCAGCCACCACTGCAACAGTCCATTGGCATATATTTAGGCCCAGGCACCCAGGCAGAGGAGAGAGGTCCCGTAACAGAGAATCTGGCTTCATGTCAGCAGAGAATCAGTCTGCATGTCATAGAAGAGAATCAGGCTTCACGTCAGCCACCACTGCAACAGTCCATTGTCATATATTTAGGCCCAGCACACAGGCAGAGGAGAGAGGTCCCGTAACAGAGAATCTGGCTTCATGTCACCAGAGAATCAGTCTACATGTCATAGCAGAGAATCAGGCTTCACGTCAGCCACCACTGTAACAGTCCATTGTCATATATTTAGGCCCAGCACCCAGGCAGAGGAGAGAGGTCCCGTAACACAGAATCTGGCTTCATGTCAGCAGAGAATCAGTCTGCATGTCAAAGCAGAGAATCAGGTTTCACGTCAGCCACCACTGCAACAGTCCATTGTCATATATTTAGGCCCAGCACCCAGGCAGAGGAGAGAGGTCCCGTAACAGAGAATCTGGCTTCATGTCAGCAGAGAATTAGTCTGCATGTCATAGCAGAGAATCAGGCTTCACGTCACCCAACATTGGAACAGTCCATTGTCAGATATTTAGGCCCCGGCACCCAGACAGAGGAGAGGTTCATTCAACTTTGGGTAGCCTCGCAATATAATGGTAAAATGAAAATAAAAATAGGATTGAATGAGGAAGTGCCCTGGAGTACAATAATATATGGTTAAGGGGAGGTAGTTAATGTCTAATCTGCACAAGGGATGGACAGGTCCTATGGGATCCATGCCTGGTTCATTTTTATGAACGTCAGCTTGTCCACATTGGTGGTAGACAGGCGGCTGCGTTTGTCTGTAATGACGCCCCCTGCCGTGCTGAATACACGTTCAGACAAAACGCTGGCCACCGGGCAGGCCAGCACCTCCAAGGCATAAAAGACTAGCTCTGGCCACGTGGACAATGTAGAGACCCAGAAGTTGAATGGGGCCGAACCATCAGTCAGTACGTGGAGGGGTGTGCACACATACTGTTCCACCATGTTAGTGAAATGTTGCCTCCTGCTAACACGTTGCGTATCAGGTGGTGGTGCAGTTAGCTGTGGCGTGTTGACAAAACTTTTCCACATCTCTGCCATGCTAACCCTGCCCTCAGAGGAGCTGGCCGTGACACAGCTGCCTTGGCGACCTCTTGCTCCTCCTCTGCCTTGGCCTTGGGCTTCCACTTGTTCCCCTGTGACATTTGGGAATGCTCTTAGTAGCGCATCTACCAACGTCCGCTTGTACTCGCGCATCTTCCTATCACGCTCCAGTGCAGGAAGTAAGGTGGGCACATTGTCTTTGTACCGTGGATCCAGCAGGGTGGCAACCCAGTAGTCCGCACACGTTAAAATGTGGGCAACTCTGCTGTCGTTGTGCAGGCACTGCAGCATGTAGTCGCTCATGTGTGCCAGGCTGCCCAGGGGTAAGGACAAGCTGTCCTCTGTGGGAGGCGTATCGTCATCGTCCTGCCTTTCCCCCCAGCCACGCACCAGTGATGGGCCCGAGCTGCGTTGGGTGCCACCCCGCTGTGACCATGCTTCATCCTCATCCTCCTCCACCTCCTCCTCATCCTCGTCCTCCTCGTCCTCCAGTAGTGGGCCCTGGCTGGCCACATTTGTACCTGGCCTCTGCTGTTGCAAAAAACCTCCCTCTGAGTCACTTAAAAGAGACTGGCCTGAAAGTGCTAAAAATGACCCCTCTTCCTCCTCCTCCTCCTCCTGGGCCACCTCCTCTTCCATCATCGCCCTAAGTGTTTTCTCAAGGAGACATAGAAGTGGTATTGTAACGCTGATAATGGCGTCATCACCACTGGCCATGTTGGTGGAGTACTCGAAACAGCGCAACAGGGCACACAGGTCTCGCATGGAGGCCCAGTCATTGGTGGTGAAGTGGTGCTGTTCCATAGTGCGACTGACCCGTGCGTGCTGCAGCTGAAACTCCACTATGGACTGCTGCTGCTCGCACAGTCTGTCCAGCATGTGCAAGGTGGAGTTCCACCTGGTGGGCACGTCGCATATGAGGCGGTGAGCGGGAAGGCCGAAGTTACGCTGTAGCGCAGACAGGCGAGCAGCGGCAGGATGTGAACGCCGGAAGCGCGAACAGACGGCCCACACTTTATGCAGCAGCTCTGACATTTCGGGGTAGTTGTGAATGAACTTCTGCACCACCAAATTCAGCACATGCGCCAAGCAAGGGATGTGCGACAAATCGGCTAGTCCCAGAGCTGCAACGAGATTTCGCATTATCGCACACCACCAGGCCGGGCTTGAGGCTCACCGGCAGCAACCACTCGTCGGTCTGTTGTTCTATACCCCGCCAAAACTCCTGTGCGGTGTGGGGCCTGTCCCCCAAACATATGAGTTTCAGAATGGCCTGCTGACGTTTACCCCGGGCTGTGCTGAAGTTGGTGGTGAAGGTGTGTGGCTGACTGGATGAGCAGGTGGAAGAAGAGGAGGAGGAAGCTGAGTAGGAGGAGGTGGCAACACGAGGCAAAGAATCTTGCCCTGCGATCCTTGGCTGCGGAAGGACGTGCGCCAAACAGCTCTCCGCCTGGGGCCCAGCTGCCACTACATTTACCCAGTGTGCAGTTAGGGAGATATAGCGTCCCTGGCCGTGCTTACTGATCCACGTATCTGTGGTTAGGTGGACCTTGCCACAGATGGCGTTGCGCAGTGCACACTTGATTTTATCGGATACTTGGTTGTGCAGGGAAGGCACGGCTCTCTTGGAGAAGTCGTGCCGGCTAGGAACAACATACTGTGGGACAGCAAGTGACATGAGCTGTTTGAAGCTGTCTGTGTCCACCAGCCTAAATGACAGCATTTCATAGGCCAGTAGTTTAGAAATGCTGGCATTCAGGGCCAGGGATCGAGGGTGGCTAGGTGGGAATTTACGCTTTCTCTCAAATGTTTGTGAGATGGAGAGCTGAATGCTGCCGTATGACATGGTTGATATGCTTGGTGACGGAGGTGGTGGTGTTGGTGGTACATCCCCTGTTTGCTGGGCGGCAGGTGCCAGCGTTCCTCCAGAGGCGGAGGAAGAGGCCGAGGCGGCAGCAGCAGAAGAGGCCGAGGCGGCAGCAGCAGAAGAGGTAGCAGGGGGAGCCTGAGTGACTTCCTTGTTTTTAAGGTGTTTACTCCACTGCAGTTCATGCTTTGCATGCAGGTGCCTGGTCATGCAGGTTGTGCTAAGGTTCAGAACGTTAATGCCTCGCTTCAGGCTCTGATGGCACAGAGTGCAAACCACTCAGGTCTTGTCGTCAGCACATTGTTTGAAGAAGTGCCATGCCAGGGAACTCCTTGAAGCTGCCTTTGGGGTGCTCGGTCCCAGATGGCGGCGGTCAGTAGCAGGCGGAGTCTCTTGGCGGCGGGTGTTCTGCTTTTGCCCACTGCTCCCTCTTTTGCTACGCTGTTGGCTCAGTCTCACCATTGCCTCTTCCTCCGAACTGTGAAAGTCAGTGGCACGACCTTCATTCCATGTGGGGTCTAGGACCTCATCGTCCCCTGCATTGTCTTCCACCCAGTCTTGATCCCTGACCTCCTGTTCAGTCTGCACACTGCAGAAAGACGCAGCAGTTGGCACCTGTGTTTCGTCATCATCAGAGACATGCTGAGGTGGTATTCCCATGTCCTCATCATCAGGAAACATAAGTGGTTGTGCGTCAGTGCATTCTATGTCTTCCACCGCTGGGGAAGGGCTAGGTGGATGCCCTTGGGAAACCCTGCTAGCGGAGTCTTCAAACAGCATAAGAGACTGCTGCATAACTTGCGGCTCAGACAGTTTCCCTGGTATGCATTGGAGTGATGTGACAGACTGATGGGCTTGGTTTTCAGGCGCCATCTGTGCGCTTTCTGCAGAAGACTCATTGTTACCGTTCACCACAATAAGAAAAATATTATTTGGCCCAATGTATTGAATTCAAATTCAGGCCTTTTTTTACAGACACCAAACACTATCTGGCTATCTATTTAGGTACCGTAGGTAGCTGGATATAAATTGGAGGCCTATTATTTAGGCGCTGGGTGACTGGTATAGGTTTACTGACAGAATTAGACTTGGAAATGCACAGTAGCATGTGTGTGAAGTTATTCAGAATGACCCTATGTGCACCTTGAGTCTTATATACCCTTTTAGGGATAGATTTAAAATAGCTCTGATACAGCAGAAACCACTAAATTAGGAAATTGCTAAATTGGGAATTGTATTTCAACCCAGAACAAAAACTGTGCTTTGACGGACACTAAATAACTTGACCAGTTACAGCAGTAACGACAGATTTAGCTGGATATAAATTTGAGGCCTAGTATTTAGGCGCTGGGTGACAGGTATACGTTTACTAACAGAATTAGACTTGGAAATGCACAGTAGCGTGTGTGTGAAGTAATTCAGAATGACCCTATGTGCACCTTGAATCTTATATACACTTTTAGGGATAGATTTAAAATAGCTCTGATACAGCAGAAACCACTAAATTAGGAAATTGCTAAATTGGGAATTGTATTTCAACCCAGAACAAAAACTGTGCTTTGACGGACACTAAATAACTTGACCAGCCACAGCAGTAACGACAGATTTAGCTGGATATAAATTTGAGGCCTAGTATTTAGGCGCTGGGTGACAGGTATACGTTTACTGAGAGAATTAGACTGGGATATGGCCAAAAACTAACCACACTATTGATGGTTAAATGCACTTGGTATGACAGCTTGACCAACCACACCATTGAGGGTTAAATGCACTTGGTGACAGCTTGCCCCTGATGTAGTCTATGGCCAAAAAATAACCAGACTATTGATGGTTAAATGCACTTGGTGTGACAGCTTAACCCTGATGTAGGATTTAGCCAAAAAACAACCACACCATTGAGGGTTAAATGCACTTGGTGACAGCTTGCCCCTGATGTAGTATAGGGCCAAAAAATAACCAGACTATTGATGGTTAAATGCACTTGGTGTGACAGCTTGACCCTGATGTAGGATTTAGCCAAGAAACAACCACACCATTGAGGGTTAAATGCACTTGATGACAGCTTGCTCCTGATGTAGTATATGGCCAAAAAATAACCAGACTATTGATGGTTAAATGCACTTGGTGTGACAGCTTGACCCTGATGTAGGATTTAGCCTAAAAACAACCACACTATTGAGGGTTAAATGCACTTGGTGACAGCTTGCCCCTGATGTAGGATTTTGCCAAAAAAACAACCACACCGTTGAGGGTTAAATGCACTTGGTGGCAGCTGGTGCTGGCGCACCACAAGACACAAAATGGCCGCCGATCACCCCCAAAAAAACTGACTGAAAAACGCTCTGGGCAGCCTAAAAACAGTGAGCAATTCAATAGCAGCAGTTCAATCATCCACAGCTGCAGATCGATCTCTGAATGAAGTCTTTTGGAGGAGTTAATCACTGCCTAATCTCGCCCTAACGTCGCAGCTGCAACCTCTCCCTATACTGATCAGAGCAGAGTGACGTGCGGCGCTACGTGACTCCAGCTTAAATAGAGGCTGGGTCACATGCTGCACTGGCCAATCACAGCCATGCCAATAGAAGGCATGGCTGTGACGGCCTCTTGGGGCAAGTAGTATGGCGCTTGTTGAGTGGCTGCTTTGCAGCCTTTCAAAAAGCGCCAAGAAAGCGACGAACACCGAACCCGAACCCGTGTCATGGACACCCCAAAATTCGGTACGAACCCGAACTATACAGTTCGGGTTCGCTCATCCCTATTGATCACGAATATTCGAATTTTGAATATTGGCATTCGAGAATTGTAGATTTCTTCTTCATCAGTAACCTCCCTTCTTGCTTGTGGGCCAATGAGAAGGCTGCAGTGTCTTTGTCTGAGCTTAGCAACATCCCTAGCAACCAATATGAAAGTTGCCTACCCCTTACTATATAAGAACCTCCCAGCAGCCATTTTCTGTAGTTTTTTAACGTTTTGAGAGAGACAGCAGTGTCATTGCTGTGCTCTGTGCTTTCCACTCATTACATTAGATAGATAGTTAGCTTATATACATAATACAGTTAGTGGGAGATAGTCAGTGTAGGTTAGATCCGGATACAGTGTAGCTGTTGCAGTGCAGGGTGTAAGGTAGTGTGATAGGTTCTGCTGTCCATACATACATGCAGACCTGCTAAAATGTGAAGTTTCACGTATTGCACCAAAATATTCACATCGTTGGTGCCGATTTGCGCAATTGCAAATATATTGGAGCAATCTAACTGCATATGAAGCCATATTTAATGTTCTGCCGTGCCAATAATTTTCTCCAGTCTCAGGACACTTCTAGCAGCTTGGAAAATTTAGCAAAAGTGACCCACGCATTACATTGCCGATTTTTCACGATCAAGAAAATAATCTCGAATTTGTGAATATATGACAAATATTCGCCCAAATATTCGTGAAATATTGAGAATTCGAATATAGCCTCTGCCGCTCATCACTACTTATGAGCACATGGACAACAGGCACAGATTCAGAAAGATACAGACAGACTGTGGAATTAACCTCTACAGAACCAGATCGGAGAGATACACTTACATCTACAAGTATACCATGGACAGTAAGCAAACAACAGAAGCTAGTGTGCATTGCCACACCGACACTTAGTCCTAAATACACATCCACAATGTACAGCAACCAGCCCACATGGAATACAATGGTGCACAGTGAACAGACATTGAAACATTACTCCTCCATACAGGCACAAACAGGGAAGAGATACAAATCACAGGAGCGCAGTTCACACCTACAAATATCCACGGCCAGTACGGACACAACAGAGGTGGCTATGTACTTCCACACTGCCACAATGTCCTCGATACACAACTGCAGCATTCACCACCAGCCCACACGGTATACAATGACAAACAGTGAAGAGACATGTAACATAATGTATTTTTTACCCCTTTGCTCTTGTTAACTCACTCCATCTGAAGCTTGTGTCTCTTTTTTCTGTTGGAGGGCAGCAGCTACAGGACAAGAATAGGACAGGACTCATAATTTTAGCGGAGCCACGGAACGGAGAAACGGATGCAGACAGCACACAGAGTGCTGTTCACATCTTTTTCGGACCCATTGAAATGAATGGTTCCGAAGACAGACCGTATGCGGAACGCATAAAATGGTGCGTATACAGAACTCAAAATACGTTTGTGTGAACGAGCCCTTAACTAGTGTCAAAAGATGGATTTCCAGCATTTTAAAGGTTGTGGTTGGGAACGGTCTTTTCTATAAAGCTACCGCTTCATATAAACGACAATGCAACTCACACTGTGCAAATATGAAATAATTCATCTTGTACAGTGGGTCAAACAAAGCTGGAAATAATCTGATTCCAGCAGTACGTCTAATTTCCTGAATGCTTTCCTGGGAATTAATTTCACACACTACTACATTTGTATTAGGTGGCTACTTTGTTTATTACTGAATTTGTTATTTAAAGTGTTCACGTCAATGATTATACAATTTATACTCTTTATGATAAACTAGACATTAAGCCCGTTACAATATTGGGCGCTAGAACAGTAGTGCGTAAACATTAGTAGAAACAGTCTATATTAGGCTACTTTCCCACTCGCGTTTTTTTTGCTTTCCGTTTGTGAGATCCGTTCAGGCCTCTCACAAGCGGTCCAAAACGGATCAGTTTTGCTCTAATGTATTCTGAATGGAAAAGGATCCGCTAAGAATGCATCAGTTCAGTATCCATTCCGCTATGGAGGCAGATAACAAAACGCTGCTTGCAGTGTTTTGGTGTCCGTCTGATGAAACTGAGCCAAACAGATCTGTCCTGACACACAATGTAAGTCAATGGGGACGGATCCGTTTTCAATGACACAATCTGGCACAATAGAAAATGGATCCGTCCTTTATTGACTTTCAATGGTGTTCAAGACTGATCCTTCTTGGCTATGTTACAGATAATACAAACAGATCCATTCTGAATGGATGCAGACGGTTGTATTATCTGAATGGATCCATCCATGACAGATCCACACAAAACGCGAGTGTGAAAGTAGCCTCAAATGGCAAGAGAACTTGACCACACTGACTGGTGGCCGAGACTGGCTGCTGTGGCTGAGACTGCTGGCACTGACTGGTGGCTAAGACTGGTGGCTGCGGCTGAGATTGCTGGCTGTGGCTTGTGGCTGAGACTGCTGGCACTGAGTGCTGGCTGTGGCTGAGACTGCTGACTGCGGCTGGTGACTGAGACAGGCTGTGGCTGAGACTGCTGGCACTGACTGGTGGCTGTGGCAGAGACTTCTGGCTGTGGCTGAGACTGCTGGCACTGAGTGCTGGCTGTGGCTGAGACTGCTCGCACTGAGCACTGGCTGTGGCTGAGACTGCTCGCACTGAGCACTGGCTGTGGCTGAGACTGCTCGCACTGAGCACTGGCTGTGGCTGAGACTGCTGGCACTGAGTGCTGGCTGACACTGCTGGTACTGTGACTGGTGGCTGTGGCTGTATGACAGGCACTGACTGCTGGTGCTGAGACTGCTGGTATCGACTGGTAGGTCAGACTGCTGACAGGGGCTCCTCTCTATATGGCTGATAGTGCTGGAACTGACAAACAGAAATGGCGTCTGGGACTGACAAACAGAAATGGTGGCACTCCGACCTGCTTGCTGGCGCGCAGGTATGGGCCGTGCATGCTGCATGTGGAGTGCTGTGTCCTGATTGATCGGCGTGCTGGTGTGAGCGGTGCGGGCGGGCGTGTTATTATTAGGGTTATTCCTGCAGAATATAAATATTTAGCTAGAGGTAGTTGTACATTGTGTGTGTGTATATATATATATATATATATATATATATATATATATATACACAATTACTCTTTTTATGAGGCAAGGTAACCAAAAAATGGTTCTTCTGGCACAGTTTTTATTATATATATATACATATATATATATATTTTTTTATAATGTTCACCTGACAGAGTAGATTATCTGATATTTTTATAGAGCAGGTCGTAATGATGTGGCGATACCTAATAAGTCTATGTTTCCATTTTCGGAAAGCCATATTTTTTTATTTATTTTTGGGGCAATTATCTTAGGCTGGGTCTCATTTTTTTCTGGAAGAGATGATGGTTTGACTGGTACCATTTGGGGGCACATATGAATTTTTGATCGCTTGGTATTACACTTTTTGTGATGTGAGGTGATAAATAATGGCTTGTTTAGCGCATTTTATATATTTTTTTTTATGGTGTTCACCAGACGGGTTGGATCACATACTATTTATATAGAGCTAGTTGTTACGGACACAGTGATGCCTAATTTGTGAATTTTTTTTATTTTATTTTACACAATAAAAGCATTTTTGAAAGAAAATAGAGTTGAGCGAACACCTGGATGTTCGGGTTCGAGAAGTTCGGCCGAACATCCCGGAAATGTTCGGGTTCGGGATCCGAACCCGATCCGAACTTCGTCCCGAACCCGAACCCCATTGAAGTCAATGGGGACCCGAACTTTTCGGCACTAAAAAGGCTGTAAAACAGCCCAGGAAAGAGCTAGAGGGCTGCAAAAGGCAGCAACATGTAGGTAAATCCCCTGCAAACAAATGTGGATAGGGAAATGAATTAAATTAAAAATTAAATAAATAAAAATTAACCAAAATCAATTGGAGAGAGGTTCCATAGCAGAGAATCTGGCTTCCCGTCACCCACCACTGGAACAGTCCATTCTCAGATATTTAGGCCCCGGCACCCAGGCAGAGGAGAGAGGTCCCGTAACAGAGAATCTGTCTTCATGTCAGCAGAGAATTAGTCTGCATGTCATAGCAGAGAATGAGGCTTCACGTCAGCCACCACTGCAACAGTCCATTGGCATATATTTAGGCCCAGCACACACACAGGCAGAGGAGAGAGGTCCCGTAACAGACAATCTGGCTTCATGTCAGCAGAGAATTAGTCTGCATGTCATAGCAGAGAATGAGGCTTCACGTCACCCACCACTGCAACAGTCCATTGGCATATATTTAGGCCCAGCACCCAGGCAGAGGAGGGAGGTCCCGTAACAGAGAATCTGTCTTCATGTCAGCAGAGAATTAGTCTGCATGTCATAGCAGAGAATGAGGCTTCACGTCAGCCACCACTGCAACAGTCCATTGGCATATATTTAGGCCCAGCACACACACAGGCAGAGGAGAGAGGTCCCGTAACAGAGGATCTGGCTTCATGTCAGCAGAGAATCAGTCTGCATGTCATAGCAGAGAATCAGGCTTCACGTCAGCCACCACTGCAACAGTCCATTGGCATATATTTAGGCCTAGCACACAGGCAGAGGAGAGAGGTCCCGTAACAGACAATCTGGCTTCATGTCAGCAGAGAATCAGTCTGCATGTCATAGCAGAGAATGAGGCTTCACGTCAGCCACCACTGCAACAGTCCATTGTCATAAATTTAGGCCCAGCACCCAGGCAGAGGAGAGAGGTCCCGTAACAGACAATCTGGCTTCATGTCAGCAGAGAATTAGTCTGCATGTCATAGCAGAGAATCAGGCTTCATGTCAGCCACCACTGCAACAGTCCATTGGCATATATTTAGGCCTAGCACACAGGCAGAGGAGAGGTTCATTCAACTTTGGGTAGCATCGCAATATAATGGTAAAATGAAAATAAAAATAGGATTGAATGAGGAAGTGCCCTGGAGTCCAATAATATATGGTTATGGGGAGGTAGTTAATGTCTAATCTGGACAAGGGACGGACAGGTCCTGTGGGATCCATGCCTGGTTCATTTTTATGAACGTCAGCTTGTCCACATTGGCTGTAGACAGGCGGCTGCGTTTGTCTGTAATGACGCCCCCTGCCGTGCTGAATACACGTTCAGACAAAACGCTGGCTGCCGGGCAGGCCAGCACCTCCAAGGCATAAAAGGCTAGCTCTGGCCACGTGGACAATTTAGAGACCCAGAAGTTGAATGGGGCCGAACCATCAGTCAGTACGTGGAGGGGTGTGCACACGTACTGTTCCACCATGTTAGTGAAATGTTGCCTCCTGCTAACACGTTGCGTATCAGGTGGTGGTGCAGTTAGCTGTGGCGTGTTGACAAAAGTTTTCCACATCTCTGCCATGCTAACCCTGCCCTCAGAGGAGCTGGCCGTGACACAGCTGCCTTGGCGACCTCTTGCTCCTCCTCTGCCTTGGCCTTGGGCTTCCACTTGTTCCCCTGTGACATTTGGGAATGCTCTCAGTAGCGCGTCTACCAACGTGCGCTTGTACTCGCGCATCTTCCTATCACGCTCCAGTGCAGGAAGTAAGGTGGGCACATTGTCTTTGTAGCGTGGATCCAGCAGGGTGGCAACCCAGTAGTCCGCACAGGTTAAAATGTGGGCAACTCTGCTGTCGTTGCGCAGGCACTGCAGCATGTAGTCGCTCATGTGTGCCAGGCTGCCCAGGGATAAGGACAAGCTGTCCTCTGTGGGAGGCGTATCGTCATCGTCCTGCCTTTCCCCCCAGCCACGCACCAGTGATGGACCCGAGCTGCGTTGGGTGCCACCCCGCTGTGACCATGCTTCATCCTCATCCTCCTCCACCTCCTCCTCATCCTCGTCCTCCTCGTCCTCCAGTAGTGGGCCCTGGCTGGCCACATTTGTACCTGGCCTCTGCTGTTGCCAAAAACCTCCCTCTGAGTCACTTCGAAGAGACTGGCCTGAAAGTGCTAAAAATGACCCCTCTTCCTCCTCCTCCTCCTCCTCCTCCTGGGCCACCTCCTCTTCCATCATCGCCCTAAGTGTTTTCTCAAGGAGACATAGAAGTGGTATTGTAACGCTGATAACGGTGTCATCGCCACTGGCCATGTTGGTGGAGTACTCGAAACAGCGCAACAGGGCACACAGGTCTCGCATGGAGGCCCAGTCATTGGTGGTGAAGTGGTGCTGTTCTGTAGTGCGACTGACCCGTGCGTGCTGCAGCTGAAACTCCACTATGGCCTGCTGCTGCTCGCACAGTCTGTCCAGCATGTGCAAGGTGGAGTTCCACCTGGTGGGCACGTCGCATATGAGGCGGTGAGCGGGAAGGCCGAAGTTACGCTGTAGCGCAGACAGGCGAGCAGCAGCAGGATGTGAACGCCGGAAGCGCGAACAGACGGCCCGCACTTTATGCAGCAGCTCTGACATGTCGGGGTAGTTGTGAATGAACTTCTGCACCACCAAATTCAGCACATGCGCCAAGCAAGGGATGTGCATCAAATTGGCTAGTCCCAGAGCTGCAACGAGATTTCGCCCATTATCACACACCACCAGGCCGGGCTTGAGGCTCACCGGCAGCAACCACTCGTCGGTCTGTTGTTCTATACCCCGCCACAACTCCTGTGCGGTGTGGGGCCTGTCCCCCAAACATATGAGTTTCAGAATGGCCTGCTGACGTTTACCCCGGGCTGTGCTGAAGTTGGTGGTGAAGGTGTGTGGCTGACTGGATGAGCAGGTGGAAGAAGAGGAGGAGGAAGCCGAGAAGGAGGAGGTGGCAACAGGAGGCAAAGAATGTTGCCCTGCGATCCTTGGCGGCGGAAGGACGTGCGCCAAACAGCTCTCCGCCTGGGGCCCAGCTGCCACTACATTTACCCAGTGTGCAGTTAGGGAGATATAGCGTCCCTGGCCGTGCTTACTGGTCCACGTATCTGTGGTTAGGTGGACCTTGCCACAGATGGCGTTGCGCAGTGCACACTTGATTTTATCGGATACTTGGTTGTGCAGGGAAGGCACGGCTCTCTTGGAGAAGTAGTGCCGGCTGGGAACAACATACTGTGGGACAGCAAGCGACATGAGCTGTTTGAAGCTGTCTGTGTCCACCAGCCTAAATGACAGCATTTCATAGGCCAGTAGTTTAGAAATGCTGGCATTCAGGGCCAGGGATCGAGGGTGGCTAGGTGGGAATTTACGCTTTCTATCAAATGTTTGTGAGATGGAGAGCTGAACGCTGGCGTGTGACATGGTTGAGACGCTTGGTGACGGAGGTGGTGGTGGTGGTGTTGGTGGTACATCCCCTGTTTGCTGGGCGGCAGGTGCCAACGTTCCTCCAGAGGCGGAGGAAGAGGCCGAGGCGGCAGCAGCAGAATAGGCCGAGGCGGCAGCAGCAGAAGAGGTAGCAGGGGGAGCCTGAGTGACTTCCTTGGTTTTAAGGTGTTTACTCCACTGCAGTTCATGCTTTGCATGCAGGTGCCTGGTCATGCAGGTTGTGCTCAGGTTCAGAACGTTAATGCCTCGCTTCAGGCTCTGATGGCACAGCGTGCAAACCACTCGGGTCTTGTCGTCAGCACATTGTTTGAAGAAGTGCCATGCCAGGGAACTCCTTGAAGCTGCCTTTGGGGTGCTCGGTCCCAGATGGCGGCGGTCAGTAGCAGGCGGAGTCTCTTGGCGGCGGGTGTTCTGCTTTTGCCCACTGCTCCCTCTTTTGCTACGCTGTTGGCTCGGTCTCACCACTGCCTCTTCCTCCGAACTGTGAAAGTCAGTGGCACGACCTTCATTCCATGTGGGGTCTAGGACCTCATCGTCCCCTGCATCGTCTTCCACCCAGTCTTGATCCCTGACCTCCTGTTCAGTCTGCACACTGCAGAAAGACGCAGCAGTTGGCACCTGTGTTTCGTCATCATCAGAGACATGCTGAGGTGGTATTCCCATGTCCTCATCATCAGGAAACATAAGTGGTTGTGCGTCAGTGCATTCTATGTCTTTCACCGCTGGGGAAGGGCTAGGTGGATGCCCTTGGGAAACCCTGCCAGCGGAGTCTTCAAACAGCATAAGAGACTGCTGCATAACTTGAGGCTGAGACAGTTTCCCTGGTATGCATGGGGGTGATGTGACAGACTGATGGGGTTGGTTTTCAGGCGCCATCTGTGCGCTTTCTGCAGAAGACTGGGTGGGAGATAATGTGAACGTGCTGGATCCACTGTCGGCCACCCAATTGACTAATGCCTGTACCTGCTCAGGCCTTACCATCCTTAGAACGGCATTGGGCCCCACCATATATCGCTGTAAATTCTGGCGGCTACTGGGACCTGAGGTAGTTGGTACACTAGGACGTGTGGATGTGGCAGAACGGCCACGTCCTCTCCCAGCACCAGAGGGTCCACTAACACCACCACGACCATGTCCACGTCCGCGTCCCTTACTAGATGTTTTTCTCATTGTTATGGTTCACCACAACAACAAATATATTATTTGGCCCAATGTATTGTATTCAAATTCAGCGGGATATAAATTTGAGGCCTAGTATTTAGGCGCTGGGTGACCGGTATGGATTTAGTGACAGAATTAGACTTGGAAATGCACAGAAGCGTGTGTGTGAAGTTATTCTGAATGACCCTATGTGCACCTTCAATATGATCTACCCTTTTAGGGATAGATTTCAAATAGCTCTGATATAGCAGAAACGACTAAATTATGAAATTGCTAAATTGGGAATTGTATTTCAACCCAGAACAAAAAATGTGCTTTGACGGACACTAAATAACTTTCCCAGCCACAACAGGACAGCGGTAACGAGAGATTTAGCGGGATAAAAATTTGAGGCCTAGTATTTAGGCGCTGGGTGACAGGTATGGGTTTAGTGACAGAATTAGATTTGGAAATGCACAGTAGCGGGTGTGTGAAGTTATTCTGAATGACCCTATGTGCACCTTGAATATTATATACCCTTTTAGGGATAGATTTCAAATAGCTCTGATATAGCAGAAACCACTAAATTATGAAATTGCTAAATTGGGAATTGTATTTCAACCCAGAACAAGAAATGTGCTTGAACGGACACTAAATAACTCGCCCAGCTACAGCACTAGGGACAGATTTAGCTGGATATAAATTTGAGGCCTAGTATTTAGGCGCTGGGTGACCGGTATGGATTTAGTGACAGAATTAGACTTGGAAATGCACAGAAGCGTGTGTGTGAAGTTATTCTGAATGACCCTATGTGCACCTTGAATATTATATACCCTTTTAGGGATAGATTTCAAATAGCTCTGATATAGCAGAAACCACTAAATTATGAAATTGCTAAATTGGGAATTGTATTTCAACCCAGAACAAGAAATGTGCTTGAACGGACACTAAATAACTCGCCCAGCTACAGCACTAAGGACAGATTTAGCGGGATATAAATTTGAGGCCTAGTATTTAGGCGCTGGGTGACAGGTATGGGTTTAGTGCCAGAATTAGACTTGGAAATACACAGTAGCGGGTGTGTGTGAAGTTATTCTGAATGACCCAATGTGCACCTTGAATATTATATACCCTTTTAGGGATAGATTTCAAATAGCTCTGATATAGCAGAAACCACTAAATTATGAAATTGCTAAATTGGGAATTGTATTTCAACCCAGAACAAGAAATGTGCTTGAACGGACACTAAATAACTCGCCCAGCTACAGCACTAAGGACAGATTTAGCGGGATATAAATTTGAGGCCTAGTATTTAGGTGCTGGGTGACAGGTATGGGTTTAGTGCCAGAATTAGACTTGGAAATACACAGTAGCGGGTGTGTGTGAAGTTATTCTGAATGACCCAATGTGCACCTTGAATATTATATACCCTTTTAGGGATAGATTTCAAATAGCTCTGATATAGCAGAAACCACTAAATTATGAAATTGCTAAATTGGGAATTGTATTTCAACCCAGAACAAGAAATGTGCTTGAACGGACACTAAATAACTCGCCCAGCTACAGCACTAAGGACAGATTTAGCGGGATATAAATTTGAGGCCTAGTATTTAGGCGCTGGGTGACAGGTATGGGTTTAGTGCCAGAATTAGACTTGGAAATACACAGTAGCGGGTGTGTGTGAAGTTATTCTGAATGACCCAATGTGCACCTTGAATATTATATACCCTTTTAGGGATAGATTTCAAATAGCTCTGATATAGCAGAAACCACTAAATTATGAAATTGCTAAATTGGGAATTGTATTTCAACCCAGAACAAGAAATGTGCTTGAACGGACACTAAATAACTCGCCCAGCTACAGCACTAAGGACAGATTTAGCGGGATATAAATTTGAGGCCTAGTATTTAGGCGCTGGGTGACAGGTATGGGTTTAGTGCCAGAATTAGACTTGGAAATACACAGTAGCGGGTGTGTGTGAAGTTATTCTGAATGACCCAATGTGCACCTTGAATATTATATACCCTTTTAGGGATAGATTTCAAATAGCTCTGATATAGCAGAAACCACTAAATTATGAAATTGCTAAATTGGGAATTGTATTTCAACCCAGAACAAGAAATGTGCTTGAACGGACACTAAATAACTCGCCCAGCTACAGCACTAAGGACAGATTTAGCGGGATATAAATTTGAGGCCTAGTATTTAGGCGCTGGGTGACAGGTATGGGTTTAGTGCCAGAATTAGACTTGGAAATACACAGTAGCGGGTGTGTGTGAAGTTATTCTGAATGACCCAATGTGCACCTTGAATATTATATACCCTTTTAGGGATAGATTTCAAATAGCTCTGATATAGCAGAAACCACTAAATTATGAAATTGCTAAATTGGGAATTGTATTTCAACCCAGAACAAGAAATGTGCTTGAACGGACACTAAATAACTCGCCCAGCTACAGCACTAGGGACAGATTTAGCTGGATATAAATTTGAGGCCTAGTATTTAGGCGCTGCGTGACAGGTATGGGTTTAGTGACAGAATTAGACTTGGAAATACACAGTAGCGGGTGTGTGTGAAGTTATTCTGAATGACCCAATGTGCACCTTGAATATTATATACCCTTTTAGGGATAGATTTCAAATAGCTCTGATATAGCAGAAACCACTAAATTATGAAATTGCTAAATTGGGAATTGTATTTCAACCCAGAACAAGAAATGTGCTTGAACGGACACTAAATAACTCGCCCAGCTACAGCACTAGGGACAGATTTAGCTGGATATAAATTTGAGGCCTAGTATTTAGGCGCTGGGTGACCGGTATGGATTTAGTGACAGAATTAGACTGGGATATGGCCAAAAAATAAACAGACTATTGCTGGTTAAATGCACTTGGTGTGACAGCTTCACCCTGATGTAGGCTTTAGCCAAAAAAAACAACCACACCATTGAGGGTTAAATGCACTTGGTGACAGGCGCAGCTTGCCCCTGATTTAGTATATGGCCAAAAAATGAACAGACTATTGCTGGTTAAATGCACTTGGTGTGACAGCTTCACCCTGATGTAGGCTTTAGCCAAAAAACAACCACACCATTGAGGGTTAAATGCACTTGGTGACAGGCGCAGCTTGCCCCTGATTTTGTATATGGCCAAAAAATGAACAGACTATTGCTGGTTAAATGCACTTGGTGTGACAGCTTCACCCTGATGTAGGCTTTAGCCAAAAAACAACCACACCATTGAGGGTTAAATGCACTTGGTCGCAGCTTGTGCTGGCGCACCACAAGACACAAAATGGCCGCCGATCACCCCAGAAAAATGTGACTGACAAACGGTCTGTGCAGCCTAAAAACAGTGAGCAATTGAGGATCAGCAGCTCAATGATCCACAGCTGCAGATCGATCAGTTAATCAAGTCCTTTGGAGGAGTTAATCTGCCTAATCTCGCCCTACTGTCGCAGCCGCAACCTCTCCCTACGCTAATCAGAGCAGAGTGACGGGCGGCGCTATGTGACTCCAGCTTAAATAGAGGCTGGGTCACATGGTGCTCTGGCCAATCACAGCCATGCCAATAGTAGGCATGGCTGTGATGGCCTCTTGGGGCAAGTAGTATGACGCTTGTTGATTGGCTGCTTTGCAGCCTTTCAAAAAGCGCCAAGAAAGCGTCACAAAAGCGCGAAGAAAGCGACGAACACCGAACCCGAACCCGGACTTTTACGAAAATGTCCGGGTTCGGGTCCGTGTCACGGACACCCCAAAATTCGGTACGAACCCGAACTATACAGTTCGAGTTCGCTCATCCCTAAAAGAAAATCATGTTTTTGTTTCTCCATTTTCTGAAAGCCATAGTTATTTTTTGGACAATTGCAGTTCCATCATAGTTTATTATTTTTTTTTTTTATGGTGTTCACCATTCAGTAAAAGTAGCATGATCCTTTTATAGATAAGGTCCTTTCACTTTTTTTTGAGACCCAGACCCACTTGGTTCTTGAAGATCCAGTGGGTCTGATGGCTTACAATACACTGCAGTACACTATAAAGTGTAATGCAGTGTATTGAATTCACACTAAGCCTGATCAGGCTCCTGCCTTTAGCAGGAGCCTGATCAGGCTTAGATATACCACAGCAAGCCAGATGCCTATGAAGGCACCTGGTTGCTATGGTAACCATCGGGACGCTGCCACTGCGCAGCGGCCCGATGGGGGAGGGAGCTACCTCAGTTTACCCTTCAAGCATCGACCGCTGCCATAGCAGAGCAGCGGCTTGATGGTTAGCCCCTCCATACAGCGCTCAATAAGGACCTGTGCACTCTGCATCTTGAAAGGGGGGGCGGGGGTGTTGTGTAAGGGGGGCATTAACCCTTCAAGCATCGGGCTACTGCCAGGGCAGAGCAGCGGCCTGATGGTTTGCACCTTTCAGACAGCGGTTCCTAAATATTGCGGCATGGAAGGGGTTAAACAGTTATTTGAATCAGGGTGTCAGCGCCGTGTCCTAATTGGTCGGCGCGATGATATGGGCGGTGCGGCCGCGTGTGGAGCACTATGTCCTGATTGGTTGCCCCGCTGTGCATGCCCAGTGCAAAACTGGTGACACACACAGACACAGCGCACTCACACTGCGATTTTATTATATAGGATCAACTATGATCTGTTTTCATAGAGCTACATTACCAAACCATCTTCAAAAGGCAGTCTTCCTTTGGTTATATTCATCATACAGTGCCATAGATTGTTATTAAGCTACTTTCACACTGGCGTTTTGGCTTTCTGTTTGTGAGATCCATTCAGGGCTCTCACAAGCGGTCCAAAATGGATCTGTTTTGCCCTAATGCATTCTGAATGAAAAAGGATCTGTTCAGAATGCATCAGTTTGCCTCAGTTCATTGTATCCCATTTAAACATTTCAGCATATTGCACCATTATTCTTATGTTGAGACAAGTCTGCCGTGGTATCCCTTAAGAGACTATGCTTTTGGGTCCAGTTTCCACCGCACTCATCAGAACCACATAATGTGAACTGGGTTGAAAGAAGCCCGCTTGAGGATATACAAATAACCAGATAGTTATGCGGTTCTGATGAGTGCGGTGGAAACTGGACCCAAAAGCATAGTCTCTTAAGGGATACCACGGCAGACTTCTCAACATAAGAATAATGGTGCAATATGCTGAAATGTTTAAATGGGATACAATCACAATATGTTAGAATTTGAAAAATACAATGTGCCCTTATTCAAATGGGATGCAATTACAATATATCATAATGTCTGTGAAGGTTCTCATTAGTCATAATCAAAGGCCAGCTCACCTATATCATCATGTACAGGTGATGTATGTGGCCTTACATCGGGACTGGCTTGGGTCTGCTGCGTTCACCGCTACACAGGATGATATAGGTGAGCTGGCCTTGATTTATTCTTTACAGATAAATATATTGTAATGTATTGTGACTCTCAAATATAATGTGCTTCTATCAGTTTATTACAGTATTTACTTGTCTGAATAATATGTGCTGTTTGTGGCTACTTTGACTGTCTCGATATGTGGGATTTATATTATTTTACTATTATTAAAATGGATGATATATGTCACGGGTGTGTGTGTGTTTGAACAGGTGTTTCACATGTTTCTGATTGACTCTGTGTCCACCCTGTTTTTTTTCCCCAAACCCCTCCCATTGTGGGTTGAGACAGCGGGGATGGACTCTATTTCAGATCAGAGCAGGTCAAACATCTTTGATTATGACTAAGAACTCTACTGTTCGAAACGCGTGCATCTACTGGGAGTAAGTGGGAATCAGTGCCACTGTATGCTGTATTTACTCGGAACATTTTGGTGAATAAAGATCGGGATTGCTAAAGCGTCTGCCACTGGTGCTGGAGCCTCTTTTCTTTTTATGAGGCCTTACATCGGGACTGGCTTGGGTCCGCTCCGTGCACCGCTACACAGGATGATATAGGTGAGCTGGCTGTAACTTTTTCTTCTAGTGTGAAAGTAGCCTTACATGTTTCAAAGGGAAAACAATTACCGCAAAGTGCCTAATCAGTCATGAATTAGCGATTTAAATTAAAGGGTGGTTCTGTACCATGACCTAATTACATTTCTTACAATTATTTACAGAGCAGTCAGCAATTATATCGAATGGTTACATGAGTTATTAGAGACATATAAATCTCAAGTGGAATTTCTATCGAACAATTTAAGGCAGCTCATTTCTGTCTTCAGCATTCTAATAGTTATTCATAAAATGTCTGTAAATATTTTATTATATAATAGTTGTACTTAGTGGTGTCACTACAGGGAGGCCCTATGTTATTCTTTGCGCCCCCGGGTGCCCCCCCGCTGATTCCCCAAAGCAGCTGCTCTGCCCAATGGCCGGCGAATACTAATGAGCGCTTCCATTATGGAAGCGCTCATTAGTACCGAAGGACCAGGAAGTGGTGAACGCTATGTACTTACCGCTTCCTGGTCCTCGGCTGTCGGCTGTGCAGAGCTGCACACAGTGTGAGGTCGCTCTGTGAGCTCACACTGTGCATGCCAGTTCAGAGCACAGTCGACTGAGGAGAAAGAAAATTGCAGGCGGCGTCCAGGAGCAGGAGAGGTAAGAGTTTATTTATTTTATAAAAAATTAGGCTGCTGGAGGCATAATAGGGGCTAATGAGAGGCATAATGGGGGCTAATTAGACTATTAGAGGCATAATGGGGCTAATGAGGCATATGGGGCTAATGAGGCATATGGGGGATAATAAGACATAATGGCTTATAATGGGGGCCAATGAGGCATCAGGGCTGATATTGGGGCTAATAAGAGGCATGGGGGCTGATATGGGGGTAATGAGAGGCATAATGGAGGTTAATTAGAGGCATAATGGGGATAATGAGGCATAAGGGCTTATAACGGGGCTAATAAGGCTTAAGGGCTGATATGGGGGCTAATGAGAGGCATGGGGGCTGACATGGGGGCGATGAGAGGCATAATGGAGGCTAATAAGAGGCATAATGGGGGCTAATGAGGCATAAAGGCTCATAATGGGGGATAATGAGACATAAGGGCTGATATGGGGGCTAATGAGAGGCACGGAGGCTGATATGGGGGTGATAGGAGGCATAATGGGGCTAATAAGAGGAATAATGGGGGCTAATGAGGCATAAGGGCTTATAATGGGGGCTAATGAGGCATAAGGGCTGATATGGGGGTTAATAAGAGGCATGGGGGCTGATATGGGGGTGATAAGAGCCATTATAAGGGCTAATAAGAGGAATCATGGGGGCTAATGAGGCATAAGGACTTATAATGGGGGCTAATGAGGCATAAGGGCTGATATGGGGGCTAATGAGAGGCATGGGGGCTGATATGGGGGTGATAAGAGGCATAATGGGGGCTAATAAGAGGAAAAATGGGGGCTAATGAGGCATAAGGGATTATAATGGGGGCTAATGAGGCATAAAGGCTGATATGGGGGTTAATGAGAGGCATGGGGGCTGATATGGGAGTGATGAGAGGCATAATGGGGGCTAATGAGGCATAAGGGCTTATAATGGGGCTAATGAGGCATAAGGGATGATATGGGGGCTAATGAGAGGCATGGGGGCTGATATGGGAGTGATAAGAGGCATAATGGGGGCTAATGAGAGGCATAATAACAGTGTCATCCACAGATGCCCCCATAAAAGTGTGTCTTCCACCATAACAGTGCGCCTGCGCACTGACGAGAGACAGAAAGAAGGGGAAAGAATCCGTGGAAGCAAGCAGAGGACGGCACAGCAGACGACTGAATAGCTTATTTTGTAAGTAAATTGTTTTTATTATAAATGTATCCCTGCATGCCGTAATTCTCTCGTATTTTGTAATCTTATTTATATATACTTATTTTGTTTTTGCCCCCTCCCATTTTTGACTTTGGTACAATTGCGTTCAGTTGTTCCGTTTTTTTCCATGCGAGTTCAATGCGTTTTGATGCGTTTTTCACGCGCGTGATAAAAAACTGAAGGCTTACACATTGCACCCGCACTGAATCCGGACCCATTCATTTCTATGGGGCTGTGTACATGAGCTGTGATTTTCACGCATCACTTATGCGTTGCGTGAAAAACGCAGCATGCTCTATATTGTGCGTTTATCACGTTGATAGAAGTGAATGGGGCTGAGTGAAAATCGCAAGCATCCGCCATCAAGTGCGAATGCGGTGCGATTTTCACGCATGGTTGCTAAGATGACAGTCTATTCACTGTATTATTTTCCCCTATAACATGGTTATAAGGGAAAATAATAGCATTCTTTAATACAGAATGCTTAGTAGGTGGTCAATTGAGGGTTAAAAAATAAAAAAATAATTAACTCACCTTCTCCCCTTGATCGCGTAGTTGCTGGTCTCTTCTTACTTCTTTAATCATGAGATGCCGGCTAAAGGACCTGTGGTGACGTCATATCACATGGTCCAATCACATGGTCCATCACAGTGATTAAAGAAGTAAGAAGAGACCGGCAGCTACGCGATCAAGAGGAGAAGGTGAGTAAATTTTATTTATTTTTTTAACCCTCAATTGACCACCTACTCTGCATTCTGTATTAAAGAATGCTATTATTTTCCCTTATAACCATGTTATAAGGGAAAATAATAACATCTACACAACACCAAACCCAAACCTGAACTTCAGTGAAGAAGTTCAGGTCTGGGTACCACAGTCAGTTTTTTATCACGCGCGTGCAAAACGCATTGCCAAGCGTGCAAAACTGACTGCAATTGGGTACCTACTCGCGCGGGTTTGCCACAGTACACCCGGGACGCATCCTGAACAAATCCGTCACGCCCGTGTGAACTCAGCCTAACAGTTGTGCTTATCAGTAACACAGAACTCAATGGCATGCCTTCCAAGGAGGCAAACCATGCAACTGCTATGGGGCCCAGGGAGAGGGGAGAGCAATGCTAAACTCTTTTTTCTGTTTTCAACATGAAATACTGTAGGGCTGAGCGCTTTCTTCTGTGTCAACATGAAAACACTGCATTTTTATGCAGTTTCCACTAGGGGGAGCTCTGTGCAAAGAGATTTTACAGCTTATATTACAATAAATGGTAAATGTATAGATTAGTATGCACTCTTTTGAGCTCCCCCTAATGGTGGCTTCAGCCAGGCAGTTTTATAATACACTGCATGAGGGTTGCCACAGACAGTGTATTTATGCCACTTGTCTGGTGTCAATACATTGAGAAATATAGTGTCCATAATGGGCACCATATTTATGAAGCACCTGTTCCGCTTTTTCTGACATAGAAGTCGAATACAAGGAAAAGGGTAAAAAAAAATTACTGCAGTTTTTTTTTTTATTCAAGTTCTTCCGCTTAATAAAAAAACATGTACAAAACGCTTTGCATTCCACGTTGCCTGGAAGTATGTGACACTTGCCAAACTTGGTGGAGCCGGAGGAGTCTGTGAGATCTGTGGATGCACATTGAGGCAGATTCTCCAATACATGCCATATTTTAACCACTACAGGACCGCCGTACGCAGGATTGCGTCTTTGCGGCGGCCCCGTTATTCTGAGTGGACGCGCCGGGGCGTCATCTCGCGAGACGCGAGAGTTCCTGTGAACACGTGGCTGTGATGGACCATGTGATTAGACCATGTGATATGACGTCACCACAGGTCCTTTAGCCGGCAGCTCATGATTAAAGAAGTAAGAAGAGACTGGCAACTACGCATGGGTATATGTAAAAAAAACACCTCAAAGCACATTGCCCAACTTCTCCTGAGTACGGCGATACCACATGTGTGACACTTTTTTGAAGCCTAGGTGGGAAAAGGGGCCCACATTCCAAAGAGCACCTTTAGGATTTCACAGGGCATTTTTCACACATTTTGATTTCAAACTACTTCTCACGCATTAGGGACCCTAAAATGCCAGGGCAGTATAACTACCCCACAAGTGACCCCATTTTGGAAAGACGACACCCCAAGGTATTTCGTGATGGGCATAGTGAGTTCATGGAAGTTTTTATTTTTTGTCACAAGTTAGTGGAATACAAGACTTTGTAAGGGGAAAAAAAAAAAGTCTACATTTTCCGCTAACTTGTGACAAAAAAGAAAAAGTTCTATGAACTCACTATGCCCATCAGCGAATATCTTAGGGTGTCTACTTTCCGAAATGGGGTCATGTGTGAGGGTTTTCTACTGTCTGGGCATTGTAGAACCTCAGGAAACTTGACAGGTGCTCAGAAAGTCAAAGCTGCTTCAAAAAGTGGAAATTCACATTTTTGTACATAGTTACCCAAACCAATAAATATACACTTATTGCATTTTTTTTATCAAAGACATGTAGAACAATAAATTTAGAGAAAAATGTATATAGAAATGTTGTTTTTTCAGAAAAATTTTACAACTGAAAGTGAAAAATTTCATTTTTTTGCAAAAATTTTGGTAAATTTCGATTAATAACAAAAAAAGTAAAAATGTCGGCAGCAATGAAATACCACCAAATGAAAGCTCTATTAGTGAGAAGAAAAGAAAAGAAAATTCATTTGGGTGGTAAGTTGTATGACCGAGCAATAAACCGTGAAAGTAGTGTAGTGCAGAATTGTAAAAAGTGGTCTGGACATTAAGGGTGTTTAAGCTAGGGGAGCTGAGGTGGTTAAGGACACTATACAAAAAGTCCAATACTTTGTTAGGCTATAATTATCTAAAGTATATCTCTTAGCATGTATTTGAACAGAAAGCATCAGTATTCCTTTTATTTGACTGCATGACAAAAACATCTATAATCTCAATACAGGAAGATCCCAGAAGATATGTATAATGCACAGTATATATTTTTACAACCAATCACAGTGCAGCTTTAATTTCTTATAGTGCTCATCTAAAGTGAAACCGGCACTGTGATTGGTTGCTATGAGCCCTTCTTGTGAACAGTTTCTAGACCTTCTCCACCTTCAATATCACTTGCCCAAAATATAGTCAAATGAGAATACTAGAAGAGGAGATGGTAGATCAATGCAGTTTAAACAGAAGAAAGCCAACACTTTTATTCTGGTTCATATTGATTTATGGGAACTTGAATGGAATGTTTTGATGATAAATTCCTTTTAAGAGCCTCACATCATACTTTACTGTCATGTTCTGAGGAATTCATTAGATTCACTTCTTTATATCCAAAAAATGTTTACATTTTTAATTCTAAGAAAATACACAGGAAGAAAAAAATGATGTCAGTACAGATAAAACACATCCACCCAAAACACAGCCCTGTAAAAGGTACACAATTACATATTCCTCTCAGTTGATCCCCTTCTAGATCTGTATTAGCTGAAAGGTTATCCTTTTTCTTTTGTTTTGTTTTTTCGACCCTCCCCCACACACACCCTTTCTATTCATACTGCACTCTCGGTCCATTATATGACCTGGTACTTCCACAATCATATAATGAATAAAGGCCCTGGGTGAAGATACCACTGGTCACCCAATGATCAAGCAAAAGATACCACTGGTCACCCAATGATCAAGCAAACACTCATTCATCGGATGAGAGTTTCACTAATGCGGACACCTGAACCATCATTTCTGGGCAGCAAATGACGCTGTGTAAACAGAGTTACGCCAACCATAAAATGTGGTCAGTATGCCATAGAGCAGGAGGAGCTCAGCAGATTGATGTCTAGTTTTGTGAGAAAGTATTCACATATAATTTTTTGAAGAGCGTGGAGCTCATTGGTTGTAGAGAGGTGCCTGTCACACAGGAATAGCTTGTAACAGGCACCTTCTTCAACCAATCAGGAGCTTCTTCTTAGCTCATCGGGAGTTGCCCAGCCAACAAGTGCCAGAAGAATAACCATGTGGGGGATGAAGCAGATTAAGAGGTCTGTCTATTATGTTACACTCTGACTGCTAATAAGAATAGGTTGGATACAGAATAATTTGAAAAACTCTTCAAAATGTGTTCAGATGGCACCAAATCCCCTTCCTCAGACATACCCTTTGTATTGAGCAGATCTCTACAGGGAAGACTAAGAATGTGTCATTGAAGAGCACTGCTCAGTCTGTACTGCTGCCTCTCATGAACTTTACTGTGCAGACATAATGTGAAGCTGTGTAGGACAGCGGCGTGGAATGCACAGAACAAGGGTCCATATAACTACTCTAGTTAGGATACCTGTCTCTCCACATGCCAAACACCACAATACAGTATTTAACCTTTGGCTTGCTGAATAAATTAGGTGTCATTATCATGTTTTATGCTATACTTGAGAGGTTGGGACACAGTTTAAAACTAGAGATGAGCGAATCAAAGTTAACAAAGTGGAATTCAATCCGAATTTCAGGAGTTTTTGGGGTGTTTTCATTTCCTTTTTATTTATGTATTTGATCTAATAGTATGTCAGACAGAGAAGTGGCAGGCCCTGCACAGGGGTTCCTGAATGGTTGACTCGATCTTTGACTTCGCCGCAAGTGACATCAGACAGCCTCAGCCAGTGGGTTTGTCAGACAAAACCATTATTTGGCATGGCCCGGGAGCAGGCTCTGTTACCCTCACCTGTCCTCAACCTGCCTCTGTCCTTTTCTGTTCCCTCAGCTAGAGAAGTATTGTATGCTGTGGGCTCAGCTCCACTATACAGTGAGGATGAGCTACTAGAAGACAGTCAGCAGCTACTGGCAAGCCAAGATGTGGAGGAGACATCCGCCACTTTCTCCACTAGGCGGGCAAGTTGTGATGAGGAGAGTGGCGTGGGAGCTGGTGTTGTGAGCGGTCAAGCTCCTGACCCAGAGACAGTTGAGGAGGACATCAGTGACATGCAGACAGCACTCGATGATAATGATGTAACTGATCGCACTTGGGAGCCAGGTGACGAGGGGGCTTCATCATCATCGGGAGAAGAGGGTGGCAGCTTGCCCGTGAGGCAGCTAGCGTGAACGGGAGTCAGCAGGGTCGCAGCAGTGGAAGGTCGGTAGAAAAACATCCCCGGGGTAGACCACCCTCTTCGCGGGAGCCTACTTGCCCGGGAAGTAGTGGTGCATGGGTTCACGGAGGCAGCGGAGGTAGCAGTCAATCAGTGTGAAGTGTTGGGGGTAAAATCACCTACTCGGCGGTGTAGCAGATTTTTGTTAAGCTGCCGGAGGAGGTGAACATGGCACTACGGCCCTGTGTCAACATATGCAGCGTCGCCATAAAGTGGCCTGGGAGAACTGTGTCTCCGATTTGGTGATCCATCCTGCCGCAGCAACCGCTGAGTCACCCAGTGGCACGCACCCGATTTCAGGCAGTCAAGGCTCCACCACCTCAGCCAAAGAAAGCTGTCTGTCCTTCCCATCATCTGCTAGTCCTGATGCTCCTGCTCCTCCACGACAGTCATTCCATCAGCAATCGATCACCAAAGCAATTGCCAAAAGACAATATAGTATGCATGCACTCATCCAATGGCGCAGAAGATAAACATGCTCCTGTTCAAGTTGCTGGTGCTGCAGTTCCTCCCTTTCCAAGTGGTGGACTCTGCACCTTTCAGAGAACTGAGGGTTTGTGCCGAGTTGAGGTGGAGAGTCCCAAGTCTTTGCCAAAAAGGCAGTACCAGCCATGCACACACATGGAGAACAGAAGTTGGGCCAGTCCTTGAGCCTGTCGGTGTCTGCCAAAGTGCACGGCAGAGCCGATATGTAGGAGTTGTAACTACGGTCAGGGACAATACATGTCCTTTATGGCCCACTGGGTGAATATGGTTCCTGCACAGCCACACCAGCAACTTGGCCAGGTGATGCTGCTTCCGCCTCCACGTTGCCACGCTGTTGGTCCTGCGACAATATCTGCCTCTGCCTCCTCATCCTCCACCTTGTCCTCAGCCTCCACTGCAGGGACAAGTCACAGTGCCCCTCCAGCATACCACATGTGCAGGACACGGCGGTGTCACACTGTTTTACACTATGTTTCCCTGGGCGAACGGAGTCACACAGTGGAGGAACTGTTCCGTGTCCTTCATCAAGAAATCGAATCCTGGCTTTCTCCGCGACAACTCAAAATCTGAACCATGGTGACTGACAACGGGAAGAACATTGTGTCGTTGCTGTGTCAAGGAGGGCTGAGCCACTCTGTGGCCTCCATCTGATTCTGCTGACACCTCCAGACTCTGTCATTGGGCCACTCTGTGGTCTCCTCATGCTGTTTTCACCTCACCACTATGTCATAGGGCCACTTTGTGGACTTCTCAGCTGTGAGGCCTATATGGTTGCATCAGAATTGGCTTCTGATTTGGTAGCCAAAAGCAGGTGTGGCTACAAAATACATAAGACATGCAAATATTCCTTTCATGTGTCATCTGTTTTGGATCCACTCCTGTTTTTTTGGGTATTAGCAACACTGATCTATTACTGACCAAATGTTGACCGAGTGAAGGCGTATGCTCCACAGACAGGATCCTTTTTTGTGGGTTCTTGCTCTGACGGATCAGAGGAAGAGCAAATTAATCAGTGACGTTAACACAAACTTACTGCAGACTCTCTGTCCCCTCAGTCAGGGGGCTCTACTTGTGTAAGCGTTTAATAGAACAGGTTCTGTAGACATCTATGTGGTATCTGCTGACGATGATGTAAAAGGAGTGCGCTTCTTCTTGGTGCTAACATTGACCTGTTAGGCTTCATTCACACAACCTCATGCACACGACAATGTAAAGTCAGGAGTCCCTGTTATACCATCGGATCTGAGTTTTCTCCAATCCGATGGTATATTTTAACTTGAAGCATCCCCATCACCATGGGAACGCCTCTATGTTAGAATATACTGTCGGATATGAGTTAGATCGTGAAACTCAGATCCGACAGTATATTCTAACACAGAGGCGTTCCCATGGTGATGGGGACGCTTCAAGTTAGAATATACTAAGAACTGTGTACATGACTGCCCCCTACTGCCTGGCAGCACCCGATCTCTTACAGTGGGCTGTGATCAGCACAATTAACCCCTCAGGTGCCGCACCTGAGTGGGGTTAATTGTGTGTATCATAGTACCCTGTAAGAGATCAGGGGCTGCCAGGCAGCAGGGGGCAGACCCCCTTGGCCCCCCTCCCTCCCTCTATTGTATTAATTTCATTGGTGGCCAGTGTGCGGCCCCTCCCTCTATTGTATTATTTTCATTGTTGGCACGGTGTCCGGCCCCCCCAGCCCCCTCCCTCCCTCTATTGTATTATTTTCATTGGTGGCCAGTGTGCGCCCCGCCCCGGCCCCCTCCCTCCCTCTATTGTATTAATTTCATTGGTGGCTAGTGTGCGCCCCCCCCCCCCCTCCCTCCCTCTATTGTATTATTTTCATTGGTGGCACCTGAGGGGTTATTTGTGCGGATCACAGCCCCCTGTAAGAGATCGGGTGCTGCCAGGCAGCAGGTGGCAGTCATGTACACAGTTCGTAGTATATTCTAACTAGAAGCGTCCCCATCACTATGGGAACACCTCTGTGTTAGAATATACTGTCGGATCTGAGTTTTCACAAAGTGAAAACTCCGCTCTAAAAAGCTTTTATGCAGACGGATCTTTGGATCCGTCTGTATGAAAGTAACCTACGGCCACAGATCACGGATGCAGATGCCAATCTTGCGTGCATCCGTGTTCTTTCACGGACCCATTGACTTGAATGGGTCCGTAAACCGTTGTCCGTCAAAAAAATAGGACAGGTCATATTTTTTTGACGGACAGGAAACACGGATCACGGCCGCTGATAAACAGCAGTGCATTGTCCGAGTTTTCAACAGACCCATTAAAAGTCAATGGGTCCGCAGAAAATCACGGAAAACGGAACAACGGCCACGGATGCACACAACGGTCGTGTGCATGAGGCCTGAGGCTGAGTTCATACTTTAGTTATTTGATCAGTTTTAGCCCCGTGACTGCCCTAATATGTGAAGTGTGCAGTGATTCTAAGAGTGAAGCCTGTCATCTGCAGGTCATAAGGACAGACAGTATTATTTCATTACTAGAGCAGACTCCCTATACGTGTTACTGCAAAGCACAGTGTTCTACACCAATATAAAGGCTCTCTGCAGCCAGTAAATAGAAGTTTTTTAATGCGATTCGACGTGAATATATTCGGATCGAATGGGATATCAAAAAAAAAAAAATCGGCAAACCGGCGAATCGAATTTTTTAAAAAATTTGCTCATCTCTATAAATGATCCTTACGCCAAAATAATTTTGTGTAACGTGCTACATGGATTACGTGGAGGCACTAGTGGATATCTTACTATTGAAAATTGGTTCAGCCTCAATGACCTATACTTTTGCATTATTCTATTCTACTGCATAATGTTTCATTCTGTACATTTTGTTTATATTGGGCTGAAAACCTACATATGCTCAAATATCAGTTCGGGTGGCTAAATGATGTTTTCTACTCTATAGGTGAGTTTAAGGAGAATCTTCAGTTGGAGGTGTCTCTGACATTAATTCTGCAGTTAAACCCATGCTCAGCACAAATAAATCTAAAATGCATTAAGCCTAGCCAAGTCTAAATAAATATGTGCTACTGAATACATTTACTCTATTCCTGTGCCATGTGTCTAAATTAGGGATGATCGTCCGGAAGGATGAGACTGTTCTTTTTAATTAACCATCTCCTTTTGACTGCTGCTTTGCAACACTAACCTGCCACCAATTCCATTTCTAAGGTGGAATACAACATCTGGTAATTGAGTGAAAAACAAACAGCAATTGATGTCACAGTGCCTTACTATGGAAGTCAACGTGAGTGCAAAATGTGAAAATGGTGATTAAGCTGTGCACTGATGCTGCTTCTAATTACTCCACCAAGGGGAAAATTGTGTTTTCTTTATGTAGTTTAACCCATTGAATGCCCGTTACTCTATTAATTCAGAGGACAACATTACTACTATTACTCCACGTTATGACAAAAAAAAGTTACTTTCAAGGTGAATCTCCACAAGGAGAATCAGCACATTTTTAAGGAGCAGTACAAAAAGGTACACAATAGCATCTCACACAGCTAAGAGTGGGTTCACACTAGCGTTAGGGATTCTGTTATGGCTTTCCGTTATAACATGGTTATAACGGAAAATAACGGAATGCCCAGACAGAATGTAAAACGGAAGCCTTTAAAAGGCATTCCGTTTGCTTTCCATCCTAGTCTATGGGAAAGCAGAACAGATCTGTCTGGGTCCTGTCCTGCAAGACGGAAAACAAAGTCCGGACTTTGTTTTCCATCTTGCATAACAGGACCCAGACGGATCCGTTTTGATACCCATAGACTTCTATTAGGACAGAGAGCAAACGGAATGCCTTCCGTTTTGCATTCCGTCATTATAAAATTCTATGGCCAGAAGAAACGATCTGTCCTTCCGTCTTATGGATTCCGTTATTTTCCGTTATAAACATGTTATAACGGAAAGCCATAACGGAATCCCTAACGCAAATGTGAACCCACCCTAACCAGGGGTGTCATACTGTAGGTCCATCAAGCTCTTATAAGAGATTTTAGAGAGGTCAGAGCTCTGATTTTTACACATAGTGAGTAGGGATGAGCGAACCCGAACTGTATATATACACGGACCCGAACCCGGACATTTTCGTAAAAGTCCGGGTTCGGGTTCGGTTTTCGGCACTTTCTTGGCGCTTTTTGAAAGGCTGCAAAGCAGCCAATCAACAAGCGTCATACTACTTGCCCCAAGAGGCCATCACAGCCATGCCTACTATTGGCATGGCTGTGATTGGCCAGAGCACCATGTGACCCAGCCTCTATTTAAGCTGGAGTCACATAGCGTCGCCCGTCACTCTGCTCTGATCAGCATAGGGAGAGGTTGCGGCTGCGACAGTAGGGCGAGATTAGGCAGATTAACTCCTCCAAAGGACTTGATTAATTGATCGATCTGCAGCTGTGGATCATTGAGCTGCTGATACTCAATTGCTCACTGTTTTTAAACTGCCCAGACCGTTTTTCAGTCACTTTTTTCTGGGGTGATCGGCGGCCATTTTGTGTCTTGTGGTGTGCCAGCACAAGCTGCGACCAAGTGCATTTAACCCTTAATGGTGTGGTTGTTTTTTGGCTAATTCCTACATCAGTGTGAAGCTGTTACACCAAGTGCATTTAACCAACAATAGTCTGGTTATTTTTTGGCCATATACTACATCAGGGGCAAGCTGCGCCTGTCACCAAGTGCATTTAACCCTCAATGGTGTGCTTGTTTTTTGGCTAAATCCTACATCAGGGTGAAGCTGTCACACCAAGTGCATTTAACCAGCAATAGTCTGTTTATTTTTTGGCCATATACTACATCAGGGGAAAGCTGCGCCTGTCACCAAGTGCATTTAACCCTCAGTAGTGTGGTTGGTCAAGCTGTCGCACCAAGTGCATTTAACCATCAATAGTGTGGTTATTTTTTGGGCCAAATCCCAGTCTAATTATGTCAGTAAACCTATACCTGTCACCCAGCGCCTAAATACTAGGCCTCAAATTTATATCCTGCTAAATCTGTCGTTACTGCTGTACTGTTGTGGCTGGTCAAGTTATTTAGTGTCCGTCAAAGCACATTTTTTGTTCTGGGTTGATATACAATTCCCAATTTAGCAATTTCATAATTTAGTGGTTTCTGCTGTATCAGAGCTATTTGAAATCTATCCCTAAAAGGGTATATCATATTACAGGTGCACATAGGGTCATTCAGAATAACTTCACACACCCGCTACTGTGCATTTCCAAGTCTAATTCTGTCAGTAAACCTATACCTGTCACCCAGCGCCTAAATACTAGGCCTCAAATTTATATCCAGCTAAATCTGTCGTTACTGCTGTAGCTGGTCAAGTTATTTAGTGTCCGTCAAAGCACAGTTTTTGTTCTGGGTTGAAATACAATTCCCAATTTAGCAATTTCATAATTTAGTGGTTTCTGCTGTATCAGAGCTATTTGAAATCTATCCCTAAAAGGGTATATAATATTCAAGGTGCACATAGGGTCATTCAGAATAACTTCACACACCCGCTACTGTGCATTTCCAAGTCTAATTCTGTCAGTAAACCTATACCTGTCACCCAGCGCCTAAATACTAGGCCTCAAATTTATATCCAGCTAAATCTGTGGTCATTGCTGTGGCTGGGCAAGTTATTTAGTGTCCGTCCAAGCACAGTTTTTGTTCTGGGTTGAAATACAATTCCCAATTTAGCAATTTCCTAATTTAGTGGTTTCTGCTGTATCAGGCCTACTTTAAATACATCCCTAAAAGGGTATATAATATTCAAGGTGCACATAGGGTCATTCTGAATAACTTCACACACACACGCTACTGTGCATTTCCAAGTCTAATTCTGTCAGTAAACCTATACCTGTCACCCAGCGCCTAAATACTAGGCCTCAAATTTATATCCTGCTAAATCTGTCGTTACTGCTGTACTGTTGTGGCTGGGCAAGTTATTTAGTGTCCGTCAAAGCACAGTTTTTGTTCTGGGTTGAAATACAATTCCCAATTTAGCAATTTCCTAATTTAGTGGTTTCTGCTGTATCAGGCCTACTTTAAATACATCCCTAAAAGGGTATATCAGAATCAAGGTGCTGATAGGGTCATTCTCAATAACTTCACACACACGCTACTGTGCATATCCCAGTCTAATTCTGTCCGTAAAACGTATACCTGTCACC